>NW_023416324.1:75801777-76401777 GCF_014108235.1 Myotis myotis
CAGTGATCTCCATCCATGTTTTGAAAAATCACTTTCCTGAATCTGTAAAAAATTTTAAGAATAAGTATATTTTCTCAAACTCCGTTTACTTAAAAATGTATGGAATGACATAATTAATAAGCAATAAAAGCTTAATCACATGTAATAAAAATAATTAAATAATACATCTGAACACATAGTTATACTCTATACTAGTGTACTAATAGATTATGTACAATACAAAATATATAAAAAAGAAAATTTTAAAGGAAGAGAAATACATGCAAAGACAAATTCTAGTATCTTTGTCCGGTACCCCAAAGTATTACCTCACCGAATGACCTAGTGTGTGTGAGCAAACGCCTTGGCTATTATCAGCCTCTGTAACAGGACTCCTTTCTGGTGCCCGATGGCTAAAGAAGTGAGGCCGGATCACTAGAGAGTCACAAATACTTAGAATGTACTCCCAAGAAATCCTTTCAGAGTATTATGTTTTTCCGGGCACGGGTGCAAGTTTTAACAAGGAATGCCAAAATATACAACTCTAAGAAACACAGTACATGAATTTGAGTGCTAAAAGGATGCTGCTGAGACCTACTTACTACATCTCTCAGTATTCACTATATGAGTCCAGGTGAAAATGTTCTTTCAAATCTAATGCCAAGCTGTTTTGTTTGTTTTTTCCCTATAGAGAATAAACTTGCAAAAAGTTCAGAATCAAAACTGCCTATGTGACTATAGCCTAATTTTCTGTTTCCCCAGGTCTCATTATTTTATTATAATAACTAAATATATATTAAACTTATTTGCATATTTGCAAGTTGTTTTGTAGAACACAATAGAGGGAAAGAATAACAATCTCCAGTAACAGTGGGGTGTTAATTACTCTAGTTTTCCTAAGGATGCATACAAGAAGATATACCCGGAAGCCCCAAATTTGCTGTACTTTAGATTACATGTACTCTAAACTATGAAAACTCAGAGAATTTTGAGCAAATGTCATTCCATAAAACAGCCTTAGGACTTAATCCTTGTTTCCCACAGCAAAGACAAGCTGTTTACTCAATTATCAGCAAACATTACCCACTGGCCTATCTTATTAGAAGAAGTAATCAAAGGTTGATTATAATAATGTACCCTTATCCTTACTTTTTTTAAAATGTGTTTTTATTGATTTCAGAGAGAGGGAGAGAGAGGGAAAAACATCAGTTGGCTGCCTCCTGCACACTCCGTAATGGGGATTGAGCCCGGAACCCAGGCATGTGCCCTGACCGGGAATCGAACCATGACCTCCTGGTTCATGGGTCAACATTCAACCACTGAGCCATACCAGCTGGACCTTATCCCTGCTTTTCTAAAGAATGTGCCTATTAGCAGAAATATGAACTGTTTCTAAATAAAGACTTAATAAGTATTTGTTGAATGAATGGAAAAATAGCAACTATATAATCCAATAGTTACTTCAGTTAAAGAGTCATTATTTGATTTCTTTCTTTCATAGACCTCCAGAAACATACCAACCTCAAGATTCAGAATGGCAAAAAGATTTCATCAGGAATATTCATTGTAACCACACGGCAGTGGCTAACAAGAACTATGTATTGAGAGGGAATCTGAGGAAGAGCTCTGGTTGACAAGAAAAAGAAACTAGGAGCTAGGGAAGGTGGAGAGGCAACACAGTGTTGTCGGGTTGCTGACACAACCCTAGACAGATAGGGGCTGTTTTCAAAATCCAAAGGTGCTTGTTTACGTTAAAAAGCTCAATGATTTTTATCTGAAGACTTGCTTCCTGCTTCTGTGTACTTAATAATCATCAGTCCAATTTACTTACTCTCTCCTTCTAAACCAGGAGGAATTCCTTGAAGACAAGGACCATGTGATTTTTCATTCCCACACAGCACACTAAATACTCCTAAATGGCAGTTGACCCTTTTGTGATACTTTGGGGATAACAAAATCATTGAGCGTTTTAACTTAATCAAGTACCTTTGGATTTCAAACCCATCCATTAACTATTAGGTAGGTCACCAACTGACAACACTATTGTCCCTCCAACCTCCCGAGCCTGGCTCATTCTTTACTAGTCAGCCAGGGCTTCTTCCTGACAATCCCTTCAATAAAGGTTGAAAGGACCAGTTCATTTTATAGCTTCAACTAAAAATCTGTCTGAACTAGTAGTTCTCAATTCTAGTTTTCAACCTGGATATACATTAGAATCTCCCACAGAGTATTTTAGAAAATGAAGCCCCCCACCTTGACCACTCCATCCTCAGAAATTGTTTGGTTTTGGTTTTATAAAATTGCCAAGTGACTACAATGAATAACCCAACTGTTCTTTTCTAGATCAACAGTAGTTCCTAAAGACTACATCCTTCTCTTATAGATTTATTATCTACATTAGCATATTAGAGACAACAGAAAGTTCTGCCATAAAGAGTCTTATTTAAGTTAGCCTTCCTCAAAACTGACCATTGAACCTTTTCATCATAACTCCTATCCTATATAATAAAAACCTAGGTGGCGTCATGCGCGACATCATCACAAGATGGCCACCACAAGATGGCCGGCAGGGGAGGGCAGTTGTGGGTGATCAGGCCTGCAGGGGAGGGCAGTTGGGGGCGACTGGGCCGCAGGTGAGCAGTTAAGGGGCAATTAGGCCAGCAGGGGAGGGCAGTTGTGGGTGATCGGGCTGGCAGGGGAGCAGATGGGGCAATCAGGCTGGCAGGCAGAAGCGGTTAGGAACCAGCAGTCCTGGATTGTGAGAGGGATCGGGCCTAAACTGGAAGTCAGACATCCCCTGAGGGGTCCCAGATTGGAGAAGGTGCAGGCCAGGCTGAGGGACACCCCGCCCATGCATGAATTTCATGCACCAGGCCTCTAATCTATCCTAATAATAGACAAACATGGTAATTAACCGTACCTCCGACACTTTTCCCATTGGCTAATTGCAAATTAACTGCCAACCAAGATGGTGGCCGGCAGCCAGGCAGCTGAAGCAAACAGAAGGCTTACTTGCTCCAGTGATGGAGGAAGCCAAGGTTCCCCGACTGCCGCTGCCCAGCTCTGAGCTACACTCTAAGCAACTATGTTGCAATTATAGAAGCTAAACAATCCCCAGAAACCTGCTTTCAGCTAGCCGGGCCTCAGAACTGGAGATGCAACAGTGTTTCAATTATAGAAGTTAAACAAAGCCCAGATACCTGCTTTCAGCAGCTGAGGTCTCAGAGCTGGAGCTGAGCCTCAGAGCTAAAGCCGGCTCTCAGCTCCAGTGACAGCCATAGAAGGTAAATAAATCCCAGAATTAAAAAAAAAGAAAAAAAGGAGAGGTTGGGAGCTTCAGTCACCCGCCAGCCTGAAAACAGACCTCAGCCCCTCACCCAGACTGGCCAGGCACCCCAGTGGGGACCCCCACCCTAAAGGGGGTGTGACCAGCTGCAAACAGCCATTATCCCCTCATCCAGGCTGGCCAGGCACTCAAGCAGGACCCCCACCCTGATCCAGGACACCCTTCAGGGGAAACCAATTGGCCCCCACCCGTGCACCAGGCCTCTATCCTATATAGTAAAATGGTAATATACAAACTGACCCTAACAGCAGAACGACTGGGAATGACTGGTCACTATGACACACACTGACCACCAGGGGACAGACGCTCAATGCAGGAGCTGCCCTCTGGTGGTCAGGGTGCTCTCACATGGGAGGAGCTCTGCTCAGCCACAAGCCAGGCTGATGGCTGTCAGTACAGCGGTGGTGGTGGGAGCCTCTCCTGCCTCCTCTGCAGCACTAAGGATGTCCGACTGCAGTTTAGGTCTGCTCCCCGCTGGCAAGTGGACATCCCCCAAGGGCTTCCAGGTTGCCAGAGGGATGTCTGATTGCCATCTTAGGCCCAATCCCCCGGGGAGCGGGACTAAGCCAGCAGGTGGTCATCCCCTGAGGGGTCCCAAGACTGCGAGAGGGCACAGGCTGGGCTGAGGTGCCCCCCACCCCGAGTGCACAAATTTTTGTGCACCGGGCCTCTAGTCCTAGCTAATAAAAGAGAAACATGGTAATTAGCCATAACTTCACTACCCTTCCCATTGGCTAATCAGTGAGATATGCAAATTAACTGCCAACCAAGATGGCAGCCGGCAGTCAGGCAGCTGACGCGAACAGGGAGGCTTGCTTGCTCCAGTGACGGAGGAAGCCAGGTTCCCCGCCTGCCGCTGCAGGCCTCTGATCTGCTCTCTAAGAAACATTGTTACAAATACAGAAGCTAAACAAAACCCAGAAACCTGCTTTCAGGCGGCTGGGATCTCAGAGCTGGAGTCGCAACAAAGTTTCAAATACAGAAAGTAAACAACGCCCAGAAACCTGCTTTCAGCAGCCAAGGTCTCAGAGCTGGAGCCGAGCCTTAGAGCTAAAGACGGCTCTCAGCTCCAGTGACAGCCATAGAAGGTAAATAAATCCCAGAATAAAAAAGAAAAAAGAAATAAAAGAGAGGTCAGGAGCTTCAGTCACCTGCCAGCCAGAAAACGGCCCTCAGCCCCTCATCCAGGCTGGCCCGGCACCCCAGTGGGGACCCCCCACCCTGAAGGGGGTATGACCAGCTGCAAACAGCCATCATCCCCTCATCCAGGCTGGCCAGGCACCCCAGTGGGGACCCCCACCCTGATCCAGGACACCCTTCAGGGCAAACCAGCCGGCCCCCACCTGTGCACCAGGCCTCTATCCTATATAGTAAAAGGGTAATATGCCGCCCAGCACCAGGATCAGCGGAGCCGCAAGGCCTCCCGGCCTGGGATCAGTGGAGCCACGAGGCCTCCCAGCACGGGGATCAACAGAGCCACAAGGCCTCCTGAACCCGGGATTAGTGGAGCTGCGAGGCCTCCTGGCACTGGAATCAGCGGAGCCGCGAGGCCTCCAGCACCGGGATCAGCGGAGCAGCAAGGCCTCACTGCCCATGTGTCAAGCGGATCCGTGAGGCCTCCCAGCACTGGGATCAGCTGAGCAGCGAGGCTTCACTGCGCCGGTGTCGAGCAGAGCCGCGAGGCCTCCCATCACTGGGGTCAGCGGAGCCGCGAGGCCTCCTGGCCCCTGGAGCAGCATGACAGGGGGCAGCGCCCCAACCCCCTGATCGGCCCTGCTCTATGCCTGATAGGGGGGAGCTCCCCAACCCCCTGATCGGCCCTGCTCTGTGTGTGGCGGGGTGGAGCCGCAACCTCCCCATCGGCCCTGCCTTGAGTGTGACAGGGGGTGGCGCCCCAACCACCCAATCAGCCCTACCCTGAGCGTGACTTAGGGTGTCATCGCAACTTCCTGATCCGCCCTGCTCTGTGCATGGCAGGGGGGATCTCCCCACCCCTGATCGGCCCTGCTCTGTGGGTGACGGGGGGAGCTTCCCAACCCCTTGATCGGCCCTGCTCTGTGTGTGACAGGGTACAGAGCCCCAACCCCCCTGATGGGCCCTGCTCTGTGCGTAACAGGGGGCAGCACCCCAACCCCCTGATCGGCCGGCTCTGCATGTGACAGTGGTGGCGCCACAACCTCCCCATCGACCCTGCCTTGAGTGTGACAGGGAGTGGCACCCCAACCCCCCAATCGGCCCTACCCTGAGCGTGACTCAGGGTGGCATTGCAACCTCCTGATCTACCCTGCTC
Organism: Myotis myotis; assembly: GCF_014108235.1. Taxonomy (NCBI): domain Eukaryota; kingdom Metazoa; phylum Chordata; class Mammalia; order Chiroptera; family Vespertilionidae; genus Myotis; species Myotis myotis. The sequence goes on from NW_023416324.1 coordinate 75,807,393, forward strand.
TGTGCATGACAGGGGGCGGCGCCCCAACTCCCCAATCAGCCCTGCTCTGAGCCCGACCAGGGGCTGCACCTAGGGATTGGGCCTGCCCTCTGCCACCTGGGAGCAGGCCTAAGCCAGCAGGTCGTTATCTCCCGAGGGGTCCCAAACTGTGAGAGGGCACAAGTGGGGCTGAGGGATACCCCCCCCCCACAAGCCAGTGCACAAATTTTTGTGCACCGGGCCTCTAGTATATATATAAAAGCCTAAGCAACCATTCAACGGATCGACTGGTAGCTATGATGCACACTGACCACCGGGAGCAGACACTCAACACACAGGCATGGAAACATGGAACAGACTAATGAATCTCAGAGGGATGGGATGAGAGGGGAGGGCCGAAAGAGCTTAACCAAAGATCTTAATGCATACTAGAGGCCCGATGCATGGATTCATGCACCAGTGGGGTCCCTAGGCCTGGCCTGCTGGGATCAGGCCAAATCTGTGCACTGGGCCTCTGACATCCCCTGAGGGGTCCTGGATTGTGAGAGGGCTCAGGCCAGGCTAAGGGACCTCACCGGTGTACAGACGGGCCTCTAGTTATAAATAAATCTTTATTGGAACACAGCCACAACTATTCATTTATGGATTGTCTATGGCATTTTGCATGCTACAAGGGCAGAAATGAACAGTTGCAACAAAGACATTATGCTCCACAAAGCCTAAAATATTTACTATCAGACCTTTAAGAAAATGTTAAGGAATACACCACAGAAATACTAATCTAAACTGGCCAATTCAGATGGAATCCTAAAGGTTCCAAGGAAAGGCCTCAGAGGGTAAAAAATGAAATAAAAGGGGGGGAGCTCATTAAGTAGGGCTCCACATCTACTCTAACCATGGCTGCACTGCTTTGACTTTTCAAATTTCATTTGAAGAGAGGTTTGAACACCAATGACTTAGAAACTAAGAGATTGAATAAATAAAAGGCGGTAAATTTACTCTGTTTTGCCATGGAAAGCTTTAACCAACTTTGTCCAAAATCAAATTGATGAATCCCAGCTTATTTAAACTGAGTATCTGAGAAACAGCTATTTAGGCACCATGCCCCCTTATCAAGTTATATACATTCATGCATTTATTTAGCTTGCCCATTAAAATTCATTTATAATTTATATTTTAATATTATATTTTTGGGTTTTGTAAGTCAAAACAGAAGAAAAGGCCATGAAGAGACTATATCGTGAATTTCTATATATTAGCAGCTAAAGGCATTTCTAATTCATTATTCAATGTCTCTTAGAAAAGGATGTGTAACAAGAATTCTTAGTGTTAATGGCCTAGAAACATGTACATTTCTCATTACAAACTACATACTTCCTTTCACACATGCATTTCAAATTCTATAAATCATATTATTGCATTATTCCTCTGAAGAGGCAGAATTTATCAGTTGGTAAAATCATCTTCCCTCATTCCAAACACAATACAGCATTTCATACAGCTTTTATTTTCATGATGAACTATTACATACAATCATTTAATGTAAGCTGCCTGAAATCCTTTTTTTGGAAGTTGACAATATACAAAAAAAATGTAAATTAACATTAGTAATCCTTTAGAAGAAATAAGATTTTTCAATTTTATTTGAACATAGCACAAGTGAAAAAATAAAGGAATAAAAGATATTTAAATAACTGCCTTATAAATTAATAGGATGCAATTATGGGTCTTTTTTTATTGTAGATCAAAATCAATGTATAGTAACCCTTGCTAATGGTGATCAGTCAAATTTAGTTTGATGCAAACCATACAACTCAACAATCTGAAGTTTGCACAACAGAAAATCAAATATTGCTCATATTTCTTCAGATTTAAAAGAGCAGGAAGCAATGTTTTCCAGTTGCATTTCTTAATTAATCTTATACACAACTGATGGTATCTTTGTAATCCTTGAAATAAAACAGAATTCATTTTTTAAAATTTCAGCATTAATATTAAAATCATTACGCATCAAGAAATTTTCTCTCTGCTTTGAATATTTCACATTAATTTCTTTACCTTCCTATAACCTGCTTATGCCACTTATCCTGCAAGGCTTTTTCAGATTTGTGAGGGACAAAAAAGTAGTAACATACAAATGAGATCTAGAAAAGCACAGGAGAGCTATGAAAACAGCTCATCCATCATCTCTACATTTTGATTCCAGAGACAGCAATGAAAGGTGTTGTTTCCACACCACTCACCCAGCACATTTAAAAAGGTTTGTTCCATCACTTAGACCACTGAAACTGATTGATTAGCTGCTAGAGAAAAATCAATACAAATATGCTAGAAAACACTAGCTTGTAAATTCATTCTGGCCTCAACAAAGTCCTGGTCACTGCTTGACATGTTTTTCTAGATATCGAAAATGCAACCATGTCAAACCTCAGCCCCCAGACACTGCCATGCCCAGGAATTTTTAAAGCCTAAATCTCGACAGAGGTGGGGAAGTAAGGGGGAAGGTTTCCCAGCAGCCGGTTAACATAGTGATATGATACCCAGAAGTCGCCTGGTACATCTTATAACTCATATGCAGAACTGCCCACAAAAATGATAAACACACCAAGAAGGTAAAAACAGTCAAAGAAAAATTCAAGGGGACTAGGTTCAGTGAGAGAAAAAGCAAAAAAGCCAGGAAATCAAACACAAACACAAATACATATGTAAATGGTAAACAAAAATTTTTATTTCAAAATATAAAGGATTGTGACTTCAATGCTATCCATTCAAAAGTTAATAAGTTGCCTTTCTCACTTTTCGGCACCTGAATGTATACTATTTTTAATTCTCTGGGAAACCAGTTTACATTCAGAATGATTTCACAAATCTCTTCTCAACAGTCTCTTGCCTTTGGGTTAGCTCTTAGTCTCTTCACATTCATTAGACTACTAAGAAATACATTTTATGAATATAAAATATTTCCTAAATATGCTATTCATAAAGAAATTGGGATCTCACTGCATCGTGGCAGGAAACCTGGGTTCTCATCCCCATTCCACAATTGGTTTAGAGCTTTTAAAAAACACTTTATATTTCTACACAGTCATTAAAAATTTTAAGTTACAGAAAGAAAGCAAATGTAATTTTCAGGACGGGAAGTTTAATTTCCACTGACTTTAAACATAGTGCTAAAATTTAGTGGCAGCATACTTAACCTTTACATTTAGCATAATCTTTCAAAGAGTAATATTTATTCTTCTTTATTAGAAGAATAATTCTATAGGACAGATAATTTCATAATGACATAATGAAGAATTTATGGGGTTGTGGTTCAAAAACAATTCCTAACACCTGAGTTATGAAAGGAACTAAATATGCAAACACTATAAAACTAAGAAAATGGGTTATTTCTTCTTTTTACCTTCACAATTATTCTTCACAGTTTTAAAGCTCCAACATAGAAATTCAGTAAGACCATTAAAATCCCACTGTCCTTTGCAGAAAACAAAAGATAATAAACTAACTCAATGTCTTTAAAATGTGAGGTACAGACTATTTACTATAGTAGAAAGGGGTTATAAGGCCATTCTTAGCATGAATTTATTTTTCTAAAATTAAGAAAATGAAAGGTAGTTGTCAAACTAAATAATTTCTATCTATAGAGACATTTTTCAGAAAATATATTTTTAAAAATCTGTCATTTGATTCTAGTCATTAATGTTTGCTGTGGATGTTCCAATATTCTCACTCAAAATGAAGACCTCTCTTTCTGAATTGATTCTAAATTCCTTCAGTTTAAGTAATGTCTAAGGACACAGGCAATTACTTCGCATAAGTTATCCCAAACAACACTAAACAGCATAGTAATAAGAAGAACATGGCTCGGAGAGGTCATGTACCTTGTCAGATCATGTGGCTAGTAAGTAGCACACCACCGTTTCAAATTCTAACTCTCTTAAGCAAAGAGCATCAATTACTTGATAACTTAAAATTTTCCTAAATGCAATGGCTTATCTAGAAAGTTATGACCTCAATATTTTAGAAACAGTACCACATATCCAAGCAAATGACCTCACCAGTCCAAAAACTAGCATTCAGTTTCAACTCTAATTTACAGATAACAAGACAACAGAAAAACCTTACATTGCAAACATTCTATGATTGCAAATAAAAAGGCACATACATATGTACTGATAATGATTATGAAAGTAATACTAAATAAATATTTTCTAACACTTTCTCTAAAAATAGCCACAAAGTCACTCCCAACTTCTGATATATATATAGTCTTTGAACCACGCACCTTAATTAGCCCAGATCACTTGGATGTGTCAATGCTAACTGCCAATCAAAGTCTGACAGAACTAACACACTGTGTCTCTACTGCTCATGGGCATTTCTAAAGATAACCAGAGAGCTACGTTTGTTGGATATGTTCAGAGTAATTCTATAAGCATTTTATAAATACTACCTTCACCCCTTCTTTTTTTTCCCCTCAAGTCAGATATAATACATAAATGTGTCCATACTAAGTCATGAGGCAATCATATCAAAGCATTAGTATAGGTTATAGATGAGGATAGATATGAGGGAGCCCAGAGAATACTTTCACTTGGTGATTTAACTGTTTTATATTTTTCAAACAAATTTTCAAAGTAAAATGAGAAAATTTTTCAGTTATATGTAGTTGTACTTAGAAATGTATAATGTTGAAAAAGTGCCTCAAAGAAACTAATTTGTATGCCTTCCAATTTGTAGTGTTTGATGGATATATAATATAGTTTTAATATCTCCATTAACCAACAGATACATAAAAAAACAAACACCATGTAAGAATGCCAGAAAAGGCATAATTTTTCAAATATATTAGGTTTCTTTGCAAATTTTTGCCATTTTTGAAAAATCCTTACGGTAGTTGTGTTACAAAAGACAATTACCCAGACATTTTCTTAGACTAGGTATTTAGTCTCACCCTAAAACAGAACACTGGCAAGAGTCAGTGAGTTGCCTTTCATTTCTTGTTGAATGGAAATAGAAGAGTGGACTGAGCTAAGAATATAAAAATAGAAAAAAATTATTGGGAGGTGTTAACAAACCAACCAAGGTTATATTTTTCTCTACTTTTAAGAGCGTTCCAAATTCATGTTGATAAAAGCTTTACATAGACTAAATAAAGAAATGTGTTTGGAATTCATACTTGCTAGAATTCAGGGTGTGAAGTACTGAAAATAGCACTCAAAGTTACTTCCTCAAAGAAAAGTACATAACCAATAACTATTAACCCACAAGATTATGAGACCATGCATTATCTCATGTTGGGTGTAAAAGCACACTGATGTTATATTACACATATCATAAACAAAGACAAAAGGGAAGTTTATAGTTTAAGCAGTTATGTGTCAAACAACACAACTCTGACTCATGTAAAAGATAAGTCTTATTTTGTACAGAGAGATACCTAGACAATCACATTTTTCAGCAAGTGATGAGTCAGAAGTAGCTGGCCACTCACACAGCGAATCGTTCTCTGTCGGGCTCCCTACCAGTACCACTCCTTACTGACTCAATAGTCCCATGAATAAGGAAGGCTATCTTTATTGGATGATAGTAAAATCTACCTTCTCCTTCCAAGACTCTGGGAAACCTTTATTAGTTCAATTTTCTAATGGTCCAGAAATGACCAAAGAAATGGGTAGAAATCTTAAGAAGTGTATTACTCAGTTCACAAAACTCTTAACACACATCAAAAGGTCATGGATTTCATTTTTATTTTTATTTTTTGTCTTTTCCATGGAATCTACAATAGGTGATAAAATTCAAATCATGTCACTTACCTTAGAGTCATAAAAAAAATGAAAGAGTGGCTAGTAATATGAATAATATAACCTGATTGAATCTATCAGATAAGCTGAAATATTTGTAAACTCTTCAGAAAGCTAAAGAAGCATGTATGGAAAGTAAAACAAATTAGAAGACTACTATAATTTATTAAGAAGACTAAACTTGTACACAATTATAGACACTCTTACCTTGAAAAGACTGTTTGGCTCTGTCTACTAGTTCATCAATTGGATAACTGGCCAAGTTTCCTCTGGCATGTTTAGTTTTGCAGTAGGTACAAGCATTGAGACACCTGTTCAAATGACAGCAATAAGTAAAGCTGGAATTTTAAAGACAGTGCACACTTAACACAAAGAAAACACACCAAAGTGCTATTTTAGTAACATTTGCAGTTTATAGAGGAGATATAAGAAGCAAATATCTACCATACTTCATATTTATGTTATTGCTACCAGGCACAGAAATTTCCAATTATGTTCCAACCATTCAAAAATGATTGTACAGCTCAGTGGTTGAGCATTGACCTATGAACAAGAGGTCACGGTTCAATTCCTGGGTCGTGGGCTCAACCTCCAGTGTGGGGTGTGCAGGTGGCAGCTGATTAATCATTCTCTCTCATCACTGATGTTTCTATTTATCTTTCCCTCTCCCTGTCTGAAATCAATAAAAAAATTTTTTAAGAATAATTATATAAATCACATAATATTACCTTCAAATGCAAATATCCATGTGGAACAAAGTTTACAATCATTACTAAAAAAAAATTCAAGATCCACACTGTTTGTAAACCACTGACATTTCCTTGGCTATTGTAACACTTTAAAATTTATTATCTCCTAAATATGCCATATTAATTGGAAATGAAAAAGCATATGCATTTATCTTTTAACTGACATAATAATAAAGTGAACATGGCATTTTCATAAAAAATACATTCTTGGAAATTTTCACATATGTTTCACTATTTGAAATCAGAAAGAAATATTTAAACATATCCAATGTTTAGTTTTTCTCACTTTGAAATTTTAAAGCATTTTAAAATTATCTTTTAAAACTTTGTTATTCATTATAGCAATTATTTGTCATGTCTAAAGACTATTGAAAAATATTTCTATTTATTAATTTTTCCAAACTAATGTTGTAATTCTACTTTTATTTAATTTTTAATTAATTAAATTTATCATCCTAGAGCAACTGAATCACCGAAGAGATTTGTGTTGCTTTTTGTTAAATGTTGAGCCTTATTTTGTTTTTTTAAATCCTCATCAAAGGATATGTTTTTATTTAATTGAGAGAGAGAGGAAGAGAGAGAAAGAGACGGAGAAACATCAGTATGAGAGAGAAACTTCAATCAATTGCCTTCCATACTGCCCTGACCTGGGATCGAACCTAAAACCTTTTCGTATATGAGATGATGCTCCAACCAACTAAGTCACTTGATTAGGGCTTGAGCCTTATCTTTTTTACATAGGTCTATCTTCTATCCTATATAATAAAAGCCTAATATGCTAAGTGTCTGGTCGCCCATTCAGCCAATCAAAGCATAATATGCTAATGATATGCTAAGGCCGCTCAACTGCTCACTATGACGTGCACTGATCACCAGGGGGCAGACGCTCTGATAAGTAGGTTAGCTTGCTCCTGGGGTCCAGCTGATCAGGACTGAGCGAAGATGGGCCGGACACGCCCTGGAGAACTCATGTGGTCCCTCCCCAGCTAGCCAACCTCCCGCGTCCCTCCCTGGCCCCAATCATGCACCGGTGGGGTACCTCATCCTGGCCTGAGCCCTCTCACAATTCAGGACCCCTTGGGGTATGTCGGAGAACTGCTTTCGGCCCAATCCCACAGGCCAGGCCAAGGGACCCTACGGTGCACAAACTCGTGCACTGGGACTCTAGTATGTATATATTAAAGACTAATATGCACAGTGTCCCCTCGGGAGCTCGACCGGGAGAACGGGAGTTCGATCGCTCACTATGACCTGCGCCGACGACCAGGGGGCAGCATGGAACATGGCAGGTGACCAGCAGTGGCAATGAAACGCTGAGGGAGCAAGGGAAGGAGGAGGCAGGGAGGCAGGGGAAACTGCACTGTGGCGGTGCCTGGGTGGTGAGGGAAGGAGGAGGCGGGGAGGTGGGGAACCTGATAAGCCCTGATCACCACCAGGCCTAGGGACTCTACCCATGCACAAATTTCGTGCACTGGGCCTCTAGTTTTATTATAAGTGTTTCTTTTATCTTATAATAAGAAAACTTATTTAAATGATATTTTTAAATTAAAAGAGTAAAACCAACCTTTTAGTTTTTAAAATACTAACTCACAGGGACCCTTTTCCCCCTACCTACTTGGGAGTCCATTCTGTGGGACTCTTCCCTCTCCCCACATGTACTTATTCTTCAATAAATCTCCACCTTTGCTATACCAAAAATAAAAATAAAATAATAAAATAAAATACTAACTCAAAAGAATATATGTTGGAGAAACCAAGATGGCAGCATAGGTAAACACCTGAAATTGCTGCCTCACACAACCACTTCAAAACTACAATTAAAAGACAAAACAGACATCATCCAGAACCACAGGGAGGCTGGATGAGTGGAAATTCTACAACTAGAAGGAAAAAGAAAAGCACACTGAGACTCAGAGGAGGTGCAGAAGTAAAGTTCAGAAGTACGGAGGAGCACGAGGAAAGGGCTGGCAACTGAGGACGGGGTTATCTTTTTCAATTTTTACAAACTCCTGACTGCTCTGAACTCCAGTTCTGGGCAAGTCTCTGGGGACCCAGACTCATACAGGGAGAAACTGGACTGTCTGGCATTGGGTGGAACTCGAGGGCGGCTTTCTTTCAGAGGTGCTTGCAGCGATTACTGAGAGACACTGGGACCCAGGGCCTCATAGGGCAGGGCTGAGGAACAGCCATAGCTGTTTGCTCGGTCCTGTTGATTCCCTGAGACCCCACCCCACCCAAGCTGTGAGCAGAGGCTTTTGCATATGAATGGCCTGGCCATTTGCAATCTAAAATTACCTAACAAACTGCAGCTGGGTCAGAGAGACCCAGAACATCCAAAAGAAGGCCCGAGGCCCCACAGCACCTTGCATTGCTTCACAGCTGGGCCTCATCTGGGCACCTCCAAACCCCAAACAAAGAAGATGAATCTGAAGATCTCTCTGTAGCTCCTGCTGGGTAGCCTCAGGAAGAGGCTAAAGACCTCCTTAGAGATCCAAGAGCCAGTGTACCCAGTGGTCAGAGTGGGACCATCCCGATTATAACTCCTCAGATCCATAAGGGACACATTCAGGGGGCAGACTCAGTGAGCACCAAAGCCCCACTGAAGCAACTCTTGCCCCATAAGGTTGTCCCCAGCACAAAAGTTCTCCCACTGCAAATACAACTGATTCTCACAGCCAATTGGCCTGGAGGTCAATTCCTCCCAGTGAAACCAACAACAATCAAGCCTTAACTACAACAAGACTGTGCACAAAGCCCACAAAGGGGTGCACCAAGAGGGTCCACCTCAGGTAACTGGGGAGGCTGAGCCACTGGGCGCTATAGGACACCTAGCACACAAAGCCACTCTATCAACACAAGGAAGCAGCCAAAATGCGGAGACAAAGAAACAGGTCACAAATGACAGAAATGGAGGAAAGCAAACTACTGGATATAGAGTTCAAAACCACACTTATAAGGTTTTTCAAGAATTTCCTAGAAACCACCGATAAATTTAGTGAGACCCTCGATAAATCTAGTGAGACCCTTGAGGATATGAAAAAGGACCAACTAGAAATTAAGCATACACTGACTGAAATAAACAATAATATACAGAGATCCAACAGCAGACTAGAGTATCACAAGAATCAAGTCAAAGATTTGAAATACAAAGAAGCAAAAAACACCCAACCAGAAAAGCAAAAAAAAAAAAAAGAATCTAAAAATATGAAGATAGTGTAAGGAGCCTCTGGGACAACTTCAAGCATACCAACATCCGAATTAATGGGGGTGCCAGAAGAAGAGAGAGAGCAAGATATTGAAAACCTATCTGAATAAATAATGACAGAAAACTTCCCCTACCTGGTGAAAGAAATAGACTTACAAGTCCAGGAAGCACAGAGATCCCCAAACAAAAGGAATCCAAAGAGGACCACACCAAGACACATCATAATTAAAATGCCAAGAGCAAAAGACAAAGAAAGACTCTTAAAAGCAGCAAGAGAAAAACAGTTACCTACAAGGGAATACCCACACGACTGTCAGCTGATTTCTCAACAGAAATTATGCAGGCCATAAGGGAGTGGCAAAAAAATATTCAAAGTGATGAACAGCAAGAACCTACAACCAAGATTACTTTGCCCAGCAAAGCTATCATTCAGTATTGAAGGTCAGATAAAGAGCTTCACAGATAAGAAAAAGCTAAAGGAGTTCATCACCACCAAACCAGAATTATATGAAATGCTGAAAGGTATTCTTTAAGAAGAGGAAGAAGAAGAAGAAAAAGGTAAAGAAAAAAATTATTAACAACAAATACATTATTATCAACAAGTGAATCTAAAAATCAAGTGAATAAAAAATCTGATGAACAGAATAAACTGGTGAATATAATAGAATCAGGGGCATAGAAAGGGAGTGGACTGACAATTCTCGAGGGGGAAAGGGGTGTGGGGGGTGTGGGAAGAGACTGAACAAAAATCATACACCTATGGATGAGGATAGTGCGTAAGGGCAGATGGTGGGGTGGAAACCGGGTGGAGGGGAGCTATGGGGGGGAAAAAAGATGAACAACGGTAATAATCTGAACAATAAAGATTTAATAATAAAAAATAAAAAAAATATATGTTCACTATAGCATTATTTACAATAGCCAAGATATGGAAATAACTTAAGTGTCCACATATGGATGCATGGATTAAAAAAAAAATGTGGTTTATGTATATATACAATGGAATATTACTGAGCCATAATAAAGAAGGAAATCCTGCCATTTGTGACAACATGGAAGGACCTCAAGAGCAATATGCTTAGTGAAGTCAGATAGACAAAGATAAATACTATATAATCTTTCTTACATGTGGAATTTTAAAAACCTCATAGAAATAGAGAATACATTAGTGGCAGCCAGAGGGTGGAATTTGTGTGTGTGTGTGTGTTGGGGTGGGGGGGGTGGGGGGGAAATGGGTGAAGTTGGTCTAAAGGTACAAATTTCCACTTACAAGAAAAATAAGTTCTGGGGATGTAACGTATAGTATGGTAACTATGGTTATCAATACCATATTATATTTGAAAGGTGCTAAGAGATCTTAAAAATTCTTATCACAAGGGAAAAATTGTAAGTATGTAGAGTGATAGATGTTAACTAAACTTATTATGGTAAACATTGCACAACATATACATATCTCAAATCATAATGTTGTACACCTTAAACTTATGCAATGTTATATGTCAACTATATCTCTGTAGAACTAGGGGTGGAGGTAAAGTAGCTTGCTCAAGGCCTGTAACTCAAATCTCAAGAGCTGAAATTCAAACCTGAGCCTATCAAATTTCAAATTCCATTCTGTTTTCATACTAAGCTGCCTCCCCAGAATTAATGTGTATCAAACATCCTATCTACATAAAAATGTAGATAAGATAAGCAATCATCTGACATGAGACATAAAGTAACACAGCATATTTATTCAAAGATATGGCCAATACTTATCATCCTATGTATGAAGCTCTTTGTTTAAAACATGTATTTCTCTCTTTTATTCTTTGGAAATCTAAGACTAGGCTTCTTGTCTATTGGCTGACCCAAACCAGTTATTCCAACCTTGCTGTTTACAAGTTCTGGTTTTCATCCTCCTGCTGGCTCTTTGGTAAATTGTATCACCTTGTTTGGCTTGCCATGCTTCTGAAATTCTATCGCTCAGGTTCTCAAAGCTGACTGCTCTCTCTGCCCTTCTCCTCAGCTCAAGTGGCACTGTGTTCTGCTGGATGCAGCAGACCCCACCATTCATTCACCTGTGATTCCCCATTGTGATTGGCGTTCACTCAAGTTACCTCAGCACCCATCCAGGGAATCTCTTGATACTACATAGCTAGGTCTCCTAATTCCTAATGGAGAGCTCCATAAGTTAGGTGGACAATAGAAACTACTCCCATTTCTGACTTGGGCTATTTTTTAAATGTAACTGTCTTAAGAGACATCAGCCTGGAGAAGGGAAAAGGAAATAGGAAGAGAAGGGAACAAAATGTAACATAAATGAATTAACACATGCAAAGCACTTTAGAATATAGTCTGCACCTAGTGAGTGACCAGCAGATGCTCTCTAATACTTGTTTAATGTGACTGTTGTAAACAATTCTGTAAAGAAATAATTATACAGTATCATGTTCCAGGTGTACTTAACTTTACAAAACAGATGTGTTACTGATAGTTTGGCTGAAATCAACTGTGGAAAAGAAATCATATTTTCCTACTGGCTCGCTTTATAAAAGTGGAAATATATCCCCCATGGAAAATCACTCATGAAAGTGTACTAAAAAGTTTAAATAAAACAAAGTGATACCCGGAAACATTTATAATAATGAAAATAAGCCACCACGTATAACTATTACATTAAGAATTCAAAGTATTCTTCACTAAACTGTTCCCTTGAGGTTAATTAGGGTTTGTTGATGTGATATGTTTTTGAAGTTCTAAACTCTTTATTGTATGAGTTCACCCTTACTTGCAGTTATCAAAATATTTTATATTATTTCAATAAAGTAAAATTTTCTAAAAAATAAGTTTCTTTAAGTATGTTAAAACAGTGCTAAACAAGCATTAAATCAGCTATGTCTTACATTTAAAAATGAAAGAGATCTGTTGTAATCCAAAATTATATGCAGTACAAAATCAGAAAAGAATAAGGTTTTTGATGCTATTTGGTTTAAAATTTTTTTCTCAATCATTAAAAATTATGATGACCAATCATTTCAACATGACAAGCCTTCACTAAAATAAAGAGATTCACCACAGAAACCACCACCGAGAGTTTCAGTTATCTGTTAACAATTAAATAATTGTCTACGAGTAACACTGAGCCAGTTCCTTCAACCGTCAGAAAACAAAAGATCTTTGAAGGTAGACTGTTGAAAGCCAAAACCAAAAAAGAGAATGTCTGTTGAGCTGTAAGGGAGATGCAAAATCATGAACTGCCTTAGAGTGCTCTGATGGAAGAATAAAGCTAGTGCACCACTCTAATCTTTGCACTGGTGATTATATGGCCACAGGCCAAGAAATAACTGAAAACCTCAAAAGCAGAAGCAGATTAGGCATTCAATTTAGAAATTTAACTCTAGAACCTTAAAAAGCATCTGTGGTGTAATATTTTTAAATTACAGAAACTAAACAAATAAAATAACAATAAATTTTCACAAATTAAAATATTTCAAAGAGTTCAAATGCGTAATACATATAAACTTAACTGAACTACAGAAAAAAATGAAAACAAAGTTTTAATAAATTCAGTTTTGTGTTTTTTTCTTTTAAAGAGCATCTTCAGATATCACAAGTTTTGGAATAATTTAAAAATCACAAATTTTTAAAAATTCACCCATACTGATTTTTTTTCCAGGAGAAAAAAACCCCGATTACTGTACCAGTGAACTGTACTGAGCATATAGAGAAAAACAATACTAAACATTCTCACACTTTTACAAAAGTTGAAGAGGAAGAAACACTTTGTAACTCATTCTATAAAGGCAGAATTACGTTAATACCAAAGCCAGATAAAGACACTGCAAGTATAGACCAATATCTCTTCTGAACACTGATTTGAAAATCCCCAACAAAATACTAACAAAAAGAATGTGGAAGCATATTAAAACAATCAGACACCAAGACCAAGTGAGATGTACTCTTGGAATGCAAGAATGGTTCAAAGTACAAAAATTGTTCAATGTAATATGCCACATCAACAATATTAATGCAGAAAAAGAATTTGATAAAATTCAACAGCCTTTCAATATAAAAATAATCAAACTAGAAATACTAAGAAACATCCTCAACTTAATAAAAGCAATATATAAAAAACCCACAGTGAACATCATACTCAATGACAAATGACTGAAGGCTTTTCCTCTAAGATCAGAAACAAAGCAAAGATGCCAACTTTCACCACTTCTACTCAACATAGGACTGGAAATTCTAGCCTGAGTAATTAGAAATAAAAAGAAACAAAATGCATTTAAATTAAAAAGACTTAAACTTATCTCTTTGCAAATGATATGCTCCTATATGAAAAATCCATAATTATTTTTAAAAACCTGTTAGAATAAATGAATATACAGAGTAAATACACACACACACACACACAAATTTGTATTTCTATTCACGAACAATGAAATGCATTTAAAAAGAAAGTCACAAAAGCAATTCCATTTAAAATAGTATTAAAAAGAACATAGTGCTTAGAAATTAACAAAGAGGTGAAAATCTTGTACAATAAAAACTACAAAGCACTGCTGAAAGAAATTGACATTGTGAAGACATAAATACATGGAAACACATCCCATATCCAATGACCGAGAGACAATATTGTTAAAATATCAGTATTTCCCAAAGCAATCTATAAATTCTTGTGATACCTATCGAAATTACAATGATGTTTCTTGAAGAAATAGAAAAGTGCATCCTAAAATTAATATAAAATCTGAAGAGACCCAAATAGCCAAAACAATATTGGAAAACAAAACAAAACTGGAGGACTTGCATTTCCTGACTTCAATGCTTTCTATAAAGCTACATTAATCAAAACAGTGTGATAATGGCCCAAACAGACATATAAGTCAATGAAATAAAATGGAGAGGCCTAAAATAAATCCTCAAGTACATGGTCAAATGACTTTTGACAAGGGTGCCAAGATCATTTAATGAGATGAGAGTCTTTTTAATAAATGATGCTGGAAAAACTATATATTCACATGTAAAAGAGTAAAATTTGACCCTTATCTAATACCATATATAAAAGTTAACTCAAAATGGATCAAGAATCTATATGTAAGATCCAAAAATAACAAAATTCTTATAAAAAATATAGGATAAAATTTCTATGACACTGGACTTGGCACAGGAAACAAAAGGAAAAACAGATATACTGGTCTTCAGGAAAATTTTGAAGTTTTTCACACCAAAAGACATTATAAAACACAGTAAAAACGCAACCCACAGAATCAGAGCTAATGTTTGTAAATCATATTATCTGATAAGAAATGATATCGAGAATACACAGAGAACTTCAAAACTCACCAACAAAAAAACAAATAATCAGACTCAAAAATGGGCCAAAGACGTGAATAGACATTTCTCTAAAGAAGACATATGAATAGTCATATGCACATGAAAATATATACAACAGCACTAATAATTAAGAAAATACAAATCAAAACTACAATCAGATACTACCTCATACTTATTAGGGTGGCACGTATCAAAAAATAAACTAAGCCCTGGCTGGTGTTGCTATACGGTTAGAGCACTGGCCCAAGCACCAAGGGTTGTGGGTTCAATTCCAGGTCAAGGGCACATACTCGGGTTGCAGGTTTGATCCTTGCCCCAGTTGGGGCATGTGCAGGAGGCAACCAATGGATCTCTCTCTCCCTTCCCTTTCTTTCTACTCTCTATAAAAATCAAAGGAAACGTTTTCCTTGGGTGAGGATTAACACACACACACAACAGAAGAATTGGCGAATGTGTGGAGAAACTGGAACCCCTGTGCAGTGCTGGTGGGAATATAAAATGGTAACGCAGCTGTGAAAAATAGTATGGTGCTTCCTCAAGAAATTAAAAGTAAAATTACCATATAATCCAGCTATTCAAATTCTTGGTATATAACCTAAAGAACTGAAAGCAGAGTCTTTAAGAGATATTTGTATAGTCATATTCATAGCAACAGTAGCATTAGCTAAAATGTGGAATCAATCCAAGTGTCTATTGATGAATGAATGGATAAGCAAAACCAATGGAGTATCATTACGCCATTAAAATGAAGGAAATTCTGCAATATACTACTTTGGAACTTTGAGGATACTGTGCTAAGTGAAATACACCAATCATGAAAAGACAAAGACTTTGTGATTCCACTTCTGTGAGGTATCTGGAGTCGTCCAATTCAGAGACAGAAAATAGAATGGTGGCTTCCAGGGTCTTGAGGGAGGGACAAATGGGAAGTCATTGTTGAATGGGTATAAAGTTTCAGTTTTACAAGATGAAAAGACTCCTGGAATGGATGTTGGTGATGGTTGCACAACAATGTAAATGTACAGTATTTACTCATTCATTCATTCATTTGTTTATTTATTTTTAATATATTTTTATTGATTTCACAGAGGAAGGGAGAGGGAGAGAGACAAACATCAATGATGAGAGAGAATCATTGACTGGCTGCCTCCTGCACACCCCCCAATGGGGATCGAGCCTGCAACCCAGGCATGTGCCCTTTACTGGAATCAAACCTGGGACCCTTTGGTCTGCAGGTTGATGCTTTACCCACTAAGCCAAACCAGCTAGGGCTAAATGTACTGTATTTAATACCCCTGAACTGTACATTTACAAATGGTTAAGATGGCAACTTTTGTTACGTGTGTTTTACCAAAATTTTTTAAAGTGGGAAAAAAATCTATAATAATAAAAGGGTGATATGTTAATTAGACCTGATGTCTTCTGGGCATCATTCCAGATGTCCTTCCAGATGAAGCCAGGCCAAAGGGAAGCCAGTCTGTGTCCCAGGTGCCTTTGGGTGGCCCTGGGGAAGCCAGCCCGGGCCCTGGGTGCCTGCCGGTGGTCGGAAGAGGGAAGCCTGGGTCCCGGGTGCCGGAGGGAAGCCGGTGCTGGCAGACTGAGGAAGGAAGGCCTACTCTTGCATGAATTTTCGTGCATTGGGCCTCTAGTAATACATAACTATGTATGTGCTTAGTATTCTTAGTAGATTACAATTTACTTAAAGAATAGGCATACATATTACTATCTGCTATAGCGTCTAACACAGTGCCTTATATACTACTAAAATATCAATAAATACTCAAAGTTATTAGTGATTTCAGAGCAGACCAGACAAGACATCAAGAAAATACTTGGTTAGAGAGCCAGGAGCCGTTATAATTGTATCTTCTTGTGGGGAAAATCCAGTAAGATACAATGAGATAGGGAAAGGGAAGTCAGGAATGAAGAAGGCGCAGGGCAATATGGATCTGCCAGGCAAAAGGATTGGCACGCTTGTCTTCCAGGCAGCTGGAAATAGAAAACTAAAGCTAAAAAACTAAAACTATAAAGCTAGGGGCCTTACACAGGATATACACACAATACAGTGTGTACACCATGACAAATGGACTACCCAACAAGAGAAATCAAAGGGCCATAGTATCCATCAAGAACATCCATTTTTATTATAACTGTCTGTACTTTTTCCATCAGTAGTTCCCAGACTCTAAGACGTCACAGAGCAATAAATTTAAAATGCACATACTTAAAACTGATCACCAAATAGGGTGCCAACTTTTTATTTTGGAGAAGTTAAATTACCCTGTAGTGCAATTATTTTAACAAACAGCTTCTTTTAACACCAAAATGGGAGAAGAGTCTTGATGAAGGACCACACATGTAGCTTCAGAAAAACTCACTTATTTTCCTTATATTTGTCATTTCACCAGAAGCCAGCAAAAAATCCATCAAATTCTACAAAAATTACTATAGCAGATGATTCTATAATATCTACCCAAGTTTCCTCATATTTCTATAACCTTTATAGAAAAATGGAAATAAAATAGCTTTGACTGAATATTAGCCTAAATCACTTAACATGCCAATTGATACAGACACAGAAGAAATATAATTAATATAAATAATAATTCCAGTTGGATTTTCAAAGCGTTCTATTTGTAGCTAGTGGTTTACTCCATGGGAGACAAAGTCTCACACCCATAATAGCAACAACTGTTTCTGAATATGTTTACCAAAATAGCATGGTGAACGATGATGAAATTCTGTCAGCCATAAAGCACACACTTTTCTAAAAATGTTCTATTCCACCTACATTCTTATTTTTAGTTTTATAAAATAATGACAGTGGTACAAAAAATTAATGCTAACCTACTGTTTATACCTTGCAAAGACAGCAGTAGAGACAGCTGCGTGCAATCACCAAATAATAGTTGCTAGTGAAACAAAAATACTTGATTGGCCATTAGAACTGGAGACCCCATACAAAATGACTTTGTGCTACAGATTTAAATTAACTTATAAATATTCAAGCGGAAAAAGAAACAGGGACTCTGAAGGCAACTACATATCTCCAACTGTGGTATAAATCATATATACACAAAAATACATGATTTATCCCTAAAAATATAATGCTGCCATGTAAGGCATATTCCCAATATACTATAAAGTTTAAAACACAGTAACAAATACCCTATCAAAAATTATATAGCCACCAGGCCAGTGGTTGAACCAAAGGTCACGGTTTGGTTCCCTGTCGGGGCACATGCCTGTGTTTCAGGTTCAACCCCCAGTAGGGGGTTTGCAGGAGGCAGCAGATAAATGGTTCTCTCTCGTCATTGATGTTTCTATATTTCTCTCCCTCTCAAATCAATAAAAACATTTTTCTAAAGTGGCATTTTTATAATATGCCTTGTAATAAAGCCAAATTTATGTAATGGTGATATTAAAAATAACATTTATTTACTTCCTATGCCTCACAGTTAACACTTATCTGCTATTAAATTAAAGACTTACCTAAGAGTTAATTTCCTGAAGGTTTGATTAACCACATGCTAAATGTACCAACCAAAAAACTCTGACTACAGTTTAAAAGTAAAGGAGTCTTAGTGAGGAGAACTATTGTTCTTGCTTCCTCAGTGGTTTTGGAGGCTGACTTCTGCTGGGTAAAATCTCACAGGAAACACTGGCCAAAACTAATTCTATAACATAGAACAGGTACCACATTTTGGCGCCTGGGATAAAGGGTATTGTTTTAACATTGGTCAAAACATCCTGAGAAAAGAAAAAAAAAAAATTCTCACATTTCAATTATGTTGAAACTAGAAAGCAAATTTCAGATAATTTTCTAACCTGTGTGGGAAAAATAAATTGTTTGGGTCGAATAATGGTGTAATTACATATTGAAGAGAGAGGAGGTGTTTTAAACTGAAATGGAAAAGTAGTGCCTAAGCATTTATGCAATTACCCACCATTTTAATTTCAACAAATTCTCCAATTTTGAGAGCTATAATTCTAATTAACATTATAATAATCTAAATAAAATTCAACCCTGTCTTTACCTTTAGAAAATTACTACCAAAAGCAAGACCAAGAGAAAATACCACTTACCAGAGCTAAAATGAGGGAGCTAGCAGGTCCTTAAGGCATAGCCAATGGCAATCAAGCTGACTACCCAAACCTCCATAGAGGAAAGCTTTTACTCAGGCCTCAGGTGCACAGTGGTCTAGTGTATCTTCTCCTTCATACACCTTACACTTTATTACTTGACTGACTGTAAGAATACCTATTGATTCAATAATAGCTCTTTATTGGGATGGGGGGGGGGGCGGGGAGATAAAGCCACTCTACCCCATTAAATATAGAATTCAGTCCTTTATAAAGAAACATGATGTTTTCAGAAACATTAGGAAGGAAAAGATAAACACTGATCACAAATGCAGACAATATGTCAATGTAAGAACTCAAACAGGAACACGAATGTTTCAGAGATGAGCAAAACACCCAGTCGAGAAGAACTTCCTTCCCAAAAGGTGGTGATGTCTACTGGGTATAACCCTGAAGGAAATCCCCTTTGATGGAGGCAAAAGTGAATTGGAAGAAACCTCTGGCTCCCCAGTAGGGCTAGACATACAGGCATACATCAAAGAATGAAAAGTTTCTTTCATTTAAAAGAATCAGCCAGTGTAATACACTAAGAAAGTTTATCAAGCTTTCAAATAAGATCAGGCCACGTACCTAAAGTGCCCACAGTTCCCAAACAATACAAAACAAATGATAGGAAATACTACTTATTAGCATTTCCAGGGTAGATTATTTTCCTACACTTAAATGTTATTTTATTGTTTTTCAACAGATCCTATTGAAAAATTCTTCCTCATATTTCCAAATATCTCCTGTCCTATTTGACTTTTGTTCTAGATTACAGAAAATAATTTCATTTAAGATTTATCAAGATAAAATCATTCCAGCCCTAGCTGGTTTTGCTCAGTGGATAGAGCATCAGCCTGTGGACTGAAGGGTCCTGGGTTCAATTCCGGTCAAGGGCACATGCCAGGGTTGTGGGCTCGACCACCAATAGGTGGCATGCAGGAAGCAGCCGATCAATGATTCTCTCTCATCATTGATGTTTCTCTTTCTCCCTCTCCCTCCCTTAAATCAATAAAAATATATATATTTTTTAAAATCTTTAAAAATGCCTTAGCCGGTTTGGCTCACTGGATAGAGCGTTGGCCTGGGGACTGAAGGGTCCCAGGTTCGATTCCAGTCAAGGACATGTACCTTGGTTGCGGGCACATCCCCAGTGGGGGGTGTGCAGGAGGCAGCTGATCGATGTTTCTCTCTCATCGATGTTTCTAACTCTCTATCCCTCTCCCTTCCTTGCTGTAAAAAATCAATAAAATATATATTTAAAAAAATAATAAAATAAAATCTTTAAAAAAAGATAAAATCATTCCAATTTGGCCTAATAATTCAATTTCTAGGGATTCTCATAGATTGCTGATGACAGTTATAACTTTATCAAAGACAAATCTGCTAATATGTGTTAAAAGCCTCACAATGTTTTCTCCAATAACTCTATTTCCAATATAATAAATAAACATTTATTTTAAAAATAATCAATTTTTATACAATGTTTGAAGAAATAATCTTTCCAAGTCCAGAGCCTTAAAAACAAAACACTCTTGCTGGCATAATAACAAATGGTAAGCTAATAGTTACACAATGCTTACTGTGTGCAAGGCACTATTTTAAGCACTTTTCATGTATTAAATCACTTTTAATTCTTCCAGCAACCTCATAAATTGTTTTTATTGTCCTTCTTTTACAGATAAAGAAACTGAAACAGAATGAAACTGAGTAACTTATTTAAGGCTAGAAATGATTGCTGAGGTTAGGATTTGAAACTAAAAAGCCCTATATCATACTACTTCAATATACAAAAATAAAATAAAATTCTATATTAATACATAATTTCACTGATGCCCTGAGATCCATGATCAAGTAGCAGATCCTAAGGAATCTAAATTTCACTATTATAAATGTGTGTGTGCATATATATATATATATATATATATATATATATTAAATAAAACATACATAACATATGGTAAATTCTCAAAGAAACTATATTTTTAGATCTTTTTATTGCTGAGAAAATAACTTTTCCCTTCACTTGTTAGCTACAAAAAAAGAAAGTTAACTTAAAACAGCTGTAGATGCATCTTCCCCCTTCGCCCCCTCCATGGTAACTATTCATGAGATGCACAATCCAATTCTATTTCTTATCAACTGGAATGCCAGTCAACTTGCCAAAGAACATCTGCAGTTTAAGATGAGTTTCTAGAAAAGATTACCTTAGTAGTGCTGCCTTATAAAGAGGAAATATTTTTATTGATAATATGTAAATTTATTACATTTGTAGAATATAATGACTTAAATTCAGCATAACAAACAGTCTTTGTAACTCAGTAATCTGATTTACTTCAAGGCTTTTCTTTTCCCACTGCCATTTCTTAAGAGCACCTACAAATTCATGACATAGTTGTTCAACTGATTCACTACCAAAATATGCAAGTGTGGCCTATCCATAAGAGACACACTCTCACTTTTTCTTTCAATCTGTTATTGATGGTGTTCTTGGGTTGCCACGAGGAAAAGAATTTCCTGAAACCACCCACATGAGGATGGGGTTTCGTGCAAAGCTTTATTGTAAAATTAAGGGGGTTCCCCTCCAAGTTCCCATGCCCATCCATTCCACAATGGAAAAAGTTCAATCTTGTCTTCACAGAGCCAGAATTAAGGCCACTATCCAGTATTTATGCTCCATATTAAAGTTCAGCATCCTGCTAGCTTAGCTTGTGTCCATAGCTGCAGTCCATTGTGCGTGGGGTCTGAATGGCCATTGGCCAGAAGGATGCTTAAGGCCACATGGCTCTGGAGAGAGAATAGGGGAGTGCATGGGTGAGTGCGAGTGATGCAGCAAGAGCAAGATATAGGAGACTCCAAGGGGATTTTTAGATTTACAAGATTTTGCATACTTCTGATGGGGTCCACCTCC
This sequence comes from Myotis myotis, assembly GCF_014108235.1. Classification (NCBI taxonomy): domain Eukaryota; kingdom Metazoa; phylum Chordata; class Mammalia; order Chiroptera; family Vespertilionidae; genus Myotis; species Myotis myotis. The sequence continues at coordinate 75,829,488 of NW_023416324.1, forward strand.
TAGCCAGCCCATTGCTCCCCAGGCTAGGCTAACAAGCAAGCACCTGCCCTACATCACCCAACTTCACTGGCATGTGCTCATTTCTCCCTTTGTTCTATCCCTTCCCCCAGTGAACTGCAGGGAATAGACTGATCTAATACATAGAAACAATCACAAAGGGACGACAAAAACGGGGAGACAAAGATATAACTCCCATTCGAAAGAAAAGGAAGAATCACCAGAAAAGGAAATAAACAAAATGGAGGCAAGCAATCTGTCAGAGAAAGAATTCAGAGCAATGGTTCTAAGGACGCTGAAAAGGATGAAAGAGAAATTCAACATGTGTAAGAATCTAGAGGAAATGAAGAATGACATAGCTGCAATAAAGAACACAATGCAAAGTTTCAACAATAGACTAGAAGAAGCTGAGGACGGCATCAGTGAGTTGCAAGACAGGTAGTAAAAACCACCCAAGCACAGCAGCAACTGGAAAGAAACTAAAAAGCAGAAGGAGAGCATAAGGGAGCTTTGGGACAACAACAACAAAAAAAACATCCGCATAATAGGGGTGCCAGAAAGAGAGAAAGTGGAGTAAGGAATATAAAACCTGTTTGAAGAAATAATGACAGAAAACTTCCCTGATGTTGGAAGAAAAAAGCCACATAAGTCCAAGAAGCACACAGAGTCCCAAACAAGATGAACCCAAAAAGTCCAACACCAAGACACATCATAATTAAATTTGCAAACATGAGTGACAAAGTAAGAATCTTAAAAGCTGCCAGAGAGAGACAGAAAGTTACCTATAAGGGATCTCCCATTAGACTATCAATTGATTTCTCAACAGAAACACATCAGGCCAGAAGAGAACAGAATACAATATATAAAGTGATGCAAAGCAAGGGACTGAATCCAAGAATACTATACCCAGCAAGGCTATCATTCAAAATTGAAGGTGAAATCAGGAGCTTCACATAAAAAAAAGGGCTAAGAAAGTTTATTACCACCAAGCCAGCAACAGAAGAAATGCTAAAGAGACTGTTGTAAAAAGAAGAAATAGAAAGAGAATAAGGAACACAGGCATAAATAATAATAATGGTGACAAACCATTATTAAAGTACCTATCTATATATATAAAAGCGTAAGCAACCATTATGACCGGTCAACTGAATGACCGGAGGACCAGTCGCTATGATGCACACTGACCACCAGAGGGCAGACACTCAACGCAGGAGCTGCCCCCTGGTAGTCAGTGTGTTCCCAAAGCCAACCTCCCTCATTCCATCCCCGCAGCCGGCTGGCCCCGATAGGCCACAATCAGGACTGGGCAGGACAGCCCCAATCAGCCCCAATCACTGGCCTGGCCAAGAGACCCCACCCATACACAAATTTGTGCACTGGGCCTCTAGTCAATAATAACCTTAAACGCAAATGGATTAAATGCTACCAATCAAAAGACATAGGGTAGCTGAATGGATAAGAAAACATGACCCATATATTTTCTGTCTACAAGAAACCTACCTCAGAACAAAGGACTCACACAGACTAATAATGAAGGGATGGGAAAAAACTTTTTAGGCAAATGGAAATGAGAAAAAAGCTGAGGTAGCAATATTTATATCTGACAAAATAGACCCCAAAGTGAAGCCCATAACAAGAGATAAGGAGTACCATTTCATGATATTAAAGGGAGTAATTCAGCAAGAGGATATGCAGTAGCACTATCTTTACAAATACTGCTCCTAGGACAATTGAAACTAAGGAGAAAATAAACAAATGGGACTATCTATATATATAAAAGCATAAGAGACCTTTACAACCGAACAACTGAATGACTGGTCGCTATGATGCACACTGACCACCAGGGGGCAGACGTTCAACACAGGCAGCTGCCCCCTGGTGGTCAGTGCACTCTCACAGCCAACCTCCTGCAGCCGGCCAACCTCCTGCAGTCCCTCCCCCCGGCTGGCTGGCCCCCATATCAGCCCGATGGGGGGTGGGTGACCAACCTCCCACAGTCCCTCTCCCCAGCTAGCCAGCCCCGGTCAGCCCCGATCACTAGCCAGGCCAAGGGACCCCACCCATGCACGAATTCATGCACTGGGCCTCTAGTATCAAAATTAAAAGCTTCTACACAGCAAAAGAAACCATCAACAAAACAATAAGAGAGCCCACTGCATGGGAGAACATATTTATCAATGGTATCTCTGATAAGAGTTTAATCTCCAAAATTTATAGGGAACTTATACAACTTAACAAAGGGAAGATAAACAATCCAATAAAAAAAATGGGCTAAGGACCTAAATAGACACTTTTCAAAAGAGGACATACAGAAGGCCAAGAGACATATAAAAACATGCTCAAAGTCACTAATCTTCCAAGAGATGCAAATCAAAACAACACGGGAGTACCATTTCATACCTGTCAGAATGGCTATCATCAACAAAACAACAAACGACAAGTGCTGGCGAGGATGTGGAGAAAAAGGAACCCTTGTGCACTGCTGGTGGGAATGCAGACTGGTGCAGCCACTGTGGAGAATAGTATGGAGTTTCCTCAAAAAAATAAAAATGGAACTCCCATTTGACCCAGTGATCCCACTTCTACGAATATATCCCAAGAAACTAGAAACACCAATCAGAAAGGATATATGCACCCTATGTTCATAGCAGCACAATTTACCATAGCTAAGACCTGGAATCAGCAGATAAGTGGATTAAAAATGATGATCCATAGCATACACAAAGGAATGCTATGCTGCTGTAAAGAAGAAGGAACTCTTACCATTTGCAACAGCATGATGGACCCGGAGAGCATTATGCTAAGTGAAATAAGCCAGTCGGAGAAAGATAAATATCACATGATCTCACTCATTTGTGGAATATAATGAACAGCATAAACTGATGAACAAAAATAGAGCCAGAGACATAGAAGCATCAAACTGACCATCCAACCTCAGAGGGAAGGCAGGGAAGAGGGGGAAGGGGTAAGAGATCAACTAAAGGACTTGTATGCATGCATATGTGCATAAGCAATGGACACAGATTGTATAGGGGTGAGGGCATGTCCTGGGAGTTGGGAGCAGCTGGGAAGAGGTTAATGGGGGAAAAGGGAAACATGTAATACTTTAAACAATAAAGAATTTAAAATTTTTTAAAAGTGGATTACTTTGAGGTTTTAATGAAATATAATACCTGATTCTCAAGAAAAAGGTATACAACAAAAAATTCTACAGATATAATTCTGGGACTCTAAAATGGTTTAGCCACTGAGAAAAACAGTATACCAGTTCCTCAAAATCATAGAATTATAATATGATGTAACAATTACACTTCTGGGTATATACACAAAAGAACTGAAAGAAGAGGCTAAAACAGATATTTGTATATCAATGTTCATAGCAGTATTCTGTATAGTATTCAAAATAGCCTAAAAGTAAAAATAACCCAAATGTCCCTCAATAGGGAATACATATACAAAATGTGGTAGATATGTATAATAGAATGTTACTCAGACTTAAAAAATTAATCTCTGATACATGCTTCGTGGTTGAACTGGAGAAACAAATATTATACTATCCCACTTATATGAGGTGCCTAGAGTAGTCAAGTTCATAAAGACAGAAAATAGAATGGCGGTTGCCAGGGGATGGAGGGGGTGAGACGGGAATGGGGAGAGTTACTGTTTAATGGATACAGAGAGATTGAGATGATAAAGAAGTTCTAGAGATGGATGGTGGTGATGATTGCACAAAAATATGAATGTACTTAATGCCACTAAACTGTATACTTAAAATTGTTAAAATGATAAATTTTATGTTATACTAGAGGCCCGATACACGAAATTCGTGCAAAGGGCTCAGCTCCTGCCGCCAATGCAGCAGCCTGTGCCTTGGCCCTTGCCAACTCAGCTTCGTCTGGAAGGTCATCGGGGAGGACATCCGGTCTAATTAGCATATTATGCTTTTATTATTATAGATGTATTTTACTACAATTAAAAGTAAAAGATTAGTTAATTATAATAATGTAACATAAAAGCTTCAATATGAAAGTAAAGTTCTAGACAATTGCAAGAGTTCAAAGATCACCTAAAGGTCAACAATGAATCCCAAGTTATAAATTCCTGCCAAATCTCAACATAAATATAATGAAATAGGAACCACAGTAATTTTATAGAAATTAGCTTTCTGTGATCCCTAAAATGATTGCCAACAAAATCCCATGCTTAAATATAATAAAAGTTTATTTAAAAAGCAGAAATTTTCTCCCACTCTGAAGTTGTCTTTCCCACACTAAAATAGACCAACAGCAATTCCACATTTGTTGTTTGTATTTCATCACTGTTTTCAGACAGAACAAGAGATCTGCTGCCTACACACCATTTCTCAGCATCAACACCCATTTTCTTATGCAATTTTAAGTTCTGTTGGCAGGTTAAGGACATTTTTTCCAACCACAAACAAAAACTTCTTTTGATACTCTCAGTGAATGTTCAAGAAAATGTTCCCAATAAAAAAAATAAGACTATTTAAAACAATAATGTGGAAGTGTATCAACAGTCAAAAAAACTTAATAAAAAATTAAGTTCTCTATATAAGACATATAACACTTGGTAGCTACTTTGTTGATAATCAGCTGTCCTTATGTCTTCAACTAGGAATTTATTATTAGCAAATGCTAAAAGAATACAGAATGAGAAAAAGTTAGAAACCACATTACTTAGGCTTCCATAACTCCATGGACAACTTTCTTATTTTCTAATGATTAAAATACTACTTTGCAATATACTGAAAAGTGCTTAGCTTCAACTGTCCATTTCTTTAAAATTATATATAAAAAGTGATTTGTACTGGAAATTTTTAGCTTTAAAAAATGTAAATTCTAGTATTTACTTTTAATATGTACTAGGATTATCTATAATAATAAAAGCATAATATGCTAATTAGACTGGACAGCTGAATGACCTTCCAGACATCCTTCCGGACGAAGCCAGGCTGTGATGGCCAAGCCCCTTGCACGAATTTTGTGCATCAGGCCTCTAGTCATTAATTAAATTTTGTGATTATTAACAAACCATTTGTCAATTAGACAATCACAAGGATGACCAGTGATAACTAAGTCTTATCAGGTGCTATTGTACAGACTTTACATATATTAAGCTAATCCTGAAAACGAACTTATGCAGTAGGTACTACTATTATTCCCTATATTACAGGGAGGAAAATGAGGCACACAGAAATAATGTAATTTCACAAACATCACACACTCAGTTAAGCGGTGGAGCTAATATATAAGCCCAGACAGTCCGGCTCCCACATCCATTCCCCTAGCCATTACACATACTACTGGTCATAATACATTGGGGAAATGAAGATTATTTTGATAATGGTGAACAAGCTCTTCAGTAACAGAAAACATTTCAGTTGTCTTTTTGATCATACAATTGTTTTTAAATTTAAAAAAAAATGAGACACTGCACTCGAGAGTGTAATTCATAGGATTAAGCACATTAATGTACTATCCATGATCAAGGAGGAAGTAAGTCACAGAGACTGAGGGCTATAGTTTATCTTTTTCTAAATCTGCAACCAATATACAAGTATAAAAACAAAATTATTAATCCTATAGGACTGGTGGTTTACCCAACTAAAATATAATTATATGAGCCTATAAAGGAATGAAAAGTACAGATGACTAATCAACCTTTATAAACAGACACACAGTTGAGATTTTTAACACATTAGCTTGCAGATGCTGAGGTATAGGTAAGTTGTCCAAAGCAATTAGAGGTTTGGAGGGAGGACATAGTTCATGATAGTATGACTCATATGTGTCTCACAGCAAAATAAAAACCACCAGACGTTTATCTCTTAAAAACAAAAGACACTGAGTCTGGCACCAGCCTGCCAAGCAAGAAATACCACGTGCGAGTCAGACACTCATGTGCTGGTTAAAAATAAAAAAGAGAGATAGGCACATGATGAGTGATGGCTTCTAAACCTGACCTTCTCTGAAATAAACAATTCCATTTATAACTCCTACACACACACCAAAAAATCAAAACACCTGGGAAAAAAAAGTTTCTCAAAAGATTCAAGAAAGATAAACAAAAAGGAAACTTTATAAGTAAGAGCATAAAGTATCTTACAGAAAGTACTGTATTTAGGAAGGGAAAAAGTAATAGCTTTTGTCACCCTGACTGGATTCGTTCAGCAGATTTCCCTCTTCTCTGTATTAACATTAGCCCAGTGAGGCCAACCACTCTCTCCTCAAAGCTGACTGGCCGCATCCACTAGTATGGCCAACTGGCTTTGCGTGCATGTCACACTCGAGGCCGGTGGCCCACATGCCGATAGTTTGGCATGCTTGAGTACAGAGTCTTACTCCAAACTCCAGCTCCAATTGGAAAGGAGAAAGACTGCCTGATAGAAGGAAGGTTGCTACATCTACTTAGATGTGAATTCTATTTGAAGAGGAGGACATTAAATAATTACATGTAGCAAGAACAACTCTTCTGGTCCTATCTGTGAATAAAGATAAATTAATCCCCCACAAATTTAATACAATGAACTGTAGTAATCTCCCCAAAATAATAATAATAATAATAATAATAATAATAATAATAATAAATAGAACGAAGAGACGCTATAAACCCAACAAAGAAATGCCATAACAATAGACTGCAGAGGGCCTGAGGGTGTCTGCCTATGCAGCTGCCCATATTTACAATTTGGCAATACTTTCATTAAGTCACAACTAATAGTCAACTTGAGTTAGTATCAGGAAACTGGGGCCATTTAAAAATTCATTAATTAGACTTGTATTGTAAGCAACAGTTTTTAAAGTATTTACCGTAAATACAGCCTGTCACTAAGGAATATGCTTTCATGTCATGAATACTGCCAAGAAGAATCAAGCCACACTTTAAAAGTTTGTGAGAACTGTCATAAAAGCACTGGGTGTGACACACGTAATATTACTTACAACTAAAGTACCCAAACCAAAAACAAAACAAAACAACCAACCTGACAAAAGTTTCTAAGTACTTACTCTATGTCTGTGTATCTTGTTTTAGACCAAATCCTTAACAAGGAAGCTCTGGTCACATTTGAGCAGCAGATTTACAGCTCTACCTCTAACTACTCAGCTTCTCACTTATAACCCCAAGAACCCTGCAGTCTCATCAGAACCCAGTTTGAAAACCTCTGGCTTACTGAATCATGTTCAGAATTACTATCCTGTCATTTAAATCATACACACTTGCTGAGCATATAAAAGGTATACGGAGAATAAAAGTAATTTAACTACAATAATAAAAAAGAAAATGATCCAGGAGAGGAGGAATGGCAAGGATCAAATTAAAGGAAGAGGAAATCAAGAAGAGGACCAATCTGGAAGCTAAGGAAAAGGTGATAAAAAATGGAAGAAACAATCAACAACTTCAGATTCTATGAAGAGGTCAAGATTTGATTCATCCTCTCTCTACCTATTCATTAGAAAAAATGATAGGAAACAGCAGAAATATAACATGAAATTCAGCTAGAACTACTAATTTATCACAATCTATCTGCTAGAAGAGCTTAATACATCTTGCTTCTTTTAACAATTATCAAATAACAGACCATTTTAATAGCCAAGAGTTTTTAAACCAGATCTCTTCTTGATAGATGTCTCCAATAAATGCATTATACTTGTACATATGGGCCTCTTGATAACAGATTGTAATGTGGACCCATTATCTGCCTCCTGGTACTCATGGCCTTGTATCATCTCTTGCCCTGAAGTGTGGTGGGATCTATAACTTACTTCTAATCAATTAAATATGGCAAAAGTAATAAGTGATAGCTTATACGTATTACATTAATTACATTATACAGGAGTGGGCAAAAATAGGTCTATAGTTGTTCATATGGAAAATAATACAATATATAATAAATAATAACACAAGAATAAACTGCGTTTCGTGTACTCACTACTGTAAATCTACTTTTACCCACCCCTGTATGACACCTATCTTGCTGGCTTTGAAAAAGCTGCCACATTGTAAGTTCCCTATGAAGAGGGACACATGGCCAGGAACTGAGAGTGGCCTTTCACTAGCAGCCAGCAATCCAGGGCCTTCAAGGAACTCAATGCTCCCAACAATTATGTAAGCTTAGAAGACAATCCTTCCCCAGTCAAACTTTCAGATGGAAACTCAGCCCTCACAGACACCTTGATCACAGCCTTTCCGAGGATACTAAACTGTGCCCAGACTCCTGACTCCTGACTTTCAAACATGGTGAAATGATAAATGTGTGCTATTTTAAGTGGCTGTGTTTGCGGTTGATAGGTCATACAGTCACCCATGGTGTCTGTAAGGGACTGGTTCCAGGACACCGCACAGACACCAAAATCCACGAATGCTCAAGCCCCTTATACAAAATGGCATTATATTTGCATATAACTTATGCACATCCTCCTACATACTTTAAATCACCTCTCGATTAACTTATAATACCTTAAAAATGTGTTAGGTAAATAGTTGTTACATTGTATTGTTTAGGGACAATAACCAAAAAAAGTCTCTTTGGTATAGAGGCAACCATCACAGGCCTAAATACATAGTACATGTCAGCAACAATGTAACTCCTGCTCTCCCCCACCTCCCGAATATTTTCAATCTGAGTTTGGTCAACTTCACAGTTGCAGAACACTGGGCCAACTGTACAGCAATAGAGAACTAATATAGGGCCTTTAGAATTTTCAAACCATCTATTTACATATTCACTTGATAAAAGAACATGGCCTTTCCGCTTCACATACTTTTAGCTACACCACAGACCACAGAACCTAAAACATTAGCAAGAGCAGCAGCAGCAGTGGATGCAGCCCCTTTGGGCAATCTATCCCATGCTTGGCTCCACTTGAGGATAGACTCAGAGGCAATCTCAAAACTTACATAATAATCATCTATCTTAGACAATCACAAAAGTACCTTAAAGCACAGTTTTCTAAATTGTGGGTTGAATTAGCATTTTATTTTGTAATTATCAAAGTAGGATAGAAAATGCTAAAGTGCATCACATGTAAACATTTGTTAGATCAAATGAATTTAATTGTATAATTATTGAGGACTTATTTTGCATAAAATATTATGTCATCAGTTAGAAGAGTCTAACAGGAAAGAATAAGACAAGTGCACAAGTAATCTATATATATATAAAACCCTAATATGCAAATAAACCAAATGGTGGAACAACCGAACAACCAAACAACCAGTCGCTATGACATGCACTGACCACCAGAGGGCACGTGTGGAACATGGTAGGTGTTGGCCACAGTGGGACAGTGGAGCAGGTGAGCAGGGGTGCCAGACCAAGGAGGGGTGCTGGTCGCTGTCATCAGGGAGAGCCTCTGGTGGTTACTGAAAATTCTTTGTTCTCATGTGTCGCGGTCCAACCAGGCGCTCACACCTGCTGCTGGCATCGGCCCCGATCGCACCCACTGCCAGTGTCGGCGCCACCGCTTGCACCTGCTGCCGGTGCCCTGCGCCGGCCCTGATCGCTTGGTGCCATCAACTGGTTATGAACGGCAGTTGCTGGCCCCGATTGCCCCTCAGGGCTTATCTACCTCACCCTGCTCCTGAGGGGCGATCAGGGCTGGCAGCCTTTTGCACCCACTGCTGGCACTGGCCCCACTCACACCGATGGCCAGCACTGGAGCTGCCACTCGCACCCGCTGCCGGTGCCAGGTGCTGGTCCCGAACACCCCTGAGGGCTTCTCCACCGCCCCCTGCTCCTGAGGGGCGATCAGGGCAGCAGCCGCCATTCACACCCACTGCTGGTGCCGGCCCCAATCTCTCTGTGCAGTCAGTGGGTGCAAGCAGGGCCAGGGCTGTCATCACATGGGAGCAGAGGTGGCGAGAGCAGGGCTGCAAGCAGAAAAGGGACCGGGGACCATGGCGGGAGGGGCCGGGTGGGGGCGCGGAGAATGGGCTGAGGCCCATCCGTGTGCCCAACGCAGCCTTGCAGCCCACAGTTCCTTTCAAGGTGCATGAATTCGTGCACTGGGCCCCTAGTGTGTGTCTCTCTCTCTCTCTCTCTCTCTCTCTCTCTCTCTCTCTCTATATATATATATATATATATATATATATATATATATATATTTATAAAGGCTAATATGCTAAGTGTCTCTCCACCTGTCCAACTAGTCGCTATGACACACACTGACCACCAGGGGGCAGACGCTCAATGCAGGAGCTGCCGTGACATGCACTGGCCATTTACAGAGAAACGGCACCGCAGACCGGGTGCCCACAAAACAACACTCGGCTTCCCTCAAGTGGGACACAGGCCCTGCCACCACCCCAGAGCAACAGCCCACCAAATCGCAGCCAATGCTGCCAAAACTTCATGGCACAAAATACAGGCCACAGCCCAGCCCAGCCCTGAAACGGTGACTATGGGTGCCAGGTAATGATGTCACGTAGCAACATCCAGTTTCCTCTCCCTAGCGATTAGCCTCCTTGGAGTTTCTTCAGCCCAGGAACACTAGTTGCTTTATAGCCAGGTACAAACATTTTATACTTTAATCAAATGTCTGTGAAGCATTTTCCCATGCCTCATCTAATTTGATCCTCACAGAAGTCCTGGAGTAGGTAGATAGGAGACTCGGTGGAATCCTATTTTCTTTTCATTAGCCAGAAAATGGAGACTTAGAAAGTTTAGAAACTTGACCCTACTGAAAAGAAGTGAGAAATAGTGAACCTTGAAAATGACTTCAGGTTTTCTCACTACACAGAATATAGTCAAACACTGCTGCAGTTAAATATTTTACCCTTTGTTCTCCCTGCATAATCTACAATAATAATCTGCTTCATGTTAATATTAACTGCTGTGTGGCTGACAATTACCTGAAAGAGAAGTTGGGGTGCTTCACTGGGCTGGAAAAAGTTTAGCTATATCAGTTCTAATTAAGCAAGTTTATTCTATATCTATAAAAGGCTAAGTTGATTCGCACATGCACGATACATATAAAGCTCTCACTGGCGCCACACGCGTGTGTTCCGATCTGTCATTGTCGATCGTGAATTTGGTTGACACTTCTATTATAGAGAAAGGGTGAATAGCGACATTAAAATATTTCTTCTAATTAATTTCCTTTCAATATTCATGAATTCGTGCACCAGGCCACTAGTGTATAAAGGAACAAGATGAGAAGAAACACAGGAATGGCCAAATCAAAGGAGGGGAGACCATAACTGGAAAGGGGAACCAGGAAAGCTCTCATGGACTTTCCCATCCAGCATTTTAGAACAGGCTGTTTGTATGGAGGCAGGATTTTACAAGTGTGTACTGGGGGCAGGGAGAGGAATGACACTTTCTCTAGAGCAGTGGTTCTCAACCTGTGGGTCGCGACCCCTTTGGAGGTCAAACGACCCTTTCACAGGGGTCGCCTAAGACCATCCTGCATATCAGATATTTACATTATGATTCATAACAGTAGCAACATTACAGTTATGAAGTAGCAACGAAAATAATTTTATGGTTGGGTCACAACATGAGGAACTGTATTTAAAGGGCCAGCAGGTTGAGAACCACTGCTCTAGAGGGAAAGAACAGCAAACTGCCCAGAGAGACTGGGGGAGGTGAGAGGGGGAGAATCATAGTGTGAGTGTGCGGAAAAGCAGGGGTGGTTAAGATAGAGTCAGGCTGACAGAAGATAGAACACCCTGTTGAAAAGTTTGCATTTTATTTCATTAGAGATCCATAGTAAAATTTTCAATACTGGGTCAGAGAAAATGATGCTCTTTGCCTTTCAGCCCTGTTATGTGATTCTGTAACGCTACCTGAGAAGCAGTCTAGGGCTAGGATGTTATGGATGGAGAGAGGGACTGAATGGGGGCTTAAAATACTGGGTGATACTTCAATTCCATGAATCGCTTGTAGAACTTGCTTCTCAATTCTGCCAGTTTATATTTTATAAATAAATTAATTCTGTCAAGATAAGTCAATATTGATTCATGACTAAACACGTCCTTATTGTTCAACATTATTTCATTGTAACAACTTTTGAAATGGTATTATGAGCTATAATGTAAAACACATAATACCATAAACTGGGTTTAGAACTGGCAAACTTTTCCTGAAGACTCATAGTGTATGTATTTTAGGCTTTAAGGGCCACACAGTTCTCAACCACTCAGTTCTGCTGCTCCTCAGCAATTAGCCAAAGATATTCCACCGTGAATTGCGGCTGTGCTGCAATTAAATTCTATTCACAAAATTGGTCAACAGGCTGGGGTTGGCCTATGGGCCACTGATTGCTGACCTGGATCTGTATTTTCTTTCATTAATTTATTTTCACATAAAAGAGTAAAATGTAACTCTTTCCCGAATATTGGAGTTATAATGGTATAATTTTATCAATGCTTACTGAAGTTATATCATGTTAGGTACCAAGCTAAGTTTATTACCTCCAACCTATCAGAATAATTTCCATAAATGCATGTGATTACCCAGAAGAAAATCCCATCAGTTTCATCTTCAAAATGCTCCCAAATCCAACTTCTTTTCACCTTCCATCACCACTTGAACCAACCATTCAGTTATTACCCACCAAGCTCACACACTGAGCCGGGCTCTGTCCAAGGCACCTGGGAAATATTACAGAGAAAAACCGAGATAAATCTTTGCCCTTGGGGGAGCTCACATTCTTGCAAGTGATGAATGTCAATAAATAATAAACCTAATAAGCAAGTAAAGGATACCGTATGTTAGAAAGTGAGACATGCTACAGAGAAAAGAAATACACACACACACACACACACACACACACACACACACACACACACACACACGGCACAGGGATGCCAGGGCAGGGTAACAGCGGCAATTTTAAATCGTGTGGCCAGTGGAGGCCTAGGATATCTGTTCCAGATCGGAATCCTCCAGGAGGGGCTCACACCAGGAATGTGCAGCCATCACCTCTCACCTGGACAATTACAGCAGCTTCCTATTCTCTCTTCTTCCATCCTGGCTCCACTGCAGGAGATTCGCCACACCACAGCCAAGCAATACTTCTCAAATGCCCCTCAGGTCACTCAATACCCTGCTCATGCCAGTGCACACAGTGAATCCGATCCAAAGCCTGACTTGGTTCATGATTCCCAACCTCATGTCTGCCCTCTCCACTCCACCCACACTGGCTTCCTTTTGGCTCCAGGTCACACTCCTGCCATCCCAAGGCCTCCTGCCTCTGCCTGAGATGCTCTTGTCCAATATCTGCATGGCTCTCTCTCCCTCCATTGGCTCTGCGTCTCCTCAACCTGTTTGATTTCCCTCATTATACTTATCACTAATGATTTTACACAGAATAGCCTTTTGTTTCCCTGTTTCTCTCATGAGGAAATAAACTTCATGAAAACAGGGATTTCGTCCCCAACATGACTTCCCTAACGCCTCAAACAGTGTCTGGCACATAAACATTCGGAATGAACACCTGAACACGGTACAATTTTATAAAAGAGGAATCAGAGCTTTCTCAAGGACACAGTAAAAGGGTGACTAACCAGGACATGAGCGTAAGACTGTTGGAAACCAGAGGCAGCACTTCTCACATACAGCCTCTTAGGGCACGTCCTGGTGGAACATGAAACAGAGCAGTCAATAATAAAGCCACACATACAGACAGCGCTGACTCACGTTAGAGCAAGTTATCCTTGAGGTTAGAAACACAAGCCTGGTGTTTCACTAGCTTTGTGCCCTTAAGCAGATAAATTACTTAATCATTCTCTGCCTCATCTATAAATTCAGAATGAGTCCCTACCTCACAACATTGGTGGGAAGAATAAACAAGTTAACATCTGTAACTTACTTAGAAAAGGCCTGCAATAGTACAAGTACTCATTAAGTGTTTGTTTGTCTTTTTATTTTTTAAACATTTTAATAAATATACTCCTTCACCCATCTCTCCCACCTCCACCCCTGCTCTGGCAAACACCAATTTGTTCTCTGTATCAATGAGTTTGTCTTTTTAGATTCCACATATAGGCGAAATCATACAGTATTTATCTTTCCCTGCCTGCCTTATTTCATTTAACATAATGCCCTCAAGGTTTCATTCTTTTTATGGCTGAATAATATTCCATTCTATATATATACACCACATTTTCTTTACTCATTCATCTACTGATAGACACTTAAATTGTTTCCATAACTTCACTATTATGAATAATGTTGCAATAACATAAGGGTGCAAATGTATTTTCAAGTTAGTGTTTCATTTTCTTCAGATAAATACCCAGAAGTGGGATTGCTGGATCACATGGTAGTTATACTTTTAATTTTTTGGAGGAACCTCCATACTGTTTTCCATAGTGGCTGCATCAGTTTACATTCCCACCAATATTATACATGAGTTCCATCATCATCATCATCATCATCATCATCATCATCATCATCATCATCATCCTGGAACAAATGGCTTCCAGGCACAAACACTTGACTCCAACTAGATTGAATACACTGATGTAATCACGGCAGCAAAAAGAAGTGTGATTAGTCAGAAGCCTATACCCTCTTGTGAAGAGATGAGAAGGTGATAATGCTGTCAATACATTTTTAGGCCTATGACCTTATGCTTATTTTGGGAATTCTGGGGAGCACCCAGAAGAAGCACGTACAGCTCTTGGAGGGAATCCACTGTCCCCCTATGTCAGGCTGCCCCCTGAACTTTGGCCCTGTGAAGTGGCATTCCCCAGGCAGAGGAAGCCTCTTCTGGATGGGGAGGCTGAAGGTACAAAGCAGCCACCATATCTGATGAGGACTCACTAATAGGATCACGTAAGGCCGGTACTTGTGGAGATGGCCCAAAGGTATCTTGTTAAATATTGAACAAAAATAGTGACTTATTTTTTGTGACATGATATTTACTCTTCCCTTCCTATTTCTATAATTAAATAATCCATTTTGAAGCAGAATATAAATATAATATTCATATGCATTTTAAAAAGTCTTCACATTTTATTTTCAAGTACAGAAAAGAATCTCATTTGTTTAAAATCATCTCAAAGCTTTCAATATATCATAAGATGAATGTGTGTCATGATTTTTAGATCACTTCATGCTTAAATACCTTAAGATATCTAGTTAGGTGGTGTTTTCTGTCACTAAAGGCGTGAAGCAAAGCTCAGGTATCAGTGTGAACATCAGGAATACAGGAGACAGAAGCCTAAATGTATAAAAACAAATATACAGTGGCCAAAAATTAATTTAACACCACTTCTTTTAAAAATTGAAAATCATGGTATTCATAGAGGTTTAGGTCAGAAAAAACCTACAAGGCACACCTATCAGATGCTCAAAAATTACACTCTAATTCTTTTACCTATCAAGTTAAAAGAGATGTATGCTTATAAGCCACCTGAAACTGTTTAGAATAGACTAACAGACTGTCATCTTGACCAAACTATCCATTACTACAGGCAAAAAGTATGGACTATAGGTAAACATTTAAGAGTAAAAAATGTGGTAAAATAAAAAGGAAAACATATAAATCAAAGTTCTGTAACAATGTGTGCTACCTACATGGATGGAGCAAAAACTGAAAACACCATTTAAAAAGGATACCATCAGAAATTGGTCTAAACAACCAGATCAACTGAATAACTTGTAAACATAAATAACTCTAGTTCAACCAAATGATTGTTTTTTTAAAAAAATATATTTTTATTGATTTCAGACAGGAAGAGAGAGATAGAAACATCAATGATGACATAGAATCTCATCATTGGCTGCCTCCTGTACTCCCTCATCTGGGGAACCAGCCTGCAACCCAGGCATGTGCCCTGACCAGGAATCAAACCATGACCTCCTGGTTCATAGGTTGAGCCACTCCAATAGGGCCCAAATGATCGTTTTAATATAGAGCATAAACCTACCATGCACTTGCATCATCCATAAACTGAAGAAACACATACTCCTAAATCAGTCAATAATATTCAGAGAATGAAGAGATCTTAAAAACACTCTGTAAAACCTAAGTTATACAAATATGCAATAATCTAAATGTATTACAAGAGGGTGGACAAAGAGCCTCCCTCACTGCTCTTAGGGTACCACACGATCTCCCATTGACTGCACAGCAACAGCGGCTCTGTAAAAAATATATGCCATACTGGTGTAGCATAACATATTGATGAGAATTTTACTATGAACTGTGAAATGTTTATGCAAGTTGAATGCCTCTGCTCTAACAAAGCCTACTCTTTCATTCTCAATGAAGCCTTATAAAGCTGATGCCCTCGGTGGGCAATTACATGATTGTTCTTCACTTTCAGTGGTCATAATACAGAGCTACAATTTTTTAAAGTTATTAATTTCACAAATAGGAGACAGAGAGGTAACATTAGCTTAAATTAAATAATAAGAACTTTATCACTCATCTTAAAGACAAAACACTCAGACAAAAAAGATAAGTGGTTGATACTGGGTTGCTGACAATCTGAGGTTATAATAATTTGAGTTTATTGCTCCACAGTCTGTGAGTAATGACTGAGGCACAAATGTGAGACACATGACATTACTACTAGAGAAGTTTATAGGATTCAATCCAGAAACATGTCCTCAGGTGAAAAATGGCTAACTCCAGTTTGAGACATGTTGTCAAAGATCACAAGCTAACCCTGATTGTGACATCGTGACAGTGTAACATTTGGTCCCACAAAACCAAACAAGAGATTGGAAAGCTCTGAAATAAGCCATCAACACAGAATGATGCACTAGTCTGAGGAAGGCACCTGTGGGGAAAGCTGACACCATGACATGCACAATGATGTAAATGACCACTTCATAAAGAGGACAGATGGGACGGGACGAAGGAGGCAGGGCCCAGAGCAGAGCTGCTGTGAGAGCCAGGCACCTTGTGCGCATGCCCATCCTATCTGCCATTCTTTTCACACAGTGTCCTACACTTCAAGTGATCTTTCTTCACAAAAAGCCTATGATAGAGTCCTGTTGATGTAAACCATAAAAATCCTTACTATAACAGTTCCTTCCTGGATCACACAGCTGATGAGAGAAATGGTGCGCTTGTGTGCTAGTGGGAGATGGAGGGCAACTTTGCCTTCAAACAACAATAGCTAGTCAATTCTTTTTAGATAGGTTTTAAAACCCCTAAAAGTCCCCATATTATCTAATCCAATAACATAAAACACATCAGTAGCAGTTTGAGAATAAGCATGACATCTACTTTCTCTGATCTTCTGACAAATAGAACTGTTTAAAACCTGAAATTGCTATGAAAAAATGGTATATAGGTGACAATTTAAATAATTAAAAGAAAAATAAACTATTAGGAAAAATACTACTTAGCCTTCTCAGCCTGGGTTGTCTCACAGGAGACTTTATAGAAGGTGTTTTTATTTTTCCAATATTTAAAATGGGTGTAATACTTACCTTCCAGAGTTTTACGGAATTAAGCAAAAATAACATAAGTAATGTAACAACGTGAATTATATATAATATCCTCAATGAATGTTGCATTGTGGCCCATATCCTGCCTTCCATAACTGCCGGGAGCCGGTCCATGCTTGCTGTTTCAAGGGACCTGGCATATATGGCATACTGTTCTTAATATGTTTGCTCACCTTCTTGGCACTATGTGTTTTAACCAAGGTCTCTGAGAAAGGTTGTTTCCCCAGGTAGGGATTTTCCCCTGAAGTTAGGGAGGGAATAAAACCTCTTAACTAGTGCCAGGTGGGTAATTAATCACTTTAACTACGAACAATCATGCTTAAGCTACATAATCTTTACTCCCTGGAATGGAGATAAGAAACGCCCTAACCTTTGTAATAGAGATTGATAGGATTGAATCAACTGGTATAAATACAGATGTAATAAGACAGCAAGACACAGAACTTAGAACACAGAACTTAGAATACAGAGCTTAGAACACAGAACTAAGAACACAGAACCTACTCAGAACCTAGAGACAGAAGAACTTCGCTGGAGAGAACATGGCAAAAGATCCTGGATTGAACCTGACTACAGAAATTGGCAAGAGAACCTGACTAGAACCTGGTGACTGAACCTGGCTGGAGAACCTAGCGAGGGAACATGGCTACAGAACCTGGCTGGAGAATCTGGAGAACCTAGCAAGAGAACATGGACACAGACCCTGGCAGGAGATCCTAAGCAGAACCTCTCTGGAGAGCCAGACCAGAACTTGGCTGAAGATCCTGGCTAGAGATCCTGGATAGGCTGCTGATCAACTGAACGCTGTCTCCGTGTCCTTCCTTCTTCGCCGACTCCATCCACACCTTTGGGGACCCCTGGACCTGCTGGGGTTGGACTCCGGCACATAACCTTTTATCTAGATTAGTGATTTTCAACCAGTGTGGTACAATAATTTTTCAACATTTCTTACCTGACTATTTAGTCAGCGGCACTGATGATTTTCCCTTAGATTGGCAAATCAAATAATGCCAACAGTCAACACAACAATAGCCATCAGGTATGCATGAATCAAAATTGTACCTAATTTTTGTCAGATCAGCAAAAATATATTTTTTGTTGTGCTGCAGAATTTTAGTAATTAGTTTATGTGTGCCATGAGATAAGAATGGTTGAAAATTGCTGACCTAGACTAATGAAATGTAAAGTGTTGAACAGTAAATGCTCATTAATTGATCATAGTAAGGAACACCATTGATTCTTGATATATGAAAAATAGCACTGGAGATGATAAATCAACATTTCTTAAAGAATTACAGAGATGACTAGAGAATGTTATAGGATATGTGAGGGCCAGAATGGATATCATGAAGAAGGTCTAGGAATAGCTTGTTAATCAAACAACAAGGACCCACTCAAGACACCAGTATATTTTTTTTAGCTTTCTGATGACATGATTTGATTAACTCTATTTGCTTTCCTATAATTCTTAATTTAGGTTTGAAAAACACTACTTTCATGAAATTCACTTATATATAATACAATTAAATGATTTTCCAAAGTGATATAAGAAAGATCATTCTCATCTTCTAAAATTAACTGAGGTTTGCCCTAGCTGGTTTGGCTCAGAAGATAGAGCATCAGCTTACAGAATGAAGCATCCTGGGTTTGATTCCGGTCAAGAGCACATGCCTGAGTTGTGGGCTTGATCCCCAGTAAGGGGCATGCAGGAGGCAGCTGATTGATGATTCTCATCATTGAAGTTTCTCTCTCTCTCTATCCCTTCCTCTCCGAAATCAATAAAAATATATTTTAAAAAAAAATTGATTGAGGTTTAAGCTTTAAAAAAAATTTAATGAGCTCTGCTTCTCTGTTCTACAATGATGCTTCAGTAGGTAATGATGGAATTTGTGTTTATGGGTAAACTGTAAGTATAGCTAGCTGCTAGCACATCACAATGCTGACATACTCTAGTAGGGATTCTGCCCAGCAGCAGATCCTAACATTAAGAGAAATAAAAACACAAAAAAAAGGCCGTGAAATAAATAGAAGGGGGAATAACAATAGAATACTGAAGTGGGTTAAACAGTGTATTGCCGGGAGCCGGTCCATCCTTGCTGTTTCAAGGGACCTGGCATATATGGCATACTGTTCTTAATATGTTTGCTCACCTTCTTGGCACTATGTGTTTTAACCAAGGTCTCCTCTCTGAGAAAGGTTGTTTCCCCAGGTAGGGATTTTTCCCTGAAGTTAGGGAGGGAATAAAACCTCTTAACTAAGTGCCAGGCGGGTAATTCCCTGGAATGAAGATAAGAAACGCCCTAACCTTTGTAATAGAGATTGATAGGATTGAATCAACTGGTATAAATACAGATGCAACAAGACAGCAAGACTCAGAACTTAGAATACAGAACTTAGAACACAGAACTTAGAATACAGAGCTTGGAACACAGAAGGAAGAAGACAGAACCTACACAGAACTAGAGACAGAAGAACTTCGCTGGAGAGAACATGGCAAAAGATCCTGGACTGAACTGACTACAGAAATGGGCAAGAGAACCTGACTAGAACCTGGTGACTGAACCTGGCTGGAGAACCTGGACTGAACCTGGCTGGAGAACCTAGCAAGAGAACATGGACACAGAACCTGGCTGGAGATCTGAAGCAGAACTTCGCTGGAGATCCAGACCAGAACTTGGCTGGAGATCCTGGCTAGAGATCCTGGCTAGGCTGCTGATCAACTGAACACTGTCTCCGTGTCCTTCCTTCTTCGCCGACTCCGTCTACGCCTTTGGGAACCCCTGGACCTGCTGGGGTTGGACCCCGGCAGTGTATTCCCAAAATTCATGCCCACCAGAAACCTGTGAGGGTGACCTTATTTGAAAACAGAATCTTTGCGGATATAATCAAGTTAAAATAAAGTCAAACTGGGTTAGGATGGGTCCTCGTAAGAACTGAAACATGTAGACATAAACACAAAGGAAACAAGGCCCTGTGAAGGTGAACGCAGGGATTCGAGTTATGTTCAGAGGGATATGGCCCTGCCTACACTTTGATTTTAGATTTCTTGCCTCTGGAACTGCGAGAGAGAAATTTCTGTTATTTTAAGCCACCAGTTTGTGGTACTTTGTTATGACAGCCCTAGGAAACTAATACAAGTATGAACCCAGAATTTGATCTCGACTGTGTTAAATTCAATGCAATTATATGCATACCAGCACTGAAATGTTACCGGACTGTTAGCAATAGCTATCTGAGGGTGGTGCCCTCGCTGATTTTTATCCTATTATTTGTGCTTCTTCCAAATTTCTAAGCCCTTTTTAAATAAACATGTTTGCTTTTAAAATCAGAAAAAAAGAAGCCAATAAAGATGACTTTATAAAAACTGTACAAACACTAAGCTAATCAGGAAGCAAGGCATAAAGTAAAAACATGCAAAATTTGAAAGGGCAAGGAGGAAATAACCACCAAAACAGAAAAGTTTTAAAAATTCGAAACTACTCTCCACCAAGTTATGTAAATGATTCTGGAAATCTAGATGCAATGGATACTTTTCCAGAAAAATACACTTTACCAAACTGACCCCTGAAAAGAGAGGAAGACAAAAATATTCAATTACTAGATCAGAATTGGGAATCTAAAATACTCCTTCCTCTACTGAAGCTTTAAGATCAGATGGTACTATACAAACTACTCCAAAAACAGAATAACAAGGAAATTAGCCAATGCTTTTCTTAGTAAACAAACATAACGGTAATTCTGTAATCTAAGAAAGAATCCTACAACCATTCTCAGGAATACCAATGCAAAAATACTACATAAAACACTAGAAAGACTTTTGCTTCCAGCCAAATGGACTGGTAGGAAATCATATGTATTATGTGGTTTACATTATATAAAACACTAAAATGTAGAACAATTGAGTCAAGAAGGAAAGGGGGATTTAATAATAGAATACTGCTATAAGGTTCTGAAACTGTATCTAAAATGGTATAATATTACTTGAAGGTAAAATGAAGTAACTTAAATATAAATACTATAAACTGTGGAGCAGCTACTAAGAAAATAAACCAAAATAATGAAAGAGAATATAAAAATTCACATTTCAGGAAAAAGAAAAAGAAAAAGGAAACCAAAAGCACATGGGATGAAGAGAAAAGAGCAAATGCAAGAATTAAATCTAATACACCAATAACCACTTTAAATGTAAATGCTCTAAACACACCAATAAAAAGATGAGGTTAGCATTTCCCTGATATAAAAGCTACTCTTCAAGAAAACTATGGACCAACATTTCCCATGAACATATATTTAAAAATTGTTTGCAAAATTTTAGCAAATTAAATTTTTAAAATGCATAAAATAGTACATCAAAATCAAGTGGAATTTATAACAGCAACTCAAAATTGAATTAACGTTTAAAAATCTATCAATGAAATTTGGCATATCACCACACTAAAAAAGAAGATGCATATGATCAGCTCAATAAATAAAGAAAAGGCATTTAAAAAAACTAATTTATGGTTAAAATTCTTAGCAAATTAGCAACAGAATCAATCTTCCTCAATCACATAAGAACCACAATTAACATCATACTAAATGGAGAAAAACCAATATTTTCTACCTGATATCAGAATACTAGATAGCATTCCTATATTTCTATTCCACTCTAGTCTGGAGGTCCTAGCCAGCCCAATAAGGCAAGAAAAATAATCTAAACCCATAGAGATCATAAATAAAGTAAAACAGTCTTTATGTGCAGACAACATATCTATGTAAGAAAGTGTAAGAAATATATAAATAAACACTAAACCTAATAATTTTAGCAAAGTGTTAAGATACATACAGAGATAAACTAAATATCGATATAATAGTAAAGAAATATGGAAATTGACATTTTTTAAAATACCATTTACAATAACATCATCAAAAAAGAAATACTTAAGGACAATGTAACAAAAAATGTGTAAGATCTGTTGACAAAAACTATAAAACACCATCGACATTTACAAAGATCTAATTCAATGGAGAAATATACCATGATTGTGGATAAGAAAACTCATATTGTAAAGACATCAATTCTTCCCCAAATGATTTATAAATGCAGTATAATCTTATTGACAATCATAAAAAGGACTTTTTCAGTAAAAACAGAAAAGGTGATTCTAAAACTTATAGATATGCAATTAATTTATGAGCGTATAACTGATTTTTGAAAACAAGAATAAAGTTGGAAGACAAACTATGTGATTTCAAGCAACACTAATGAACACAATGTGGCACTGGTGCAAAGAAAGACTATATAATTTTTTTAGGAGAAGAAAATAAAATATATATATATATATATATGCCTAAGCGACCATTCGACCATTTGACCAGTAGCTATGACTTGCACTGACCACCAGGGGGCAGATGCTTAACGCACAGGCATAGAAACAGACTGATGAATCTCAGAGGGAAGGGGGAAGGGTGGGACGAGATTAATCAAAGATCTTATATGCATACTAGTGCCCCGGTGCACGGATTCATGCACTGGTGGGTCCCTCAGCCTGGCCTGCGGGGATCCGGCCAAAACATCCCCCAAGGGGTCCCAGATTGCCAGAGGGTGCAGGCCAGGCCAAGAGACCCCACCGGTGCACGAATCCATGCACTGGCCTCTGGTATGAATAATAAAATGGCAATAAATATCTATCTATCAACAATTGAATCTAAAAATCAAAATAAACGAACAAGGAATCTAATGAACAAAATAAACTGATGAGTAAAATAGAACCAGAGGCATGGAAACATGGAACAGACTGATAAATCTTGGAGGGAAGAGATTAACCAAAGGAATTA
This sequence comes from Myotis myotis, assembly GCF_014108235.1. NCBI lineage: Eukaryota > Metazoa > Chordata > Mammalia > Chiroptera > Vespertilionidae > Myotis > Myotis myotis. The sequence goes on from NW_023416324.1 coordinate 75,852,736, forward strand.
TATGCATATATGCATAACCCATAGACATAGACAATAGGGTGGTAAAGGCATGGGAGGTGAGGGGTGCGGGAACCAGGTGGAAGGGGAGCATTTGTAATACTCTCAACAATAAAGATTTTTTTGAAGGACTATATATTTTTATTTATAAGAATCTCAAGTAAATACAAACTATAGTGACAGAAAGCAGACTGGCTATCTGCAGATGGGCATGGATTATAAAGAAGCATGAGGATAATTCTGGAGTAAAATGCGTGTTATTGTGATTGTGATTGATATGTCAAACTCTGTACTTGGTACACAAGAAAGACTGAGACCATGGCAAAAGGTCCAGGAGCCAACTTGGAGGAGACCCCACCAGCCAATATACATGGTTTGAAACACATCAGAAGTATGTGCTTTTTAAGAAATACAGTAAGTGTGTGATGATTCTTGGTGAAAAATTAAAAAGAAAGCAAAACAGTAATTCATTTTGGAGAACACAAGGGAACCAACTGATTTTTTTCAATAACAGTGACTAAAAGGGACAGAATCAGGCATTCATCCTGCTTTTTTATAGGAACTGCACATCACTGTACTAAATAACTGGGGAAAATATTATTTTCTGAGGAATCACAATTAAAAGATAAAATAGTAGGTGGCTAGACCATGAGGGTGGAGCCCTGGTGAATGGAGTTAGTGCTCTTGTACTTTTGAGGCTCCGGAGAGATCCCTTGGACCTTCGACCATGTGAGGACACAACGAGAAGGAGATGGCCCTAAACAGAGGAAGTTCTCACCAGAGGTGACCATGCCTTAATCTTGAACTTCTAGCCTCATGAGCAGTGAGCAATAAATTTATGTTGTTTAAAAGCTTTCCAGTCTGTGGTGTTTTATTATAGCAGCCCAAACACACTAAGACAGCACAAGTTAAGAAAAGTAACATGAGCCTGGACATGAGCTTTCTGATATGATGCAGTAAGTAGTACGCCTGCTATGAAGTATTCCTACCAAAACTCTGATCTCTGATCAAGTCTCGATCTAATTTCCATTTTAGAGCAGAAACTGGGGATAAAGGAACACGTTAAAGAACACTGTGAAGATACAATCAGCAAAATCGGAATGTGAGAAACTTTAGGACAAATAAAATGGTTTCCTAAAATAAACTGTAAAAATAAATAAATAAATACCTAGAAAAAACAAACAACAGATGGGAAAATACTTAAGAGACCATATTGGCCTGGGCTGATGCAGACTTCCCTGGGAATGACCTCAGTATCATTCTCCTCACATTTGTTTCCTTGGAAATATCAGAACTTCCCTGGATTGAGTAAATTGTGAAATGGTATGCAGGCCTTTGGCCCACAAAACAGAATGCTATAATTAAAAAAGTAGTGAAAAATAGAGGTTAATGTGGCATCCACTCTCCTTGGCTCTGGACCACAGCTGTTGAAATGCCTAATACAGGTGAGGGTAAAAAGAAGCTATATATTAGGGTAGGTCGGGTAGGCTTCCTGATGAGATGAAGATACTGTGCCTGCTATGTCCCTTGCCCTTGATCCTTCTATGAATCAAAATAAAAGCAGTATTAGACTAAAGTCAGTTGAGTCTTGTGAGTCTAACTAGGACACATGACCAGTGCTGTGGTGGTGCATACATCAACCAAAAGCAATGTGTAGCGCTCCTTTGGGTCCTGATTTAAAAGAACCAATTGTAAAGATGGTGGTAGAAGGAGGAGAGGGAGAAGATGAATGAGCAAGAGTATTAACCACGAAAGTTTGGAACCTGGGTGTTTATTGACAGTAAGGAAATCTATTAAATTTTAGGTATGGCAATGGTATTGGGTCTTTCCTCCCCTCCCCTTCCCCTCCTACCCCTCCTCCTCTTCCTCCCTCCCTCCTCCTCCTCCTTCTCTCCTTCTCCTCCTCCTCCTCCTCCTCTTCTTATCCTTCTCCTCCTCCTCTTTCTTCTTCTCCTCCTCCTCCTCCTCCTCCTCCTCCTCCTCCTCCTCCTCCTCCTCTTTCTTCTTTCTCTTCCCCCTCCCCTCCCCTCCCCTTCCTCTCTCTCTCTCTCTCTCTCTCTCTCTCTCTCTCTCTCTCTCTCTCTCTCTCCATAAAGGAAAAATAACAGCCAAGATTTTTTTCTGCAGGTATATATAACTGATGTATTCACCAATTAAATAATACAACGTCTCAAATTTGCTTTGAAATAATCCAGCTGTGTTATGGCAAGAAAGGCATAGGGGATGGTGGAAGACAGATGAAATAATATGGATTGCTCATCAGTTGGTAATTATGGAAGTCTGGTGAGTACTGGAGGGTTCATGACACTATCCTCTCTTTTCTATATATTTAAAGGCTTCCATAATTTTAAAATGTAGAAGATTAAAAGATATAAAAATAGGATACAAAATAAAGAATAACTATCAGTCTGTAGGGATGTCCATTTGTAAGTTTACATCCATCTTTAAACTGACTTGCAGCTTCCCTTCCTATCTTATATTTATTAAACTTTTTATATTATAAAATTGGAATACTAAACATACTAAATATTCCTGGGTGATTTCTATTCATGAGACCTCAAAAATAAAAGCATCTTTCTTCAGGGAGTTACATGTATCTTAACAGAAAAAAAAAATCAGCTAAGAATAAAATAAAAAGTATGAATGAGCCAAACAAATCCCCAATTTTTGTCGCTTTTATAATCTTCAAAAAGTAGAACGACTCATTTGTGTCTTCTACCTCCCTTTATAAATTCATTTATTCTCCAACTGATAACTCTCTATTTTGCTTATTTTATTGAGACCAACTGAAAAAATATTTACTGAGTATTCACTAGAATGAAGCATTCTTGTGAGAACAACCAAACACAGAAAGCAGAGAAGTATGTTGCCTCTTCAGGCCAGTGCTTCATCCCTATGTACTCCAGACACAAAAAGTATTCCTGATATACTAAAACATCACACATAAATTCTCTGCTGTGTTAGCTAACAAAGAGACATACCTATTCAGCATATTGGTTTTCTAAACTTGGTTTCAAAAAAAGTCAAAACTCATTAGTAATATGAAGTTAGACATCTTTCTCTATCATATCATTTTAAACTAAAAATAATAAATAAATGGCCCCTGCATGCTGACTAATAACTTGAAATACACACTGTACTAAGGAAGGAGTGTGTGTGTGTGTGTGTGAGAGTGTGTGTGTGTGTGTGTGTGTGTGTGTGTGTGTGTGTAAAGAAGGAATGGCCCTGAGTGGTGGTTGGGACTGGAAGCTCCAGCTGAATAATCTTAATTAGGAAATACTGACCTTAGATGTCTGTTACAGTAAGTTGTTTTGGAAAGAATCCTCAGGCAAAAAGATCACAGATTTTGTTATGCTTTCCACTGTAAACAAGTTTTTGCTTTCCCCCTGATAAAAACACTGTGGTTTCTACAAGCAACACTGATGGAGCCAAAGTGATGGATGCTTTTTGCCCTCAAAACAAATCTTCTGAATTCTACTTCAAGTTGTGTACTTGAGAATTAAAGTTATACACAGTGAGAGGGAATTATATCATGCAGTCAAGAAGAGAATGTGAAATAACTCCCTTAGTATAAAATCAAAGAACAGAAGTTAGTTACTTAGTGACTAGAGTCTGTATTTCAGGAACTCTGTGAAAAACAGCTTTGCTTCACAACAGAAAACATAGTAGAAAAAAAACCACATTTATTTTCTAAAGGAATATAGAATGCACTAAAAACCACACCCATGGTTTCTATTCCTATCTCATGCTAATGACAGCACTCTAGCCATAGTTTCTCTTATAAAAGCCAGACTCAAATTTTCAACTGACTGCTGAAACTTTTCCATTGGCATCTCAAACACAAGTCCAGAATCCAACTACTCACCCTTGCCTTGCCATCAGTCTCTTCTAACTCCCTGTCTATAAGAAGAGGGCGATGATATCCCAGCCCAAACTGGGCATAATTCCTCCCAGTTTCCTTCACATTTCTGCATTTGATCAATTTCAAAGGCGTGGCAAACTTTTTCTATGAAGGGCTAGATAATAAGTATTTTTCCAGGGCGGGCTTTCCAACAAAGTTATTATGTATTTATATAATGAGAGAAAACTAATTTCCATAACCTTTTTCTTGACAAAATTCAAAATATAATAATAACAAGAGTACTATTGTTTCTGTAATATAAGTTTATTAATGAGAATAATATTTTACTTAACTTGGGTTCAAAGTTAATGTTCCCTATTATCAATATTAGTTATAAATGTTCCTCTGTTAACACTGAAATGTAATGAGATTTTACTTATTTCATCTTTGAAATGTCTTTTCACACAGATGGGTAATGGCAAATACTGATGGCAGCACGTGAGTATGTGATCTTAACTGAGCGGTCGTCACTGGGAAAGGTCCACAGAACTCTTTCCTGATATTTGCCTTTTAGCACCCCATCACAGTGCAGATAACCACTGCCTAGGAAGGTTAGGTAGAAGTTCGTCACTGTACACATGGACTCTGAAGTATGAAAATTTCCTTTGCTCTGGCATTGAGGTTTAAAAGGTGCTGCTAGAACTGGTTTGAGCTCAAAAAAATGTATCTGCTTCAAATGTGGTGAGGATGAAGAGCTTGCTTCTTGGTGTAAGCTTTGACAGCACAAGAAGTGCAGAGAGTAAGCTGACATTACTTGTGATGCAAACATTAGTTGCTATCGAAATGACTTCACGGCAACATGCGTTTTACATATAAATTCCATTTCATCTTTTCATTTTAGGTTAACTTTATTAAGAAATATTACCAAATCTTTAGCAAAACCTAACTTCCAAAGCCATTTAGTGTTCAGTTACAGTAACTGAAAGTGGTTCTTCTCATTCAGGAAGATTTTAATTCTAAACCCTAACCTCAAAAAAAAAAAAATCACAGTAAAATTCTGATACTGCTAAATCACCAGCTGCTGTGTAATAAGGCAAGTCAAGAAACTTAGCTTTAGTTTCTGAGAGAAATTCATGAAACTGACAATGGCTAAGTCTGTGAGGGAAAAAATTAAGTTCACCAATGACACCACTGGTTCAATAAAATATTACAAATTTAATTTTTTCCTCAAAGTATCAGCTGATGAATAATACAATGAATAACTATACAAGTTAAACATCCTACATTTTCCCAATTTTAAATTTGCCTAAGACTTTTTCCAGTTTTACACATATTTTTATCATCATCAATTGTAACACATCTTAGCAGATTCCACTTCAGCTGGTATTGAATGCCACACAGGCTATTCAGAGAGGCTAATTCTTTTGTCACTTCCTACTCATCATTAATTACTTTAATAAACAACAATTGAGCAGTATTGGAAACATCTGCTGACTAATAAAAAAACAAAGAAAACCACTTGAAATAATTGCTGTTTTATTTTTTTAACTAGCTACTAATGTTGCTTTCCATGTCCCCAACCCTTTGAGCAACTGATTTTACCTAATGTCTAATAAAGAAGTTTCCTTTGACTGGACACAACTTTTTTTAGCAGGTACAATCAAACCATGGTTTAATTAAAACACTACTGATAAGTGGCTTTTCTTGCCTGGCTAACAGAATTGCCAATCAGAAACTCAATTTAGTTGCAGCCTTATTTTCATTTTTCACTTTTGTAAAGACATTCTTCTTTGAACAAATATTCCATTTAAACTGTCTAATTTTCCTGTGAATTGGGAATACTGTGATGAATTCTTAGTCTAAAATGTCAAGGCATTTTGTATTATTTCAGCACAGTTAGGCATGTCAATGCATAGTAAACAGAATGCTTTGCCATATAATTTGATAACAAAATAATCCACACTCCACTCTGCCTTAAAAATGACATGTTCAAAATATCCTTTGTCTTCTTTTGTTTTGTAATGAGGGTAATAAAAAGTAAAGTAAAATAAAAACAGCAATCCACATCCACTCAAAACACTGTTGAGTTAGTTATCACTACAAGTTTAATGTGTTGGACAGCAATGCGATCATTGCAATCGCCTGTTCCAGGGCTCCAAGATCACCCACATATTTGCTGACTCACTAGGATTTGCAGTAGTCAGGAGACCGCTGTGCTCCTGGATACCTTTCATACACAGTCGGCAAGAAACAAGGACGTAACCAGTAACCAGGGGAAGACCTGAGGCACCATTCACAGGCTTCCTAGGTTTTTCCCTCCCCGCAGGGGCCATACAGACCACAATCCTTTCTGCAGCAGTGGAGAGCAGTAACACACAGGGAGTGTGTTGGACTAGGACAGTCTGCTCGAGACTCAGACTGCAGAGCTGTTATTCTGGGCTGGTCACAGAGGCACAAGGACTAGTCACAACTATCAAAACTGCAGACTTTCAGAAGGAAAAAATACAATTGTTAATGACCCCTGGCAGACAAAACATTCTTATGAACATAAGTAAAATTCTAAAGCCAGGTTTACAGATGCCAGAAGAGGGTCAACCCACTGTCATTACCCCAACCCCAACCAGGCCATTCTAAAGAGGGACTCCTATGTTAACTCATTCTTGCTCGGTGCCACATATACGCTCTGTCACAACTGTTCAACTCCACCCCTGTAGCATGAAATGCAGTCACAGACAATATGAAAAACTGTGAAACTTTATTTATGACATTGATATCTGAATTTCATATAATTTTTATGTGTCACAAAATATTATTCTCCTTTGGTTATTTTCCCCAGCTGTTTAAAAATGCAGAAACCATTCTTGGATCACAGCTATACCAATAAAGTAGTGGCCAGATTGGCCTGCAGGCTGCAGTTTCCTAATTCCCAAACTAACCAACCACCTCGTTCTTAATCCCAATTACTCTTGCCTCTCTTCTTTCAGTGTCTCTCCCTGAGTTTGTACTATCATATTTCTTCTTTAAATTATTACAGTTTACTCCCAAATGCTTCTTTATTCATCATTGTACCTTTAGTATACTTAGCATATCATAGCTGGCACACAGTATACAGTCCAGACATTTTTTACTGAATGATTATAGTGCAATTCCCAAACCTTACGGTCATTCAGCCCAACTGGTTTATCAATAAGGAGTTATTTTCCAAATAAGTGGTCACTATATAATGGCATGGTGTAGGTCTATACAAAGATTTAACAGGATACAAGACACATAAATAGAGTGGAAACTAATGGAAAATATAATCCTGGAAAATTTTTCCACAAATGGTCTAAATATGACATTTCATTTTTTCCTAAACAAGACTAAAAAACTGAAGTTCATTCACCTTCTTCTAGCACTCAATTGCCTTTGAGGTAGAAGAGATACATTTTTTCTTCTACGTGCTTCCACTCTATGTTCTTGAGCCCATATGCACCAGAAATTTATTCTACCAAATAGCCTTGGTTCTCCTTAAGTTTCTCTTTTTCCAGTAGCTATTTCTCCTGAATATAAAATTATCTCCTATCTCCCTTATGAGAATATTTCAGGAAGTAATTTTTTTCATTTCCTGTTTGTTTATTGTATAGGCTGTTTAGGATATCGTGTATAGATTATCAATATGCTTTATCAGTATTTTAGAAGGTGAATAGAATGACCTGCTAAAGAAAAATAACTCATTCATACTTTTTAAGAGTTAACAGCAAGTACTGCAGTGGAAAAGAAACATATCTCTAAAGAAAATATTATTTTACTAAGTACATTGTGTAAGAGCACACTTAAAATCCATAACACATTTAAGAATAAAACCACAAAATTGGCTAAAGTAATCTATCATTTTCATCACTCCATGGAGAGAGAAAAAGAGGAGAAAGAGGAGGAAAGAGAGAGAGAAGTTTACAGCTTTTTTCTTAATGCAGCAAATACAAAATATTTACCAACACTTCCTTATAAATCAAGGGGGTTACTATACTTGCTTTAAGAATATTTGTGTATTATCTAGGCCAAAGTTTTTTAATAGAGATTCATCACAGGTAAGAAATCAGTGACTAAAATGTATTCAGAGATGTAGGTATATTACATAATAAGATATTTATGAGGACAATGCGAGTAATTCCTTATTGATAAACCAGTTGGGCTGAATAACCTGTAATGTTAATTTTCTACATTGTATCTTCCATTGTCAAGCATTTAAGAGCACTATATGGCTTATAAATGATATCTTTGCAGAGTCAGTTAATGTGTGAAACTAGGTGATTCAGAATAAAGAATGATAGATATGTTAGCCATAAGTGTGTATCACATCCCAATAACTGCCATAGGAGGCCTGGATTAAAAAAGAGGAGGAGGAGGAGGAGGAGAGGGATGAGGGGGAGGAGAGGAAGGAGGAGAAGGAGGAGGAGGAGGAGCAGGAGGAGGAAAGAGAGGAGGAGGAGGATGAGGAGGAGGAGGAGGAGGAGGAGGAGGAGGAGAGAGAAGGGGAGAGGAGAGAAGAGAAAAGCAAATAAGATGTTCTCTGGAAGCCTGTTAGCAAAATGGCTAACAGTTTAATCTTGTATTATTACTTAGTAATTATTATATTTTCCATATGAACAACTGTAAACCTACTTTTGCCTACCCTGTGTGTGTTATGGGGTGTTTGCCAAGCAGCTATTGCTGCCATTAAAAAAGAAAAAAATCAAATGATGAAAGAAGCTTTCTTAGTAATAGCCAAAAACTGGAATCAACACTGTTTGTCACTAGACAAAAGGACAAACAAATCATGACACAGGCATGCAGTAGAATACTACTCAGCAAATTAAAGGAATTAGCTTTTGGTACATGCAAAAGCACAGATGAAAATCAAAATAAAAATGCAAATCCAAGGAATCCCAACAAAACAATTACAAACTGCATTATATCATCAATGTAAAATGACAGAAAATGCACACAAATCTATAGGGAAAGAAAGCAGATCAGTGGTTAACTGAGGCAAGAGGGTCTGAGAGTGGGAAAGGGAGGAATTTTACAGGTATACAAAGAAATTTTGAGGGTGACATATATGTTCATCATATTCAGTGCAGTGATGTTTTCATATATATGATGAAACACTTCTCAAATGCCCCTGCCTGGCTTCTTTCATTCTTTTAATGCTTAATAGGAAATTAACCATGTTTTAAGTATGTCATTCTTTTTTCTTCCCTTTCCCCCTAAAAATTTTTCTATTTTCATCCACCATCCTAGCATCTTCCTTAGAATATAAAGGAAAGAAAAGTCAGAAGGGAGAAGAAAGGTAAGAAAGGTAGGAGAAAGTATAAATATATGTGTGTGTGTGTGTGTGTGTATATATATATATATATATATATATATATATATATATATATGTATATATGGTGGCCCAACAGCTCCAGCAGGGCTGAATGCTCCTAGATACTGTAGGAATCCATGCTGTTGATTTCCCACCATTACATATTTTCATAGTCAGCCCTTGTGAAAGAGAAATTTGCAATTCTTCCAAATATATTGTTAAGATTATTAAATATTGAAAATGAGGACCTGATTACAACTGGCAGTATATGTATGGAAAGTTAAATTTAAACAAATCATTATGACAGTCAAAGTAGCTATACACAGTTAGACTTCTGCAGTTTTTATAGGCACAAGTTCCAAAGCAATAATTATTTCTTTATGCAAAAAGTAGCAAGAAAAATTAGTGAGGTTGGTGTGCATGTGTGCATAAAGGTAAGGAGAGCACACAGGCATCAGCTTAATTATAAGCCAAAGCCTCTCTTCTGTGACTGTGGCACTTTTGTTCTAACCAGATGCCACCCTTGCCCATTCCCACATTCAGCACAACAGCACACGTCAGAAGTTGTCTTCTGATCAGCAAGTGGCAACTGGCAGCAATAGTGCAAAAGTCTTTAATAGGAAGTGACACCAGGTAATTAAAAGTTTTATTTAATAAATCACGCCACGACATAATCCTGCCATTTAACTATCTTATCATTTATCTCATATTACCTGGAGGTGACAATATTCCATTCACCACTGAGGATAATTTCAGTAATGTTTCATTTGCCCTCAGCAACTGTTCTAATGCTTGGTTCTCCAATTTATTGACCCAAACCCATTTCCCTCTACATCTGTCTAGACAACTTTGCTTCCTGCTTAAATGAGGTGTAAACCTTTTCTTCTAAACTTCAATCTCCTACCTTGGTTCTCCACCTTAAAATTGGCACATCATGAAACCGATATTTTGGGGAGTGTACAGTGCTATGAATTCAGCACATGTATAGATATAAGGAACAATCAGACAATAAGAATAATGGATTCCATCACTCTCACAGTTTCACTTGTCATTCCTTTACAGGCACACTCTCCTCAACTCACCACTGGTAACCATTGAGCTCTTCTCCATCACTACATTCAAGTTTTCCCCTTTCTTGAATTTTATATAAATAAATCATACAGTATATAACCTTTTATTACCGGCTTCTTTCAGTCAGCACATGTTTTTGAGACTCATCTAAGATGACAAGAATATCAATTATTCATTCATTTTTATTGCTCAGTACTATCCCATAGAATTAATATAACAGTTTATTTATCCATTCACACCCCTGAAGGGCATATGAACTGTTTTCAGATTTGAACAATTAGGAAGGGAGCTATTATAAACATTTGTATACAGGTTTTTCTATGAACTTAAGTCTTCATTTCTCATACCCAGAAGTGGGGTTATTGGTCACGTGATAAGTTTATGGTTAACTTTTTAAGGAAACTACAAAACTGTTTTTACAACATGGTTGTATCATCTAGCATCCCCATCAATAATGTATAAGAGTTCTAGTTGTTCCATAACCCCGCCAATACCTGGTACTATCATTGTTTCTTAATTTTCGCTACTGATGGGCTGCAGTATCCCTAGTGGTAACAGCACAGAAAAACTTTATTGTACTTACCTGCCATTTGGAGCAGTGTCTATTCAAGTCTTTTGTCCATTTTTAATTGGGTTGTTTTCATGATGAGTTTTCAGAGTTCCCTATGTATTCTAAATATAAATCCTATGCTTAGGTATGTACATATTTTCTCCAGTCTGTAGCTTGGATTTTGTTCTCTTAATAGTATCATTCACAGAGCAAAAGTTGTTCATTTTGATGAAATCCATCATTTGTCCTTTTATGGACTGTGCTTTGGGTAGCATGTCTGAGAACTCTGCCTAACCACAGGTCACAAAAACTTCTGTTTTCTTTTATAAATTTTATACTTTAAAATTCTGCATCTGGATCTTTGATTCTCTAGGGTTAATTTTCATGAATATGTGAGGTTTAGGTAAATGATTTTTCCCTTTTCAATATGGATATCCCATTGTTCCAGCACAATTTGATGAAAACACTCCTTATCTCTTGAATAGATTTGGTGCTTTTGTTAAAAATTAATTGGCCAATTTGTGCAGGTCTATTTCTGAACATGCTATTCTGTTTCCAATGACTTATGTGCCTATTTCTTTCTTCACCACTACCACACTGTCTTAATTACTGCTACTTTACAATAAGTTTTAAAATAGGGTGGTGTGATCCTCTAATTTAATTCTTTTTCAAAACTATTTCTGTAACTTTAGTTCCTCTGTCCTTCATATTACATTTAGAATCAGGTCGTCCATATCCACACAAAAAGATAACTGGAAATCATACTGAAATTAGTTTAAATCTATAGATGAGTTGGGGAAGAACTGATACTTTATTATGTTAAGTCTTCCAATTCATAAACATCATATATCGCTCTATTTTTTTTAGGTCTTCTTTGATATCTTATGTTTGCAGTTTACAACATACAGACACTATACATGATTTGTTAGAGTTAAACCTAAGAATTTATACATAAGTAAATTTTCTTAGAGCTACTATGTAAAGTTTTTTTAAATTTCAGTTTCCTATCACACATTGCTAGTACATATAAATATGATTACTTTTGTGGTTTACATTGTATCCTTGATAATCATGTCATCTATGAGAAGGTATAGTTTTATTTCCAAATAACTGAGCCCTGACACATCCAATATGGACTTCTTTAGAAATAAGAATTCAGAAGGTTACAGTCTTAGATGCCATGCCTGGAAACAGGGCTGACTTCCAGGGTCAGCTATACTGGCAGAGTCAGTGATAACTGGACTCAATCTACTAGTTTCAGTCTCCGTCCTTTGCCCTTGGGTCTCATGCTGTCATGGTCCTCGTATGTCTCACATATAAACCCACCCAAGTAATGCCAGTTTGACAATCAAGTAGTAGATGCTTTACTTGAAAAAAATACAGGAATATGGAAGTTCTATTACATATTTATTGCTTATTTTTCTTTTTAGACAATTAGCCACATTTACTGTAACTTTGTCAGCATAATTGAAACTTAGCAACTGCCGGGGTCCAACCCCAGCAGGTCCAGGGGTCCCCAAAGGTGTGGATGGAGTTGGCGAAGAAGGAATGACACGGAGACAGCATTCAGTTGATCAGCAGCCTAGCCAGGATCTGTAGCCAGGATCTCCAGCCAAGTTCTGGTCTGGATCTCCAGCAAAGTTCTGGCTAGGATCTCCATCCAGGTTCTGTGTCCATGTTCTCTTGCTAGGTTCTCCAGGTTCTCCAGCCAGGTTCTGTAGCCATGTTCCCTCGCTAGGTTCTCCAGCCAGGTTCAGTCACCAGGTTCTAGTCAGGTTCTCTTGCCAATTTCTGTAGTCAGGTTCAGTCCAGGATCTTTTGCCATGTTCTCTCAATCTAAGTTCTGTGTTCTAAGTTCTGTGTCTTGCTGTCTTATTACATCTGTATTTATACCAGTTGATTCAATCCTATCAATCTTTATTAAAAAGGTTAGGGTGTTTCTTATCTCCATTCCAGGGAGTAAAGATTACGTAGCTTAAGCATGATTGTTCATAGTTAAAGTGATTAATTACCCGCGTGGCACTTAGTTAAGAGGTTTTATTCCCTCCCTAACTTCAGGGGAAAATCCCTACCTGGGGAAACAACCTTTCTCAGAGACCTTGGTTAAAACACATAGTGCCAAGAAGGTGAGCAAACATATTAAGAACAGTATGCCATATATGCCAGGTCCCTTGAAACAGCAAGCATGGACCGGCTCCGGCAAATTCCCCCTTTTTTATTTTTTAAAAGCCAGGCATTAAAAAGAAAAACCCCAAATGCTCTCTTGTATCCATTTTAAGAGTAGGATTGGCGCTTTCCGCTATTACCTGAATCCTGATCTATCACCCCAGGGAGAGCTTGCCAATCCTGCACTTTCCCGGGGTGGAAAGGCTGCAGTGGGGTTAAGGATAGGGCTCCTTGGGCCTACCTCCTCCCATGCCTTTACATTTACCTTTCCTTCCTCAGAAAAGCATGGACATACTTCTTGTATAAAACGTTCTGTCTGACTAGGAGTAACCTTAATTCCTCTGCTAGCAAGCATATGTGTTAAAATATCAATACAGAGTCTTATTTCTTTAGACTCAGTATGGCACATCTTCTTAATCTAAAGATCAATACAGAGTCTTCTTTCTTTGGACTCAGTATGGCACATCTTCTCAATCTAAGTTCTGTACTATCCACCTTCTTACCCTACTTATCCTCTATAGGGGGGTCTGAAGTACCCTGGTGGAGTCCTATCCGTCCCGAATGTGGGGGTTCTCAATGGGGGGGCTTACCTAGGGGAATCCTGTTCCAGGGGTTCCCAAAGGTGTGGACGGAGTCGGCGAAGACTATCCACCCTCTTCCTACGGTGGAGTCCTATCCATCCCGAGAGTGGGGCTTACCTAGGGGTCCCTGTTCGGGCGCCAGATGCCGGGGTCCAACCCCAGCAGGTCCAGGGGTCCCCAAAGGTGTAGACGGAGTCGGCGAAGAAGGAAGGACACGGAGACAGTGTTCAGTTGATCAGCAGCCTAGCCAGGATATCTAGCCAGGATCTCCAGCCAAGTTCTGGTCTGGATCTCCAGAGAGGTTCTGCTTAGGATCTCCATCCAGGTTCTGTGTCCATGTTCTCTTGCTAGGTTCTCCAGGTTCTCCAGCCAGGTTCTGTAGCCATGTTCCCTCGCTAGGTTCTCCAGCCAGGTTCTGTCCAGGTTCTCCAGCCAGGTTCAGTCACCAGGTTCTAGTCAGGTTCTCTTGCCAATTTCTGTAGTCAGGTTCAGTCCAGGATCTTTTGCCATGTTCTCTCGCTAGGTTCTGTCTCTAGGTTCTGAGGCCAGTTTCTGTCCAGGATCTTTTGCCATGTTCTCTCCAGCGAAGTTCTTCTGTCTCTAGAGAACGTTCTGTGTAGGTTCTGTGCCTCCTGGTTCTGTCTTCTCATTTCTGTGTTCTAAGTTCTGTGTTCTAAGTTCTGTGTTCTTACAACTGTATTTATACCAGTTGATTCCAATCCTATCAATCTCTATTTCAAAGGTTAGGGCGTTTCTTATCTCCATTCCAAGGAGTAAAGATTATGTAGCTTAAGCATGATTGTTCATAGTTAAAGTGATTAATTACCTGCCTGGCACTTAGTTAAGAGGTTTTTTATTCCCTCCCTAACTTCAGGGGAAAATCCCTACCTGGGGAAACACCCTTTCTCAGAGACCTTGGTTAAAACACATAGTGCCAAGAAGGTGAGCAAACATATTAAGAACAGTATGCCATATATGCCAGGTCCCTTGAAACAGCAAGCATGGACCGGCTCCCGGCAAGCAACAATCCTTAGTAAAAACAAAGTCTATGCAAAATAAGGAAATGTGGGGTAAAAAAACAACTGACATCAAAATGAAGTCAATCAATCAATGAGGATGCTCCTTAGAAAAGTAAGCTTTAGGGAGGTCTGATGAAGTAAATAAATCAGCCTTCCTCAACCAGTGTTCCAAAATAATTGAGTACTACAGGAAATCGTCTAAGTCAGTGGTTCTCAGCCTTCTGGCCCTTTAAATACAGTTCCTCATGTTGTGACCCAACCATAAAATTATTTTCGTTGCTACTTCATAACTGTAATGTTGCTACTGCTATGAATCGTAATGTAAATATCTGATATGCAAGATGGTCTTAGGCGACCCCTGTGAAAGGGTTGTTTGACCGCCAAAGGGGTCGCGACCCACAGGTTGAGAACCTCTTAGGCTCTAAGTGATTATTTTCTCAAGTCTCCCAAAAATGATACACAGCTATTTACCAACCTAAATACTGAGGAGAGAGTTATAGGGGGATAAGCACTTATGGAAGACTTGACTTGGGGTGGTGAATACACGATACAATATACAGATTAGGTGTTATAGAATTGTACACCTGAAACCTATGTAATTTTATCAACTAATGTCACCCCAATAAATTCAATAAAAATTTTAAATAAATACATACATACATATCTAGGAGATAAGTTAATTCATTATATATAATGAACTGCCTTAAAACATTCAGGTGTAATTCAGAGAACACAAACTGAGAAAGGCTGAAAATATAAGGTCAACACTCAGGAAACAGTAAGACAGACTTTAGAATGAAAACATACAACTAGCATTTACAAATTGAGTCATAAAAACTTTTTTTATTTATTGAGAAATTCCATACGCTAGTCACTATTAGGTGCTAAGGATATTAAAAACATAAGCCTACAGGAATAAAAGAAAGTATAGCATAGAACCAGAAATATGGATGGGAAAGGCAAATAATGTGGGAACAGAAGAAGAATACAGAGAGATAAAAACCCGGAGTTCTTGTGAAGATTCTCACACGTCCAAAGAGAAGTCTTATGTCTCAAGGGCCTCTTTATCCAGTGTAATCCAATTCACTTAACAGGAAGACCATTTCACTGTTTTCCACTGTTTACTCACCAAACATTGGCCAAAGTAATACCATTTACTATTTCCTAGTGTTTTGACCTATATATACTTCAAAACAAGCTAACACAAAATATTATTCTTATGATGCCTTGCAGACCATAAAAGCTTAATCCTTCCACCAACCTCTAAAACCCTAAAGGTCAAGGTGTACCACCTGTCAGAACAGCCTCTTTCTGTCATGAACCACAAGTGAGCACACTACTTTGGGTGGTTAGGCCCAGTGGGCCTCAGCCTCATCACCTATGAAAAGATCTTAAATCTCTAAAATCCTTTCCAGCTCTAACTATTTCTGTACATATAAATCTTTCAAAAGGGTTTTTAATTATCCAAAAATAGATCTGTGCTAAGAAGGTATCTGGACAATTGATATTTGGCCATAGAGCTACGAATAATATAGGGACATATTAAATAGTTTGCTAAGTGTATCCCTAATTAAGAGGGTTTTTTTTCCTATCCCTTAGAAAAAAAGGCCCCAGTCCATTCTCATTAGTTGACCAAAGATCTTAGGCATTATAACCCATTAATAAAAAGCTCAAATCAAACTGCTGCCCATTCTACAAACTACCATTCTGCTCTACTATCCACCCAAACATTTGTCAAGAAATTATTACAAGTGACAATTCCATATATTTACAATAGGTATACTTAAATTCAACTAGTTCTTTCTTACCTACCACACAAAAGAATGAGGCTTTTAATAAAACATTATATATATATATATATGACTAATATGCAAAGTGTCCCCTCAGGAATTCGATCGCTCTCTATGACATGCGCTGACCACCAGGGGTTGGCACGGAATAAAGAAATGCCCCAGCTGTCAGCCAGAAGGTCCCGATCAGCCCTGATCACCAGCCAGGTCTAGGGACCATACCCGTGCAAGAATTTTGTGCACCAGGCCTCTAATAATTGCATAAGAGTGAAACATGTGGGTTCCAGGCTTTCTCCTTTCTTTCTTTCTTTCTCTTTCATTCATTCACTCACACAAGCATTTAAATGGTTCAATAATTTGATTACCCAAAATGTCTATGTTGTTTAAGAAAGAATAAACATTCTATGTGGATAAAAAAATAAAGAGAACATAGTATAATTAATAATGATGATAATGACAGCAATTATGTATATACAGGGGTGGAAAAAGTAGGTTTACAGTTGTAAGTTCAAAAAACAGTTAATAAAGCTATTGTAATATCATAACCCACATGTCTTTTTCCATATGAACAACTGTAAACCTACTCTTGGCCACTCCTGTAGTAACTATTATTTGCCATGTTATTCGAAGCTATATATCGATATACTTTATCCTTGTAACAACCCCATGAAACAGATGTTATTATAATTACCACTTTAGAGATGAGAAAACTTATACACAAAGAAACTTTCCCAAAGTTACACAGTAAGCACTGAAGCCAGGATTGCACTGAAGCCAGGATTGAGATCCAAGCAGGTTAGCTCCAAAATTATGTTGTTAACACTAGGCCAAAAGGCCTCCCATATTCAAAATTTAGCAAAGTTTAACTAAATTCTACTAAGATGGTAGCTACATTTCTACTAAGATGGGAGTTTATCAATCTAAGTTTCCATAAAATGGGAATAATAATGAAGACTTTATAGGGGAACAAAACATGTATCCTCCTAACTGTTAGCGTTATAAAGCAATGTTTGGGAAAGAATTTTGAGTTCACAGTCTAAGACCCATAAAAAGATTCTTGACATAATAATTCTATGTCTGCGAATTCATCCTATTGAAATATATTCGAAAATCTATGCTTTATAATATGTAGTACATGTTAGACATGACAAGGTTAACTGCAGTTAAAACCATCAGAACAGAAAGAAAATAAAAAGACAGAGGTAAATTTATAAAGTAGTGTATTCTAAAAAGAATGAATAATCTAGTCCAGATCATAAAAGTTGCTTTTTGGCTGTTGTCAATATATCTCAATTCAGAAAAAAACCTCTTCCACGCTCAACTCTTCAAAAGAAAAGAAAACTCTTAATCATTCTCTATCAGACAGAGGAGAACACAGCACACTGGGGGTACTGAAGACCAACGTTTTCTAGCAAAGTATTCTGATGATAATGGCAGCTCATGAAAAGACAGGAGGCACAGAAGATGAAGGAATGGGCAGGAAACAAAGCAATAATTTAGAGAAGATAAAAAGACTGTAAGATAGGATAAATAAGAAAATACAGAATATTCTTTTTTTAAAAAAACAATCCCTTCTTTTATAATTTTTACTGAAAGTTTTTGGGTGATATTGGTTAATAAAATTACATAAATTTCAAGTGTACAATTTTATAATACATCATCTGTATATTGTATTATGTGTTCACCACCCTTAAGTCTCTTTCCATAACCATTTATCCTCCTCTTTACCCTCTTCTACCTCCCCCATGCCCCTTTCACTCTGGCAATCACCATACTGTTGTCTGTGTCTATGAGTTTGTTTTTGTTTTTGTCTAATCCTTTCACCCAGCTTTCGAACCCCTTCCCTTCTGACAGCTGTCAGTCTGTTCTCTGTATCCATTAGTCAGTCTCCAGTTTGTTAGTCTATATTGGTCATTAGATTCCACATAAAAGTGAAATAATACGGTACTTGGCTTTCTCTGACTGGCTTATTTCACTTAGTATAATATTCTCAGGGTCTATCCATGCTATCATCAAGGTTAAGATTTTTTTCTTTTGTAAAGCCAAACAGTATTCCATTGTGTATGTAGATGAACCACAGCTTTTTTTCCAAATAAAGTATTTGGACAATAAAGCCATAAGAAAATTAACCATTTGATATATAACTATAAAATCAAAATATGTAAGTGCAAGTCAACTCAGTTACACAGAAAACTCACATTATGCCAACTACCATGCAGCCACTCGTGGACATCATTACACACATCACAAAGTCTGCTTTCAGCCGCAGCAGGCCTTAGTCCCCACTCTCTCTTCATAGGCATCTGACATCCCTTTGTTGAAAATGTGTTCAATGTGTCAACATCAGTGCTGCGATGGTCACCCTGTCTTCATTGCTTTGCTTCTTGTTTTGAATGTAATTGAGAATTAAAGTAGGAAAACAGAGAAAAGACAAAAAAGCCAATAGTAGAAATAAGAATGAAGCTAGAGCCCTAGCTGGTGTGGCTGAGTTGGTTGGGCAATGTCGCATGCACTGAAAGGTTGCTGGTTCAATTCCCAGTCAGGGAACATGCCCGGGTTGCAGGCTCAATCCCTGGTAGGGGGTGTGCAGGAGGCAGCCAATCGATGTTTCTCTGTCACACCGATGTTTCTCTCTCCCTCTACCTTCCTCTCTCTGTAAAAATCAATTTAAAAATCTTAAAAGAAAAAGAAAGAATGAAGCCACAATGGCAAAAAAGGGGTCTTAACAATTTCATTCTTTGGAAATGAAATCAGAGGTGTTTCATTAAATAGAGTAAGTGTGGAATCAACATTCAGAGGAGTCATGGGTTGCCAGAATTCCAGAATATTAACAATATGTGACAATGATGACTGCATTTTCAACAGTAATCAGTTATCAAGAGGATCACACTAGCTAACATGGTATATATGTTGTACATACCCATGTGCAGCCATTATATTTTATACAAGCCCTATTTTATTCATTCTTTATATTTGGGGTCATTTCTAAGTACAAAACTTTCAGTCTCACACATATAAAAAGAACTGACATTAATTATATCCGATGAAGACTAAAACTGAATTATTTACTGATTAACTAAACTACACTAGACTGTGAGACTCTCAAGGGCAATGATAAAATAGGTAAGCCCTGTTTCTTATATTGCACTTAGCAGGGTACTGATACATAGAGTCATTCTGCAAATGTTCGTTGAATCAATGAGTGAATGAGTACAAAGAATAAACCAATGACTGTGTGAACAAACCACTGAATAAAGTAGACCACCTATCTTGATAGGGTATATATCTTCCAGTCACAAGGGGCTAAATATATAAATCTATCCTAACATAGCTTGTTCCCATAAATTTGTAGAGATGTGGGGAAGGGGTGGCTGATGTGGGGGAGAGAAAACAGAGATGAGGGAGGTAGGGAGAACAGACTAGAAATCCCACTTCAGAAATCTCAAGAGCAGTACTCAAACAATCCATAAAAGGTACTTTACAAGATAGATTTTCCTAAACCCATAATGTCTCTCACAATTAACACTTATTTTAAGGATAACCTAAAAATAACCACAGAAATATACATTGCAAATCACAAAGTTACATACATTGTTTAAAAACACATACAAGAATTTTAAATAATGACCTTGACTTAAACCCAGTTTCCTTAGTGGATTTACAGAAAAATAGACATTCTTCAGAGACTACATCATCAGAGTAAAGTAAATGAGGTCTTAACTACATGCACTATTGCCTTTTTAAAAAGCCAAACAAAACACTCTGCTTTGTCAGGGTTAGAAAAAATAAAACAAATGGTGCTACCATGCTGAGATGTAGTAAAATCAGGGCAAAGTGGTTTCAGAAATAAATATGAGATATATATTATTTTTGTATTGAAAAAACTGAGCAGCCTTTATCCACAATCACATGTGTATCCAATTATACTTCATTAAAGTTGGGCTACACAATTTGGGGATTTTTCCCCCCCCTTACAGATGGGGCTGGAAAATAAGTTTTCTTGAAGCAACAGGAAAACTGACAGATGGTAACTCTTTGGACACATACAGCCTCCCTTCCATCCTCTCTCTGTGTCCTCCAAGTGCAACTCATCTTTATGCACCCTAACTCAACTCCTGGATTAAAAAAAAGAAAAAAGAAAAAAAACAGAAGGGTACAATGGTCATCTATCTCTAAATCTAAATGATTTAGGAGTCCCATCCTTCAAACATCATAATAGGAAAATTCAAATGCCATTCAACTGGATAAAGTTAATGCATCTCAAGAGGCATGTAATATAGTACAAGTATACAGTAGAAATTTTATATTCTCTTTGTAAAATTTGGGGCCCACAGCATCTTTCTCAGGTTTAGTAGGCTGTCTTCTACTCTAGTCTCAAACTTCAGCTCTAACTGGCTTTCTTTTCAACTAACTAAATAACTACAATTCCAATGCAAGGATAGCAAACTGGGCTAAAAGCCACTTGTGTTTTATAGGAGGAAGAACTGGTCAGAAACTGTGATTCAATTCATGACTCTGCCACTCACTGCTCCCTGGTCTTAAGCAAACTGCAATCTAATTAAGCCTAAGGTTTGTCTTTTGCATAGCTGTAACAGTAATAAACTTAATAGTAATAATATTGCCCTGGCTGATGTGGCTCAGTTGATCGGGTGTCATCCTATGCACCGAAAAATTACCAGTTCGATTCCTGGTCAGGGCACATGCCCAGCTTGCAGGCTGATTCCAGGTAAGGGGAGTGCAGGAGGCAGCTGATCAATGTTTTGCCACCACATTGATGTTTCTCTCTTTCAAAAAAAATGAATTTAAAAAAAAATAGTAATTATATTGAACAGGTAGTCTGAGCCAGGCTTTATCTTGATTACTTTTAACAGATGACCTCTTTTAACTCTCACAACACTAATATTATCCCCATTTATAGGTGAGAACATTGAGACCTATAGAGAGGTTGAATAACTTATACAATGACTCACAGCAAATGATGAAATGATGAGGCTCAGTTTGAACTCAAGCAATCTCAAGCTACCTCATTCTAAGCTTCCTCCTACCATACCATTCCATTATTCACATAACATGACTCACACTGACCCATACTCATCCTTCCCTGTGTAAGAGAAGGCCTTTCACAATTCAATACCACTATTCATGGAAGGGTGGAGTTCCCCCATACTTAAATTGCCTTTGAACCCATCTATGAGATAAACTTTTAGACATGGCCTAAATATCTACTTTCGATGAGAGTCCATCCTAACTCATCCAAACAAGCCACCGTGGTCCTAAGATAACTATGTTTACTCGTGTACTATTGTGCTTACAATGTTACAATTCAATTGCTTTGTGCTTCTTTCTCTCTCTACCCTGTGGGATTCTCAATGGCAGACACCAAATGAATGCATCTTTCTATCCTCTGCACTTAACAAATGTTCAACCACATTTGTTGAATAAATCAATGTCCAGACATTGATTAGTTTTTGCTTAATTTTTGTAAAGGGCAAACCTAAAGGTCTTGTACACATTAAATAAAACAATAAACTTTATAAACTGTAAGAGCACCTATTACTATTTATAATTAATGTATATCCTTATCATATAATCTATGAACTGACTCGAGGAAAGTGTTAACCATCCTATTCAATTCACTTTAATCTAAGATTTCTCTAATTGTGTGCTTAAATATGAGTATTGAAATTTTTGCTTTTTAATCCAAATTCAAAGTTATTCTGCCTTCTCTAAACAAAATTATTTTGTTTATCAGAAAAGTGGTAAGACACACTTTTTTTGTTAGCACAATGATATATCCTATAGCTTCCCAGAATTTTAAATGATTTTTTCAAACCAGCCATTTCTTTATATATAATTACTAAGAAAGTTATTTATTCATTTCAAAGTTTATATAAAATAATGATTACATAAAGAAGAATTTACAAGATTTAAGATTAAATCCTCTCCTAATACTACCTAAAATTTTTAACTGGGCCACTTACTTAAAGGCACTTAGTAAACCAGCATTGGAAAGTTCTGCAACTTAATAATAATTACTTCACAGGTATGAGCCAATAGTGCCATCCACTGTTCTTATGAATGATCTTTCCCAAATAGTTTTATAGTGCATTAAAAATAAGATTACTTTAAAATTTCATTTTATAATACTTAAGTAAAAATAAGGTATTTGGGGATTTCATTGAAGACATCAAAAAAGCTGAAAATTTCAAAATAACTAGTTTTTGGATAAAAGTAAAAATGTAACAAGTTCAAAATTGCCACAAATACTTCATTTTCACACATTTAACTGTTTGAGATAAGTCTGACTTCAGTCATAGTCCACATTAACATATTCTTTTTTCTATAAAATAATCATCTATAGCAAAAGAGAAGTAATTAGAATTATATTCCTGCTCAGCCAGAACATTTTTTCTGCATTTAAATAACACTGCTGTCACTGAAATACTAAAATATTTATGGAGTAAATACCGTGAGCAAGGAACTGTACCAAAAGTTATGGGAGAGACTAAGATTAATTTTAAGTTTGTTTTTCATTCACTTAAAACTGAACAAGTCAAGATTGACAAGCTGATGATAAATGTAAAGTCTAGTACCAACAACTTTATTGACTAAATAGTACAAAGGATGAAAGGAAAGGAAAGGAAAGGAAAGGGTCTTGGAGAATTTCGTAGACTATAGAGTATAACAACATCAAAATTCTAAGCAAAACACTTATGAAAGTGCCCATAATGTGTTAGCCTCCACACACTGTAGGCAGCATGTGTCCATGTTAGAAAAAAAGGTCCTAAGAGATGATCTAATACATTCTGTCACACAGCTAGAAAATAACAGTGTCTGTGACTCCAAACCCAAGCACAGAGTCCTCTCCCATGTACCAGGGACTCTAGTACCTTCTGTAGAATAGGCTGGGGCCACACTCCAGGCCCATGACTAAGAGACAAGGTTCCTGGCCTCCACAAGCTTATAGAACAAGAATAATAACAAAAGGACTCTACTCAACTTAGCGATGTGTCAAAGGAACAGTTATAACCTCTAGATTCAAGTGTCACATGCGCCATGTTAGGACGTCTATAATTGACTTTTGAAAAGAATTTAAGATAGAAACCATGATATAGAATGTGTGAGGTGTTTGTTTTTTTCAACCCTCACCTGAGGACATGCTTAGAGAGAGGAAGGGCAGGGGTGGTGGGGGGCGAAGGGAAGGGAAGAGAGAGAGAGAGAGAAAGAGAGAGAGAGAGAGAGAGAGAAACATTGATATGAGAGA
Organism: Myotis myotis; assembly: GCF_014108235.1. Classification (NCBI taxonomy): domain Eukaryota; kingdom Metazoa; phylum Chordata; class Mammalia; order Chiroptera; family Vespertilionidae; genus Myotis; species Myotis myotis. The sequence continues at coordinate 75,876,338 of NW_023416324.1, forward strand.
GAAACACTGATGGGTTGCCTCCTGTATGCACACCGACTAGGGATCCAAACTGCAACCTAGGTATGGGCCCTTACAGGGACTCGAACCCACAGCCTTTTGGTGTACGGGACAATGCTCCAACCAACTGAGCCATCCAGCCAGGGCACATAAGTTATTTTAAGCTGCAACACTAAGAACAGTCTCTCTTTGCTAGTTTTTTAATCAGAAATTCTACCTTCCAAAAATTACTGGTTAAGCTTTAGCTATCTTTCTTTTATCTTTAGTCAAAAGCAGAGGCTTTGCAAATTAATATAATAAATGACAATAATAAGTTCTCATTTGTGAAAGTAGTACTTAACTACTAACCACAAGTGATTAAATACTAACATAAACGACAGTAGAAATGGAATCTCATTAGTGAAATCAGTGGCAGTAAAGGTAAGCAAATTGGCTAAAATATTTTCCAAAATAAGGTAAAGAACCTTGCAACAGCACACTGGCCAAGACCGGTGCTTCTCAAACTATCTATAGTGATGGAAGGATTTTTATTTGCAACCAATAATTTTTTGGGATAAAATACAATGAAATAACTTACAAGACACTGCAGTAATGTAAAACTGCCTTAAGAGTTTCTAAAATATTTGCTCTCAATTTTTATACTTGTCACAGACCAGCCATCAGTAGTTAATACCTGCACTAGTCCACAGACCACAGGTTGGGTCACACTGGCTTGAACCATGGATACAGAGGCAGAGAAGCATCGAACAGACTCAAATTACAGCAGAAAGGCTGGGGAGTGTTTGGGTGGCGGGGGGGGGGGGGGGGGGTGCGGGGAAGGTGGGTAAGAGATCAACGAAGGACTTGTATGCATGCATATAAGCATAACCAATGGACACAAGACACTGGGGAGGTAGGGTGAGGGCATGTGCCCGGCGGGTAGGGGAGGCCTGGGGAAGGTCGATGGGGGGGAAAAAAAAAAGACATATGTACTACTATTTGTAATACTTTAAACAATAAAATTAAATTAAAAAAAATAATATTATTGTGGCTTAGTCCCTCCCCTCCCCTCACTCTAAGCCTTGTGTAGAGGATTTTGGTTGCCTAAAGCTGACAGTTTTGTATCATCTGGTTAAAGTGAACCTTTCATGCAAGGTTTGATTTAACCACCTACATAAGAGAGAATTAGGACTTCACTAAGCTTACAAGCACAGCTGGACGGTGCCACCTTGTTTAATAAATTCTTATTGCAGATTTTGGACTGGGACTTGCTTTCATTATAATCTGACAGCTGGGCTATAGGGAAGCAACTAATTCTCATTGGTAGCTATTATTCTCTATTAAAAAAAAAAAAAACCTAAGAGCTATGCATGGCAAAATTGGCTTAGGTTAATTTGCAAAGTAATATTAAGCCATAATTTTAAAATAAGTGAATGACTATAAAGTGTGTGAATTACTTTTGGAAGATGTTTTATCTGGAGATAGTGCCTGTTAGCAAGAGGTGTCATGATGTCTCACAGCTGTCTGTGGGGATGGACTGGGGCTGGAGAAGCTATTCTCAGGAGGAGCAGATTCAGCAAGGACCATGGCTTATATAATCATGATGTGTGAGCAACAGTATAGCATGAGCTGAAAAATATGAGTATCCTTTTCTTGACCCCATGCAAAGATATTAAGGACTCAAGAGCCATTACTGAATATAGTAATATAGAGCCATGCCAAAGAGATTATAATATAAAACATCCCACATTTTATCTACCCAAAGTGTTAAAAAAATTCACTTTAGTATAAGGATGATCCCACATATATTCAAACTTCGAGCAGGATCTCTTTGGATCCTTATTTCAAGCTTTTTAAGAGCACTTTTAGTTAAATACCTTTAAAGTTGTTTTTATAGAACATACTTTTCTGAAAAGCTGTAATTTAAGAGTAACATAAAAGGTAGCATTTGAGGCTTCTACTTCCCACTGTGTGCTGGTAATGGCAGAAGAGGTTTCCACTGTGGTGCTGCCACTGCAGCGTCTAGAGGCGAAGTGAGGGACATCTGTGCCTCAAAGCCCTGAAATTCAGAGGGCAGAGGGGTCACCGACTGGAAAGGGTGCCACGCTCAGACCCAGCTGCACTGCCCTGGATATGGAATAAGTGAGCTCTGAATCTCCTCACACAGGAGCTGCAACTGACCCTGAGTTCACAGTCGCCTGTTTTGGATTATTCCAGTCAATGTTAGTTACTTATTGATTCGGGAAATGTTTATCTCTGTATATATCATAATATCTAACACAATGTCTGGTAATATGGTAAGCACATAATAATTATATTTTCACATGCATTATGATTATATATAGTTAATAACTATTTCATATTTAATCATTAGAACCAGAAAGATAACAAAAAGCTATTAGTAATAATTATATTCCTCTAAAAACACTGATGTAAAATAAATTTGCATTCTTCTTTGTTCATTTGTTCATTCATTCATTCATTCATTCATTCAAATATTTAGAAAGCACCTATGTATCTAGCACTAGAATAGGGACTGATAAATTCTGGACATTATAGAAAGAAAGTGAAAACAAATAAGTTAGTTTGTTTTCTAAGAGCTAATAAGATATTATTAGGGGGCCGGGGTAAATGTAAAAATGATAGTATACTTTAGGTACATAATCTCAAAGAAAATTAGATTCCCCTTAAAGGTCCCCCAAAACCATTATTTTATGTCTGACAGATAGAAAATAACAAGACAAGATAAATTTTAAAAGAAAAAGTATTGATAAAGTATTACAGTGTTAAACACTATTTTCTAAAATGTGTTTAGCCCAGGGGAGGATTACCTTCAAACTGGACATAATATGATAGTAGCATCTAAAAAATGACATAACTTATATCAGAACTGCTAAGCAGCACTCAACTCTTGGTTTGGAAGAACAAAAAACTGTCAAGGTATTGTCAAAAATGATGACCTTAATAGTGATAGAGAAGGCATAATAAAGCACAGATTTTCTTTATGGCACAATATCTGATTTTTTTACTGTGTGTCCCCTACATTACCTTCTGTCTCCACACTCCAGTCTCAGTACCAGAAAAAATTAGCAATTACATACATGGGACACCCTGATAAAAGTGAGCTTTTTTCAGCCTCAGCTCACCTCTTTTGTGTATGTGTTGCCTCCCTGCTGTCTTGACCACAGCACTTGGTTGGTACTTCTCTATGTAAATAACCACACGTACTCACTGAGAGAGAAACATGGATCCAGTGCCTCCTGTCCATGCCCCAACCGGGGACTGGGGATCAAACCCGCAATCTTTTGGTGTCCAGGAGGATGCTCCAACCAACGAGCCACCTGGTTAGGGCACAAAGCCCCATGTTCTAAATCATTCCGAAAACTTGATGCTATTCTTGCTTTCCATTCCCATAACCACCATTCAGGCTCTCACTCCCTCCTGGCTGGGGCACTAAGGGCCTCCTAAGTGCTCTCTATGTATCCAGCAATCTCCCAGCCCCAATCTCCATTACAACCTTGCCCCAGAATACCCTCCCTAAAGCCTGGCTATGATTATTCTCACCTCTGCGCCAGACTTCAGGGGCTCTCCTTTCCTTTATCACTCAATTAAGTGTAATTAGATTCTTCACACAAAAGGTAATTTATCACTCTTTTCCTTACACACTCTGAAAACTCCAGACAAACTGAACAAAATCATCTACTTCATAAACAATTATATGGTCCACTCCTATGCCTTTGCTAATTCTTTTCCCGACCTACAATTTTCTTTCATACTACCCTAACCCTTGGAGCCTCACAGGCTAAAAGAGATTAAGGTTGCAAATCAACTGACATTAAAATAGGGAGAGTATCCTGTATTATTCAGGGCTCCCCAATGAATCACAATATAATCACTTAAAAGTGGGAGAGTCCGAATCAGAGGGAATGTGACTATGGAAGATACAAAGAAATACAATGCGCTGGCTTTGAAGATGGACGGAGGAGACCCTAAGCAAAAACTGTGCATGGCCTTTAGATGCTGAACAAAGCAAGTAAACGGATTTCTCCCCGAGAACCTTGGCTTTAGCAGAGTAAGACGTGTGTTAGACTTCTGACCTCCAGAACTCTAAGAGTAACATATTTCAAATATGTATTTCAGATAGTTAATAATCAAAGCATGCTCAGTACCTTGGGTAATATTTACTATAACCCTACAGACAAAACAGTCCACAATGATAGCATGTTAACCATTTTCCACAATAAAATGCTCTCTTTAAAAAGATTTTAACCTAGGGCACAGCTGTAAAGTGAAATCCATGTTTATTACCAAAAACGAGAAGTTAGAATAATATTAATCAAAGGTATAAAATCTTCCTGCAAATGTAAGTCTAACTTTCATGCAGGGAGCATTTTAGAGGGCATTGTAATCACGTGTTTCACAGCTTTTTCATTTTCCTTTCTCGTGAAAATGTACAACTACTTTTCTATTTCGCATGTCCAAGAAAAAAATCACACCTGAATTCATGAAATGTACTGAATATTTTATGAGGAAGTTGGAGAGCAGCTTACCCAGTATTGATGGAAATGATTTCTATCAGTGGATTCTTTCTAATCTTCGGCAAATCCAACGGTGCTCCCCCCAACCGTTTCCCATTATCCTTCTTCTGACCCAGCAGTCTCACGGAGTGACCTTCAAATAAAGCCCACAGACCTGCATTAGCATGAGTCACACAATTTCACTTTAATTTACTGCTCTCAACAAATGTGTTAATATTTTCATTTAACTTTTTCTTTTGTGAGGAAAAAAAAAAAGAAAGAAAACCTAGAGATGTGATCATTGAACCTAAGAAATACTGCCAAAGGGAAAAACAGCTGTGCTCATGTCCTACAGTAGAAAGTGCTTTGCTTATAATATTGGCACATTTTACTGCACAGATGAGGGAAACAGATATATCTTCAGAATGTCTTTCCACAGGTATGAATGCTCACTAGCATAGACCAAATACTTATATGAAGCAGGAAGGGTTCACTTTTGAACATTAGGCTTGCTGGCCAAGTTTGCACTGTGTGGGGGTAGGAAGTGGGGATAGAAAGCAAATGCAGATTATCTGGTCAAAGCAATTAGCAAATCAAAGAAGTAAAGAATAAACAAACTGATTTTTTTTAAAAAACCACTTTAGAACTGAGTTTTTTAAAACAAATGTTTTTTAACATTTTTTAAAAAACAATACAAAGGAAAATTAGACCATTTCTAAATCCATTAAAATTTCAATAATTTTGAACTTTGAATTAATTATAAGTTGTAGAAAAGAGGAAATAGTACAAAAAATTCCATCCCCTCAGATTCCCTAATTATTTTGTGTTTGCATTGTCATTTGCTCATTATATACATACATATTATTTTTATAAGATACATCCTATAAAATTTAACCACTGTAAACAATTCAGTTATCTATAATAATAAAAGCATAATATGCTAATTAGACCTGACAGCCTAACAGCCTTCCAGACATCATTCCAGACATCCTTCCGGAGGAAGCTGTGGCAGTAGGGGCCGAGGCAGAGGCGGTTAGGGGCGATCAGGCAGGCAAGCAGTTAGGGGTGATCAGGCAGGCAGGTGAGTGGTTAGGGACGATCAAGCAGGCAGGCAAGTGGTTAGGGGTGATCAGGCAGGCAGGCAGAGGGGTTAGGGGCGATCAGGAAGGCAGGCAGAGAGGTAGGGGCAATAAGGCAGGCAGGCAGAGTGGTTAGGGGCGATGAGGCATGCAGGCAGAGTGGTTAGGGGCAATCAGGCAGGCAAGCGGTTAGGAGCCAGTGGTCCCAGATTGCGAGAGGGTGCAGGCCAGGCTGAGGAGATCCGCCACCCCCCCACCCCGTTCATGAATTTTGTGCACCGGGCCTCTAGTCCTATCTAATAATAGACAAACATGGTAATTGACCATACCTTCGCTACGCCTCCCATTGGCTAATCAGTGTGATATGCAAAGTAACTGCCAACAAAGATGGCGGCTAATTTGCATATAGCAGCCTGTGCCAGCAGTGACACTGCCTGTGGGACCCTGCCCCAGGCCATACAGGCAAGGTGGGGCTGGCAGCACACAAGGAACGCTGCCCGCGGGCCCTGGGCTCCGGACCCCTGACCTGGCAAGGCAGGGCCTGTAGCGCAAGACACTGCCCGAGGGACCCGGGCCTTGGATCCGTGACCTGGTGAGGGAGCAAAGCGGCAGAGAAGGGAGAGAGTCCAGGTGGCAGAGAAGGGAGGGAGCCGAGGGGTAAGTGGCAAAGGGAGGGAGCGAGGCAGCGGAGAAAGGAGCGAAGCCCGCCTCAGTGGGCTTCGCTCCATTCTCTGTTTCGCTCCGGTCTCAGGAAGCCCTATTCTTGGAGGAATAGGCCTGAGGAAGCCCTATTATTGCAGGAATCTTCATGCAACGGGCCTCCAGTCTATATATAAAAGCCTAAGCGACCATTAGAACTGAAAGACCAGTTGACCTGTCACGATGATGAGCACTGACCACCTAGGGGTAGATGCTCAATGCAGAAACTGTCCCCTGGTGGTCAGGGAGCTTGTTCAGCCACAAGCTGGGCTGGCCTGAGGGGATCAGGCTGAAACCAGCAACCAACATCCCCCCAAGGGGTCCCAGATGACAAGAGGAGGCAGGCCAGGCTGAGGGACCCCACCTGTGCACGAATCTGTGCACCAGGCCCCTAGTTATAAATAAACATATACAGTCATACAATCACCACAAGAACAGTTTTAGAACATGTCTATTGCCCCAAAATTCCCTCAAGCTTATTTACGGTCTATCCCTGTACCCATACCAAATATACCACACTTTATTAATCTGCTGACCAGCTGATGACAATTAATACCTATTATAATAATCTTTCTATGAACATTTGCATACAAGGCTTCATGAGGATGTATGTATTCATTTCTCTTGGATAGATTCCTACAAGTGGAATCGCTGGGTCATGTGGTAAATTTATAACTTTACTAGAGGCCCGGTGCACAAAAATTTGTGCACTCGGGGGGGGAGGGGGGACCCTCAGCCCAGCCTGTGCCCTCTCGCATTCTGGGACCCCTCGGGAGATAACGACCTGCTGTCTTAGGCCTGCTCCCGGGTGGCAGAGGGCAGGCCCAATCCCTAGGTGCAGCCCCTGGTCGGACTCAGAGCAGGGCTGATTAGGGAGTTGGGGCGCCGCCCCCTGTCACACACAGAGGAGGGCTGAACAGGGGGTTGGGCCACCGCCACTGTCACACTCAGGGCAGGGCCGATGGGGAGGTTATAGCTCTACCCCGTCACACACAGAGCAGGGCCCATGGGGGGGGGGGGGGGGTTGGGGCGCCGCACCCTGTCACACACAGAGCCGCAGGGCGATCAGGGGGTTGGGGAGCTCCCCCCTATCAGGCACAGAGCAGGGCTGATCAGGGGGTTGGGGCGCCTTCCCCTGTCACGAACAGAGCAGGGCCGAAAGGGAGGTTGTGGCCCCGCCCCCTGTCACACACAGAGCCTCAGGGCGATCAGGAGGTTTGGACGCTGCCCCCTGTCACACTGATCCTGGTGCCGGGAGGCCTTGTGGCTCCGCTGATCCCGGTGCTGGGAGGCATATTACCCTTATACTATATAGGATAAAGGGCTGGTGCATGGGTGGGGGCCGGCTGGTTTGCCCTGAAGGGTGTCCTGGATCAGGGTGGGGGTCCCCACTGGGGTGCCTGGCCAGTCTGGGTAAGGGGCTGAGGCACCAGCCTTTTCAGGCTGGCAGGTGACTGAAGCTCCCAACTGCTCCTTTTTTTCTTTTTTTTTATTCTGGGCCAGCTTTAGCTCTGAGGCTCCAGCTCTTAGGCCTCCGCTGCTGAAAGCAGCTTTCTGGCCTTTGTTTACCTTCTGTATTTGAAACAATGTTGCGATCCTGCTAGCTGAAGCCCGGCGACTAAAGCAGGTTTCTGGGGTTTTGTTTAGCTTCTATATTTGTAACATAGTTGCTTAGAGTTGCAGCTCAGAGGCCGGCAGCGGCAGGCGGGGAACGTTGGAGTCCTCTGTCACTGAAGCAAGCAAGCCTCATGTTCACTTTAAGCTGCCCGGCTGCCGGCTGCCATCTTGGCTGGCTCTTAATTTGCATATCGCCCTGATTAGCCAATGGGAAGGGTAGCGGTCATATGCTAATTACCATGCTTCTCTTTTATTAGATAGGATAAGAAAAAACCTGTTTTATAAAGTGGTGATACCACTTTATATCCCACTAGCAATGTAGGCAGGTTTCTCATGTAAATTTTTTGGCAACAACCATTCTTACGGTCATGTAGTGGAATATTATTGTGGTTTGAATTACTATGTATTTCTATAATTAATTATGATGTTGAGTACCTTTTCATGTGATTATTAGCCAACTGTATGTCCTTTGGTAAAATGTTGTACTTGTTAATTTATGTGTCAACTTGAAAGGGCCACAGGATGCCCAGGCATTTAGCCAAATATTACTTGAAGTGCATCTGTGATGATGTTTCTGGACGAGATTGACATTTGAATCAGCAGGCTAAGTAACGGAAATTGCTCTCCCCAACACTGATGAGCCTTACCCCACCAATCGAAGACGCAGACAGAACAAAAGTACTAAATAGGAGGGAACTCCTCCTCCTGACTATAGAGCTAGGTCATTGGTCTCTGCCAGCCTTCAGACTCAGACTGAAATAACAACTCCTCTTAGTTCTAATGGCTGCCCAGTTGCAGACCCCATCAGCTCTCTTGATTCACGGGCCTTTCAATTTGGACTAAAACCATACACCAGCTCTCCTGAGTTTTCAGCTTGCTCACTTCAGCTCTTGGGAAATTCTCAGCCTCCATAACTGCGAGCCAATTCCTTATAATACATCTCTTTATAAATACACACACACACACACACACACACACACACACACACTCTGTTGGTTCTGTTCCTCACTAATAAAAATGTCTACTCCAGTATTTTCCCAAAATTTTAATTGGAGTATTTGTCTTATTACTGAGTTGTAAGAATTATTTATTTATTCAGCTTATAAGAACTTAGATATGATTTTATTTTTCTCTCAGTTTATAGCTTATAGTTTCACATTCATGATTATACCTTTTGAAAAGTAAATTTTTTTCAATTGAATGAAGTTCACTTTATAAATTTTATCTTTCATAGCTCATGCTTTTGCTCTTATACCTAAGAATTCTTTGCCTAGCCTAAGGGCACAAAAATTTCTCCTACATTTTCTAATAGAAGTTTTACTGTTTTCACTCTTATGTTTAAGTCTAGGATCATCTTTGTTACTTTTTGTGTATAGTAAAGGTCTAAGTTCATTTTTTCCATATGGATGTTCAATTGTCCAAGGGCCATTTCTTTTCCCTCCTCTTCCTTTGTGTTATATGTTGTCACACATATAAATACATAGTTGTGTAAATCCAAAAATATACTGCTAAAACTGTATAAATATACTGCTAAAAACTGTATGTTTTTAAACAGAAAATATCTATTTGTAAAATACTTTACTTACATTTACCCACATATTTACCATTTCTAGCACTCTTCATTTCTTCCTGAGAATTCTAGTTATCACTTGGTACCACTTCCTTTCTGCCTGAAGAAATTTTATAGTTACAAATTATTTATTTGGAAATGTTTTCATTTCCCTTCATTTGTGAAGGATACCTTTGTTGGATGTAGAATTATTAGTTGGCAGGTTTCTTTTCCTATGAGCACAAAACGTTCCACTGCCTTTGACCTCTCTTAGGTCCGATGAGAAGCCAATCAGTAATCTTACTGTTGTTCGCCTGTATATAAAGTGTCACTTTTTTCTTATGCTTCCAAAATGTTCTCCATCTTTCATTAGTATGAGTATGATATGTCTAGGTGTGGATCTCTGTGATTTTCCTACATGCAATTCACGTAGCTTTTTGGATCCATAATGTTTTTTGTAAAGTTTGGGAAGTTTTCATCCAGTATTCTTTTTTCTTTTACCTGTGTCCTCTCCTTTGTGACTTCCATAATACACTTGTTGTTGTGCTACAGGTTGTCTCACAGGTTATCCTGTTCATGTTCTTCTGTTTTTCAGATGGTTAATTTTATCCGGGTCTATCCTCAAATTTATTGCTTTCTTGTGCCACCCCAAATCTGCAATTGAGCCCCTTTAATGACTGTTTCATTTCAGTTATGTACTTTTTAACTCTAGATTTCTTTTTATAATTTCTACCTTTTTGTCATTCTGTATTCAAGGCACTGTCAACACCCGTTCCTTAAATGACTTAGCATGGCCGAAACCGGTTTGGCTCGGTGGATAGAGCGTCGGCTTGCGGACTGAAGGGTCCCAGGTTCGATTCCGGTCAAGGGCATGTACCTGGGTTGCGGGCACATCCCCAGTAGGAGATGTGCAGGAGGCAGCTGATCGATGTTCCTCTCTCATCGATGTTTCTAACTCTCTATCTCTCTCCCTTCCTCTCTGTAAAAAATCAATAAAATATATTTTTTAAAAAAAAATGACTTAGCATGATTACACTTAGTGCTAAATCCAGCAGTTTTGGTCAAAGACAATTGGTACCTACTGAATTTTTTTTCTCTCAAAATGGTTATACTTTGTTTCTTTGGCTGTATTATAACACTGTTGAATAGTGGACATTTCAGTTAATATATTGTAGCAACTCAATTCAGATTTCCCCACCTACCCCGAAGGTTGTTTTTGTTTAGTACTTAACTGGACTAGATCTATGAAGCCTATCTCTCCACAATATGAATGACTGTTAATGTCCCTTCTTAATTTTATTAGGTTTGGTTTTCCCCCCAAGCATGACTTCCCAGTGGTCAATTCTGTATCTGCATAGCTGTTTGCTGAGTAAGACTGGTCACACATTTGTTCCAATACCAGTGAGATTTCTCCTATCTACTGATGGGTCTCTGTATGAGCTGGCAAGGGCATTCAGAGCTAGGGTAATTTCCAAGTCTGCCCCAACTTTTACTTTCTCTTGGGCTTTCCTGGGTCCTCTTCTATCTCCTCTGATGTGCACGCAGGCTGTAGAGGCAGGTAAGTGTGGGTGCGGTGGGCACACTCCAATCTCTGCTGTGCATATGCACAACCTACAGTCAGCTTACAGTCTGTAAAGATTTCTATCAAGCTTTCCATCACTGTCTCATCTCCTACAAGTTCCTGTTAAATCCCTGGCTAGTCCACCTGTCCACTCTGTGCCAAACAGGCCCACAATATCAGTGGGTTAGAAACATGACCCTCAGTCACTTGCCATCAAAATCTCTACTTTGACCATTCTCCAGAAATCTTGAGAGCAGCAGTAAAGCTGTTGGTTTTCATAGCCTGCTCTGCCCTGTTAAACATTCTTGCCCACAGGGCTGAGTAAAGTAAGGAAGGAAAATGCGAGAAGCCCAAGGAATAAACACCACAAGCTCACACTGTTCTTACTCAAAGTTCAGGGGTTCTCACGAATAAACACTTCTCAGTTTGCTGAATACTTTCGGTTGATTTCCAAAGTGCTGAAATGGTTTGTTTTTTGTTTTGGTTTGGTTTTTGTTAATCCTCACCCAAGGATATTTTTCCATTGATTTTTAGAGAGAGTGGAAGGGAGGGGGAGAGACAGAGAGAGAGAGAAAGATCGATGTGAGACACATTGATTAGTTGCCTCTGGCATCCGCCCAGACCACATGCACCCGGACTAGGGCCAAGTATCAAGCCTGCAACCAAGGCACATTCCCTTGACCTGAATCAAACCTGGGACCCTTCAGTCCTCGGGCCGACACTATCCACTGAGCCAAACTAGCTAAGACTGAAATGGTTCGTTTTAACCATTTATCCAGCTTGATCACTACTTGTGAAGGGATGTGTTGACCTCCACACAATCATGCCACAGCAAATCAAAGCCACCTTTTTAAAAGCAATTACTTACAATAACTTCAAATACGTAATTACTACAGATATAAGATACTAAGCAATTATATGCATCTTTCTTCACTCCTCATTTCAGAAAGATATAGTGCTTAAACATCTCTTATATACACAGCTTTTCAGGACCAGAAGTAATAAAACCATCAGTCATAGCCTTTTTTGCACTACTCACTTTAATAAGAAACATTACAGCCTTCATTCAATCAGAAAATTCTTGCTCTGATGTAGAAACATAGCTACAGTCAAGCAAGCATTTGGCATACCAGATTTCACAGATTTTCAAGATAAGTTGAACTTTTCAATCAGAAGTCCAGTTAATGAAGAGGTGAGCAAGATTGGCACTGATAACATAATAGTTCTCTGAGAAATGCCAAAAGTTCAATAATGACTATGCAAAGGCATGCTATTTTCATAAGAGCATGAGACAAGTTTCATTATATCCTGCTGTGACCAGTATTACGCAGCCTGCACTAATAACATTTGATAAATAATTCATCTTCACTATCTACATGCAAATAAAGGAACATATCTCTGCCTGATGATATAATGAATTATTTTCCAATCCAAGGATTCATTATAGAGTGGCAGACTAACAAGACTGTGTGTTTTTTAAAAATTTGAAAATATAGTACAAAGTAGGAACATAAAAGTCACTCATTATATCTAGCCAACAATGAAAGGAAAGAAACTGAAGCAACCACAGACACAGAACAATTATCTTTTTTAAAAAATAGACTAGCAAAATAAAACTTTTATTGTTATATCTAAAAAATTATTTATGTTATTAACCAGTTACCCCAAAAAGTTTAATAAATAAATATGTACATAAAAATTCTTTTTCAAACAGAATTCCTGTTTCAAATTGACTCGATAACTCTATAGACCACAAAAAACACATATATACTGAAAATCATTACCTATTATATGCACAGTTAGAAATATTATTACTATCTAAAACAAACTTGAATTTGACAAATAAAGAATAAACTGAAAAAGACGTCTCCAAGATGGCATGTTGGGAAGCCAAGGAGAGGAACTAAGGATTGAGGAGGGGAAACTACCTGAAGTGGACATGCTGTGTTTATGGAGGGACCGTGAGGCAGGGACCACAGTTACACTTGCAGACTGTCTCTTTGTTTGGTCCCTTCTGGTTAGCACTGATGCCTGGCGCTGTGATAAAAAAGAATGGCTCCTCGATGAATACTGATTTATTTTGTGGCTACTATGAATTTCATCACCTTTTGCGTAGACTGAAGGGAAAGGAAGGAAAAAAAGAAACCACAACAACAGAGTTTGAAAGAAAAAGAGAGTGAAAACATCAGTTTTTACATCATTTCACTCCACATAACAAGAAATTAAAGGAGGAAGCATTTAATAGAACAGATGGGAAGAAAGATGCTCAGTGTGACCAGATCAACTGATAATAACATGACACCACCGAAGAGACAGTGATAAAGATGCAGTGATTAAAACAGAGATATGCAGTTTTAATACTAGGATGAAAAAGAAGATTGCCTATTGTATAGAATGAGGCATACTCAGACGTTATATTTCTGATATCTTTTATCTTTTCCTTTTTAAATGTAAATTCACATTTCATTTCCTCTAAATAATAGTCAAGTATGTCTCAGTGGGTTTATTAACCATCTTTAATAAACATCTCTCTAAGTTGTTACTTACAAGTGCCACAAAAAATTCAGCCCTGTTAAAACAAATTCAATTTTAAGCCTAAGGCTTTCAGCACTTATTTATAAATCAGCTACAAAAAAAAATTGCTTCCGAGCTGGGTTTTACATTTGATCTAATCCACTGAAGAATGTTAGTAAACGATTTCATTAGTTAAAACAATTATATATTACAAAGTTTGAACCAAAAGCTAGTTTTTTATATGATTCACTATTAAATGTATATTGTGAATTCATAATAATGAATAACCTATGTGAAAAAAATAGTCATGTTTTGTACAGTAATTGCTCTACTAGTTGAATCAATATTCAATGTGTTTTGAATGTTCAAGAGCAAAAAATCTTTTCCAAGCCCCACAGTGCTAATTGTATTGCATATCATTAGAGCTGAGGGAAAAACATCCCATCCACATAGAGAGCCCAGTCAGTCAGCAAGTCAAGAAGCCAATGAAAATGGACATTCAAAACAGAAAAGAACCAACCCTGAAACACAAGCACACATGTTAACTGACAGAAATAAACCCACCTACAAAATATGTATTTATTAATTACGTTTCTACACACACACCAATCTGTTCTCCCTCGGCTCCTAAAGCTAAAGTGGACTGTACAAATCAGCCTTAGAATATCACAGAGGCAGCAGTGGGCCGGCAGCTCGGGACGCCTATTGTTTATTTTTTCCCCCCTTTAATTGCTTTTTGTTCTAAAGGCGCCATAAAGAGCAAGGTTTTCCCTCAATACTTCATTCCTCACACCTGATTTTAATGGCCGTTCATTGTTTCTTTAACATGTAACCAACCACTTGCATCACCACCAGAGAAAGCATCATGCCAAGGCTTCTTGGTCCCTTACTAACTGCTTTCACTTCACAAAGTCTCAATCCTATACGGACACATTCAGAAGACCTGTCTGAACCATAAGCTCTGAGTCTGCCTCCTGGAAAACTTCCTAGTAAATCAATCTAACATGATGTTGGGGTCTGGGGGCAGAGGGCAGAAGACTGGCAGAAATTCAAGCAAGAAGAAAAAAAGAGCCAATGCACTGCAGATAACCTCACTTGAGAAATGTAGTCACATCAATTGTAGTATCATTTAAGAATATCAGAAAGGAATGCTTAATAAATCTGTTTTTCAACAAAAATGCTTGGAGCTATTACTTGACATATCCTCCATAGGTATTTTAATGACTTAATTACAAAGAAAAACAAAAATGTAGTCAGAAGTTTGTCTCTACGACATTCAATATCATTCCTCATATGTGGGTACCTGTCAAGAAAGCAAGGATTCTCTAAAATTCACACTAAAATGTGAGCCTGCCTTGAAATATTTTCATTTTAAAAGAAGAAAGCAAAGTAAAATAGAGATATTGGGCTCAATGTTAGAAGAAGCTTTGTCACAATTCTAGGTTGGAAAATGTTAGGGGAAATACTAGAATTGACTCAAAAACACAAAATCATTACAATTCAAGTGCCAATTTTAGCTACTAAGATTTCATCAAGTAGTAAGAATTTAAATGTTACCTCCAACAATGATACCTAGAAAAGATATTAAAATACAGAAAGAATGTTAAGAATCACTGTCCAAAAAGATAGAATTCAGTCCTGGCTAGTATGCTCAATGGTTAGAGTTTCAGCCTGTGCACTGAGGGTTGCAGGTTCAATCCCCAGCCCCAGCTGGGCTGTGTGGAGAAGGCAACCAATCAATGTAACAAATCAACGTTTCTCTCTAACTCTCCCGTCATCTTCCACTCTCTTTAAAAATAAATGGAGGAGGAACCAAGATGGCAGCATAGGTAAACACCAGAGATTGCTGCCTCACACAACCACTTCAAAAATACAACTAAAACAAGGAACGGACATCACCCAGAACCACAGGAAGGCTGGCTTAGGGGAAATTCCACAACTAGTAGGAAAGAGAAAAGCATACCGAGACTCAGAGGAAGCGCAGTGCGGAAGTGAAATACTAAGGTGTGGAGGTGCGCACGGAGCGGGCTGGCAGCTGAGGGCGCAGTTGTCTGTTTCAATCCGGAAGGAGTCTCAGGCTCTGAGCTCCAGTTCCGGGTGAGTCTCTAGGGACCCAGACTCAAACGGGAGAAGCGGGACTGTCTGGCATCAGTCGGAACTCGAGGGCAGCTTTCTCTCTCAGGTTTGCAGCGGTTGCTGGGACACTGAGAGGCAGAGCCTCTGGGGATGGGACTGAGAGCAGCCATAACTGCTCGCTTCACCTGCCGTGTTGATCCCCTGGGACCCGCCCCACCCAAGCCCTGCACAGAGGCATTTGCGGGATAGCCTCAGGCAAAGGCTAGATTAGCACCTCCCTAGAGCACAGAAGTTCTCACACTGCAGACACTGCTGATTCTCACAGCCAGTTGGCCTGGAGGTCAAATCCCTCCCAGTGTTACCTACAATAATCAAGGCTTAGCTACAACAACACTGCGAACAAAGACCACAAGGGGGTGCACCAAGAGTGTCTACCTCAGGTAATTGGGACACTTAGCACAGAAAGCCACTCTATCGACACAGTGAAGCATAAAAAATGCCAAGACAAAGAAACAGGACACAAATGACAGAACTGGAGGAAAGCAGGCTGCTGGATATAGAATTCAAAACCACACTTTTGAGGTCTTTCAAGAGTCTTCTAGAGACTGCCAATAAACTTAATGAGATGTACACGAAATCTCGATGTTGTGATAAAGGACCAACTAGAAATTAAGCATACACTGACTGAAATAAAGAATATTATACAGACTCCCAACAGCAGACCAGAGGAGCACAAGAATCAAGTCAAAGATTTGAAATGCGAAGAAGCAAAAAACACCCAACCGGAAAAGCAAAATGAAAAAAGAATCCGAAAATACGAAGATAATGTAAGGAGCCTCTGGGACAGCTTCAAGCTTACCAACACCCGAATTATAGGGATGCCAGAAGATGAGAGAGAGCAAGATATTGAAAACCTATTTGAAGAAATCATGACAGAAAACTTCCCCTACCTGGTGAAAGAAATAGACTTACAAGTCCAGGAAGCGGAGAGAACCCCAAACAAAAGGAACCCAAAGAGGACCACACCAAGACACATCATCATTAAAATGCCAAGAGCAAAAGACAAAGAGAGAATCTTAAAAGCAGCAAGAGAAAGAAACTCAGTTACCTACAAGAGAATACCCATAAGACTGTCAGCTGATTTCTCAACGGAAACTTTGCAGACCAGAAGAGAGTGGCAAGAAATATTCAAAGTGATGAATACCAAGAACCTACAACCAACATTACTTTATCCAGCAAAGCTATCATTCGGAACTGAAGGTCAGATAAAGAGCTTCACAGATAAGGAAAAGCTAAAGGAGTTCATCACCACCAAACCAGTATTATATGAAATGCTGAAAGGTATCCTTTAAGAAGAGGGAGAAGAAGAAAAAGGTAAAGATATAAATTTTGAACAACAAATACACATCTATCAACAAGTGAATCTAAGAATCAAGTGAATAAATAATCTGATGAACAGAATGAACTGATTATAATAGAATCAGGGACATAGAAAGGGAATGGACTGACTATTCTTGGGGGGGAAAGGGGTGTGGGAGATGTGGGAAGAGACTGGACAAAAATCGTGCACCTATGGATGAGGACAGTGGATGGGGAGTGAGGGTGGAGGGTGGGGTGGGAACTGGGAGGAGGGGAGTTATAGGGAACAAAGAGGAACAAATGTAATAATCTGAACAATAAAGATTTTTTTAAAAAGAATTAAAAATAATAAAAATAAAAATAAATTGAAAAAATATCCTCCAATGAGGATTAACATCAAAAAGACAGATTCAAAGCATGAATCAAAGCGTTAACAGAGGCTACAAATGTACTGACGCCACCGGCGTGCACGTCCAGAGTTTAACAAAGCATGAAGAACCTAACACTTTACCTGATAGTCAGGTGGGTTGTACAGGAAGCTAAAATAGGGTCATAATACAAAGTCCCTAGATGTGTAAGGATCATTTAATAGCAAAACTCTTACTGCACAAAAACAGGTTCTACATTATAATTATGATAATGTAAAACTTATGTGTGATCCAGAACTCTGGAAGACAAAAAGTTGAAAGCATTTGCTGAAATACACATTTGAAAACGTTTGTTGGAATAAACATTCTTGGGCAACTTTTTCTTCCATTTGCACAGCATTTCTGGTACAACAAATAATGGCAATTATTTTAAGGTCATCATATTAAACAAAGGCTACATATAACAAATAATCTACATCACATTAAACAAAGGCTACATATAACAAATAATTCACATGTCTTCTTACCTTAATACAGAAATTTTGTGGAGGTAAATTACCATAAGCATTTAATTTTATGTTTTAACTGAATCTTTTGTAGGCAGATATACTTTTTATGACAGTGAGAGACTTATTTGGTGTCAATTTATTTGACACAATGTATACCAAGTGTACATCAAAACACTCAAAGGTCAAGGCAGTCTCACATCAATGACTCCACATTAGCACAGACCCTTAAGAGAACTCCTCAGGTCACTGGCTGTCTTGCTAGGACAGGCATTCCTGAACTCTAAATTTGTTAAGCAGCTCCAAGGCTTTAGTGTTTACACATACAGCCATTCCTGCCTCAGGTTTCAGTATGTAAAGCAACCATGGCAGCAATGAAGAACTTAATCATTGCTCAGGCTCAAACCACTCTTCCCAAGATTACTGCACCAGGGGATGAAAGCAGAGACAACACACCTGGCAATAGATTCAAGTTGCTACAAAATAACATTAAAATACATGACATAAGGAACTTGCAAGCCACATTTAACTTTTAAAAACTGAAGCTCAAATTACCACTTTAAATCAGGAATGAACATTTCAAGTGTCCTCTTGCCATTATTCACATGGGAGGCAGAGAAAGTTAGAGAGTTGTCCCATCTATGGACTTTAAAATATGTCTATCGGTCCTTATTGTGTTTCATCTCATCACAATGATGAGCTGAACACATCTGCACTGCAGGCAGCACAAACTGAAATGGAAGAGGTTCGGGAAGGGGGCATCTGGAGCTTCCTTGTTGGCTTTAAATTCACACTCTCTTACATAGGCGCTATCATTGCCCTTCTGTACAAATGGCAACAATAAATTCATTGTAAAAATCCTATATAATAAAGGCCTAATATGCAAATTGTCCCCTTGACCAGGAGTTCAACCAGGAGTTCAACTGTTCACTATGACGTGCACTGACCACCAGGAGGCAGGGCATAACATAGTGGGTGGCAGTGGAGGCACTGCCAGCCCCAATGGGCCCTGGAGAGAGCAGGACCACAGTGGGATAGTGGAGCAGGTGGGCGAGCGATGCCAGGTCAAGGCAGGTGCAAGCAGGGCCAAATCGCCCTGCAAATGGCGAGCAGTGGTGGCAGTGTGTGTGTGTGTGTGTGTGTGTGTGTGTGTGTGTGTGGCGGAGGGTGGGGGTGGGGGGGGCGGGGCCACTGCCGAGCTCCCAGTCACGGAGGGAGCCAGGCGGCGGCCCGATAACTCAGGCGGAGGAGGGTGTGCGAGGGCCTGGGAGCCCAGGTGCTGCCCAGGACCCAGAGGTCAGCTGGGACCTGCCCTTCCACGCCAGACGCTTGCACTTCAGTCGCTGGCTAGGCCTAGGGACTGCACTTGTGCATGAATTTCGTGCACTGGGCCTCTAGTGTTTAATAAAAACAGGAAGATGACACTTGATAAGCATAACCCAATACATTAACGTCAGTGCATATGCCTAACTCAAACAAGAGCTTCACAGGGCTCTAGATGAGTTTAAATGGTATATGAAACACAATTTTATCAATATTTACTATCACATAAAGATTTCCAAAATAATCCCCTGGGGGAAAAAAAGATTTTGTCCTGAGCCACCATATCACTGTTGCCCTAAAAAGGAACTTAAGCTCTCAAGGAAAACAGACTTGTAAAGAAATACCTGGGCACAAGTGTCCCAGGCGGAATGGTATGGTTAATGTTTCTAGGAACAGTGGGAAACCATAGGGGGTGGTCAGCTTTCCTGGAAAGATCAGGAAAGGCTTATGGAGGGGTGACACTAGTATGGGGAGGCTGAGAAAGCAGGATACACTTTATATACATGAATATATATACATATATATATATACATATATATGTGTGTGTGTATATATATATATATACATATATATACACACATATATATGTATAATCTCAATACATTCGACACGATACTATTAACACAACAAGCACAGTTCTTAGGTAAATTTCCTGCTTATTGTTCATTTTCCACTTCTTCGAACCAGCCTATCACTAAAACTAAATTTCACTGAAAAGGCTTATTAAGACCTGGCATAAAGGTGACCCACTTGAAAAACTATACCTTCAAAAATGATTCTAAATATATAGTAAGAGGTAAAAATTATGTGGGCCTGAGATGCATTCTTACTTTTAATCCAAAGACTGGTCAAACATTATTTTTAGAACTTAGTTTTAGGAAATTACAATTAATGTTGGTTAAGAAATGTTAAAATCTGAAAGTTACCTACATCAGAATCCTTCTAGTTACCACTTCAATATTTATCTGGTCTACATACAAAACTAGGATTTAGAACATGGGCCATATCCTTAAAAATGTGGAAGAATTCTCTTAACCTAACCATTGTAAAAACTGTATGAAGTGTGTTTCACATTAAAACCTTCAAAAATTACCCTTTGAAAAATACCCAAAACAATTTTCCTGTAATATTATCTTCCTCAGCTTTTTACTGGTTAGACTAGCTTTTTATTGGCTGCTTACAGTTAAGGAATACTTTTATTTACTCCTTTCCTAAATTAAGCACTTTTATAACAAGGTAAGCCTACCCATGATTTTTAAAAAATATAACAAATATGTGTGAACTCCTTACAATAAAAGTTCTTATGTTGACACAAAATAAAATGGCAAGTAAAACTGAGAGAAAGGAGGGGGAGAGGGGGGAGTTAAAAAAGGAAAAAAGAAATGTGAAGGACCAAAACGTATAAGCAAGAATATGAATGAGAACTAGAGAATGGGTGAGCAGTGACCAGAAACAATAGACATGAGGAAAGGAAATAATAATAAATGAGTCTCACTTTCTCACTTCCCTCCATTCAAGGTAAGCAGCTTAACCAAATGTAAAGAACATGGGATTAGAGGACTAGCTTTGAGATTGCAGGACACTGCAGCCTGACTCTGTAATCAGTGATGTCAGGGTTCCTGTGGATTTCAAGGAATTAATGTACAGAAAAAGGTAAGTTACAAAGAGCTAGGGAGAAGTTAATTACAAATGTTTCTATAATTAATGCAATTGTAATCCTATTAAGAACTATAGTCCTAATGACGTTTCTCCAAACTAAGAAGGCCAGGTTTTCAAAAATTTCAAACACTGTAAGTTAAAGTTAGATCCCATTAATTTTGAAAGCTCTGGAGGACTGGGACATAGGTCACAAATAATTGCACTAATATGATAAATTTACAAAGGATTTTTAAATGTATGAGCTAAAGTAGATTCAAGGGCATCCCTATTGCATCACTCACTTGCATTCTTATACAATCCTTAAATGTGAGGAAGAGGAAGAAAGCAGTAGTGTTCCAGGAACTGCAGATGATTCAGCGTAAATCGGAGCATAGGTGCCCAGGGAGCCAAGGTGGAGAACTATGGCTGTTTCCCGTCCCAGGACACCTGAGTGACATGCTTCTAACCCAGCTGTCACAGGGGCTCACAATGACAACGAATCTAGGTGAAGGGCCACAAGGCAAAACTGCCACCCCTCTGCTTTCCCAGGCTGTGACAGACCACCCTGCCATCTCCCCTTCAGCTACCATTCCTCTCCCAGGGAACACCCTTGAGAATCACTACTCAAAGCAATATTTTTATTTTACATTAAATCCTCTCCATGTTTTTTCTCTAGCAACCCCAAGTCAAAAACTGCCTGTCTCAAATTCCTGAAAGTAAACATGCCCCAGGGTAGAAATAAATGTTGCCTCAGAGAAACACAGCACTCTCAGCACTGGGAAGTAGTGTCTATCACAGTGATGGCAAACCTATGACACGTGTGTCAGAGGTGACACGCGAACTCATTTTTTTGGTTGATTTTTCTTAATAAATAAATATCAAAAATATAAGTCTTTGTTTTACTATGGTTGCAAATATCAAAAAATTTCTATATGTGACACGGCACCAGAGTTAAGTTAGGCTTTTTCAAAATGCTGACACACCCAGCTCCAAAGGTTCGCCATCACTGGTCTATCATCATGTAGGGTGGGATAAGAACAGAGTGAATAAAGGCGAAGGAGTCAGAGACCCTCCTCCCTGGAGAACACAGAGATAAAGAAAAGTGCGTGGTATGTCTGACACGAACATCTTCAACTCCACTTTGTAGGCAAGGGGAAAGAAAAATAAAATGTGGCATGTGGAAATTAGAATGCGAGGAAAAGCTAGTCCCATTCAAATAACTTTTGTCAGAGATCACTGTCCAAAATGTCAGTATCTCATCCAAATGACAGACTCTGAAACTCAGTTTTATACTGCAGACTCAAATATTCTTGGAATGTCTGAGTTGAAGGGACCTTCCATGTCAGAACAATTTACCACACAGGAAACAGAACCACTGAGATGGTGTGGGTTGTCAAACATGACCTGTTAGCAGGAAAACAAGCCTTTCAGCTCAGCTCTGCATATTCTCAGTCTAGGACTCTTACCCATCTCAGCAGACTTCAGTGCAGCTTAAAGTTATATGCCCTTGAATTTTCAGTTACAATGAAGATTTAATGTGTTAGAAACTATGTTGTATAAGGACATTTCAATTACTGTTTCTTTATTACTCAAGAAAATATATGCTTTGTTATAAAACAGCAGTACTGATAAACTTCTTAAAAATCCATCCATAGTTGATATCCTAACTGGAGATTCTGCAAATGAGTTTTCCTCCCTCAGACTAATAAGGAAATGAAATTGGTATTTACTAGGTGTATCGGATAATAATGGCGGATTTTGTAATCAAAGAAAACACAATAATTTCAAGAGAAACATCAAAAGTGCTTTATTCAAAGTAATGTCCATCACTAGCTACACATTTCCCCATCTTTCAGGTAATTTGTGGATACCGTCCCAATAGAACTTTTCTTGTTTGGAAGCAAACTATTCAGAGACCCAATTTTCCACTACTTCATATGTTTTGAAGTGCTACTCAGAAAGTGTGTGTGCCATTGATCGGAACAAGTGGTAATCTGACGGAGCAAGGTTTGGTGAATACGGTGGGTGGGTTAATACTTCCCAGGCAAGATCTTTTAATGTATCTTTAACTGGTTTTGAAGTGTGTGATGGCTCCTCATCATGAAGCAAAATTACTTTGCCATGTCTTCTGGCACATTCTGGTCGTTTTCACGATCAAAGCGTGGTTCAAATTGATTATTTGTTTTCAGTAGTGATCAGTATTAACAGTTTCACCTGGTTTTAGAAGCTCATAATACACCACACCTTCCTGATCCCACCAAATGCAGAGGATTGTCTTCTTTCCAAAGCGATTTGGCCTTGCAGTCGATGTTGATGGTTGATCTGGATCAATCCACGATTTTGTGCATTTGAGATTTTCAAAATAAATCCACTTTTCTTTTTCTTTTTTTTATAATAAATCTTTATTGTTCAGATTATTACATTTGTTCCTCTTTTTTTCCCCCCATAGCTCCCCTCCACCCAGTTCCCACCCCACCCTCTGCCCTTACCCCCCCCACTGTCCTCATCCCTAGGTGCACAATTTTTGTCCAGTCTCTTCCCGCATCTCCCACACCCCTTTCCCCACCAAGAATAGTGAGTCCATTCCCTTTCTATGTCCCTGATTCTATTATAATCACCAGTTCATTCTGTTCATCGGATTATTTTTTCACTTGATTCTTAGATTCACTTGTTGATAGATGCATATTTGTTGTTCATAATTAGTATCTTTACCTTTTTCTTCTTCTCCCTCTTCTTAAAGGATACCTTTCAGCATTTCATATAATACTGGTTTGGTGGTGATGAACTCCTTTAGCTTTTCCTTATCTGTGAAGCTCTTTATCTGACCTTCAATTCTGAATGATAGCTTTGCTGGATAAAGTAATGTTGGTTGTAGGTTCTTGGCATTCATCACTTTGAATATTTCTTGCCACTCCCTTCTGGCCTGCAAAGTTTCTGTTGAGAAATCAGCTGACAGTCTTATGGGAATTCCCTTGTAGGTAACTGAGTTTCTTTCTCTTGCTGCTTTTAAGATTCTCTCTTTGTCTTTTGCTCTTGGCATTTTAATGATGATGTGTCTTGGTGTGGTCCTCTTTGGGTTCCTTTTGTTTGGGGTTCTCTCCGCTTCCTGGACTTGTAAGTCTATTTCTTTCACCAGGTAGGGGCAATTTTCTGTCATGATTTCTTCAAATAGGTTTTCAATATCTTGCTCTCTCTCATCTTCTGGCACCCCTATAATTCTGATGTTGGTAAGCTTGAAGCTGTCCCAGAGGCTCCTTACATTATCTTCGTATTTTCGGATTCTTTTTTCATTTTGCTTTTCCGGGTTGGGTGTTTTTTGCTTCTTCACATTTCAAATCTTTGACTTGATTCTTGCGCTCCTCTGGTCTGCTGTTGGGAGTCTGTATAATATTCTTTATTTCAGTCAGTGTATGCTTAATTTCTAGTTGGTCCTTTATCACAACATCGAGGGTCTCATTAGATTTCTTGAGGATCTCACTATATTTATTGGCTGTCTCACCAGTCTTTTTGAGGGCCTTACTAAGTTTATCGGTGGCTTCTAGACAGTTCTTGAGAGACCTTAAAAGTGTGGTTTTGAACTCTATATCCTCCATTTCTGTCAGTTGTGTCCTGTTTCTTTGTCTCCGCATTTTTTATGCTTTCTTGGTTCACCCCCTTGTGGTCTTTGTGCGCAGTCTTGTTTTAGTTAAGCCTTGATTGTTGTACGTAATACTGGGGGTGATTTGACCTCCAGGCCAACTGGCTGTGAGAATCAGCAGTGTCTGCAGTGTGAGAACTTCTGTCCTCTAGGGAGGTACTAGTCTAGCCTTTGCCTGAGGCTATCCTGCAAATGCCTCTGTGCAGGGCTTGGGTGGGGCGGGTCCCAGGGGATCAACAGGGCGGGCGGAGCAAGCAGTTATGGCTGCTCTCAGTCCCGTCCCCAGAGGCTCTACCTCTCAGAGTCCCAGCAACCGCTGCAAACCTCAGAGAGAAAGCTGCCCTCGAGTTCCGACCGATGCCAGACAGTCCCGCTTCTCCCGTTTGAGTCTGGGTCCCCAGAGACTCACCCGTAACTGGAGCTCAGAGCCTGAGACTCCCTCCCGATTGAAACAGACAACCACACCCTCAGCGGCCAGCCCGCTCCGCACGCACCTCCCCACCTTTGTATTTTCCGCACTGCGCCTCCTCTGAGTCTTGGTCTGCTTTTCTTTTTCCTTCTAGTTGTGGAATTTCCACTCAGCCAGCCTTCCTGTGGTTCTGGGTGATGTCCGTTCCGTCTTTTAGTTGTATTTTTGAAGTGGTTGTGCGAGGCAGCAATCTCCGGTGTTTACCTATGCTGCCATCTTGGTTTCTCCCTAATCTTTCTTCAAGTTGTTTTTGAGTTTGACATGCATATTCATCCAATAATGCTTATAATTGTTGGTCTTCAAACTTTTTCAGTTGACCTGGATGTTCTTTGTCTTTCATATCGAAATCATCACTTTTAAAGCACTTAAGCTGGCGTTCACAAGTATCTTGAGATGGAGTATGATCACCATAAGTTTCCTGAAGTTTACAATAACTTTTTCTTCAAAATAAAGAATTAAAACTTACTGCAAATGCTCTTTTTTGGCACAAAATTGAACATTTTTAAGCGTAAAAATATCTATGATGCTAACACCTTCATCAAATTTGACATATGAATTTTTGAAGCTTGTCAATACAACAAAATAGCATACATATCAAATCGCATATATATCAACATATGCGTAACTCCATCTATTGAAAAAAATCCGCATTAACTAGTATACCTAGTATTCTCTCAGTCTCAGAAGTAATCCTATATAATAAAAGCCTAGGTGGCATCATGGCCATGAGCACAGCAGAGGCAGTTCTCGATGGCAGCTCCGCGTGGTGAGGCCTGGGGGTCCCACGGCTCTGTGCGGCATGGAGGAGGCTGGTCCCAGTGTCTCCACCACCTCATGTGGAGGAGGCGGGTCCTGGCAGAAGAAGCAGGTCGCAGCAGGGGAGGGCAGTTGTGGGTGATCAGGCTGGCAGGGGAGGGCAGTTGTGGGCGATCAGGTCAGCAGAGGAGGGCAGTTGAGGATGATCAAGCCAGTTGGGGAGCAGTTAGTTGTCAATCAGGCCGGCAGGGGAGCGATTATGGAGCCATCAGGCTGGCAGGCAGAAGCGGTTAGGGGCAATCAGCAGGCGAGCGGTTAGGAGCCAGCAGTCCCAGATTGTAAGAGGGATGTCTGGACATCCCCCAAGGGGTCCCAAATTGAAGAGGGTGCAAGCCAGGTTGAGGGACCACCCCCTCGCATGAATTTTGTGCACCAGGCTCCTAGTTACTAAATATGTGCTGTATGCTCTGTAGACTGTTACAGAATAAACTTTTTTTTTAATGTACATTCCAAATATTAGGTACAAATCAATCCAGCATTCTTTCTCTACACCAAGAATTGACAATGTTAGGTTTTCTGAGGAAAGGTCGCATCACCTAGTAAACGACATCCTACTGATAAAGTAAATTTTTCAAATTGTCAAACAAATTTTTCAAGAAAATCAGATTTAAATTTTTTGTGTAGTCACATCTGAGCCATCAAGTTGCTCTTTGTTATCAATTTTCTCACTTGGCTGTGATATATAATTTTGCTGACAACAAAATATTTGTCTTTAAGTCAATTTTTCAAGGATGATGATAACTTTTCTGTTTTGGGGGGTTTTGCTGTTGAATTTTGGATATTGTCTCTGTAAGATGACCTCGTTTCCACTTTATATTTCTATTTTTAGGGAATCCAACTATAAAGTACCAAAGGAGAATTACCAATATACACACCTTACTATGTGTTAGGAACAGTCAAGCCAAAACAGAAAGTACCACAATTAACCTACAACCTAATCTTCTATTTGAAAAATGTAATGAAGCTTCTAATATTCTTTTCTCTAAGTTTATAGCTCCAATTCTTCTCACTGAATTTTACTAAACAAACACAGTAGCTTCTTTCAACGAAGACTAAAGCTTTTCCAGACAGACACAAAAGCACATAATATGCACACAGAGCATAAAAGTAGTATACCACATGCCAATTCTCTTAAAGTTAGTCATAATAAGGAAAGAACATCATAGGAAAAAAAAATTTCTATTTGTAAATACATTAAGGTTTTCTTTATTTATATTAATTTTCATGTTTTCTATGTGAGACTCACAAAACAGGGTTAATTGATCTATTTGGCTTTTTTTACTAAATAACTCCTATTAGTGTGAATAGAAATTAGAAACTTGAGACTCAGAATTGTTATATCTGAGAATACCAAACACCTGGTGAAAATGATTAATATATAAACTTTAAAATCAGGATGTTCAAACTTTATAAACCACTTTACATTAATGGTTTGCACAAAGGCCTAGACTACAGTAATATGTTTTTAGAGAATTCAGAAATACTTGTAGTCTCACCTTCATGCAGTCTGCCAAGGCACTATCAAGATTTGCAAGAGTTAACATGGAAGCCAAATTTCACAGGAGGCAAGTCCTTGTTAATATTTAAACAAGGAAGGATGGGGCTACTTTACCAGATAGATCAGTGGACCACTAACAGCAGGGCTGGGTCATGGGAAGCCTGAGAGGTTCAAACTTAAAGTAATTTCCTTTCCTGTTTTGAACAATCAAATCCAGTGAACCATTATAACTGTGTGTTATGTGAAAACAATAAGATCATCAACCTTAGAAACTATTCAACACTATGCACTCTCCCACCCCTGAATAAAGAAATCAAAAGTTAATGAAATACCCAAGTCTTCATATAAATAAATCCCACTAATAATAAAAGGTGGTTTCAAACCATAAGAAAAGGTGTACTTAAATAGAAAAGGAAATATAAGTGATGAACATGTTAAAGCGTGCGTTTAAATATAAGACAAACCAAAATATAAAACATTCTGAAGCCACCATAAAGCAGCAGAATCCACTGAGGGGTATACTTAAGCATTCATTTGATTTTTTAAAACTTTAATGGCTGAAAAATATTACACAAACTTAAAGTTACTTAAATACTTTTAAAAAACCACGGTAAACATGGTAATCATTGACCACAATTAAAAATACTCATAATACTATTGCTGCTCAGTATGTGTATGGCTGGAAACAGGACTGACAATTTGGCTAATAAAGTTATGTGTCATAAAAATGCAGGCAAGAGATGACATGATGGTTTCACTAACAGACAGTCCTCTCCAGCCATCATTCCAAACCAAGATACAGAATAAAGCGATGTGAAAATCAAGTTTAAAGTCCTATTGTAGAACTTTACTGTTTGGGTATAAAGAAATTTATCCATTCTCATTTCTGAAAATATTATGTTTATTGAAAACATACTGACAAAGCCAGTGTGCTGCTGTAGTACAGTACTGTGGCAGATGTAAAATGCTCCATATCCAAGCTCCATTCCCTTATCCATTACACTGGGCAAACTTCCCCACATCAGTCTCCACTGGACTCCGTAGGGCAGTTCCTCATGATTAACACTGAGAAAGCCACGCTTTATATGCTTCTGCCTTCCAGTCTCAATTTACAAAGACTTTATGCTCTGAATTAACATCAAATGCAAAACACAAAATCTGACAGAGTGAAGATTAATGTGTTAAGTAAAATTTTAAAAAAGAGCTATTTGGTGAAGTACCCTGAGAATTTAGATAAGCCTAGTCCAAGACTGCATCAATTACCGAGACGTTGGAGAAAACAGAAAATCAATTAAACTTGCAGATTGTACCATATTGGGAAAGTCTTGAATTACCAACACTGGAGGCACTTGGAATTAGACTGACTAAAATACTAGCAAACATATTAATAACAATAGAGGCCTCTTTTATTAGAGATTGACTAGAGAAGAAATATGACTTACTAGTAAAAACATTTTTTCTAATTTCAATAGGCAATATTTACTTGCATTCATTTGTCTTAAGTTATACAGTTAGACTACCTTTTACAGAGGATTTAAGTTTCTTCTTGTTTTGAGGATGTCATGTATGCATATCAGAAGAAGTGCAGATTTATATTCCCATCAGAGCTTTCATGCGGAAAGTATTAATGACCTCATAAACGGAGACTAAGGTCCATATGAGTATTTTGAAAAGAAATGAATTTAAATCCTTTAAACATTGTATTTATTCCTTTAGATTTAGTTACACATCTTCTGGCATTTTCAAGATGTTACGGAGAAAATCCTGAATCCATATAATCTGGCCTCTCCCAAAGCAAATGCTACAAAATGAAATTTTCAGGCCACTATTAAAATAATGAGGTTTCATTTAATGTAACTTGAAATTTTCCATTTTGTTCCAACTAAGACAGATGCAAATGGAATATGCTTGCACAGTTTTATGTTAATTATAAGATTAAAATGCTTTCAGCATCAGTGTATCTTATTAATACATTTTTAAAAACATTACTTGGTATAGCATAAGGATAGCGATAAAAAGAATGCAAACAGGCTGTGGGAGAGGCTGTCTGTCCAAACCCCCTTCAAGGAAGAAATATGAAAAGAGCCCAACAGGAATCAAATGTGGAAACAAGAGAATTATGGCAAAATCCTCTTGTCAGGCTGTATTCCATCTGGCCCTTCTGGGCAGAATCTTGCTTCTCCATGGAGCATTTATCAATCAGGGTC
This sequence comes from Myotis myotis, assembly GCF_014108235.1. Classification (NCBI taxonomy): domain Eukaryota; kingdom Metazoa; phylum Chordata; class Mammalia; order Chiroptera; family Vespertilionidae; genus Myotis; species Myotis myotis. The sequence goes on from NW_023416324.1 coordinate 75,905,747, forward strand.
CCAGCAAAGCAGATGGCACACTGCATAATTGAAGAGATTTTAATAAAGGGACTATTGACTAAAGTTTGGCAAAGTTAGCAAAACCAACAAGAGACAATGCGATACTCTAAAGTGAGCAACAATGGGGAGTTGTTTCTACTCCTGGGCCTGCAAAATCAAAGGAAGGAAATAGTTACAGGAACCTGGTAAATAGATGAATAGAGGGAGCCACCTGACAGAGGCTATGGCCTTCAGGTGAGAGAAGCAACCAATAGAGGATGAGCAGGAGGGAGGGGTGAGATAAGACATACTCCTATCTCCTGTGCTAGTCACACCTCCAACCTCTAATGGACTAAATCCATCTAGATGCCAGACAGCAAGGATCTACTGATGCAGTCACACAGGTCAGCCTCCAGGGACACGCAACAGTTGGAGAAGGGTGGGGAATTAATCTAGAGGGGCAAATAGACCCTATCCAGGACCCTAAGATGAATGTGAAGCAAACTGCAAACAGATAAAGGACAACAAATAAATAGTTGATCAGAGCAACAGGTATTTGAATAAGATTAATGGGTGGGAGGGACGGTGAAGATGGCAGAATGGGGTAGAAGATCATTAAAATCACATTAAGAAGTCCCCCAATAATTTAGTGGGTAACAAGCAACCACTAAAGACACAGATGAAGGAGAGTAAATAATTTGAGGATAATAGTATATAAAGTCTGATTGAAAACAGAGTCGTTGTAGCAGAGGTCAGTCAAGTTATACCAGCAGTCTAGGTATTAAGGAGAGAGTAAGAAATAAACATTAATATGAGTTGTGTTCTGGGTAACTCAAAAGTATTACCCATTAAATCCTCTCCATTTTAAACAGAAAATTGAGCCTCAGAAAAGTAACATGCTGACAGACACAAACAACTCATTAAATGCTAAAGGCAACAATATATCACTAACTTATGCTGTCTACATGAAGTATTGGCAATAGAAATAGAAAGAACAGAAGTTCACAGAGGCGCCTCATTCTCTATTAACCAGTATAACTCAGATGAGTCATCTAATCTCTGCCTACCTCAGCTTCCTCATTTGAAAATGAAGGACACCTACAAAATTATTTCTTCCATATCTAAAATTCTTTCATTGCATTACTAAGACTTAATTCATCAGCCTTCCTACCCTCAAACCAAACCTGCCAATGAACATCCCCCTCAATTTCATCTTCAACTCAACTCTTGCTGTTGCTTCTTACAATTAAATCAAATGCAATCTCTCCAATAAATCCACTCAAGCCCAAACTCCTCAGTGAGAAGCCATCCCTAATTAACCCAACCATGGAGATCAGAAGCCTTCCGTGATATTGTGATACTATAATATATGTATGGTCTTCACCCATGATAGAGTTCCTAAAACTCATAATTTCCTGAGTGACAGGAGCAACTAGAGCATTTTTTTTGTTATTCATAATAAGCCCCTTTCTGAACTTATGCTAATTAGTTTATGCTAACTATATCTGAGCTTATGCTAATGAGGACATTCTTGAAGGATGGGTGTGGTGACCATAGGAGCCAATCATGTTTAGGAGCTTGGAACTTTCAGACACACAGACCCTGCCTCCAGAGAGGGGAGAGGGGCTGGACATTAAGCTCAATCACCAATGGGCAATGATTTAGTCAATCATGTCCATGTAATGTATCTTCCAGAAAAAAAAAACAAATAATGGGGTTTGGAGATCTTCCAAGTTGGTAAAAGCATTGGGGTGCTGGGAGGGTGGTGCACCCAGAGAGCATAGAAGCTTTGTATTCCTTTCCACACACCCTGCCCTATGCATTTCTTCATTTGGATGTTCCTGACTTGTCTCTTTTACAATAAACCAGTAATAGTAAGTAAAGGGCTTTCCTAAGTTCTCTGAGCTGTTCTAGCAAATTATCAAATCTAAGGAGGGGGTCATAGAAACCCGATTTATAATTGGTCTGTCAGAAGTATAGGTGACAATCTGGACTTGCGATTGCCCACTGAAGGTGTGGGCAGTCTTGTAAGACGGAGGCCTTAGCCTATGACATCTGCCCTAACTCTGGATAGCTAGTGTCAGAACTGCTTAATGTAGAAAATGTATACATTTGGTGTCAGAATTGTTGTGAGTATTAAAAAACATAGTTTACCTTACCTTCTATGATTTCCTATAGCAGTGGTCAGCAAACTCATTAGTCAACAGAGCCAAATATCAACAGTACAACGAGTGAAATTTCTTTTGAGAGCCAAATTTTTTAAACTTAAACTATATACGTAGGTACATTGTTATTAACTTAATTAGGGTACTCCTAAGGCTTAGGAAGAGCCACACTCAAGGGGTCCAAGAGCCGCATGTGGCTCGCGAGCCGCAGTTTGCCGACCACGGTCCTGTAGAAATTATATCTTTGCAAGCCATTCGGCAGCCTCCTGAACACAATGTTATTTACTATTCATTGTTTTTTAACAGACTATTTTCTAGAGCAGCTTTAGGTTTACAACGAAACTGAGCAGAAAATAAGAGTTCCCGCCAAAACCGGTTTGGCTCAGTGGATAGAGAGTCGGCCTGCGGACTGAAAGGTCCCAGGTTCGATTCCAGTCAAGGGCATGTACCTGGGTTGCAGGCACATCCCCAGTAGGAGATGTGCAGGAGGCAGCTGATCGATGTTTCTCTCTCATTGATGTTTCTGACTCTCTATCTCTCTCTCCCTTCCTCTCTAAAAAATCAATAAAATATATTAAAAAAAAAAAAGAGTTCCCATACACCCCTTTCCCTCCAGCACACACACACACAGCCCACCCATTATCAACATCCCCCACCAGAGTGGTATATTTGTTATAATCTGAATAAAACTGCTGTAAACATCTGTGTGCAGGTTTTTGTGTGGACATAAGTTTTTAACTTCTTTGGATAAATACCAAGGAGTATAACTGCTGGATCACATGGAAAGAGCATGTTTAGTTTTGTAAGAAACTGCCAAATGTTTTGTACTCCTAACAGCAATGAATGAGAGTCCCTGTTGCTCCACATTCTCGTCAGCATTTGGTGTTGCCAGTGTTTCAGATTTTGGCTGTTCTAATATGTGGGCAGTGGTAGCTCATTGTTGTTTCAATTTACAACTGACTAACGGCATATATTGATCATCTTTTCATATGCTTATTAACCATTTGTATATGTACTTTTGTGAAGTTTCTATTCAGGTTGTTGGCCCATTTTAAAAATCAGGTTGCTTATTTTGTTATTGAACATTAAAAGTTCTTGAATATTTTGGGTAAGAATACTTTATCAGTATGTCTTTTCCAAATATATTTCTCACCGTGTGTGGCTTGTCTTCTCATTCTCTTAACAGTGTCTTTTGCACAGCAGTTTTTAATTTTAATGAAGTCTAGCTTATCAGTTATTTCTTCATGGATCATGCCTTGAGTGTTGGATCTAAAAAGTCACTGCCTAGATTTTCTCCTGTGTTACCTTCATTACCATTAACTACTTTAACAAATTATTGAGTGGACAGTATGTGCCTGGTATTCAAACGGAGGATAAATAAGGCCATCATGCTCAGATACTCCGAAGCCCTCCTTTAACAAGCTGATCAAGCATAAAGCAGTGGCTCTCGGTTGGGAGAGAGCAGAGATGTCACAGCACCATAGAACCAGAACTGATTCAAATCCTAACTGCCACTTACCAGCCATGTGGCCTATGTCTCACATTCTTCATCTGAAAAATGAGAATGATATTTACACCCACCTCACTTCACAGGACTTTTGTGAAGATGAAATTATTTAATGCATGTGAAGTGCTTAGCACAGTGCCTATGACACTCTAAGTCAGTGTTTCTCAACCTGTGGGTCGCGACCCCTTTGGGGAATCAAACGACCCTTTCACAGGGGTCGCCTAAGACCATCGGAAAACACATAGATAATTACATATTGTTTTTGTGATTAATCACTATGCTTTAATTATGTTCAATTTGTAACAATGAAATTGGGGGTCACCACAACATGAGGAACTGTATTAAAGGTTCCCGGCATTAGGAAAGTTGAGAACCACTGCTCTAAGTGCTCAATACATGATAGTACTTCTGAATTCTCCAAGAAAGAGTTGGGATACAGTTTAAAGAAAACATTCAAGTTATCACTGCTAAAAATATGTGATCATGATATTTCATTTTATTTTGGAATTTCAAGAAAAGATTAAGTTATAGCCTCATTCTCATATTCTGTGGTTATCAATCTCTTAATAAATCAAAGATTCAAAATTAATAAGCATTATTCACAGCATGTGGAAGGTAGCAGGTAAATGCCAGCAGAAAAAATGTGGTTTTAAAAAATTTCAATTTGAGGAAAGTAATATATTTGGTTGTTTTTTTAAAGTAAATTTCTCATTACAAGAAAATACTAAAAATTTAAGTGAGACATTCAATTCATTTAACTTAATATTTCAATACTATATTACTAGTTTAATTTGTGCTAATCTAACTGAGGAGAAAGAAGCTACAAATATTTATGAATTAAACTACAGAATTAAGAATGACTTATTTCTCGCCGAAACCGGTTTGGCTCAGTGGATAGAACGTCGGCCTGCGGACTGAAAGGTCCCAGGTTCGATTCCGGTCAAGGGCATGTACCTGGGTTGCGGGCACATCCCCAGTTGGAGATGTGCAGGAGGCAGCTGATCGATGTTTCTCTCTCATCGATGTTTCTAACTCTCTCTCTCTCTCCCTTCCTCTCTGTAAAAAATCAATAAAATATATTTAAAAAAAAAAAAAAGAATGACTTATTTCTCAGTGACACACATAAAAATCTGTTTCAAAGAACATTGGCTGATGAAATAAGCAAAGAATAATTCTATTTTCTAGTGAAACTACAAAAATTATACGTTAGGAAACCAAAACACTAATTTCGAGGAATATATACTCCCCTATGTTGTAGCATTATTTACAATGGCCAAGATTTGGAAGTAGCCCAAGTGCCCATAAGTAGATGACTGAATAAAAGAGCTGTTGCACATAGAATACTACTCTGCCATAAAAAAGAAGAAAATCTTACCCTTTGCAAAAGAATGGATGGACCTGGAGATTATTATACTAAGTGAAATAATCCAGCCAGAGAAAAGGCAAATATACATGATTTCACTTAAAAAGTAACAAACAAAAGAGAAACAGACCCATAGGCAGAGAATAGGCTGACAGCTACCAGAGAGGAGTGGGGAGGGGTGCTGGGTGAAAGGGGTGAAGGGATTAAGCAAAAGCAAAAAAACAACAACACATAGATACAGACAACAGTATGGTGATTACCAGAGGAAAAGAGGGTGGAGGGATAGAAAAGGATAAAGGGGAGATAAACAGAGATGTAAGGAGACTTGGCGTGGGGTGGTGAACATACAATACAATATACAGATGATGTGTTACAGAATTATACACTTAAAACCTATATAATTTTATTAACCAATGTCAACCCAATAAATTCAATTAAAAATAAAAATAAAGAAAATAAAAGAACTATGAACTAACTCCCTTATAAGCTAATCAAATATATGCCTCTTATATGGGATCAGTCAATGCATGAAGCAGTCGGGGACAAAATTTTAATCTAAAACAAAAATTTTCACAAAGATGCTCGATAAATATTAACTAAGTAGTATTTTTAAAAATATATACCTCAGATGCTTTAAAGCCTCAAAAATCATTGCAACACCTGAAATGAAGGAATAGGAGACTGCTATGGTTGATGACTCTTTTTTATAATATGTCTACGAAGAGAATAGTAAACTATAAAGAAATAGCTAAGAAGATGGAAACCATGGAAGATGGTAACTGGCCCTCCTTTTTGGAACAAGCTGAGAGGAACGGGACTCGTTGTCCGTCCACCGTCTCTGCACCCCGTCCAGGTTAACCTCCGTCAGGCAGTTTTATATACAAGATACACCTCTGCTTATCTTTCTTTCAAGAATTACCTTTAATTGTTTCCTCCACAACTTCTACTACACGATCTATCTGTTGAACCTGGAAAGAAAACAAACTGTTAGACAAGGAGCTTACCCAAAGAAGAAATATTAATTTGTTTATCCTTCCGCTTAAGTCAATGTTACGCATTTTCTAAGCTCATGAAAGCAGGTTTTCTTTAATTAATGCATTTGACAGTATTATAAAAAATATTCTATATGGAGATTCTGTTACAATAAAATATGAAATTATCACTCTCCTGTCCTCTAATGACAATTAAAGAAATCATACTACATTTAAATAAACTTCCTGGAGTTGTCAGAAGATCTTATCAACATAAACTTTAAAAGTCCTAAGATATAAACTAAAGTTTAATTACAACATGTCTCTTCACACACAGCTTCAAAAACAATGACAACCTATACAAAAGGGCATGCTGATATTAAGAGGATCGACCCCAAATTCTCTGTTTTATTAGTTTAACACTGAAACCCCTTTTAATGAATTTCTACCCTGTGCTGGGTACTGTGCTCAAGCCCATGGACTACAAAGTCAAATAATAACAGTTCCTGCCCGAGACATGAGTGACTAAGAAAGATTTCCCAGGGCATCAGGAGATCACAGAGGAAAGGTAATAAAATCTGACTGAGTGACCCAGGAATGCTTCTTGAGGATAAGCAGGATTAGATTGGAAGAGGCCCACTAGGGAAACTGAGTTAGAGTGGCTGGAGTTAGATGGAAAATGGAAAAAGCAAAGATTGTAGTCCAAGAAGCTACAGGAATAGAGAAAGTTAACTTAGATCACAAGTGATATCTAGTTAATTGTTTTATTACAAAAGAAATTTGTTCACTGAACAAATTCAAACAAAACAGAAATATAAAGCAGAAAAAAAGGTAACCCATAACATCCTCCATGCTCCATTTCCACTCCTAAGATGAATCACTCATAATTATCTGATGAGTAGATACCAAGACATTTCCAAATGCTAAACATTTATATGCAGGGCAGATAAAAGAGTTAGTTACTATATTATTATTTATTAATTACCAGAGGCCCGGTGTACAAAAATTTGTGCACTCAGGGGGGAGGGGGATCCCTCAGCCCAGCCTGTGCCCTCTTGCAGTCCGGGACACCTCAGGGGATGACCACATGCTGGCTTAGGCCCGCTCTCTGGGGGATTGGGCCTAAGATGGCAATCAGACATCCCTCTGGCAGCCCAGCAGCACTCGGGGGATGCCCACTTGCCAGGAGGGAGTAGACCTAAGCTGCAGTCAGACATCCTTAGCGCTGCTGAGGAGGGAGGAGAGGCTCCCACCACCACCGCTGTACTGGCCGCCATCAGCCTGGCTTGTGGCTGAGCAGAGCTCCTCCCATGTGAGAGCACCCTGACCACCTGAGAGCAACTCCGGCATTGAGCATCTGCCCCCTGGTGTTCAGTGTGTGTCATAGTAACCAGTCATTCCCAGTCCTTCTGCTGTTAGGGTCAGTGTGCATATTACCCTTTTACTATATAGGATAGAGGCCTGGTGCACGGGTGGGAGCCGGCTGGTTTGCCCTGAAGGGTGTCCTGGATCAAGGTTGGGTCCCGCTTGGGTGCCTGGCCAGCCTGGATGAGGGGATGATGGCTGTTTGCAGCTGGTCACACCCCCTTCAGGGTGGGGGTCCCCATAGGGGTACCCGGCCAGTCTGGGTGAGGGGCTGAGGACCTTTTTCATGCTGGCGGGCGACTGAAGCTCCAAGCCTATATTTTTTCTTTTTTTTTTATTCTGGGATTTATTTACCTTCTATGGCTGTCACCTGAGCTGAGAGCCGGCTTTAGCTCTGAGGCTCGGCTGCAGCTCTTAGACCTCTGCTGCTGAAAGCAGGTATCTGGTTTGTTTGGCTTCAATAATTGAAACACTGTTGCAACTCCAGCTCGGCCGGCTGGCTGAAAGCATGGGGTTTGTTTAGCTTCTATAATTGCAACATTGCTTCTTAGAGTGCAAGCTCAGAGCCCAGCAGCGGCAGGCGGGGAACCTTGGCTTCCTCCTTCACTGGAGCAAGCAAGCCTCCTGTTTGCTTCACCTGCCTCGCTGCCAGCCGCCATCTTGGTTGGAAGTTAATTTTCATATGGCCCTGATTAGCCAATGGGAAGCATGTCGGAGGTACGGTTAATTACCATGTTTGTCTATTATTAGATAGGATTGTATTACTTTCCATATGAATAGACCTGTCCTTGATTTGTCTTACATTTGCCTTACCCTTTATACAGTAGCCCCCCTTTATCCATGAGATATATGTTCCAAGACCACCCCCAGTGGGTACCTGAAATCAAAGATAGTAATAAATTCCATATATATTATCTTTTCCTATACACATATACCTATAATAAAGTTTAAATTATAAATTAGGGACAGTAAGAGATTAACAACAATAACCAATAATAAGTGGCTAGAGGGTGGGTGGCAGCATGAATACTATAGACAAAGGGATGATTCACATCCTAGAGGGCACAGAGTAGAACAGCGCATGACAGCATGAGATTTATTCAAGCACCACACAATTTACAACTTAAGAGTTGTTTATTTCTGGAAATTTCTATTTAATATTAAGTGTTTAACCATAGGTAACTGAAACTGCAGAAAGCAAAACCATACATAAAGGGGTCTAATCCATAATGATAAAAGCATAATATGCTAATTAGACCAGACATCCTTCTGGACACCTTCCGGATGAAGCCATAGCTGCAAGGGAATCCGGGGTACCAGGTGCCTGCTGGTGGCCAAAGGGAAGCCTGGGTCCTGGTTGCTGGAGGGAAGATGGTGCCGGCAGCCGGGGGAAGGAAAGCCTACTCTTGCAAGAATTTCAAGAGGTCTCTAGTATAATTATCTTATATAATAAAAGCCTAATATGCTTAGTGTCTGACTGTTCGCTATGACGCACACTGACCACCAAGGGGCGGACGCTCAACACAGGAGCTGCCCCCTGGTGGTCAGTGCGCTCCCACAGGGGGAGCGCAGCTCAGCCAGATGCCAGGGTTCATGGCTGGTGAGCGCAGCAGCGGTGGTGGGAGCCTCTCCCACCTCCACGGCAGCCCTAAGGATGTCCAACTGATGGCTTAGGCCCGCTCCCCATGAGCCTAAGCCGTCAGACGGACATTCCCCAAGTTCTCCCGGACTGCAATAGGGTGCAGGCCAGGTTTAGTGACACCCCACATCCCGTTCCCCCTGAGTGCATGAATTTTGTGAACCGGGCCTCTAGTATTCTATAGTTTTTTCTTCTTTCCTTTTAGTTATGAGACATAGATAGATGACATGTAAAGTAGACCTGTCCTTGATTTGTTTTCTATACATCATCAGTATATAGGCCTACTTCATTCATTTTACTAGCTCCCAGAGTCTCCTGTATAGATATACCATAACAAACATTAATATCATCGCATTAATGAGCCTTTATGTTATTTCTAATCTTCACTATACAACAATGCTGCAATGACCTCAACTGAGACCCAAAAAATAACCTTAAAAAAAAAAAAACTTGGAGGACCTCTGGCTCCCTCGGGGAAAACTGGTGGCATGAAGGACTCAGTTCTGCCGGAGTAGGGTTTCTGTTCTTTGCAGAGGTTGCCTTGAGCACTGGCCAGGCAGCCTAGGAAGAGAGGCTGGACTTTACCCATCACCCCGTCTAACAGGGAATGAACAGGTAGAGACGCTCCCCTCTAACAATTTCTAAAGAAATCTCCAGTTGTGGAGAAGGGAAGATGGCGGCAATGTAGGCAGACGTGTCCCAGGTCGTGTCCCGGAGCAAATGGAGTGAGCAGCTGAAACTAATAGCATCCAGCCGAATTGGCGAAATTGCTCAGCTGGTGAGACGGTTTGCAGCCGGGAAGAGCAGAACTCCCCTGGAAAGGTAAAAAAAACCAGGGTTTTGGGCAGGAAAGTTTGCCAGACCTCTGAGTCCAGAGAGTCGGAGGGAGACCGCGTGGCAGAGAGCCGTGTCCCTTGGGACAGGCACAGCCCCTGACGGGGGAAAGGAGAACCGCGGGATTCCTGGCGCCGCCGGGGGGAATTGAGAGCTGGGTTCTGTGATCACGGAGGACTGAGCCTAAAGGGGGCAGACTGAAGAGCTGACCAGACCATGCAGTCCCGGTAAGAGAAGAAGCTTACAGAAACCAAGCCTTCCCCGTTTCCGCGGCCGGCGTTTGTTTGTTTGTTTTCACTGAATCCTGTTCATAGGACATTTCGGATACAGACACTCACCTGTGCAGAAGTGAGGGAGAGTGTGCGGAGGAGTGGAATCTGGGGAGAGACTGAAGAGAGAAGGGGGGCTGGGAGAGGTGGCAGCGAATTGAGTGCTGAGACACCCCTGGGTGTCTGGGGCAGCCATTCTCTCCAGAGAGTGAGACTCCTCCCCCCAGCCCCCAGGCAAGGAGCACAGCCACACCCAGATTCCACCCTGTAGGAGATCAAGGATTAAAATAACCCGATCAGTCCCTGGGAGTTAACAGGGTCTGGCCTATAGAGGGATTTTCAATCCCAGCAACAACACAGCGGCCGGTAACTAACTATTACACAGCCAGCTCTGGGCAGTGAACTTCCACTGGACAGAGAGGCCCTATAGCCTCAGAGGCCAACCCCAGAACACTGCCATCCAGAGGCTGACCCACAAACTGACTCTTTCCTAAACACAAAATAAGGCAGTCTGGGAAACAAATGCGGCCTGCTTTAAAATAAGGACTGTGGTTTACAACACAGAGGAACAGTGTATCGCAGGGAAAACCAACACTCTCCTGAATACCTGGCGGGTCTAAGGCGAGCCACACTGAAGAATAGAAGAACCGAAGGACCTTCACTACTGCAATTTTTTTTTTCTTTTTTCACCTTTTAACTAAGAAACCAATTTTTTTTCTCTTCTTCTTTTTTTTCTTTTCTTTTTTTTTCTTCTTTTTCCATCACGTGATTTTACCCTTTTAATTACTACCTTCTTATTTTTAACCAGTATTATTACTGCTACCATTTTACCATTTTTTAAAGTGCCATTTTATTTTCTCTTTATTTTATTTTGGGATTAGTGTTCTCCATTCTATTTTCATCGTTATATTATTGGTTGTTTCTAATTTGCATTCATCTCCAGGGAGCTGTTGCTGGAATCTGTTGGGATTAATGGCTGTTCTATAGGAGTATTCTCCTCATATTAAAAGTCTCTTCCCCTCTTCCACTTCATTCTCTCTTTTCGCACTTTTTTTTTCTTTTTTCTCTTTCTTTTTTTTTCTTTTCTTTTCTTTTCTCGCTTTTATTTTCCCCCCTCCTTTTTCCCAATTTCATTTTTGTACTCCTTTTTTTGGTCCCTATTTTTCTTTTCTTTTTTCTCTTTTATCTTTTTCCCTTCCTTCCTCCTTATCCTCTAATTCTCTTAATTCGGGTGGTCACCTTTATTTGGGGTTATTAATATCGTGAATATATTTGTGTATACTGCCTGGTACGTAGTGCCTTGTTGTATTGTATTTTGTGCCTTTAAATCAACGCAGCAGATCGAAGCTACAGCAACCTCCAGAGCACCACACCCTGTGCTGAGGAACAGCAGCTGTACGTGAAACCTCGCCCCACCAGCCAGAAGAGCCACCTCAGCTGTGAACAGCACCCACCAGAGGAGCTGCTGCCAACTGAAGAGCAGCTGCTACCGCAACCGCCCGAAGAGCAACCACAGACCAAGGAGTCACTGCCACCAAGGGAGCACTGAACGACTCAACGTCTAGATATGTCAGTGAGATCAAACATGGGTAGACAAAGAAACCCCCAAACGAAAGAGAAGGAGGACTCTCCAGAAAAGCAGCTAAGTAATACAGAGGCATGCAACATGACAGAAAAAGAATTCAGAATAAGGGTCCTAGAGTGCATAAACCGGATGGAAGAAAAAATCGACAACCTCTGCAAGAAGCAAGAAGAAACAGATGAAAAAATCGATAACATATGGAAGAAGCTAGAAGAAACAGATGAAAAAATTAACAACTTAAGTAAGACCCAAGAAGAAATGAAGAGTGATATAGCTGCAATGAAAAACTCCATTGAAAGTATCAACAGTAGACTAGGAGAAGCGGAGGACCGAATTAGTGAATTAGAAGACAAGGAAGCAAAACACACCCAAAATGTACTGCAATTGGAGAAAAAAATTAAAAGACAGGAGGAGAGCCTAAGGGAGCTTTGGGACAACATGAAACGAAACAACATACGAATAATAGGGGTACCAGAACAACAGAAGGATGAACAAGGATTAGAAAACCTATCAGAAGAAATAATATCAGAAAACGTCCCTGAGGTGGGGAAGAAAAAAGTCACACAAGCCCAGAGAGTCCCAAACAAGGTGAACCCGAAAAGACCCACACCAAGACACATCATAATTACCATGGCAAATGTTCAGGACAAAGAGAGAATCTTACAGGCTGCAAGAGAGAGACGGAAAGTTACATACAAGGGATCTCCCATTAGATTGTCAAATGATTTCTCAACAGAAACACATCAGGCCAGAAAAGAATGGACAGAAATTTACAAAGTGATGCAAAGCAAAGGACTGAATCCAAGAATACTCTATCCAGCAAGGCTATCATTCAAACTTGAAGGGGAAATAAGAAGCTTCACAGACAAAAAAAGGCTAAGGGAGTTTATCACCACCAAGCCAGCAATGCAAGGAATGCTAAAGGGACTGGTATAAAAATAATAAAAAGCTCAGAAAGAAAACAGCCACACAAAAACAGAAATGGCTACAAACAAGTACATTTCAATAATAACTTTAAACGTAAACGGACTAAATGCTCCAAACAAAAGACATCGAGTGGCTGAATGGATAAAAAAACATGACCCATACATCTGCTGTCTACAAGAAACCCACCTCATTAGAAGGGACTCACACAGACTGAAAGTGAAAGGATGGAAAAATATCTTTCCGGCAAATGGAAAGGAAAAGAAAGCTGGGGTAGCAATACTTATATCGGACAAAATAGACCTCAAAGTGAAGGCCATAACAAGAGATAAGGAAGGCCACTTCATAATACTAAAGGGATCAATTCAACAAGAAGATATAACCCTGGTAAACATATATACACCCAATGCAGGAGCACCCAAATTCATAAAAAAAACTCCTGGAAAATATCAAAGGAGAGATCAACAACAATACAATCATAGTAGGGGACTTTAATACACCACTGACATCACTGGATAAATCCTCTAGACAAACAACCAGCAAAGAAACAGCAATGCTAAATGACTCACTAGATCAGATGGACTTAATTGACATCTTCAGAACACTTCACCCCACAGCCACGGAATATACATTCTACTCAAGTGCTCATGGGACAGATTCAAAAATAGAAAACATATTGGGTCACAAACAAAGTCTCCCCAAATTCAAGAAGATTGAAATCATACCAACCATCTTCTCAGACCACGATGGCATAATATTAGAAATAAACTACAATAAAAACAACCCAAAATACTCAAACACTTGGAAGCTGAATAGCATGCTATTAAATATTGATTGGGTTAACAATGAGATCAAAGAAGAAATTAAAAACATCCTGGAAACTAATGACAATGAAAACACAACAATCCAAAACCTATGGGACACAATGAAAGCAGTCCTGAGAGGGAAGTTTATAGCTCTACAGGCCTATCTCAAAAAACAAGAAAAAATGGTAGTAAATCATCTAACTCTACAACTCAAAGAATTAGAAAGAGAGCAACAAGAAAACCCCAGAGTAAGCAGAAGGAAGGAGATAATAAAGATTAGAGCAGAAATAAATGACATAGAGACCAAAAAAGCAATACAGAAAATCAATGAAACCAAGAGCTGGTTCTTTGAAAGGATAAACAAGATTGACAAACCTCTAGCCAGACTCACCAAGAAGCAAAGAGAGAGGACCCAAATAAACAAAATCAGAAATGATAGAGGTGAAATAACAACAGACCCCACAGAAATACAAATGATTGTTAAAAAATACTATGGACAGCTCTACTCCAACAAACTAGACAACCTGGAGGAAATGCACAAATTCCTAGAAAAATACAACATTCCAAAACTCAATCAGGAAGAATCTAAAAATCTCAACAGGCCAATAACTATGGAAGAAATTGAAGCAGTCATCAAAAAGCTTCCAGCAAACAAAAGCCCAGGACCAGACGGCTTCACAGGGGAGTTTTACCAAACATTCAAGGAAGAACTAAAACCTATCCTCCTCAGACTACTACAAAAAATTCAAGAGGAAGGAACACTTCCAAGCTCATTCTATGAAGCCAGCATCACCCTTATACCAAAACCAGGTAAAGACAACACAATGAAAGAGAATTACAGGCCAATATCCCTCATGAACATAGATGCCAAAATACTCAACAAAATCTTAGCAAATCGGATCCAGCAGTACATCAGAAAGATCATACACCATGACCAAGTAGGATTTATCCCAGGGATGCAAGGATGGTACAATATCCGCAAATCAATAAACGTAATACATCACATAAACAAATTGAAAGAAAAAAACCACATGGTCATATCAATTGATGCAGAAAAAGCATTTGACAAAATTCAACATCCATTTTTGATAAAAACTCTCAGCAAGGTGGGAGTAGAAGGATCATACCTCAACATAATAAAAGCCATATATGACAGGCCCACAGCCAACATCATACTCAATGGACAAAAACTAACACCATTTCCCCTAAGAACAGGAACAAGACAGGGATGCCCCCTCTCACCACTCCTGTTCAACATAGTACTAGAAGTGTTAGCCATTGCAATTCGGCAAGAAGAAGAAATAAAAGGCATCCAAATTGGAAAAGAGGAAGTAAAACTGTCCTTATTTGCAGACGACATGATATTATACATACAAAACCCTAGAGACTCCATCAAAAAGCTACTAGACTTAATACATGAATTTGGCAATGTAGCAGGATACAAAATTAACCCCAAGAAATCTGAGGCATTTCTATACACCAATAGTGAACTTTCAGAAAGAGAGATTATAAAAACAATCCCGTTCACCATCGCACCAAAAAAATTAAGCTACCTAGGAATAAACTTAACTAAAGAGGTAAAAGACCTCTACTCAGAAAACTACAGGACGTTGAAAAAAGATATAGAGGAAGACATAAACAGATGGAAGAACATACCGTGTTCATGGATTGGTAGAATCAACATCATTAAAATGTCCATACTACCCAAAGCAATCTATAAATTCAACGCACTTCCCATTAAAATACCAACGGCATACTTCAGAGATCTAGAACGAACTCTCCAAAAATTCATCTGGAATAAAAAAAGACCCCGAATAGCTGCAGCAATCCTGAAAAAGAACAAAGTAGGTAGGATCTCAATACCAGATATCAAGTTGTATTACAAAGCCACTGTTCTCAAAACTGCCTGGTACTGGCACAAGAATAGGCATATAGATCAATGGAATAGAATAGAGAGCCCAGAAATCGGCCCGAACCAATATGCTCAATTAATATTTGACAAAGGAGGCAAAAACATACAATGGAGCCAAGATAGTCTCTTCAATAAATGGTGTTGGGAAAATTGGACAGATATATGCAAGAAAATGAAACTAGACCACCAACTTACACCATACACAAAAATAAACTCAAAATGGATAAAGGACTTAAATGTACGACAGGAAACCATAAAAATTCTAGAAGAATCCAAAGGCAACAAAATCTCAGACATATGCCGAAGCAATTTCTTCACTAATACAGCTCCTAGGGCACTTGAAACTAAAGAGAAAATGAACAAATGGGACTACATCAAAATAAAAAGCTTCTGCACAGCAAAAGAAACCATCAACAAAACAACGAGAAAACCCACTGTGTGGGAAAACATATTTGCCAATGTCATATCTGATAAGGGCCTAATCTCCAAAATTTATAGGGAACTCATACAACTTAACAAAAGGAAGATAAAAAATCCAATCAAAAAATGGGCAAAGGACCTAAATAGACACCTTTCAAAAGAGGACATTCAGAAAGCCAAGAGACATATGAAAACATGCTCAAAGTCACTAATCATCCGAGAGATGCAAATCAAAACAACAATGAGGTACCATCTCACACCTGTCAGACTGGCTATCATCAACACATCAAAAAACGACAAGTGCTGGAGAAGATGTGGAGAAAAAGGAACACTTCTGCACTGCTGGTGGGAATGCAGACTGGTGCAGCCACTATGGAAGACAGTATGGAGTTTCCTTAAAAAACTGAAAATGGAACTCCCATTTGACCCTGTGATCCCACTTCTAGGAATATATCCCAAGAAACCAGAAACACCAATCAGAAAGGATATATGCACCCATATGTTCATAGCAGCACAATTCACCATAGCTAAGATCTGGAAACAGCCTAAGTGCCCATCAGTAGATGAATGGATTAGAAAACTGTGGTACATCTACACGATGGAATACTATGCTGCTCTAAAAAGGAAGGAACTCTTACCATTTGCAACGTCATGGATGGAACTGGAGAGCATTATGCTAAGTGAAATAAGCCAGTCAATGAAGGAAAAATACCACATGATCTCACTCATTCATGGATAATAGAGACCATTATAAACTTTTGAACAATAATAGATACAGAGGCAGAGCTGCCTCAAACAGATTGTCAAACTGCAGCGGGAAGGCTGGGGAGGGTTGGGGGGCAGGAGGTAGGAGGGTAAGAGATCAACTAAAGGACTTGTATGCATGCATATAAGCATAACCAATGGACATAAGACACTGGGGGATAGGGGAGGCTGGGGGACTGTCTAGGGCAGGGGGATAAAATGGACACATATGTAATACCCTTTGTAATACTTTAAGCAATAAAAAAAAAAAAGAAAAGAAAACCAAAAAAAAAGAAGAAAAAAAAAAACTTTACTAAAAATGCAATGGCAAATCTCTTTAAAATATCCCTTTGCCTTAGTGCAGCAGTTCTCAACCTGTGGTTCGCGACCCCTTTGGCGGTCGAACGACCCTTTCACAGGGGTCGCTAAGACCATCCCTGCATATCAGATATTTACATTACAATTCATAACAGTATCAACAGATCCTCAAATGGTTAAACGTAAAGTTACCATATGATCCAGTAATTCCAGTCGTAGATACATATCCAAGAGAAATGAAAACATATTTCCACACAAAAACTTGTAGACAAATGTTCATAGCAGCATTATTCCTAACAGCAACAACCAAAAGTCCCATCAACTGACAGATACAAATGGTATATAAATACAATGAAATATCATTAAGCCATTAAAGAAAAAGAAGTATCAATATATGCTAAAATATTATGGTAAGTAAAAGAAGCCAGACTAAAAAAGTCAAATATTAAATTATTCTATGTATATGAAATGGCCAGAATAGAAAAATCTTCAGAAACAAAGTAGATTAGTAATTGCCTATGGATAAGTGGTGAAAGAAATGGAAGAAACTGCTAAGGAGTATAGAGTTTCCTTTGGAGTGATGGAATATATTCTAGAATTGATGGTGGTGACTGTGACTGTACTAAAAAACACTGAATTAAGCATTTGAAATGGTAAAATTGTATGGTGTATGAATTATATTACCAAAAAAATAAAAAGCTGTTATTTACCAAAGAAGTGTTGAGGGTAGTCAAATGTTGTAATGTAAAAGTCATGAAACTCAATGGAAAACGAAGGAAATTTTCCAAATCAAAGGAGTATAAAGAGACCTAACAGCTGAATGCAGCTTTGGATCTGGATTCTTTTCCTCTTAAGGACATTATTGGGACAACTGCCAAGATATGAATATGGTCCCTCCCTCCTTTTCTCTAAGCATGTACTTCTCGAGTGAGTATACAAAAGAAAAAGAATAAAAAAAATGTGTATATATAAAAAGAGAATTACCAAATTTGTTAAAAATTAACATTTTGGAGGTTGAAAAAATTGCGGAGGTATAGATGGACGTGTCCTGTGCCTTGTCCCGGAGCAGATAAGGGTGAGCAGCTGAAACGGGTAACATACAGCCTGAATAAGCAGAGGATATTCAGCTGAGAGACAGTTTGCAGCCGGGAAAGACAGAGAACTACCAGAAAAAGGGGATGGTTGGAGACTGCGGCTGAAATCTCTCCCGGAGCACCAGCTCAGCCGTGGAGACGGTGCCATCTTGAGTGGCTGTTACCGGCATCCAGGGATCGGCTACTAACCCGGAAACAATGAATCTCAAGCAGCGCGACTACGTGAACTCAGACGAGCACTACTTCTTCTCACAGAAAGGTTAGACTTCCCCTAAAGGTGCGGTTTGCAATTCAGGTTGGAGAGAAGAAGGTGCGCAGGGGGGAAATCTGCGCCCCACAAAGTCCGCGGCCATTGGGGCCAGTGTGATCCGCGAGTGTGGAAGGGCTCCCGCAGGGCTGCTGGCAAAAGAGAACGCTAAAAATAAGCCCATAGCTGGACTGGATGCAAAAAAGCAGCCTCGGATTTTGCCAGTCTGCCGGCTACTTGGTGCCAGGGGTGAGAGGGCGCGTAGAGACTGCACAGACCTAGAAGGTGGAGGCTTACGAATTCACCCAACTTCTCAGGCTCTTGTTTTCACACTTCCCCTTAAATCTGTGCGTTTGATTATTAAACCAGTGCATGGGATTCCCCAGTTCTACTCACAGAGCCTGTAGGGGAAAGTTGTTTTGGGAGTACCTGGGAAACAGAGCGGGGAGTAATGATTAAAGAACCAGCTCTGGGCAGTGGACTTTCCCAAACCAGTTTCAAGTACAATAGAGAAAATAAACCCTAACTACTGGATAGAGAGGACTTATAGCCTCGGAGGTCAATCAGCAGATGAGTGGATTAGAAAACTGTGGTACATCTACACAATGGAATACTATGCTGCGGTAAAAAAAAAGGAACTCTTGCCTTTTGCAACAGCATGGATGGAACTGGAGAGCATTATGCTAAGTGAAATAAGCCAGTCAGAGAAAGATAAATACCCCATGATCTCACTCATTTGTGGATTATAGAGAACAACATAGACTGATGAAAAGGGACAGATCCAAATACTGAGAAACAGCAATCAGGCTATCAATCCCCAGAAGGAAAGTAGGGGAGGGAGAGGGTAAGGGGAAGAGATCAACCATAGGTCTTGCATACATGCATATAAGCCAAACCAATGGACATGGACAACAGGGGGATGGGAGCATGAGTGTGCGGGGGGGGGGGGGGGGGGGGGGGGAAGGTTGAGAGTTAATGTGGGGGTAAGAACACATTTGTAATACCTTAACTAATTAAAAAAAATTTTAATTAAAAAATAATTAGCATTTGGGGAATCTGGATAATGAGTATATGGTAATTATTTTTGCAGCTTTTCTGTGAATATAAAATTACGTCAAAATAAAAAAAGTTTTTAAGTGAAATACATTTGCATGTCTAACAGACGTTTTCTTTCACTCAGATGGTCTCATAAAATTTGCATGAATGTATACAGCTCAAAATATAACCTCTGATTTATACCAGTAAAAGTAATTGATTACATTTGCCTTTGTGGCAGAAAAATAAATACTGGCCACACGTAATTATTTAATCACTGGGTGATATGAGGAAGCTCTAAAACAGTGGTTCTCAACCTTCCTAATGCCATGACCCTTTAATATAGTTCCTCATGTTGTGGTGACCCCCAACCATAAAATTATTTTCGTTGCTACTTCATAA
The DNA here is from genome assembly GCF_014108235.1 of Myotis myotis. Classification (NCBI taxonomy): domain Eukaryota; kingdom Metazoa; phylum Chordata; class Mammalia; order Chiroptera; family Vespertilionidae; genus Myotis; species Myotis myotis. The sequence continues at coordinate 75,925,323 of NW_023416324.1, forward strand.
CTGTAATTTTGCTACTGTGATGAATCATAATGTAAATATCTGATTTGCAGGATGTATTTTCATTGTTATAAATAGAACATAATTAAAGCATAGTGATTAATCACAAAAACAATATGTAATTAGATATGTGTTTTCCAATGGTCTTAGGCGACCCCTGTGAAAGAGTCGTTTGACCCCAAAAGGGGTCGCGACCCACAGGTTGAGAACCACTGCTCCTTTAAAAATAAGGGTTTACCAAATTTGAAGCAAAATATTTTAAAGTATTTGATTACAAACAAGCATTTTCTGAAAATACTGTGTTATTTCCATTTTTGTAAGGATGAAATTGGAGGAATGGATGATAGGGAGGAAAAAAAGAAGGGGAGACAGAAAAGACAGAGAAGAGTGGGAGTTAAATGGAAAAGGGAGAAGGTAGGAACCAAAATAAAAAGCATGGGATAAGAGACAAGTAGAGAAGATAAAACAATCATGAGAGAAAGAATAAAGTCCAGATTCACATACAGTAAAGAAGAATACATTGAATACTTTCTGGGAATACGAGAAAAAGCTGTTCTTAATTAATACTATAAATTATAGCCCTCAATACACAAGAGCTTAGTCTCTGGCATATAATTCAAATAAAATAAATAAAACAGTATCTTGAGTCCTCCAGGCACTTAGTTATAAATATACAGAAAAAAAGACACGCAGTATGTTCTATTACTGACTCCATATGTTCTCCACAATGAAAAAAGGAGTTGGTGAATAAACAATTCATGAATAATAATAATGAGTCATTCTGCTATAGAACTTTTAAAAGAAATCCATACAAATATTTTATTCAGCTATTATGAACCATTCCACATTTAGAACTAAACATATATTGAAGAAACAAACCTATAGAAAGTCATCTAAAGCAAATAAAGGTGCTATTCAGAAATTCCCTATTGTTTAGAGCAGTGCTATCAAAAAGAATTTTCTATGGTGATGGAAATGATTATATGTGTTGTCCAACATGGTAGCCACACTGACTGGGTATTTGAAATGTGGCTACTGTGACTGAGGAACTAAATTTTAACTTTAATTAATTTAAATAGTCATGTGTGGCTACTGATAACCACACTGGAAAGTGGAGCTCTGGAGTATGCCTAAATTGGCCCCCAGTTTGTGGTTATTTGCTATGGCAGCCCTACGAAGTAATACATACCCCAAGAACAATTTTGCCAAGTTGGCTAATAAAAAAGGTCAGTCAGGGAGCAAACTGATACTATTCTGCAGAGGTTCTGCTTTAGTATACTAGTATACTTGAAGTATCTTTTTGTCTGAACAACCAGTAGCTAGATGAGTTGATGACTGGCAATAACACAGTGATAGCTAACATTTCTTAAGCAATTATTATGTCCTAGGCTCTGTGATAACACAACACATGCACTATCTCATTAACCCTCAGAACATTCCTAGGCTAACCATTACCGTACTCCTGAGGCTTAGGGAACTGATGTGCAGGAATATCCAACTCAATTCTTGCCGAGTAGATATCATCCAGGAATGGCACATACGTGACACATTTCATGAATCTCCCTTTTCCTATATACATGAAGGCCATTACTAAATGATCACAGAATGCTAGCCAATGAACCTGGACTTTCAAGAGACCCAGGCAACAACTATTCCCCCAAACTCTCCCCGACATCACCACTGGCATGCATGCATTCCCTTGACAAATATCTATTAACCACCAACTGTTCTAGGAATTGGGGATAGAATGACGAAAAATACCACATCCATGCTTCATAGAACTTATATTTTAATCATGGAGACAAACATGTAAATAATTGAAAATGTTCCTATCCTATCATGACAGAGGCTATGAAGAAAAAAAAATAACTTTTAAAAAAGGAAAAAAAAAAGTCTGGGTGTGGCAGGAGGTAGAGAGAGCAATTTTGCAATATGGTCCAGGTAAACCTCGGAGTAGGTAGCATTAATCCTAAGACTGGGACCCTAAGACAGAAGCATCAACATGTACCTCCAGGGGTAAGGACACATAAAAGAGAAATGATGGGAAGTGAGAAATCAGAACAGTCACTGCAGAATGGAAGGAGATGGAGTCAAACAATTAAGGGAAGATATCGGGGTGGGCAAAAGTAGGTTTTAGTTGTATGTGAAACACAGACTTTATTCTTGTGTAATTGATTCTTGTATTATATTGTTTTTCATATGAACAACTGCAGACCTACTTTTGCCCACCCCCTGTATATGAGACCTTGTAGTTCATGCTATGCATTTTAGATTTTATTCTACTAACAAAAGGAAGTCACCAGAGGGTTAAAGAACAATCTTAAAAGCATTGCTGTGGCTAATCCTATGGAAAATGTGCAGAGACTACTCTTGATCCACATTTCTCTGTTGCCTGGTGTGAGTCTTTTTATACTTACCTGAATCAGGTTGGGGTTTTACTATCCCTTGATTGTATCCCAAGACATCTCAAACCCTTCCACAAGTAAGAGTATATCTACATTAAATATACACAGAAACCTAGATGCAAAGGAACTTTCTCATTAGCTCTCTTAATTTTGATTGTAAATAAATTAGAGCAACCTGACATCATTCTAATTAAGAAGTATCAGATCAAAACTTTAAAACTACCTAAAAACTCTAACAACCTTTAAAAAAAAGTTTCTTTTTCTATAAGAACAATACACATAAAGAGCCTTTTCTATCATGTGTTTGTTCAAATTTTTCACTTTTACAATAATGAAAGATTGATCCAATAATCAGCATCTAACACAGGGGTGGGCAAACTTTTTGACTCCAGGGCCACAATGGGTTCTTAAACTGGACCGGAGGGCCAGAACAAAAGCATGGATGGAGTGTTGTGTGAACTAATATAAATTCAAAGTAAACATCATTACATAAAAGGGTACGGTCTTTTTTTTCAATAGCTTTATTCATTTCAAAGGGGCCGGATCCAGCCCGCGGGCCGTAGTTTGCCCACGGCTGATTCTAACAGGTTAAAGGTCAGTACTGGCATCTCCATAAAAATATTTTTCTCTCTAAAAATTTCTCTCCAAAAATTTTTCTCCAAGCTGTTAAGAAAAGTCCTTACCTCTAAAAATGATATTTACTAGTATTGGAAGAGAGCTCGATTTCCACATCTCTTCAATTTGGGGAAATCCATAGCAGTCACCAAACTAACAATATCTTTAACTCTACTAGGTGAAAGATTTCCTGAATTCACAAGTCTGTGAACAATTTGCTAATGAGCTAAACAAAAGAGCACTTGATACTATGCTACATGGGGTTTAAGTCTTTGAACATAACTTTCTCATCTCCTTTCATCTTCTTTCATCTCTTCTCTGAGAAAAATTCTTCCCTAATAGTAGAAACAGCCCTTTCATCAAAAATTATATGACAGTACATTCCACACACGGCTAAAAGCATATCTTCTCTCTGAATGGTACCAGTGAGTGACTAACACTTAGTAAGAGATAAAAATTACTAATTGAAAGATGAGGCCAGGCTAGATGAGGCCAACAAAATGAGTATCAGTACCAGGAACTTCTTTCTCATAAATCCAATTAAAATACTTACAAAACTTTCTATAGTGGGAAAAAAATCTTTAAACATTTATAAGAAAATTCAACATGCTAAACTCAATTATATAGAGAAACAATATTTGGAACATCAGAATATTATCATATTTCATAATAGAGCATGCTTTAAAGTAAAAAGTTATTTTTGAAGTGATACTAAAGTTAAAAACAGTAATATTAGAACTAAAACAGAAATATACATGAGAGATGTAAAACATCCTATATAATGAAAGGCTAATATGCAAATCAACCGAACAGCAGAACGACCAGTCTCTATGATGCACACTGACCACCAGGGGGCAGACGCTCAACGCAGGAGCTGCCCCCTAGTGGTCAGTGCGTTCCCACAGGAGGAGCACCGTTCAGCCAGAAGTTGGGCTCACGGCTAGCGAGTGCAGCGGCAGTGGTGGGAGGCTCGGACATCCTCCAAGGGCTCCTGGACTGCGAGAGGGCACAGTCCAGGCAGAGGGACCCCCCCCCCAAGTGCACGAATTTTGTGCACCAAGCCTGTAGTCAACTAATAAGCACGCTATATGTAGCAGGCAGAATAATGTTCAGATGTCCTAACCTCAGAAACAGTGAATATGTTACCTGACATGGCAAATGGATTTTTCAGGTGTAACTAAGAACCTTGAGATGATGAGATCACTAGATTATCCAATGGGCCACATCTATTCCCAGGAGTCCTTAAAGGCTGAGGGATGGCATTGTTCCCTTAGGTTGGGAGGAGGCCACAAGTCAAAGAATGTGAATGGCCTCTAAAAGCTGGAAAAGGGAAGAACAAGGACTCTCCCCTAGAGCATCCAGGAAAGAATGGATCACTGTCTTGACTTTAGTCCAGTAAAACCCATGTCCAACTTGTGATCTCCAAAATATGTGTTGTTCTAAACAACTGTGTTTATGGTAATTTGTTATGGGGCTTACAAAAATAATATACCAATTAACAAACAAACTCATGGTAGTTAGCATCATAAAAGAGGGAAAGGAAAAATTAAAAAACAAATGCTGCTGGAATAGCTAGGAACAATATGGAAAAATTAAGTAAAATGTATGCATACATTATATTTAACAAACATTTACTCAACAATTATTGAGTCAGACAGTGTACTGAGTATAGAAAGTAATTTAAAAATGTAAAATAACAGCAAAGAAAAATCTCTGGCTTTATAGAGCCTGTAAGTGTCCTTCATAGTAAACTGCAAGTAGATTGAAGAGTTAAATAAATCATTTCCATTCTTTAAAAAACAGTTTTTAAAAACAGATTTAGAGGAATAGGATACTTTATCAGACCGTTCCTAGATCCTGGGAATATAACTTTTAAGTTTTGAAACCACAAAAGAAATTACCCACTTATGCCCCGACAAAATATTCAGGCTTTCTACTATACCAAAAATTTGAAAGACAATGAAAAACATTGATAAAAAGACAGACAAATCTTTCTTCAAGTTGAAATAGACTGATTTTTCTACTGTTGAGTTGTAGGAGTCCCTTATATATTCTGTATACAAACCCCTTTAGGAGTTCTGTGTTTTGCAAATATTTTCTCCCAGTCCACAGCTTGTCTTTTGTTTTTCTTAATAGCATCTTCTGAGAGGCAAACTTGTGTCATTTTGATGAAGTCCAATTTATTAATTTCTTTTATTTCATGTTCTCCGAAATGGTTTCATGCTTGTGTGTGTGTCCTACCTAAGAAAGTTTCCTAACTCAAGTTCCAAAATGGGGGGGAGGGAGGAGAGTAGTAAAAGACTTGAACATTTTACCAAAGTCATGGATGGCAGATAATCACACAATATGCTCAACAGCACTAGTCAACAGAGAAAAGCAAATTCAGACCACTACATACTCAGTACAATTGCTAACATTGAAAAACTGGCAATACCAAATTTTGGTGAGAATGTGAAGAAAGTGGAATTGCTGGTGGAAATACTTCAGCAGTTCCTTAAAAGGTTAAGCAGATGGCCCTAGCTGGTTTTTCTCAGTGGTTAGAGCAGCCGTGGGCAAACTACGGCCCACGGGCCATATCCGGCCCGTCTGAAATGAATAAAACTAAAAAAAAAAAAAAAAAAAACCGTACCCTTTTATGTAATGATGTTTACTTTGAATTTATATTAGTTCACACAAACACTCCATCCATGCTTTTGTTCCGGCTCTCCGGTCCAGTTTAAGAACCCATTGTGGTCCTCGAGTCAAAAAGTTTGCCCACCCCTGGGTTAGAGCGTCAGCCCTGGACTGAAAGGTCTCGGGTTCAATTCTGTCAAGGGCACATACCTTGGTTGCAGGCTTGATCCCTGGCCCCAGTAGGGGTGCGTGCAGGATGCAACCAATTGATGTGTCTCTCTCACACGGATGCTTCTCTCTTTTCTACCCTTCCCTTCCACTCTCTATAAAATTCAATGGAAAAAAATATCCTCAGGTGAGGCTTAACAAACACACACACACACACACAAAAAAAAAAAAAAAAAAAAAAAAAGGGTTGAGCAGATGCTTACTATGTGACCATAAAATGCCATTTCTAGGATTTACTCAAGGTAATGCAAACATACCCACACAAAGACCTATCTATGAATGTTTATAGGAGCTTTATTTTTAATAGCCAAAAACCAGAAACAACACAAATTTCCACCAACTGGTGAACAGATGAACAAACTGTGGTTCATCACAAAGTGAAATAATCCTCGGCAATAAAAAGTGGTGATTAACAATTACAACAACATGGATGGATATTGACTGCACTATGTATGCTAACTGAAAAAAAGCAAGAAACAGGTAATATACAATTCCATTTATATGACATTCTGAAAGAGGCAAAACTACAGGGACAGAAATCAGAACAGTCACTGCTGAGGACTGTGGGTATGTGTGTTTGGTCGGGGGATGGGACTGAGTACAATAGAAGACAATAGAACTTTCCAGGGCAAGGGAAATGTTCTAGATCTTAATTTGGGTGGTACTTACACAACAGTATGCATTTGTTAAAATTCATTGCAGGTAAATTCACGGTATGCTAATCATAGCTCAATAAATCTGACTTAAAATAAGAAAATAGACGACTATCAATAACTTATAAGAAAATAATTAACAGTTAACAAATGGCATACAGAAATAACTGCTAGATTACACCATTTCTAACCCCACCCAGTCCTTCACCCACCTGTTGAGTCTGAGTTAAGCATTACACTGAATGTGACCTCCACCTCCTCACCTGCACTACTCTCTCACTCACTGCACAGCTCCAAACCAGGCCTCTTACAACGACTGCCTCCACGTTACACTCCTTCTCCCTTCCAGGCATTCCTAAACACCCAAGGTTTTCCTTAGACAAGCTGATGTTGCTGCTCAAAAGCCCTTTCTCCATTCATCAAACCACCACTCAGATATGTTTTATTCAGCTCTATTTCTCTAGAAAATAGTTTCATTCTAGGCACAGAGTGGATTCCACATAGCTTCATCCCCATGCTCAATTCTACTTGTACATGAATCAGTGTTTTTTAAAAAGCTAATACTGAACCATTTAACTATGCATGCTAACCACATTACAGATATTACCTCATTTAACCCTTACAAAATTCAGGTTCTATTATTGTCTTCATTCTACAAATAAGGAAACTAAGGCCCAGAGAGGATAAGTAACTTATACAAGGACAAACAGCTAGTACGTGGTGCAGAAGGGATATGAACCTATGTAATCTAGCTCCTGAATTCAATTTAACTACTCTTTTTATAATTCAATAGGTGAAAAATGTGTACACATATAGGTAGATGCATTAGAAGAGGCCTTTAAAAAGATAACAGATCTTGAAAGGTATAAACATGAATGGGCTTTTAAATGTATATGTCATTCTGTTATGATATTGCATTTTTTATAACAAAAACAAACATAATATCAAAAGAAGATATTAGGAGACATGAAGTCGTGAAAAACAGGAACGGCCCTGTTTCTCAAGCTTTGCACTCAATATCAATGCCACTATTATTGTGACATTGTTTCACTTTTACAATATGGTATATAACAGAAAATTTCTCAAATATAGCCTCTTTCAAATGCTGCTTTAATTATACTTATAATTATACATAAAAATTTCAAAATAAAGTGTTTACATTTGAAATGGTCATCATGCTGCTTGATTTTTCAGTATCAGAGCAGCATTCCTGAAAAGGTGTTTAAACCACTGCAAATAACCGAGTTAGAGGCCCTGAGATAAACGGACACCTGCGTTAAGCCACATTTTTCTTCAGCTCTCCAAAGAAAATGCACCTGCTTGCAGGACTCACAGATTGCACATCAGGAAGTTTTGACAGTTACAGATTTTCAACATCGTATATTCTGCTGTGAACTGCATGTTTTAGAATGTTACAGCATGTGCATTAATTTGCAATTTATTTAGGATTTCTAGAGAAATTATACAATTACTACAAAAATAATCCTAATGAATCAATACCAAGATCAAGTTCAAATGCAGTCCTTGTTTATTAGCACAGAGACATTTATACAAAATGTACAGGTTTTGTAAACATGCTTTCCTGTAATAGTAAAAACCCCACCATCCTAATAAATGCCATGCCTATTAATACAGGCCACTGCAATAATTGAGAAATAGCTTAAGAAAAACTCAAGAGAATAAATACTATTTCGCCCATATATCCTGAACACAACTCCTGACCAATGAACACAAACTGTATTTCCATCAGAGCCTTGCTGAGAATTTCCCAATTAATCAGTCTCCCTGTGGTCTAGGGCCATCCCACAACATTCTCTAGGAGGCTGGAAATAATCTAGGCTCAAACCAGATGTCTCTCCCAAAACTGGAATGTAAGCTCTATGAAGACAGGGATCTCTGATTTTACAGACTGCTGCATTCCTACCACCCGGAACAGTACCTTGCACATAGTAAGCACTCAGTACATACTTCTGAATGGAAATAAGAAGATACAGCAGCCCCAGGATCTGAAGCCAAACTTTCTGAGTCCTGAAATCTACTATTTTTTTTTCTACCAGACTTTATCAGAGAACAATTGCTTTCTGGTTGTTTTAAAAGAAACTTTCCTGCCAACAAATGAGCTAAAGAGAAGGAGAGGAATATTCAATAGGTACAGTCACAAGATCATGACATTACTACCTACAGTTAGACACCAGTAGCCAATTTAAACATAATCTTTATATATAAAAACCCTAATATGCAAATAGACCAAACAGTGGAACAACCAAACAAACCGCTATTATGTGCACTGACCACTAAGGGGCCCGCACAGAACATGGCGGGCATCAGCAGCAGGCAGCAGAGTGCAGAAAATTGCGGGCCTCAGCCATGGCGGGATGGTGGAGCAGGTAAGCAGGGGCACCAGACAAAGGCAGGGCACTGGTCGCTGTCATCAGGACGAGCCTCTGGTGGTTACTGAAAATTCTTTGCTTCTGGGCGCCACAGTCCCGCCCGGCCCTCGCACCTGCTGCTGGCACCGGCCCTGCTCGCACCCGCTACTGGCACCCGGCGCAGTTCCCAATCTCTGCTCAGGGCTTCTCCATCTCCCCCTGCTCCTGAGGGGCGATCCGGACAGCAGCCATGGCTCGCATGCACTGACGGTGCCGGCCCTGCTCGCACCCGCTACTGGCTTCGGCCCCAATCGGTCTGCACTATCAGCGGGTGCGAGCTGGGCTGGCAGTCAGCGCATGGGAGCAGCGGCGGCGGGAGCAGGGCTGCCAGCAGACAGGGGACCAGGGGCCACGGCAGGAGGGGCCAGGCAGGGGCACAGAGGATGGGTCGAGACCCGCCCCTGTGCCCACTGCAGCCTCGCGGCCCACAGTTCCTTTCAAGGTGCACGAATTCATGCACTGGGTCCCTAGTAGAAAATAACAGGAAAAAGATGACACTGCATGAAAACTCAAGGTGGATAGCTAACCATAACTATCTGCCAAAAGAGAAATAAAATTTTTCACTGTAAGGTAAAATGTTCCAATAGTGAAAAAATTTAAAAGATCTTGATTGGTTACCTACAAATACATACATTTTAGACAGAAAAATAAAAAATTCATTTAATCATTCTAGGAAACTGCTTCAGTTTTTCTCTTTTCTTTCTCCTCTCCCAATGTGAAAAAAATTAGACAGTTCTGTGCTCTAGGATGTCAGAAGGTTACTGCCACCAAAGCCAGGTCTGGACCTAGAAGTTGATAGGTTTTACTTCCATTTCCTTTCCGGGCACCAACACACAAATAATATTAATCACAACTAGATAGTTTCAGGAGGCAGCAAGACAGATAATGAAAAAGGCCCAGGGGTCAAATCACCAATTATTATGTGCCCTCACCACATTGCTATCTCTGATTATGAAAACAAATTAAATGCCCCATTTCTAAAGGCTGATATTGATGGAAATTAACATGTTACAATGGTATCTTCCTTACTTATCAAATCTCTTCTCAAATGCTATGAGCATTTGCAAACATGGGATAGTATGTCTTTTTAACGCAGGTGTGCAATAAGTAGCTTGCTCTCCCACTGATGCCCACCTAAAGGCAGCTTTTTATTTCAATCACTTGGTCAGCAGAACTGACACATCCTCCCTGAATTGTGGGGTGACAGAGACAAATCCCAGCAGGAGGGGAAAGCACAGAACGCAGTTACAGCTGTTCTTCCTTCCTCCTCTATTAACACCCTCTATCAGAGAAATTCTGTGAGGGAAATTCTGTGAAGGAATAACAGTTTTCATCCAGTCTGTAAATCAAATGTGCAATACAATTCCAAACACTCTCCTAGAAATAGTTTCCGAAATCACTGAATTTAAACATCTTCATATTTTTTCACACTTCAGAATTGTTTTTCCTTTGTATAAACCAATATAACTCTTTTTTTTTTATTTCATTGTAGCTCATTTTATTTGAGAAGGTTTCTGATTTTATAACAATTCTAACATTCTATTCAGAAACAGTCTCTATAAATACCAATTTTAGATTATTTTGGTTTCCTATTCCAGATTTTTTCCCCTGAAATTTTTGGTTCTGTGGACATAATTTTTATATAGAGTCAGTTATGATAGATGTGTCATATTGCTATTACATGCTCTATAAAATGATGTTGACAAAGAATAATCTTATAGTTAAATAATAATAAATACTAAAAATAAAATTAAACTGTGAACCATTTCTATTGACAGTGTGATTCAGCTTTTGGAGACTTTTCACAATACACTGATTTTAATCTAAAATAAAAACCCCTTTGTGAGTATTAATGTGTGATGTATATTTCCTAAACACCAGAAAATACTGACATCCAAAAATTAAGAATAATTAAGTATATTATGATATATCCTTCAATAGAATAGTAATGAAGAAATTAAAATAGTTTAAAAACCTCCTGGAATAAAAGCTCATGGAAAATAAGAAAAATAGTTTGGAGATTATAATTAACTAAAATATGCAAATATTAGAAGTCTGAAGAGGATAAGCAAGATTATAATTATTGTGTTAGGGTGATGGAGTTATGGATTTTCTTTCTATTCACTTTTTAAAACATGTGTTCTTAAGTTATTTTTCCAATTATAAAGGAGCCAAATAAAATAAATCTAAAGAAGTTTAAAGGTAATACAATAAGACCAGGTGACAGAACAAAGAGGGTGCTAGATTAAATAGAAAAACAAAGTTTAGCTGTTACAGCCATGGGTTTACATTATCCCTGAAAATCGTCTTCCACATTAACAGCACTATCTTGAGAATCTCCCCTGCCTCCTAACAGACACTAAGCTCTTTACTGCACACAATGGAGTTCAGGAAAATGTTACCATATGTACATAGAGAAGAGGCTTTTGCCATACGAAAGAAATTCTACTATTCTGGTAACTTAATTCCTTGAGATGAAATCTAAGATGAATCCCAAGCTTTTACCACATTCCATCTCTAAAACAAAATTCTAACTAGTTTCCTATTTCCCTAACACAGCAGGATTATGTTTACGAAGAAAGTTAGACTGACATGAAAAGATAACTCCAGAGTCCATATTCATTTCAATCCTTAAACCAAGAGAAATCAAAATGTAAACAGACAAATGATGAAAACAAACTAAGTTCCCAAACATTCAGGTTCTGTTTGTTTAACATGAGAATGTTTGCTCAAAGATTATTAAATCTGCTAGTGGGGCAAGGACCTCACAGCAGAAAACAAGTTTATTACACTAAGAATACAGTATAAGAACCTGTCATTGGTACATCAAATCAGGAAAAAAACAATAAATCTCAATTCAGGTGACAATTATTCATATAAATTTTTTCTACGAACATACAATATTTTTATGTTTTTTGAAACCTAAAGACTGTAAAAGATCATTGATGAGCACACTGAATGATGGGAAGATGAACCACCACCACATGGTCAACAAATAGTGACTGAATGGGCATCCTGTGAATGACGCTAGCCACAAGAATAAGAGATAGTAGGTAGCAATCTTCCGGTTCCCAAACTGACTGCCCAACAGGGGGAAAAGTATGCCAACAACACAAGTACAAGGGAAGATTCCTTCATTCAGTCGGTCAGTCACCCAATGTTTACAGAGGGCGCCACCGTATGTCAGGCATCATGGGAAAGCTGAAGAAACACGTGACGGTTTTAAAACAAAAATTGAACAGCTGTCTTCATGAAGCTAATAATTTAAACAGAGAGGTATGCTTTAATCAAAAAATCATGTACGTTAACCCCAAAATCACAACTCTGCAAAAGGCCAGAGAGCAAATGGCAAGTAACTGCACAGTAAGCAAAGGGAGCCCCAACACAGGGTTATCGAGGACTGCACAGAATTGTCAGCGAAGGCTTGGCAGAATGGTAATGTTGAAGCCAAGACTTCCGGAGGGTGACTGAAGGGAAGTGGGCCATTCCAAAAAAGGCATGTAGGTGTACCCAGATATACTGGGAGACGACAAGTCGTTTAGTGGGGTTAGAAAATTATAATAATATGGCAATATCGAACAGGCACGCAAAGACCAGGTTATTATTAAGGGACTTAAATTCCATGCTATGACTTATTTATTTTGTTAGTTGTATGTGTGTGTATGTGTGTTTTTGTTTTTGTTTCATGAGATAATCTAGAATATGTTTTTGGTGCTACGATGAAAAAGTTACACAGATATGACAAAATTTCACGCAATCGGGGAAGTATATTGAGGACACTCATAACTATAACACAGCATGTAAGTAAAGTAGAAACAGAAAATACAGTATGGAGTTATTTCGTGTTTTAACAACATAAGACTTTCCTTTTTCCCCATCAGGTATAAGCTTACCCCTATGACACTCAGTCCTTGCAGGTAGTCCTGGCGCGGCTGGGCTTGAGGAACACATCCAGCCAGCACTATCTTCTTGTTCTCCTCTTGAGCTCTTCTAAAGATTGAAGAGAAGACAGTGTGAACTCCTTTGCTGATAGGTATACCCGTGCAAACTGATGGTAATGCATATGAAATTCTCTAAATAATAACAAGCCAGTCTAGCATGAAACTGGATTTTCTTACAACTGTTTAAAAAAAACATAGTAAGACTTCTGTATGTGTCTATCATACCATAGAAGAGATAGTATAGGAAGTATTCAAAGAATGATTAAATGAATGAATGAATAGGCAGAACATAAAATACTATTTTAACAGCACCTATAAGTGTGTTATTTCAATAATTTAGAGTACTTCGGTACAATTTTTCCACTTGGAATCCTGAAAAAACTTGTTAACAAAATCAAAAAGATCTGACTTCTGTAGATTGCTTAACATATATCCAAGAAAATAATTGCCTGCTTCAACCACCTGGTTTTACCTTTTTATCAGTACCAAGCACATCACTGCACACAAATAGTTTTCTTGTAATAAATGTGAAATACCTTATCAAACAAAAAAATCTTTCCATTTACTTTAACAAACTGTACAAGGAGTAACATCTGGTTTCCACAAGAGCTGCAGCTGTAACACGGAAGATCATTGCCAAACATCCAAGAAAGCCTGTGAGGTCACCAATAATTAAATGCAAATAAAAAGCCTGCTTCCTAAAGTGAATAAGTTAATTATTATGTACATCTAAGACATGATGGTATTTAAGGAAATAGAGTAAAAAGGAATATGTGCCTTGTATTCAACAAGCCTATAGTTTATAATAGATGAGTTATAAAAGGACATAAGCAACACAACATCAAATAAAATGCCCTTAGTGGCAAAAGATGTACTCGCAATATATCATGGAGAGAAAAGAATGTGCACCTCGAAAAAGCAAAAAAGCTTCTCAAAACAACTGGGTGAAGTTTAAGGGGAAACAGAAGTTTGGGGGGGGTGGGAATGGAGGCAGAGAAAACTTCAGGAGTTGTCATATCATGGACAAAGACAAGGAGGAAGAAAGAAAGGAGAAAATATCTCATTATAGAAAGAATTTCTGTATAAGGGAGACTAATGGGATGTATATTGCAGAAGGAGCCTTAAGAAAGAGGATGGATAGTATTTAATTTAGTGGACAATGGAGAAAACTCTTAAGGAGGTGGGGAAATTAGTTGAATACCCTTGGCAAAGGCATGTGAAGACCTGAATGCATGTGAAAGAGGAGAGAGAGAGAGAGAGAGAGAGAGAGAGAGAGAGAGAGAGAGAGAGAGAGAGAGAGAGAAGAAAGAGAGAAAAGAAAGAGAAAGAGGAAGACAGGGGAGAGGAAGAGGTGGGGGGCGATGAGGGAGGGGAGAGAGAGGGAGGAGGAGATGATTAAAGAAAAGGAGATTAGTTCTTTTGCTAAAATTTACTTGGGAAACCCCAAGAAAGAATCAAAGGATAAGGTTTTGAGTTTAAGGCAGGGGTTAGCAAACATCTATATATACAAAAGGCTAAGCAACCATCCAACCAGTAGCTATGATGTGCAATATGAGCATCTGACCACCAGGGGGCAGACGCTCAAGCAGGAGCTGCCAAGCTGCAGTGACTTGGCAGCAGTGGTTCTCAGGTGATGCACCTCAGAACCAGAGAGGAGGGAGCCTGATTCTGGAGTGCATCACCTGAGAACCTCCCTCTTGCAATCCAGGACCCCTAGGGGGATATCAGAGAGCCAGTTTCGACCCATCCCCACAGGCCAGGCCAAGGGACCCCACCTGCTGGAGGGACCCCCACTCACTCTTCAGATATCGAGGAGGGACTGATGGCGCGATGTTGGCTCCAGGGCACGTCCGGCCTGTCTCACCCAGTCCCATCCTGCCGGCCACCTTCTAATTAATTTCTTTTCAATGTGCATGAATCTGTGCACCAGGGCACTAGTTTTCAATAAAAGGCAGAGAGTAAATACTTTTTAGGCTTTGCTGGTCATAAATCTCTATTGCAACTCAATTCTGCCCCATTAGAGCAAAAGCAGCCATACACAATACTTAAATAAATGGGTATGTCTGTGTTCCAATAAAACTTCATTTCAAAAACAAGCAGAAGGTCACATTTGGCCCAAAAGCCAGAGTTTGCTGAAGCCTAGCCTAAGAAATAAAAATGCAGCCATTAGCTGTAAGGAGAAGCTGGCTGAGAATTGGAATAGAAGGTAAGAAACTCACGTGGGACACACTAAATCTGAGAATCCACTAATGTCTATCAAGTCTCTGGAAATGCAAGTCACCTGGCTGGGAGTGAAACTTGGGGTAGATTTTAGCTTCCAACATCGGAATCCATTTGCGTACCAAGCTTTAAGGTTGTTTAGAGAGGTGGAAACATTTCTATAAGATAAAAATATTGGTGTGGAAAACAAAAAAGAGGTAACATCACCACCAACAATAATATGGTACCAACAATAATCATGGTTAGCATTTATATGGCACTTCTTCAAGGTAACCATTATGTAGTTAGGTATGTACCACATATGAAAACAGGATAGCCAATATATAACACCCTAGGAAAATGTTCTGGTGACAGTATAAACATCAGACCAGGCATGAAACAGTCCAAGGACGATTTTAAGTAAGTAAGCAGAACAGCAGAAATAAAGAGGAAAAATTCAAAACAGAGATGCTTGACTAAGAAATTTATTCAAAATATTATTCATGCTTTTACTAAATTCCGCTTTAAAATGAGAAAGTAGACCAGACTAAGCCAAAATTCACACCCTAGTTACAAAATCTTAATGCCACACTTTATGTGACCCAATAAAGTAGCAAAAGCTTTAAGGCAATTTCTCAGAGTATTTTTGCTCTAAACATTCCTTTTTTATAGTCTATTCTTTTTGCTTAGTGAGTTCTGTTCAACGGTTAATAAAAGCCTAAAAAAAAAAATCTTTAGAAATGTATCCAGCACAGGCATATTTATAAAAGCGTTATCTTTCAAAATATGAATGTTGATAAAAATAATATCTTGAGAAATTTTTAAATAGTATGAATTTCCTTGTCTTCATTTTAGATAGCCTTGACATGCTAATTAAAATGAAAATTGAATGTAAAGTTAATTCAAAATAATCATGAATATTTTCTTGAAACATATTTCTAAATTAAAAGACATAGCCTTGTCTAGAGCATTAACTTGAGCAATATAGAAAACATAAGGAAATCTCCCCCTCTTTTCTGCCAAGCACCAAATGCAAATAATAATTTATACAGAATCTTGTAATTCACAGTATCGTAGAAAACACATAAAGATGACAATATCATTCCTTATTTAACAAATGAGAAATTAAGATTCGAGAAGATGCAATGATCAAGACCCAAAGTTCCACACTTTGTGGAATTAGTGCTGGAGTTAGGATGTGTCCCCAGTATCTACTGGGCCCTTGAGTATTACATTTTTATTATATTTCAGAACATATATCAAATGAGTTTGATTGTGTAATAAACACTGGAACAAACATTTCTTGATTAAAAAAGCATAGACATTTATAAATATTATAATATATTAAAGGTCTTCAAAGTAGAAACAAAATTTAATATTTGACAGTCTTGTTTTCCTATGTCTTGTGAACAAAATAATAGTCTACTAGAAAAAGAAGAAATTAGTACATATATATAGAAAAACCTAGTGCTCTACACTATGTATGTAGCAGGGAGGGAGAAAATGCTGCTTCTCCGTATTCATTTCTCTTATTCTTTATTTCTTTCCTGCAAATTGATATTTAATTTACATAAAATATTATTATGTGTCTACAACCAAAATTTGCATTCATGAAGGTGTTTTAAAATATATATCTGCTTTTTAATTTCTAAATGTATATTAATAAAAACTTCCTCACAACACCACAAAGGGTCAAATCAGTCTGCTGCCATACAAAGCAAGCAGAATATTAACTACTCTGCATGTGATTACTGTTTACATTCAAATATTCAAGTGAGAGGATACCTGTTTATAGTGTTTATTTGTGTGTAGGCATGTAGCCATGTGAAATGCATAAAAACAACTTGGCAAATAATGTAAGAGAAAACAACTAAGGATCTGGGACGGTGATATACTTCAAAAACTATGATGCCCTTCCTAAACTCTGAAGCAACCAGTCAAGGAGGACATAGCTTGTCATGGCAACACAACTCTGTCCTGCTACGACTACTGTCAGGACTAATGACTTGGGCAGGGAGCTGCCAAACACTGAAAATAAAGTCACTCTAAGACTTGATGGGATTTATTAATCTGAAAAAATAATCCAAGCAGATATATTCAGATGTGTAACTGGGGATGTCTAGGGACATTCAAATCCAAAGCACTAGAGTACAATATAATCTCAGACTCATAAGACTGAATATTCTTTTAACCAACAAAACTAAAACATATTGCACATTTTATGTCCCATGAGGAGAAAGAATGTAGTCGTCATTGCAACTAGAAAAGAGGAGTCCAAAGTACAGATAAGAACCACTTAAGAAATTCCCATTTGATTCCAAGGTTCAATAGGTTTCCGTTATTGTGATTACTGCCAATACAAGTTCTTGGCTACACTTATAAAAATCACTGTCTATTAGAAAGTCAATAATTCAGCATGTTGTTTTTCATTGTCATTCATTCACTCACCACATGCCACACACACACACACACACACACACACATACCCGCACATACAAAATAAAAAGAGTCACTGATCTCAAGGTGTTCACAGTCCAGTGAGAAATGGAAGATATGGGCCTTAGAACCAAGGTTTTTACATAAAGGGGAAGAAGAGAGAGCTGGAGGTAATAAAGGATGCTGAGAACAGCCCTGCGGGAGAACCAGCATACACTACTATAAAGAGACCCAGGGTACCTGATTATGAAGGAGAGATGGCTTTCTGATAGCAGGGCTGTGTAACCCCGATGCCAGAAGCGGTCCCTAAGGAACCAGATCAGGGTCACAGGGGAGGATGAGCAAGGGAGACCAGAATAGTCATCATCATCCTGCTCCTCTCCCCTATTGCATCCTGTCCCTGTGCTTTCATCTGCTCTATGGACCAAGAGTTTATGAATGGTTTTGTCTGAAGAAAGGATTCTGTGACTTTAAGAAGAAAAAACAACAACTGAGAATAGGACATACAGACCTTTTTCTCCTAGTTTCATTGTGGTATAAACGACAAGGGTGTAGACTTCTGTGAAGAGGTTAAGGATTTAAGGAAAGTTGGTTCACTTTTGAAAGGGAATTTCAATGAGAAGTATAAAAAAGTTTTTAAAAGAAGCTACAGAGAATATAAGTGATGACGGAAAGGGGTGAGACCAAAGACAGGAGGTATGGCAGTACCTCCTACAGAAATCTCAAAATGGGGGACTGGTGCCTGCATGCTCGTTAGACAGTAAGGAACAGCAAAAAGCACCAGGTAGGCCTAACTAGCCTCACGGCTTCAAAGGGAACCAAGTGCAGAGAATTTTGATTCTTCTCTTTCTTTTGTGTCAGCTATTACTTCTCAACATGGTATTTAACATTTTAACTCAATCTACTGCCACCATTTCTAACTGTTATGCAATAAATCTATAAAAATTTCTGGAATAAATGATGACAATCAACAACTTCATCTTATATATGATTTTCACAAATTTATTTACAAAATATTCTGTGCCTATTATGTGTACAATATATACTTAGAGACCTATCAAATATAAAGAGGACTTTGTGTTTCAAGGAATACACATGAAGCTGAAAAAGCTAAGAAAATAAATATGCAATTTGAAGAGCAGCATAAATATACACTGTAAGTAAATGGTTAGTTCCTTAATAAGTAAAAGTAATTTTACAGACTAGTGGATACCAAACTCTTTATCAAGGCACCCACCAGTAAAAAAAGAGGGAAATGTACCCAAATACAAAAACATATACAATTATATGTAACTCATACTCATATATTGTATACATTATAAAGCATACCTTAATATTAATGTTTTTAAATAAAATACTGCAAAAGAAACTAAGTGCTCTGAGTTCGAATAGGGAGGAAACCACTACAGACTCCAATGAATGATTAGTAGAATCTTCTGTTCTCACTGAAAGGCACCAGAATATGCCACCCTAAAATACACCACTTTGACATAAAGATTATTTTGAGCTGAAAGCATTTTAGAAACAGCAGACTCAACTCAGGGGGAAAAAGCTCTCTCCCCTCTGCTATCTGGCTAAAAGCAGGACACAAATTTCTATTTGGAAAGTTACCTACCTCTCCAGTACCAGAAAGTCAACTACTCGAGACAACTCTGACCTGTGTAGCAAACCCTACTACACAACCCTTATTTACCATGTACGTCCTAATCACCTTCCCATAACTCAACACTGCCCAAGAATCCCAAACTCTTTCCTTTGTCTAAAGCAGCGGTTCTCAACCTGGGGGTCACGACCCCTTTGGCGGTCAAACAACCCTTTCACAGAGGTCGCCTAAGACCATCCTGCATATCAGATATTTACATTATGATTCATAACAGTAGCAACATTACAGTTATGAAGTAGCAACGAAAATAATTTTATGGTTGGGTCACAACATAAGTAACTGTATTTAAAGGGCCCGAAGGTTGAGAACCACTGGTCTAAAGTCTTCTCTACTCTTTATCCCCTTTATTAAAATGGTGTATGATTTCCAAATTCTAATTGCCTACTGGAGTCACATTTCTTTGTGAACTCCCATGCTTACTTCAATCTGTGTGTTGTTTTTTCTGTTTTCCTATCATCCGTGTTTTATCAGTTTGATTCCCAGGCCCCAATTGTTGAACCTAAGAGGATACATACAAAGAGGTTGTTTTTTCCTCTCCCTTATATCATGAAGTATAAGGTTCACTGGTATTTTTATGTCACTTTCAGATCCAAGGCAAAGTAAGATGAGTAAAAATTAGTGAAAAGCAGACCCTGTACATTTGATAACTCACTACATTTAAAACTGCATTTAAGACTCATACAGCACATAGCATTTGAATAAATCATTTCCTTCTTGTTAAAGTAAAACACCCCTTCCTTAAAAGGATTAATATAAAAATTAACCTAAAGTTATGAGATATAAATCACTATTATAAAGAATATCCCTATAAAATGTAAAGCAAAAATCTGTAATTAGTTCACCTCCCCTAAGATCACTATCCTGATACTCTACGTTAGGAGATAATAACCTCAACAGAGCAAGGAACAAAGAGTGGAAGGAAAAAGAAATGAAGGGGGGGAAAAAGGAAATTCAAGAGTATATCAGTATATCAGACCTTAATAAAGTGACATTAAGAAGAGACAACCTGATCAGCTGTTACATTTATGCAATTCACCATCCAATTTGCACATCTCATTATACTTTACTCTAATTATCACATGCACCAAGAAACACTAAAATTAAATTACAACATGAATCTATGTTATGATTTGAGGAACAAATGAGGAAAATTTACTGTTCAGTTCTGAACTAAAAAATAAATTAAAGAGAAAAACATTCTGAAGGAAAATGCATACTTGGGCTCTATCCTGAATAAAATTTGAGCTGGAGTACTGTTAGATCCCAACCTTATTTCTGGTGGGAGACCCAGACATATTTAGAATTCAGAATTAGCTAAACAGTCTGAATAAAGAGTTGTTTTAAATAAACACAACTTATAACAGGTTTCTAAACAAAATTTTTTAGTGTTTTACATCTTTTTCAAAGTCACTTTCCCAAAGAGACATTAATTAATATAAAAACTGATCTCTTGGAGCAGGTAACAGAAAAGCAGTTTGTTATTTAAAAAAAAATACGATAAGAAGTGGCCAAGCAAAAGACATTCAGAACTGGAAAAGGTAAGAGTCTGTAAGGGTACTCTCCTTGGCTAATTTACATGATCGTGCAATTGTCAGCTAGAGGACAGAGAGGCAACAAGAACAGATTCATTTCCTTCAAAGCTGCCATAACGGGGTTTCAGCAAGCAATAACTCCTATGTGATCAAGAGGTTTCATAGGAGGAGCAAGGACAAAGAATATCTGTATTTTAGGGCAGTATAAAACACTCATGTTTAACATACTCTTGTTGAATCACTTTCCCAAATTACCTCTACTGTTGAATCACTGTCCCAAATTACCTCTACTGTTCTTATGCCACTGGCTGTTAATACTGCAGTTCTTTCAATAGACATCTCTTCCCTACCAGAAGATAAGCTTCTTGAGGACAATGCCTAGATATGATTCACTTTATAAACCAAAATTAATTTCAGATTATAACAAAGAATAAGAAATCATTTATTTGAGCAAAAGAAGTGCAGCCCAGGAGACACAGATTCAGGTAGCAAACTAAATTGTGCTCTGCTGAGACAAAGGGGAGGCCACTTTTAATAGGGAAAGTTCCCACTTAAGTTCCCAATATTGTCTGTTTTATGTAAATGAGGTATCCAAAATCATCACTTCTGATTGACCTAAATCACACATTCCTGATTGGCCAACATTATGGATCCTGATTGGTAGTTATGGAGTAGTTCTGATTCGATGGAGCAGGTCTTAGTCCATTGGCTGAAAAACAAAAGTTGGAACTCCCTTATAATAGTACTCAGAAGGCTTAAAAGAGCAGGGCATAGCATGGGAAGCAGACAGTTCAGTCTAAGGTTCTTACCAATAAACAAAAGTACATGAGAAGCCCCTGTCAGCAAATGGTTGTTAGGTTCTTATTATTTATAAAATGTGGGCCCTTCTTGACCATGGGGAATCCACCTCAGCAGATTAATTCCTTCTCAAAGTGCTCAACAAATCAATCTTTCTTTTCAGGGTCTACATATCTCAGGGCACATTAAAAATATATAGAGAGAGAAATTTAATAAATGAAACAAAAGCCAATACCAGAACATAACATCAATCATTACAGTTGTGATTAAAAGCCATGCTTTTGTCTCTTAAAATGTAATAAGGCCACCATTAAACAGGAATCTATCTCGTCCATCAACAGAATTCTAGATAACCAATCAGAGGAGCTATATTTGATTGGTGTCAACACCATTTATCTATATTTAAATTTTGTGGTAAGTCATCACAAGATTTTCACTCTCACAAATCATATAGACAATTTTTAAGGCCCTGGCCAGTTTGTCTCAGTGGATAAAGTGCCGGCCTACAGACTGAAGGGTCCCAGTCAAGGTTTGATTCCAGTCAAGGACACATGCCCAGGTTGTAGGCTCCACTGGGGATCGTGCAGGAGGCAGCTGATCAATGATTCTTCTTATCATTGATGTTTCTATCTCTCTCTCCCTCTCCCTTCCTCTCTGAAATCAATAAAAATATATATTTTTTAAAAGAATTACTATCGTAGTCTTCATAATTTTCTTAGTGTTTAAAAAAACATAATTTTCCTCTCAACTCCTTCACTCCTCTAGCACTTCTTCCTAAAAACAAAGTCTATGTCCATTTCTTCAGAAACGTAATAGAGCTGTTGGTTATAATTAACCTGACCTCTGATCAAAAAGGTATTTATCATAAATGCAACATTAAACTTCCCAAGGGCAAAAAAAATTTTTTGCAACAGCAATAAACAGCTGATCACAGACAAATCTTGGAACTGCTGTTCACTCCTAGTTCCAAAAAGAAAAGCAATATCAGTGAAACACATTGCCCTCTATTCTTCTATGAAAATGCCCTAATGCCAACATAAATCGACAAAATAGAAACCATTTGGGGGAAGGACTGTTTCTATTGTTTGCAATGGCAGCCAAAAAATAAACTTCATTACATTAACATCAACCGCATTAGCATCTATTCAAGTTATCAACTGAAACAACCAAGCAAATGACACAATTTAGTAACAAAACTTCAACAAACCATAATATATCATAATATACAACAAAAAAGAGGTTTTCTACCTTATTACCCTTGTCTATTATGAAGAAGAAATTAAAGCTAAACAGAGTCATATGAAAAGGAACTATGATCTCCCATATTAAAGGAAAACTTGCTTAAAATGCCTCATCTATGTTCACTGTTGTCATCATAAGGTACAGCAACAACAAAAAGACTGTAGATATACATGAAAAACAATACGTAGGACTGCCACAATTAAGAAATTTTTATATAATAAACTAATAATTATTTAACAGTCACTATGAAGCAATATGAAATACCTGGGGTCAAAAATTATATATACTTAGGCTGAAGAGAAAAAAACTTGGTTGGCTTTAACTACATAATCCCATATAATTATCCATTTCACTTCATCTGTACAAAGCATGTTATTCTCGGGATGGTTTTTAATTATTAAGACTACCCCATATCTGTGGTTAATTTAAAAGCTCCATTTCCTTCTAAAGATTTTTGTCTGAATTCTACTAAAATTAATCTATCAATTAGTCCTTTAAGTAACGATATATGTTATTAATGCTCACAAGTGCACAAACACACACACACACAGAAAATCAACTTTATTAGGTTGATGTTACCATTTTAATCTCAGAACTAATTAACAAAGTACTACATATCTATATATTTGTAAATATATTTTTATTGATTTCAGAGTGAAAGGGAGGGGGGAAAGAGATAGAAACATCAATGATGAGAGAGAATCATTGATTAGCTGCCTCTTGCACACTCCACACTAGGGATCAAACCCACAACCCAGGCATATGCACTGACCAGGAATCAAACCGTGACTTCTGAGCCACATTGGCTGGGCTTTCGCTATATTTTCATATATTAGAAAATGGCAACTGTATGTTCACAGAAATAACATAAAAATTCTTAATTTGAAGCTAGAAACAAAAGAAATGGGACCTGAAAGAAATAAGAGAATTAAATTCAGAATTGCTGCAGAAAAATTGCTATGGAGGAACAAGTTATAAGTGGAGCCATGGCAGCTGCTGTTATCAGTGCTTTAATTAAAATTTTAAAATAAGATGTGTGAATGTACTACCTTCTCAGTCCTTCTAAAACATAAAGTCAAATTATGTAGTTTGATCCCAGTAGAGGGGTGAGAAGACTAAGTGAACAGAAAAACATATTTCTGTTTCTTCCCCAAAATCCACAGAGAACACAAATATACATGTAAATGAGAGTAAATCCAGAGGATTGATGGAAAACTAGGAGAGGGACCATGAGCAACCCAAATCATGGAGAAATTTGCGTAAAAAGGAAAAGTGACTTTTCTATAGAAAACCCAATCAATCACAGATGAAAGGAGCTGAGAAAAGCTGACCTACATAATCAAAGATGGACAATGATTTGACTCTCCTTGCCCTCAGAGCAGTTGGCTTCCTGAGTTATCTATAAGTTAAAGCCACAGTACAGTTCAAATATAAAAGTAGGAGGTCTTGTAAATGGGCCTGTACACAAATAGTCAAGCAGAGCAGTGCCACCAAATGACAAAGCACCACAGGGTCCCAAAATCCGCACACTTCAAAGACCAGCAACTCCCCTATTCCCAAAAGAAATCCATTTCTCAGCCAATTGTAATCTTGTGGTCCTTTTTATCATTCCTTAAACAAACAACTAGTCAAAGCTCCTAAAATAGAACCACATTTAGACGTAACAAACTGAGAAAAAAAAGCCAAATGATCATCTCAATCATCTCAATAGAAACAGAAAAGGCATTTGACAAAATTCAACATCTATTCATGAAAAAACTCTCAGCAAACTAAGATTAGAGAACTTCTTCAAACCCACAAAGAAATGTGTAATAAAACTACAGCTAATATCATGTTTTTCTCCCTAAAATGAGGAACAAGGGAAGGATGTCCACCCTCATCACTTTTATTCAAAATTGTCCTAGAGACCTTAGCTAGTGCAATAAGGAAAGAAAAGGTAATAGTTGGAACAAAAAGAAATTAAAAGGGTTTCTTCACAAATAAAATGATTGAGCATATATAAAATCCTAAAGGAATTTAATAAAAAGCTATTACTGATAAGTTAATTTAGCAAGACAACAGGATGCCAGAGAAAGTGACAAATATTGAAGATAGGCAAAGACTCCCTCTATAAGAGGAGTTCCTGAGGAAGAAGAAACTGCCCTAAAGCAGTGATTTTAAACCTTTTTCATCTCGTGGCACACATAAACTAATTACTAAAATTCTGCAGCACACCAAAAAATATATTTTTGTCGTATAATTTTGACTCATTCACACCAGGCAGCTATCATGGTGTTGGCTAAAGTCATTTTTTTATTTGGCAATGTAAGGCAAAAGAGGTCAGTGCCCCTGACCATATAAATAGTCTGGTATTGCCGGTTCTAAAAATTCTTGTGACACACCTGTTGAAAAATCACTGTCCTAAAGCAATGGAACAGGACAAACCACTAAAAATTATAATTCAAGCAAACTGACAAATCTTTTTAAATATCTGACTATATATTAAAAGATTATACTATGTATGATTATTGCCCCAGAACAATCAACACCAAGACACATTGTAATAAAATTGTTGAACTCTAAGGAAAAAGAAAAAATTCCTTTGGTCAGCTAGACAAAATGAACACATGACTTATAAGGGGAGAAAACTATCCTGTCACCAGAATTAAAGAAAATGTGCCCCAAGGATTTTATATCCATAAAAACTGACTTTCAAGTATAAAGGGCACTAACTGTGAACATGACACAAATATGGGGCTGCTGTTCCCAGGAGCCCTGCCTAAGGAACCTAGTAAGAATGGCTTC
This sequence comes from Myotis myotis, assembly GCF_014108235.1. NCBI lineage: Eukaryota > Metazoa > Chordata > Mammalia > Chiroptera > Vespertilionidae > Myotis > Myotis myotis. The sequence continues at coordinate 75,950,858 of NW_023416324.1, forward strand.
AACATCAAAAGTAAATAGAAGGCTATTTACATAATGTATGTAAAGCAGTAAATATGTATTTGTGAGATTGAATACCATTATAAAGGAGAAACTGAGTATGTACTGGCTCTTTGATTTGACAACGTAAAATACAGAACTCCCATTAAAAATATTTGGGAGGAAAACAGGGATAGTATTTGTAAAAAAACATGTTTACTTTTTTGGTAATCATGATTGGTGGTGAATGTACATGTCTTTTTATTATTCCGAAAATACTGTACACGTAAAGTGGAATAAAGCTAATAAGGACTATGGGATAATTCTAATTCTATCTTCCCCTAGGTTCTTGAGAACTAGGATTCTTGGTGAAGTACCCAGATGTGAACATGAAATGCCATTTCCCTTTTTTTAAAATCTTTACTGTTGGAAGTATTACATATGTCTTCCTTTTTCCCCCAATGATTCCTTATAGCCCACCCCCAACCCCCACATACACACTCCCCAAGCCTTTACCACACTATTGTCTGTGTCCCTGGGTTATGCATATATACATAGAAGTTCTTTGGTTGATCTCTTCCCACCCACCCATCCACCTCCACCTTCCCTCTGAAACAAAACTTCTTAGGAAATGGCTAATACCAAGTCTGGGCAGGAAATGCAGAGGATGAACTTAGAACACCTTATGCCACCTAAGAGTAACAAAGCTATCAAAGAGTAACAGAGTCATGTCAAAAAGAATTCAGAAGCCAGCCTGAAGGAGTCCACAATAACCAGACACAGGCGATTTGAACTTGGATAAGAACTTGCAATTGACTGAAGTCCAAGTATGTTTAAATTAATGAGCTTCTAATCATATTTTTAAAAATATTTTTAATCCTCACACAAGGATACATTTTTATTGATTTCAGAGAGAGAGGAAGGGAGAGAGATAGGAAAAAAACATCTATGTAAGAGAGAAACATCAATTGGTTGCCTCCAGTACACACCTGGACCAGGAATGAACCTGGAACCTAGGTATGTACCCTGACTGGGAATTGATCCCACAACCTTTTGGTGCATGGGATGATCCTCCAACCAACTAAGCCACACTGGCCAGGCCTAATCATGTGTATGTGGTTTGTTGTTGTTGTTGTTGTTGTTGCTGTTGTTGTTGTTGTTGTTTTAAAAAAAGAGGTTTTCAGTAACCTTTTGAGAATGACAGGAAAATAATTGCTTATTTTAGGAACTGGGTAAATAAAAAAATTTAAAATTTATTCTGCCTTTCTCTATGAACTCTACCAATGAGTTGCTAGCAGATGAAGGGAAAAGTCTCCTTATAAAATTATTACAGCTAATTTATGACAATAAGATGATAAAACTGAATATCACCATTGTCCAAACTCCACAGAATTAGTAAATCTGGGCATTAAGCATCAATGGCTGGTAGCATCATAAAACAAGAAACAACCACTCATTATGACCTTTTGATAAAGGATGCAATACAACACAATACAACACAACACAACATAGCACAACACAACACAAAGTTCTGACAAGGCTTTTTGGTAGCTGTCAATCTGCAGGGAAAACAGAGGACAGAGGAACACATTGAACTGCAGCAAAATCTAGACTACAGAGAGCCCAGAGATTAAAAGGCCCAGGTTCTTCAACATGTAAATCACAAGGAAAAGAAAGAGATGGAGGGGGAAGAGCTACAGGGTAAGAGAGATTTAAAACACACATCAGGTGTTTTAAAATGGGCACGATTTGGCTTTATTTGTCTAAGAACAAACCTAGGGTAATAAAGCCATAAGGGAACATAAATAAGTGATTCTTATAAAACTCAAGACAGTGGTGGAAGTGAAGAGAGAGCTGTGATGGTGATGGGGACCATAAAGGGGTCTCCAAAGTGGCTAAGAAATGTTTTATTTCTTGAACTGGGTGGCAGTTACAAGGGTGTTTGACTTAAAATAGTTCACTCACATACATTTTTCTATTATTTTAAATTTTTTATTGTATTTTACCAAAAAAAATAAAGTAAATATCTTCATAAGAAATACCCTACAACTAAATAACCAGAGATTTCCCAGTAAACAAAAAGGGGAAGAGAAGTAAAACTGTGGTAGCCATCACTTTAAGTCTTTTGACACCTCCATATATATCTCAGAACCCACATGAAAGTGGTTTTAGCCCATGGTATATAAATAGGATGTCACAGTTAGCTGGAAGAACCCCAGTGAATGAATGTAGAATCAAAACTGTATTCTGTCCTCTGACCATCCTTGTCTGAAGGAACTAGAATGACAATGAAAAGAATAATTCAGAATTATTATTGAAGAAATTTCAAAAGGAGCACTACAAAAGAGTTCATTTGTTTGCTATATTTTATGGCAATTAATTAAACTTAACACCTATACCATTAAAAGGGCGGAATGGAAAATGAAAAGCATGAAGAGTGCCTGGAACACGCCCCTGCCTGCTCCCCTTCTGTGTGTGTAGGGGCAACTTCCCTCATTCTTTCTGAGAACACAAGTGTATTAAAAGGCAGGCTGGTCCAAGAAGGAAAACCCTACACTGACTGCCCAGAGACCTAGTCTGGTCTTGACTGTGCCATGGATTAGCAGTTAGGTAATCCTTCCTCTCTGAGCCTGAATTTTCTCACATATACATGAAAGTGGTTAAACAAGATGAATTCTGAGGCTTATTGTAACACTTAAAATCTATGTGAGAGCAATTATTTGTCCCCAAAAGTAGCACTTGCCACCAAAATCCACCCAAGGTTAAGAAGAAATTTATAGCAGCAAATGACATCATTAGAAATTATTTTCTTTTCCAAATAATAACTTTATTTTACATTTTTAATTAGAAAAAAATGTAAAATTTCTTTGAAAACTGCCCCTAAAAGCTGCAATCTATAATTAATTTTAAACACTCAGTCAATACAAGAAGAAATATCTTTAGTGGATTTCAAAATTAGCAAGTGGAAATATAATAAAGTTCATTTTCAATATTTAAATTCTAGTTCATTCTTTCATATATCCATTTGTAAAACTGTGAAGAGAAAGTTTGTGGTTTTAAAAAGTCAGAATAATACATTAACAGATGGTTTTTAAAAGGTAAAATAATACATTAATAGAAAACAAGCAATACATCAGCTTCCTTTCTTTTCTTTTCTTTTTTTAATCCTCATCTGAGGATATTTTTGCATTGATTTTTAGAGTGAGTGGAAGAGAGAGGGAAAGACAGAGAGAAATGTCAATGTGAGAGAAACATTGACATTTGGTTGCCTCCTGACCCTTAGGTCTGCAGGCCGACGCTCTATCCACTGAGCCAAACCAGCTAGGGCTCAGCTTCCTTTCTGTCACCTCCAGTTTGTAGTGTTCAAAAATTACAACTGCACACATCAAAATCCTGAATAATGACCAAATCACTTACATTAAAGCCTCTAATAGAAAAAAATTAACAATAAGTTAATTTTTTCAAGTTAGTCTTTTTTTTTCAATAATTTTTTCAATAAGTTAGTCTTTCAAGAACTGAAAGACTCTGTAAGATGAAAGGGGTTTAAGGGGTAGTTCTGAGCAACTGCCCATGTCTTCTAAAGAATAACAAAACTTATGATCATGACAGTAGAACTTTGCTTTTTACACTATTTAGGCCTTTCCAGAGCAACTTTCACACGTATCATAGACTACCCTGCGATCCGCAGGAAGAACCTATGAGTTAAAGGTGGGATTCTTACTTTAAAAATAAGGAGGAGGTTCAGAGAAGCAAGGTGGAAAATAGGATACAAGAATGAGATTGGTCTCTACCACTTAGCAAAAAGGTAAACCTAGAGTACTCCCTTAAAAAACAGAATACACGTAGGAGATCTGTGCCTGGTGACGAAGAATGAGGCCTCACTTTAAAATCTGAACCCTAAAACAGTCTCACCTCAGTTCGCCTTCGTTAGAGTGCTAGGCCTAGCGTCGCACACAAGCTGAACTATTTCACACTAGAAGGAATAAGTGTACAACTACTCTCCAGTGCTGAAAGCCACTGGATGCTGAAGACAGGTGATGAGGACACTGGAATAAGTGGAACCATCCTCTCTCTCTACTATATCAGTTAAAAAATAAGAGAACTAAACAAGTCCAAGGTGTAAGATTTCTACATTTCAAATCATTATACTCAAAGGAGGGGTGGGTGATGTATTCTGATTTATGCCATACAAGGCTCAGTGAAATCAACTCTCCCTATATACATAAAATATATGTGGGCATAGATTGCTAGCCACCATAACAAAAATAATAGCTGAGGAAAAAATATATTTCTTAAGTATTATTTAGAAAATAAACATTTTATATTGCTTCAACATAGCTTCTCCCCATTAAGATTCTCAGCAGATGATCTTGTTTCTTGCACTGAAAAATAGAAGAAAACAGAACAGAGCAGCTGTTTCTTTCTACCACCGTATCTATCAAACTACCTGCTCTGTATCAACATACAGTCATGTCCTGCATAATGATGAACTGCATGCATGACAGTGGTCCTGTAAAATTACAATGGGACTAAAATATTCCATCACCTGGTGATGGTGTAGCTCAACCACTGCTCACGTGTCTATGGTGATGCTGGTGTAAACACACCTATGGCTGCCAGCTGTATAAAAGTACTGCACATACCATTATAGAACATACTACTTGATGATAATGAATGACTGCAGTGGTTTATGTATTTACTATTCTATATTTTTTAATTTTTCCACTGTCTCATTAACTTTTTCAGTTTATTTATTCAAATCTGAATACAAATAGGTTCATAAACTGCAACTAGGCAATATGCTCTTAAGTCTTTTTTTTTTTTTTTTAAATATATTTCATTGATTTTTTACAGAGAGGAAGGGAGAGAGATAGAGAGTCAGAAACATCGATGAGAGAGAAACATCGATCAGCCACCTCCTGCACATCCCCCACCGGGGATGTGCCCGCAACCCAGGTACATGCCCCTGACCGGAATCGAACCCGGGACCCTTCAGTCCGCAGGCCGACGCTCTATCCACTGAGCCAAACCGGTTTCGGCCTCTTAAGTCTTTTTAATCACTAGGTTCCTATTCTATCTATCTATCTATCTATCTATCTATCTATCTCTCTTCTAAAATAAAAATTACTTACTGAAGAAACTGAGTTGGTTGTTCTATAAACTTTCCTAGAATCTGGAATTTGCAAATTACATTCCTATGGTACCATTTACCCTATTTCGCCCCTCACCTTATACTATACTATAGTTGTATTATTATTTTAGAATGCACTCTTTCTACTATTAAAAAATATAGTTTGCTGTAAAACCATGTGCCATGTTAGGCTGGCAGCAGCCTCACACCTGTCGTGTTTACTGCATCTCTTGACTGCATCATTTTCTTTTGTGCTTGATTTAATCTCATGTTGTTTTGTACAGCAGCATGCTGTACAGGTGTGTAGCCTGGGACCAAAGGCTATACCACGCAGCTAGGTGTGTAGTAGGCTATCACATCTAGGTTTGTGTACTAGTAAGTGCACTCAATAATGTTCACACAATGATAAAATTAACTAATGATACATTTCTCAGAACACAGCCACATTGTTAAAATGTGTATAACTGTGCTTGTCTGCCTCCTGTGAAAACAGATCAACTGCCCTTACTCTCACATAAATCTATTACTTCTGCCTGTGTGCTAGCATCCCAGTCCCTCTTGAGCACCCTCCTCCTGTAATAACCCTTTGTAATTACCCTTTCCTTCTATAGTGGAAAATTTCCCTCTATAGTGGATCATATCCAATAGCATACAAATATGCAGTGACATCCCATCTTAAAAATACAAAATAAGAACTCTTCTTTGATTCCCCCACTCTGCTCTAGCTCCATTTCTGCTCCCCTTTATAACAAACTTCCTATAAAATGCAATTTGTACTGTCTCACTTCCTTGACTCTCATTTTGTTTTAAATCCACTCAAATAAGTTTTATATCCCCTCCTCTTCACTGAAACTGCTCATCAAGAACAATCACGAGTTCCCTCGACAAATCCAATGGATCAATTCTCAGTCTTCATCTGGCTCAGTTTCTGAGCAGCACTTACACAGATGATTACTCCCTCTTCTTGAAACACATCCTTCCCTTGGCTTCTAAGACAAAACAATCCTGGTTGCTTCCACCTCGACTGAGCCTCCTCCGCTGGTTCCTATTCCTTGATTTTGTACTTCTCTGTATTCCCTAATTCTGTAGGTGATCCTCATCAGTCCCATGGCTTTATATACCAGGAGGATGACTCAGAGCTTCATATCTCAAGCCCTAACCACATATATACCACATATCAAGTCAGGTATCCTGCAAACATCTCAAGTTAAGCATGATTCAAACAGAATTTCTGATTTCTTACTCCCATACCCATCCTACGCAAAACAAACGGAAGAAAAACTCCTCTATTCTTTCTCATCTCAGATAAATGGTACCAATATATGCCTGATTATCAACCCCTCTTCTAACCAAGCCCTACAAAACAAAAACTAGGAGTACCCTTGATCACTCTTTTTTTCCTCACATTCCATGTTCAATCTACCAAAATAAAGGGTACTAACTTGCCTTTAAAACACAGTTTAAACCCTTGCTTGTACTTCTGTCCACAGCATAATCATTTTAAGGCTCATCTGCCAGCTGTTCACAAAGTTTTGCACTGGCACAAATGTTACCTTTTCTAAAAGGCTTTCCTTACCATCCTACTCTACTCTTCCTATTATCTTACTAAAATCGTGCACTAGAGGGGGGGGGGGGGGAGAGGGAGGGGGACTTTAGCCCAGCCTGCACCCTCTCACAAGCGGGCCTAAGCTGGCAGACAGACATCCCCCGAGGGGTTCTTATCACTGCCGCAGAGGCAGGAGAGGCTCCCACCACTGCAGCTGCACTGGCCAGCCATGAGCCCAGCTTCTGACTGAGCGGGGCTCCCGCTGGTGGGAACACACTGACCACCAGGAGGCAGCTCCTGCATTGAGCATCTGCCCCCTGATGGTCAGTGTGCATCATGGTCGTTCTGCCATTCAGTCAATTTGCATATTAGGGTTTTATTATAGAGGATGCCTGCCTTATTTTCTCATCATCAAATCTATTAAAACCTGAAATAGTCTTTTATTTTTAAATTTTTGTTTATTTACTTCTTATTCCCCCTCTACAAAGCTGAGAAACTCTCTTAATCAACAAGGGCTGACCACTGCAAATTTAGATCTTAGGTTTTCCTCTTATTGTCCCTATAGCATCAATATGTTTCCCCATCGTAGACTGTATTATATTTATCACTGTTCTCAATTTCTCTTGGTTTATGTGCATTTCCTCCTACTAGATTCTAAGCAACATGGTGTTTTCACTATTGCTGGCCAACTCAGATCTCTCCTCCCAACCCACCTCTTATATTCTTGCTAGCAGAGACCTGATTTTGTTTGTTATTCATCCTATGAGGCACTATGCTCAGGAAAGAGCCTCTTTACCCCAAAGTCCCAAAGTAGGTAACAAATAGTCTGAGTCAGTTATGATGTCCTCATTCTCCTTGCTAGTGAATAATTTTTAGATCTCAGTTTGGGACCCAATTCTAGTCAATGGTATATAGCAGACCTTTTGGGAACGGTTCTCCTCCCTACTAAAAAGAGAATTATGAGAATCAGTCCTCTCACTACTGGCTGTCATCATGCCTGCATATCATATCAGAAACTATTGCTACAGCAAGAATGTTGCCAGAAACAAACAGAATTGCAGCATGAAACGGTGGAGGGTCCCTGTGTCATAGAAGACATGCAAAGTCATGAAATTAATTAACCTAAACTGTCCATGTCCATCTCCAGACCTCTTGTTATGTGAGAGACTAGAGGCCCGGTACATGGGAGTCATGCACTGGTGAGGGGGCATGGCCTGCAGGGATCAGCCCACTGTGGGAGCGCCACTCATCCCCGTCAGCCGAGTGGCTGTGGACCTTCCCTCTGAGGGGCTGCTCCCACTGTGGGAGCGCCACTCATCCCCATCAGCCGAGTGGCTGTGGACCTTCCCTCTGAGTGGCTGCTCCCGCTGTGGGAGCGCAGCTCATCCTGGTCAGCTGAGTGGCACTCCCATTGTGGAAGCGCACTGACCACCAGGGAGCAGCTCCTACGTTGAGCGTCTGCCCCCGGGTGGTCAATGCACGTCATAGCAACTGGTTGACTGGTCGTTCCGCCAGTCACTGGGCTTTTATTATATAGGATGATAAAACCCTTATGGTTCAACTAACTTTTGGCTGAGACTTCTACTACTTATAGCCAAAGGTATCCAAAAGGAAATAGCTCCATTCATCAAAACATCCTATATAATAAAAGGCTAATAAGCAAATTGTCCCCTCAACTGGGAGTTCAACCAGGAGTTCAACTAGGAGTTCGACCAGGGGGCAGGGCCAACCAGCCAACCACCCGTGGCCCTTCCCCCTGGCCATCCCTGCCCCTGATTGGCCCCAATTGGCCACCCCACCCTGATCAGGGGCAGGGCCAGCCTGCCAACTGCCCATGGCCCCTCCCCCTGGCCAGCCTTGCCCCTGATCAGCCCCACCCCAATCGGGGGCAGAGTCAGCCAGCCAACCACCTATAGCCCCTCCCCCAAAAGCCCCCCCTTACTGGCCCCACCCACCCTGATTGTGAGCAGGGCCGATCAGCCCACTGCCCAAGGCCCCTCCCCCTGACCCAATCGGCCCCAATCAGGTAGGCCAGCGGGATCCCACCCATGCACAAATTCATGTACTGGGCCTCTAGTATTAGTATAAATGGTAAAGCCAAACATATTTCCTGCTTCTATTTGACTCCAGTGTCCATATTATCATTACACTATACTACCAGAATTTCAACCCACTCTTTTTAATGAATTACAGGTGGCCTAGGGAATCTATGCTTCTGCATTTTATCTACAAACTTATTAGTTTGACACCATTCCAAATGCCCAATGCCACAGACACTCATCTTTGGCTAATGGGGTACTAGAAGTATTGGAGAAATGTTATATGCTTATATCTGCAAAATATTTGCCTTTCTTATGATTAACATGCATAATTCAAAACAGAAATACTCTTTTCTACAGTCGCTACATGTACTGAGAACAGAATATCTATTTGTGTCTCACAACTTAACAATTCTTTTTAGCTCCCCTCCTTGTTCAAGTAATTTAAATCACATATAATCTTAATTCTACTAAAAAGCCACACCTCTAAGAGAAAGGGGTATGCCAATAAATTCCCAGGAAAGGAGTAGTTACAACCAATAAAGAACAAAAGACATTTTCAGAAAACTAAAGGGGAACTCGTTTACAAATAAAGAAGTAAGGGTTCACAGAGGTTGAATATTTTATTAGAAATCACAGTTAGGGCCAGAACAAGAACCAATTCTTAATTCTCTGCAATTTCATAATGCTTTCAGGGTGCTTATCAAACATTTACTGAGAATTCTTAGCCAAACAAAAATAATCCATTACTGAATGTTCAAGTAAATCAAAAACCTTTTAGTAAGTTAAGGTGACAGATGCACATTACCTTATATATTGACTTTTTATTTTTTAAGTAAGCTCCACTATGTCCTAGCTATCATTTCTACTTTTCCAGTCAACAAGATTTCATTTTATTTAAATAATTTAAGTATACCGATTGTTATCAGTGCAAACACATTTAAGGGAGAGTGATAGTTCTTATTTTTACATATCTACATTCTATATAAGAACAATGTAGCATATCATTTTTATTAAAAACTTGGGCAAAAAAAGTTGTCACTTTTTTATTTAAAGGTGTAATTTCTCTAATGAAGCAATTATCATGATAATGTTGACTTCATCCAGCATCCTCTTGGTTATGAACCTAATTATTCTAGGAAGTCTTAGCTTGGAGCTCAGGAAATCAACAATCTTTAAGAAATTTATTTAGAGAAACTAAGATGGCGGCATAGATAAACACCAGGAAATTTCTGCTTCCCACAACAATCGATAAATGCATCAGAAACACAAGGTGGACATCATCCAGAGCTACAGGAGGGCTGGCTGAGTGTAAATTCTACAACTAGAAGGAGAGAAAAGCACACTGCGAGCGGGAGGAGCTGCGGAGGTGGCCTGCAGAGGTACGGGGGCTCGCGCGTGCGCGCGCGCGCGCAGAAAGGGTCTGGCACCTGAGGACGCGGCTGTCTTTTTGAATCCAGAGGGAGACACAAGGTCCCGACGGCTCTGAAATCCGGTTCCGGGAAGTCTCTGGGGACCCAGGGCTCATACGGGGAGATACTGGACTGTCTGGCAGCGGGCGAGCTTGAGAGCGGCTTTCCCTCAGAGGTGCTTGCAGCCATTGCCGGGACACTGAGACTCGCGACTCCTTAGGGCAGGGCTGAGGCTCCGCCATAGCTGCTTTCTCAGCCCTTTGATTCCTTGAGACCCCGCCCCACCCAGGCTGCAGCAGAGGCTTTTGCATATGAATGCCCCGGCCATTTGCAACCTGTAATTACCTAACCACAGCCCGGCCAGATAGACTCAGAGCTTCCAAGAGAAGGCCCAGGCCCCACAGCGGCTTGCATTGCTACACAGCTGAGCATCATCAGGGCAGCTGATTCTCGCTGCCAATTGCCCTGGAGGTCAATTCCTCCCAGTGATCCTACAACAACCAAGGCATAGCTACAACAAGACTGTGCACAAAGCCCACGAGGGGGTGCACCAAGAGTGTCCACCTCAGGTAACTGGGGAGGCTGAGCTACTGGGCCCTACAGGACACCTAGCACACAAAGCCACTCTATCAACACAGGGAAGCAACCAAAATGCGGAGACAAAGAAACAGGTCACAAATGGCAGAAATGGAGGAAAGCAAACGACTGGATATAGAGTTTAAGGCCACGGTTATAAGGTTTTTCAAGAATTTTATGGAAACCGCCGATAAATTTAATGAATCCCTCAATAAGTATAGGGAGACCATGGAGGACATGAAAAAGGACCAACTAGAAATTAAGCATACACTGACTGAAATAAAGAATAATTTACAGAGATCCAGCAGCAGAAAAGAGGATCCCAAGAATCAAGTCAAAGATTTGAAATACAAAGAAACAAAAAATACCCAACCGAAAAAGAAAAAAGAAAAGAGATTCCAAAAATATGAAGATAGTGTAAGGAACCTCTGGGACAACTTCAAGCGTACCAACATCAGAATTATAGGGGTACCAGAAGGAGAGAGAGGGCAAGATATTGAAAACCTTTTTGAAGAAATAATGACAGAAAACTTCCCCTACCTGGTGAAAGAAATGGACTTACAAGTCCAGGAAGCGCAGAGAACCCCAAACAAAAGGAATCCAAGGAGGACCACAACAAGACACATCATAATTAAAATGCCAAGAGCAAAAGATAAAGAGAGAATCTTAAAAGCAGCAAGAGAAAGACAGTCAGTTACCTACAAGGGAGTACCCATACGACTGTCAGCTGATTTCTCAACAGAAACCATGCAGGCCAGAAGAGAGTGGCAAGAAATATTCAAAGTGATGAATAGCAAGAACCTGCAACCAAGATTACTTTATCCAGCAAAGCTATCATTCAGAATAGAAGGTCAGATAAAGAGCTTCACGGATAAGAAAAAGCTAAAGGAGTTCATCACCACCAAACCAGCATTATATGAAATGCTGAAAGGTATTCTTTAAGAAGAGGAAGAAGAAAAAGGAACTCTTACCATTTGCCACAGCATGGATGGAACTTGAGAGCGGATAAATACCACAGGATCTCACTCATTTGTGGAATATAATGAACAACATAAGCTGATGAACAAGGACTGATCCAGAGACGGAGAGGCATTGATTGGACTGTCGGGACTTGGAGGGAAGGTAGGGGAGGGTGGGGGTAAGGGGGAAAGATCAACCAAAGGACTTATATGCAAGCATATAGGCCTAACCAATGGACATGGACAACGGGGGGGTGAGGGCATGAGCGGGGGTGGGGGGCGTGGGGGGTAGAGGGTAACGTGGGGACAAGGACACATATGTAATATCTTAATCAATAAAAATATATTAAAAAAAAAAAAAGAAATTTATTTATAAAGGTTAATCACGTGGGATTTAGCAAGTGTTGGTTTAATGTCAACATCTATTTCACTTGAGATGATTAGTCCAAACCAATTGCTATAATTCCACCTCCTATGCCAATATTCAGGAAAGAGTAGTCCAAAGCCAATTTGGATCAATGATACACGAAGAAAGCCTTGCTCGGGTCTTCAAAGAGAGAAAAGGCAGTCTCTTTCCAACTATATGTAAACAAGGAAAATATGGACTCAATTGTTGTTCCTGTGCTCATAACCACAGAAAAGAACCAGCTTTAAAGATGAAGCCAAGAGAGGAAAAGAATGAACAAAAAACTGGGTTTCTTATGGCAACACTGAATTCAATCAACCCACTCTGAAGCCTTTTTGGACTTGTGAGAATAATCCACTTCCTTATTGTATAAGTGAGCTTCAATTGAGATTTTTGTTACTTGCAGCAAAAAGAATCTTCACTGGCAAAGTAGTAAAACCAAGTCTAAGGGACAATAAGAACCATAAAGGGGAGAGACTATAAACCTTGAGTATTATAAGAAGAAATACTCCAAAGCACTTTCTCTCTCGTTAAATGGTTCAATTACCCCCCAAAATTCAGGGATTTTCTACAGAGCAAAAGAACCACAAGACTCTCCATAACTAAGATCTGATTTTGTAAATTATCAGGAGACTAAAGCATTTCTATTTATTTCTTAAAAACAATTATTAACCCCAATCAATATAATAATATAAAAACTTTTTTAAAAAAAGTCAGTTACTAGGCACCCAACTCACTTCCAGACTCTGTGGACATGACTAAACAAAGCAGAATGCCTGCCCTTGAAGCTACATTGCAATACAAAGAGAAAAATAATTAACAAGTAAGTACATATCTTCCTCCTAGATTTAGTTCTACAGTATAAAAATCATGAAATACCCAAGCAAGTTATATCATGACCAGTAACTGAACATTATGAACAACTAGGGTAGAAACAAACAAGACTTCGTGAAATGCTTTCACTCAAGTGAAAATAAAGTTTGAGGCAAGACCTGAGAACATGAAGAAAAACTAATTGTATGCATATATGCATAACCCATGGACACAGACAAGGGTGGTAAAGGCCTGGGGTGGTGGTTGGGCTAGAAGAGATCAATGGGGGAAGAGAGGGGGTCAGAATGGGACATATGTAATGCTTTCAACAATAAAGATTATAAAAATGTTACAAAAGCAGGAGGAGGAGGAGGAGGAGGAGGAGGAGGAGGAGGAGGAGGAGGAGGAGGAGGAGGGGGAGGAGAAGGAGGAGGAGGAGGAGATGATGACCAAAAGAAAGAAACTGGACCAAAATTGTAGAAGAGGAAAAAAAAGGGTACAGAAAAAAAAACAAGATTATGAAAACATCAGAAAACATCAGGACACATACACTCAGAATGAAAAATAGGAATTTAAATAGCATCTTTTTCAACTCTTTCTCATTAGAAACAAGACAGAACAAATGGTATGATAAGCCAATTAACAAGGTCTAGACCCCAGGATCTTTTAACACCTCTTTTTTTAAAAACATATCTCAGACTAGAAAAAAAAACACCAAAGTTCCCAGCCCACATCATATACCACTAGTCCCTCTAAACCACAGATGACTTTCCAAAACCCACCACACTGTAACCCCTGATCCAGGTTTGAGCTAAATTCAAGTCTCATGAGATGGCCACAAGGGCAAGAAATACTTTTTATAACCTCATATACAAAAGGAGATAAATTCCTGTTGCCCTTTCTGTGTCTTATATGTAATTAATTAGGACTTGTAAAGAGAGGGAAAATTTTTTAAAAGAAAGAAAATATTAAAGTGATAAACACAAAATTTGTAATTAGCATTACAAGTTATCCAGAACTTCAATATTTCCTTAGTAGGAAAGTCTCTGACTAGGTACTATCAGACAACTGAATTGAATGCCATGGCTTATTTTCCCAGGAGAAATATAAAGAATTGCTAAGTAGCTATTGAAGTGTTTAACAATTTCAAGTAACAAAGAAAAGTAAATAAGTTACTGGGATAAGTCATAAGCACTTGACTAAATGGCTCACTCTTATAGTATGTAATTTAAATTATTTTAGACACAATCAACAACAATTACAATTTTCAAGTGTTTTCCCTACCCTTATAGTACATTATATATTAAAATCGTTTCAGAATGCCCATCACTTCAGGAAAGCCAGAAACTTGGCCTGGAAGACAGAAAAATATAGAGAATTTTTAACCCCAAACTGCTTTAAATGAACATAATAAAAGATCTTTGGTAGGAAGCTTTAAGGTTTTTTAAATACAAATAGTAATTCAATTTTTAAATGTTGAGTGTTTATTTTGTATGAGGCACCATACTGGCCACAGTTAATGCAATTTAAATACAGGAATCATCCTTAAATACATATGAAATTCTTGGCTATCCTTGATCATAGAGGAGAGTAAAAATGGCCATACCTTATAAACAGAGTGACCATATGTCTTTGTCTATGCCTCTTATGCCAGCATAATTATTACGGGCTCTCTGTCATACTCAAAAGTGTCCCTGGTTAGTCACTGAATTACAGTTACCCCACCAGAGTGAGTAAGCAGACAGGTGCTATGTGGTAGCTAGTTACCATAATGCCAAATACTACTAGATTTCTTTTTTATGTTGTAGATAAGAATAGGCTCCTGCCAGATAAAATGTAAAGACTCAGATGTTATATCAACACGATAAAAGCATTCTGTGATTGCTGAATAATAACTTTAAAAGGGATTTGTTTTCTTAATTCAAACACCCAGTAGTCAAATACTCCATCATTCTGTGCTCCCAGATTAATGGTTACAACTAACCCAAGCAGATCTCAACAGCCACATGACCAACGAAAGGACCAAAACACTGGGGCCACTTGCCAGACTGTCACAAGAACAAAGGCCTAGCAGGTGGCCATCCACTGCTCCAAATTAAATCATGCTGCACAGAGCATTATCTTCATCATTGTATAATGTTGTTTTTGTGTAATGTTACTCCTCATATCCAATTTTCAAAATTAAGACAAAATTGTTTTTAACGACAGGCCAACCACAATAGGAAATAGCACAATGATCCAAATAACATTGTTCACGACTGAGTGAAAAGGGCCCTTCCCAGGTCACAGAAGTAATCACCGAACCCTACCCGCCCGTCACCCCAATATTTGTTCAGTGAAGCACTGCAGTATCTGGAACAAATCCTGAGGCCTAGTTAAACACCAGGTGGTATACTAGGGTAATTTTTTTTAAGTAACAGATGGCTCAAACTTTTCATCTTTATGACATGCAGCGCAGGACTTATGCAAGTAAAACTGTCTTCCAAGTACTTTATACAAGCAATACAATTACTCATGTGACTCATCGCTTCACATCATAGAGAGCAGCAGGTGAGACAGATGCTGTGCTCCTGGGTTATTTATTACTTTGTACAACAGATAAATGACACATATAAACACAGATATACATGTATATTTAAATATAGCTATAGATTTGATGGTATTGTTTCCTCTGTTGTAAAATTAGGGGGCTAAGTTAACTAAGTCAAACACTTTGGTTTGAGTAAATAAAAGTAAAATGTTGCAAATCTGAAATAAAGTCAGAGTAAGGAAGAAGGTGTGCCCAGTTTCATTAAAATTTGAAGTGTAGAATATTTAGAAATTTAAAAGTAGAAAATAGACAGAAGCTGGTTGGGTCAGCCTATCAGCATCTGATCACTACCTCAAATACACACACACACACACACACACACACTAAGTAAAGCAAAGGAAGTTAGAATAAGTGATTTTTCCCCCCTTTCCTTCCTATTTTCCCTCATCACACAACCCTCCGGCCAATGTTCAGCACCAAAGAGCCCCACATTAGGTACAGCTGGTGAGAGAGGTGTGTATCACTAGATACAGCAGCACAATTAAGGCAAAGGGATCCTCACAGGAAGCAGCATGTGGTTTTAGGTAGAGAAAGTCCACCTGTCCCAAATGGCATTTCCTGGCCTTCACCACCTTCTACTGCCCTATAAAGTGAGGAGCAAATGGGTGGTCAGGGACATGACTTTCCCCACCACATCAGCTTTCTTGTGGCTGATAATTATGGGCATGAGTACCTTCAGGTAAGACTTGCTACCCTGGAAGAGCTGGTGACAAGAGTAAATGTTTGGCGACAGCAATAACTGTCTCACCTGTAGATCCAAATTATAAAACAACTCTATGATCACAGACTGTCTTACTCACACAGGTAGCAAATAGAAAAGTAATTCTAAGCTGACTCAAGGAGTGTGCTGCTGAAACAAGTGTACCAAGGAAAATAAACACGATAGATAGATTTTTACTGGAAATTAGATCTGCTCAAAACTTCCACCATAGTCCTCTGAGATCCATGAAATATATAGACTCCTAATACATTTTAGGTTTGCCTGAAAATCAAATTACCATGTATATTATTGCTCCTGAGTTAAAATGAGTCCTGAATTTTAGCAAATTCTGCAGAAGAACTTTTTAAACCCAACCTATTTACGTGCGGTGTCCTTCCTGGTGAAATACTTGTCTGAATGCTACACATTTAATTTGTCTTGTCTTTCTATGGCATATCAATATCATTACTAACTGCTGCATCTCAAAAAACCTGTACTATTTCAAATATAGTAGCTTTAATAGTTGTGATTGATGGTGTTCTTTATAAAATGTGTATTTTCGTGTAATATTATTAAGCCAGAAACAAATTTTCACTTATTGATACCTACCTGTGGTAAAAGTAAATCACCATAAAAATATGCTCAGTGATAAAATAAAGCACCATGTAAATATTGTCTTTTGTAAAATAAAAAATAAGTCAATTATTTTTAAATATGTACTTTTGTTAAAGCATATTATATAAGCCCTTAGTTAATTAGTTCATACTTGATGTCAGCTACCTAACATTCCTCACAATTATAAATACATTGATCAGTGTTCCTACAATTTCAGGAACTTGACCATTTTGTACAACACTTCCAAGAAAAATTAACACTTAGACTACAGCTGACTTTTAAATTTACAAGTATTAATTATCATTCTGCTTCTATCCTCCCCTTAACCCTAGTACAATAAAAAATTATTGCAGGCTATTCACATTTTAATTGAATGTGAATTGTTATTTTCATTTTAGTCAAGCTTCTGACCCATTTATTTTAAACCTGATATTCATTTCAAATTAACCAAATGGCCACCCTGTAATGGGTAGGGGCACACCATAAATTCAACGACTTATACCGGTCTCAGGGCACTAGACTATACCATGTAGAATTCTATTTTGAAAGAGAAAATCATAAGGAGATTCACAGAAGTGATATTTAATTTGAGGAACAATGAACAAATTAACTCTATTATATCCTGAGTTCTGGTTTAGAGAAATTCCATAGATTCTTATATTCTGGTGTACACTGCTGCCACTTCATATAGAATTTACCTGGTCCTATGTGGCTTTACCTCTATTATACATTCAGAGCCATCCATTAGGCAAAAAGCAAACTTATCTCCTACCATTCTCCCTCTGGCTCCTACACCAACCACACAGCCTCTCCTTGCTATTCCCTGGACAACCAAGCACGCTACTACCCCTGTGCTTTTTCAATGCTATTTCCTCTGCTGGGGATGTTCTTTCCTCAAATATCCCCACTGCTCATTACTGTACTCATTCAAGCCTCTGCTCAAATTTGATCTTATCAGAGAAATTTTTCTTGAACATGCTTTCCAAAATAGCATCCCCCATCTCTCCAAAGACCTTGCTTTCATTTTCTTCATAGCATTTGTTAACCAACTCACATGTTATCTCTCTTTTCCAACTAATGTTGGATAAGCTATGTGTAAAGCTACATTTAAATGTAAGCTCCATAAAAGACGAAAATTTGCTTTATTCACTGCTTTATCCCCATGACTTAAAAGAGCACTTGGTACAGCTCACTAAATAATTAAGTCCATGAATGTTTGTTTGTTTTTCCCCTTGCCAGGTCAGCTAAGTATTCTGTTTTATTCAGTGCTGAACTCCCAGTGCTGAGAGCAGTGTTAACTCTTGAGACACTCACCATGCTGAATGAATCTCACAATACACACCTGCTATTTTCAAATGTTATCAAAATTAAAAGCAAGAAAGACATAAGTTTATTCATGTTTAACTTGATCATTAAATGAAAGTTCACTATTTCCCCAATAACTAAAACTTTTAGCAGTCTTCAACATTTAAATTAATAATGAAAAGGACCATATGTACACATTTGTTCATTAAATATATTCCCAAAAATATTGTGTAAAATTAATTAAATAACATTATACTCTTCCCTCCAAAAAGCTGTATCCCAAAACATAACAAAATTTTTATTTTACTAATTTTTACTATTACATCATTTTTTTACCAACTATATTACTTCATATTTTCCTGTTAACTTATTATAATCCTCACCAGAAATAGCTATAGTCAATGGCATAATAAAATTGTACACCAACTGTAATCTTTATAAACATTATAACTTTCATTCCATTCAAATGAAACAATAACTCTATAAATAGTTGCAAAATAACCAATATATATATATATAGATATAGATAGATATAGATATAGATATATATATATATAACCAGTCATATGTCTAATTCCCTTTGTTTTAAATAAAAATTAACTTAGAGTACATAGAGGGCTGTTTTTTCTCTTTGGGATAAAATCATCTATACCAAGAGTCAGCACATTTTTTTCTATAAAGTATCAGATAATAAATATTTCAAATTTTGAGGGCCATATGATCTCTGTCACAACTATTCAACTCTGCCCTTACACTGTGAAAGCAGCCATGGAAAGTATATGTAAACTAATGGGTGCAACTATGTTCCAATAAAATTTCATTTACAAAAACAAGCAGCATGCTAGATTTGTCCTGCAGGCCATAGTTTGCAAACCCCTGGTCTACTCCACTCCTTTTCTAATAACTTTATTTAACAAAGCTCAGAACCACCCAATTTATGAGTTAGCTATGTGCCAAAAGTCAACTTACAATGGAGGTGGGTGTTTTTTATTAATTTTTCATATATTTTACTAGTGAGATTCTTAGACAAATTCAATTCAACTCTACTCCAGTTCTTCTCTCTCTCCTCCTATCTAGAAACAAAGAAAGAGCATACTTATCCCATAGATTCTGGGTCATAAGAATTGAAACACCAGAGTACAGAGGCGTGTCAGAGAAGGAGGAAGAAGAGAACCATTTCTTTTGTCCTATCTAGGAAAATTTTAATTTCTGGGATCCACCTACTTCCTTTGTCCATTTTGTCAAGGGTCTCATTGCCAACAGTCCTCTTAAGTCACCTACTATGGCAATATATCATGATTTGCCCTCTTTTTTCTTTTTTCTCCCTGTCGGGAAATCAAACCTTAAATATTTTAAAGCCCAACAGCAAGTCCTGTAGCTCTTTCTCTTCTTATGCCCAGAGCTTTAAAAATGTCTATATTCCTTTTGTTTGTTTGTTTGTTTTATTAATCCTTACCCAGTATTTTTCCATTGATTTTTAGAAAGAGTGGAAGGGAGGAAGAGAGACAGAGAGAAACATTGCTTGGTTTCCTCCCACATGTGCAGTATCAATCCTGCAACCAGGTATGTGTTCCTGACCAGAATCCCCATGCCCTTGACCAGAAACCCAGACCCTTCAGTCTGCAGGCTGATACTCTATCCACTGAGCCAAACGGGCTAGGTCTCTATATTCCTTTTTTAATCAAACTCTCATCCTTCAATAAAGCTGATTTCTACACACACACCAAAAAAAAAAAAAAATGATGAGAAAAACTGATTAAACCAAAACATATTAATATGTAAGTTAAAGGACTAGTAATCATTCAGAAAATTCCTAACCTATTCCAGGTCCTAGAAAATTTACTTTACTAAGGGTGGTTGGGGGACCATAACTCTAAGTTCTAGTGGATATAGTTCTCATAATAGTGAAGAGAAAACACAGGCACTAGATGAAATAAGAGGTAGAGAGCATGGAGGGAACATAGCACAAGGCAAATCAATGGTAACTGGATCAAGGCTCTACAAATCTCTCCTAAAAACTGTCCTTTTCTCCAGGTTTGTCCACTCTTAAACCCACACATCTTCTAGTCCAAGGGTCATTAACTCAAATGTCTACAGGTAAGTAAGGGAAGTGAATAAACAATAGAGAATTATAAGGACTGGAGAAAGCCGAGTAGAAAGGGGCAGCTGCTACTCAGTTCCAACCAATTGCAGGAATGCAGGCCCAGGGTTGCCATATCATCAGATTTTCCAAAAAAGTCAGAAACACATTTTCAAATTTAAAATTGTCAAAATTTTAAAATATTGTGCAAGCCAAAGAAACCCCATCTATAGGTTAGATTGGGCCCACAAGTCATCAGCCTTTTAATTCTGTCCTAGCAGAACCCTGTCCTTTGTAAACTTTCCAGGGTAACAATATGGTATGTGGAGGGGCTATGGCAGCAGGTAGCCTTCTTTATAGAGCAGCAACAAATCAGGTCATTTTGAGTTAGGGAACTGCCTAATGGAATCTGAAGATGATAAAATGTCATTAGAAATAGCATTACTCTCCATAAAGACCTAGAAAAGTACAATTCAGGTATTCCCAAGATATAAATAATTAAATTGCTTTCCTCTTCACAAAAGTCAGATATGCTCATAAGATTAGAAGTTAAAATGTTTTAAAACTGTTACATATGTAACAAAAACAAAAAAAACAGACCACCCTCCTCAGGTATTATTGCTGTATACCATTTGGTGTTGAGTGATTTATTTCAGTCAACATGTGAGTCCATTTTAAAACTCATCAACACAAGTTCCATCTGGCCCTGAAGCTGTACAAAAGGTGACTCAGTGGGCAGTTTTCTTCCTCAATATTCTGTATACGTTTCTCCCTTTGCAACTGATATCTAGTCTCAATCAGTAGAATCTTTCTGTAATAGAGGTGAATTTCATACTATAAAACAAATCTGAGCTTGCCAGAAAAGTAAGGCTACTTAACTCAGGTCAGACCTGCCACAGGCCAGGCCTGCCAGCTGCTGTGCAACTCCTGTTCTAGTTTCTGCCCAGGCCTGTAATTATTTACAGTTTTGCACCTGTCAAAATCTTGAAACAATGGCTTTCCTTGTTTCTCAGGGTTTATAGACAGTTAAATGTACTCAGCTTAAAAAGTGAACGCGTAAAGCACACATATTAAAGGGGTCATTATCCGTGAGTTTTTACAATTTTTAACATAAGTAAAATAGAAATGAAGGGGGAAACATAAATTAGGTTTTGATGGTTAATAAATAAAACATTAAAGTAGCTATTCTCAATCTTCATGAATATAGGAATTATCTATGTGTTGTTAAAAAAAATGCTTAATACAAAAGCCAGGCCTCCAATATCAGAACTTAAAAACTGAGTGATGACTACATCTTTAACATTTGGTTTGGAAAATATGTTTTTAAAAATATCAAGTAAAAATAACACAATAATATAATGAACCATAACCATCATATTAAAAGACTGATCAGTATTACTACAATTCAATCTATATTGGGGGGAGGAGCTATTAAATAATTTAGTAGACAGGTAAGATTAAACTACTAAGTAAATCAAAAGAAGGAAAGATAAATGATGCTGAAAGTAGTTCTCTGGGCTACCCTACCACTCACTAAGAGAAATGAGTCTTCTCACTACAGTTGATTCTGCAACTGAGATAGACTGAGAGCTGTGGCTGGCTGAGCTTTTATTCTTTCTCCTAAGTTATGCAACTCTATCCAGAAGGTGTATATTTCTTTAAGAAATCAGCAGCTCTGAGTAAACAGGGTACATCTGGTGAACACATGTCCATGTACAGGTAAACACATGATTTCAGTAATTACTTCCAACACCATCTGTCAAGCAGGTAGTTCAAAACCTACTCAACAGGAAAGGCAGTTTAAAGTAATTTTTAAGCAAGTACTCTTCTCATCTGCTTAACAAAAATAAAGATCAAAATATAACCTAAAAACCTGTCTCCTCTATCCCGAACTTACCCAGGCCAGAGGCAGGCAGGTTCATTCTTGTAACTAAAAAAGATGATAATCCTACATTGGCTAAGAAATACATGAATCTGATTAATTATCCTCCAAAGAAAGTTTCCTATGATTAAAAATGGCAGTAATTTATTCATTACTAATCAATAACTAACAAGACTAGTCTCTGTAACACATTAAAGTGTGCCACCTGTCTGCAAAACACATCACCATTAATTAAGGAATAAACTACTCTAGTGACAAATGCTTTCAAGTGTTTCTCAGTATCATTAACTCAGCTTGAAAAACATAAACCTTAATGCAAAACAGCGCAGGGAAAGAAAAAATATAGCAGCAGAGGAAAAGAAAAAAATATCCAATTAAAAATTTTTCTGACTTCTAAAGATTGGTTGAGAGACTTTGAAAAGATTATTGCAATCTGACCTTGATGAATATCTATATACCATTGGCCTGTTCATTTCTCTGATTTATATCAGTCAAATGTTAAAATAAAGTAAATACAACCAACTCTCAAACATCCAAAGTGATGTATGACAGGAAAACCAAAGGCTGAATTCCCCCAAATAAATTTAAATTTTTCTTTTAGATTCAGTTCCCTCACCTAATCTTTACCACAATTTTTACCATGGCAGAAGTGACTGACTTAAATTCCACCTTTTTGTTCTCCCCATTTCTCCCTTCTGAGATCAAAATATTAAAAGCAAAATTACTTGTATCTACTCCTGATGTGATATAGTAAGAATGCTAGTTCACCTCTGAAATCTTCCTCCTAAAAACCCATAACCCTACTCTAAATATGAGAAAAACATCAGACAAATGCAAACTAAAGGACATTCCACTAAACAGCTGATATTCTACAAAACAGTATTCCTTAAAAGTGTCAAAAACAAGGATCATCTGACAAACTGTCACAGACTAGACAGGACAATTAAGTGCACTGCGGTACCCTGGATGAGATCTTGGAACAGAAAAAGGACATTAGGGACGTGCTTGCTTCGGCAGCACATATACTAAAATTGGAAAGATACTGAGAAGATTAGCAAGGCTATGCGCAGGGATGACATGCAAATTCGTGAAGCGTTCCATATTTAAAAAAAAGAAAAAGGACATTAGGGGAAAACTAGTGAAATCTGAATGAAGTGCGGTATTTACCAGTAGTTAACAGTAATGTACCAATGTTAATTTCTTAGATGGTACAAATGTAATATCCTATACAATAAAAGCCTAATATTCTAAGTGTCTGATGGACCGGTTGGCCGTTCAACCAATCAAAGCGTAATATGCTAATGAATGCTAAGGCCGCTCAACCATTCGCTTTAACATGCACTGACCACCAGGAGCAGACAGTTGATCAGTCAGTCGTTATGACGTGCACTGACCACCAGAGGGCAGACACTCTGACTAGTACTGGCCAATTGGGACTGAGCGAGAAGGGCCGGACATGCCCTGGAGCCCTCCCAGGGTCCCTCCCTGGCTGGCCAACCTTCCGTGTCCCTCCCCGGCCCCGATCATACACCAGTGGGGTCCCTCAGCCTGGCCTGTGCCCTCTCACAATCCGGGACCCCTCGGGGGATATCAGACAGCCGGTTTCGGCCTGATCCTGCAGGCCAGGCCGAGGGACCCCAATGGTGCACGAGTTTGTGCACCAGGCTTCTAGCCTATATAATAAAGGCCTAAGCGACTATTACAGCAGAACGACCGGAACGACCGGTTGCTATGATGCGCACTGACCACCAGGGGGCAGACACTCAGCGCAGGAGCTGCCCCCTGGTGTTCAGTGCGCTTCCACAGGGGGAGCATCGCTCAGCCAGAAGCCGTGCTCACAGCTGGCGAGCACAGGTGCCACGGCGGGAGCCTCTCCTGACTCTGCAGCAGCAGACACAGCGGGCCAGAATGAGCATGAGCAGCACCCGGCCCCGTTTCGGACTCTTCCCTGGCCGCCTGCTGCTTGGCACACTGCTACATCCCCCAAGGGGCCCAGACTATGACAGGGCTCAAGCCAGGCTGAGAGGCAACCCCCCACCCCTACCCCAGTGCACCGATTTTGTGCACCAGGCCTCTAGTAGTAATATAAGATGTTAACAGTAGAGGAAAGTAGGTAAAGGGTATAAAGGAACTCTTACATTATCTTTGTGACTTTTCTGTAAATCTAAAATTATTCTAAAATAAAATGTTTGTCTAAGATTTTGTTCAATAGGGATTCTGAATGTTCATTTATTCAAGCAAAATTCGTTTATCAGACACTATATTACAGCCATGCACAATGTAATACACTGGGGACCCCACCATGAGACAGTCAATGGTGAATACACTCTAGGACAGCAGTTCTCAACCTGTGGGTCACGACCCCTTTGGCAGTCGAACTACCCTTTCACAGGGGTTGCCTAAGACCATAGGAAAACACATATATAATTACATATTGTGAAAGGGCGAGGGCTACGCCCTCCATCTTGCCCCGAATCCTCCATGTTGGGGCAGCAGCCACGTGCTCAGCAAGCACCTTCTTCCCGGAAGCCCAAGACTCTGCTAGCCACACCCAGGATTTCTTTAAACTAACCAATGACAATCAAGGGATGTGCACGCCATAGATATGACCACATCCTGTGTAACAAGACCCGACTTGCACCTGGCCAATAAGCAGGGCCCACAGTCATCTCTCCTCCCCCCTATTAAAACCCCTTTTTCCCACGGGGCTGGCTCTCTCGTCTCGCCGTTGCATCGGTAGAGGCTGGGAGCCAGACCAGGGTCTGTAATAGTAATAAAGACTCTCTGCTTTTGCATCGGACTTGGCTGGCTCCCTGTTGGTCTATTGGGAATCTTGAAATCTGGGCATAACAATTGTTTTTGTGATTAATCACTATGCTTTAATTATGTTCAATTTGTAACAATGAAATTGGGGGTCACCAGAACATGAGGAACTGTACTAAAGGGTCGCGGCATAAGGAAAGTTGAGAACCACCTCTCTAGGACAGTGGTCGGCAAACTGCGGCTCGGCAAACAGCGGCTCGCAAGCCACATGCGGCTCTTTGGCCCCTTCAGTGTGGCTCTTCCACAAAATACCGGCTCTTCTGCAAAATACTGACTTCTGCGCATGGGCCAAGAAGTTTCAATCGCACTGTACATGCATGCCCGCACGTGGAATTTTGTGGACGAGCCACACTCAAAGGGCCAGAGATCCGCATGTGGCTCGCAAACCGTGGTTTGCCGACCACGGCTCTAGGACATCACAAAATTGGGACTAAAATCTACCACTGACAGGAAGATGAATGAAAAGCAGGTGAGTATAAAACAAGGTAACTCACTGATATAAAGCATACAAATAATTACTCCAAGAGTCCCAATTTTGATCCCTGGCCCTATTCAAGGCAGCCAGTCGATGGCTCTCTCTGTCTCTCCTCTACCTATCTCTCTCTCTGTTTCTCCTCTCTCTATCTCTCCCCCTCCCTCCCTCCCTCCTTCCCTGCCTCCTTCCTTCCATTCCACCCTCCCACTCTCTCTAAAAAGCAATGGAAAAAATATCCCTCAGTGAAGATTAACAAAAAAATAATAAATAAATGCTTGACCATAAAGAATGAGATATGGCCCTAACCAGTTTGTCTCAGTGAATAGTCTGCGGACTCAAGGGTCCCAGGTTCGATTCCAGTCAAGGGCATGTACCTTGGTTGTGGGCACATCCCCAGTAGGGAATGTGCAGGAGGCAGCTGATCGATGTTTCTCTCTCATCGATGTTTCTAACTCTCTACCCTTCTCCCTTACTCTCTGTGAAAAATCAATAAAATATATTTTTTTTAAAAAGAATGAAATATGTTTATGTAGTTCAAATTTCAAGTCTAAGAGTATCCAGCCATACTCAAGAATGCAAAGACCAAGGCACTCTAACAAGAATCCCAATTCCATAGACAGCACCTATAAATACTTCTATTATAAATATCTCAAATAACAACTTAAGGTTTGCTAATTAGTATATTAAACTTCAGAAATTAGTTTTATTGGTAAAAACCATGGCTTGTTCACTGGCAGGATTCTTGCTAGAAACGGTTTTTCACCTATTGAAAGTAGAGTATTCAAGAAATGTAGACTGACTACAAAATTTAAAGACGCTAGAGACACTTGTGAATGAACAGAATCAGTGAGGCCTCAGCCTTTACCCTCAGAGATAGCTCTCAAAACTTAATCTCCACAAGGTCCCCGGTCCAGTCATGGGTTTAGAAGGATTCTTTGCTGCCTTATGTTGAATGTAAAGGTAACTGAATCCTATTTCTAAAATGTCACTGTGTCTGCCTGGATGAAACTTTCATACAAAGTGACAGTCAAGGCACCTGAGAGGATGGAGAGCTGAACCTTCATCAAGCGTATGTAACACACTGCAGTAACTATTTTGAGCCTGCTTCACTAATGAGTGATAATATACACCTGTGTGTGGCAGAATGTGGTTTGAGTCTTGTAGAGAAGTAGCTCCTCTACCTTAGACCTGCTTGGCAAAAGCTGTGTTGTGAATGACAAATGTGACATATGAATTCATTATGGCCCTTGGAAGAAAAGTTATGGCCTTAGAGAAATCCAACTGAAATTTCAGAAAAGCGTTTCTCATGTTTGTGAATGTGCTTTTACTTTGGTAGGGGAGAATGTCTTTAGCTTTTATTAAAGTATTAAAATGGCTTCTATGACTCAGAAATCATTAAGAACCAAAGCCCTGAGTAACCAACAGTCAATGAACAGTTACTGTTTTTCCCCATTAAAATCAGTTTTTCCTTAAATTGCACAATTTATATCCCCCCCCCCAAAAAAGTGGCCTTCTTGTTTGACCTATCATTAGCCTTCAGAAACAGATAAAATTTTAACAATTAGGAAATACAGTGGGGCCTTGACTTACGAGTTTAATTCGTTCCGAGACCGAGCTCGTTAAGGAGCTCATTAACTCATATTACTCTGTCAACTCAATGCAAAAAAATCGGCCAAGAGACAGCTGGTATCTCAAAAACTCGTTAGTCGGGACACTCGTAAGTCAAGGCCCCACTGTACAATTAAATTAATTCACTTGACATTACAGATATCACACCCAAAGCAGAAAGCAAAATTTAAAGCCATTATTTTCAAACAATGAGGCACAATGCCCACTTTTGGATTTCAAACAATTTTACTTAAAGATGTAAATGATCTGCACATGTCAGTGGAGTTTGGTTTTGTTTTTAAAATGAAACCCGTTTATTTCAGCCATGTTTTACAGGATCTTTCCACTAGTTTTTGTACTACATCTTGTAGCTCCCAATTCATCAAACCCTGGAGCACAGTGGCCAACTGAAATTTTCTTCCCTTTGCATCCCTCTAATGATTTTTTTTTTTTCCATCTTGAATGAAATGGTACAAGAAAATAACATTCTATATAGTCATGAGAAATACTGCTACAGGTCAGATTATCATCTCAGTAGTCAAGTTTCTGGTAAAGCAATATACAGAAATATTTTTTAATCCTCATGAGGAAACATGGAAAATGCTGAATTTATTACAAATGAACATTATGAAAAATAACTGCTGAGTATCCACTTCATACAAAATATTCAATATATACTGCTTGAATCAAGTCCTACGTGGGAAAAACTGGAAAGAAAGTGAGCAGCAGACAGGGTAGTGTCATGGGCTACTTATTTAAAAATTAATGAGTCCTCGCTGGTGTTGCCAGGTGTTTAGGATGCAGGCCTGCACACCGGACTGATTCCTGACCCCAGACAGGGTGGAATGAGGAAAGCAACTAATAGATGTGTCTCTCTCACATTGATGTTTCTCTCCTCTCTCCTATCTCTCCTCTTCACTCTCTCTCCTCCTCTCTCTCTTTCTCTTCCTCTCTCCCTCCCCCCTTCCCTTTCACTCTCTGAAAATCAATAGAGAAAATATATGAGGATTAACGAGAAAAAAAAGTCAATGAAAGAGTTATCTCTCATTGACACAAATGCTATCATCATTCAGTTTAACATCTATTATATTTTTTAGAAATTTAAGAGATATTTTGTCATTAATTTTGTTAAAATATGTATTTTTAAACTATTAAATATAAAAATTCTAACACTGTTCTCTAATCCACGTATGAAATAATGAATAGAGGGAAAAAAAGTTCAAAGTAAAAATGTCTGTATACTAGCTTCAGAGAGACAACCAAAGTAAAGTGTCTTTCTAATTGTTAGGCTGCCTTCTAATTTTTGTTTTCTAAAGGACTGATCTTATTTCCTAAACTAATTTCACATAGCTTTAGCTATCTGATTTCTTAAAGAATTCATAGTCTAGCCGAAACCGGTTTGGCTCAGTGGATAGAGCATCAGCCTGCGGGCTGAAGGGTCCCGGGTTCGATTCTGGTCAGGGGCATGTACCTGGGTTGCAGCCACATCCCCAGTAGGAGATATGCGGGAGGCGGCTGATCGATGTTTCTCTCTCATCGATGTTTCTAACTCTCTATCTCTCTCCCTTCCTCTCTGTAAAAAATCAATAAAATATATTTAAAAAAAAAAAAAGAATTCATAGTCTAACCTTAAAATCTCTAGAGCCTTGGAACTCTAGATAACCTCTCAAAATCAGTCTATATGAAAAGGAGGAGGGCCCATCATTTTGGGGGTCTCCCAAAGTTTTGCTCCCTTGCTCCTAGCTGGCCAGCAAATGCTGAATGCCTCTGGGGCCAGAGCTGAAAAGAAGAAATGAAAACTTAGCTGCACTCAAGAAATGTGGCAGTGGCCTTTTCAGGTCTATTTTTAAAATATCAATGAATCCAAATCCACTTATATGAGGGACCTGGAAGTTAAATTCAGAAAGACAGAAAGTAGAATAGTGACTATCAGGGACTAGAGGGAGGGGAAGTTATTGCTTCATGGGTACAGAGTTTTAGTTCTGAATGATGAAAAAGTTCTGGAGATGGACAGTAGTGATGGCTGCACAGCAATGTGAATGTACTTAATGACACTGAACTGTATACTTAAAAATGGTTAAAATAGTAAATTTTATATTATGTATATTTTACCACAAGAAAAAAAAACACTCCCTCTGTCGCATAATAGTAGCAAGTGAATATTTAAGCAGGAATTATTGGCGAATGCAGCTGTACGTTATGTTGTAGCGCAAAATTACGAAGCCTTCAATAAAAATCAATGTTTCATGACATCTGTCATTTGTTTTGACACATCTTTCAATTTGTAGGTTAATCTAATTATTACAAATTATAAATATTTTTCTAATTTCATCCGCTGATCAAAATCAATTGTTTTATTTCAGTTGAATTATCAACCCATTGTAAAAGTAAGATTAAAAAAAGAGAGTTTTGAGAGAAAAAATGGCAGAGGTTTAGACGGACGTGTCGGTGCCTTGTCCTGGAGAAGATAAGGGCGAGCAGCTGAAACGAGTAACATACAGCCCGCATAAGCAGAGGAGATTCAACTGAGAGACAGTCTGCAGCCAGGGAAGACAGAGAACTCCTAGAAAAAGGCAACGGTTAGAGACTGAGGCTGAAACCTCTCCCGGTGCGCCAGCTCAGCCATGGAGACCGCGCCATCTGGAGTGCCTATTACCGGCATCCAGAGACCGGCAACTAACCCGGAAGCAACGGCTCTCAAGCAGCACGACTACGTGAAATCAGAGGAGCCCTGCTTCTCCCCACAGAAAGCAGATCCAAGCAACAGCGGCCTCCTGATCACCACACGGTCTGTCTGAGGAACAGTTGCTGTGTGTGAAGCCTCCCTCCACCAGCCAGAAGAGCCACCACAGCTGTGAACAGCACCCATCAGAGGACCTGCTACCAACAGAGGAGCAGCTGCTACTACAACTGCCAAAGGAGCAACCAGAGCCCGAGGAGCCACTGCCACCCAGGGAGCAGCCACTGAACGACTCAATATCTATACATATCGGTGAGATCAAACATGGGTAGACAAAGAAACCCCCAAAGGAAAGAAAAGGAGGACTCGCCAGAAAAGCAGCTAAGTGATACAGAGGCATGCAACATGACAGAAAAAGAATTCAGAATAAGGGTCCTAGAGTACATAAATCGGATGGAGGAAAAAATCAACAACATATACAAGAAGCTAGAAGAAACAGAAGAAAAAATCAACAACTTAAGTAAGACCCAAGAAGAAATGAAGAGCGATATACCTGCAATAAAAAACACCATTGAAAATATCAACAGTAGACTAGGAGAAGCGGAGGAATGAATTAGTGAATTAGAAGACAAGGAAGCAAAACACACCCAAACTGTACTTCAATTAGAGAAAAAAATTAAAAGACAGGAGGAGAGTCTAAGGGAGCTTTGGGACAACATGAAACAAAACAACATATGAATAATAGGGGTGCCAGGACAACAGAAAGAGGAACAAGGATTAGAAAACCTATTCGAAGAAATAATATCAGAAAACATCCCTGAGGTGGGGAAGAAAAAAGTCACACAAGCCCTGAGAGTCCCAAACAAGGTGAACCCAAAAAGACCCACACCAAGACACATCATAATTAAAATGGCAAATGTTCAGGACAAAGAGAGAATCTTACAGGCTGCAAGAGGGAGACGGAAAGTTACATACAAGGAATCTCCCATTAGATTATCAAATGATTTCTCAACAGAAACACATCAGGCCAGAAAAGAATGGACAGAAATTTACAAAGTGATGCAAAGCAAAGGACTGAATCCAAGAATACTCTATCCAGCAAGGCTATCATTCAAAACTGAAGGGGAAATAAGAAGCTTCACAGACAAAAAAAGGCTAAGGGAGTTTATCACCACCAAGCCAGCAATGCAAGAAATGCTAAAGGGACTGGTGTAAAAAGAAGAAATAAAAAGCTCAGAAAGAAAACAGCCACACAAAAAAAGAAATGGCTACAAACAAGTACCTTTCAATAATAACTTTAAACGTAAACGGACTAAATGCTCCAACCAAAAGACATCGAGTGGCTGAATGGATAAAAAAACATGACCCATACATCTGCTGTCTACAAGAGACCCACCTCATTAGAAGGGACACACACGGACTGAAAGTGAAAGGATGGAAAAATATCTTTCCGGCAAATGGAAAGGAAAAGAAAGCTGGGGTAGCAATACTTATATCGGACAAATAGACCTTAAAGTGAAGGCCATAACAAGAGATAAGGAAGGCACTTCATAATACTAAAGGGATCAATACAGCAAGAAGATATAACCCTGGTAAACATGTATGCACCCAACGCAGGAGCACCCAAATACATAAAAAAAACCTCCTGGAAGATATCAAAGGAGAGATCGACAACAATAAAATCATAGTAGGGGACTTTAATACACCACTGACTTCACTGGATAAATCCTCTAGACAAACAACCAGCAAAGAAACAGCAATGCTAAATGACTCACTAGATCAGATGGACTTAATTGACATCTTCAGAACACTTCACCCCACAGCCACGGAATATACATTCTACTCAAGTGCTCATGGGACAGATTCAAAAATAGAAAACATATTGGGTCACAAACAAAGTCTCCCCAAATTCAAGAAGATTGAAATCATACCAACCATCTTCTCAGACCACGATGGCATAATATTAGAAATAAACTACAATAAAAACAACCCAAAATACTCAAACACTTGGAAGCTGAATAGCATGTTATTAAATATTGATTGGGTTAACAATGAGATCAAAGAAGAAATTAAAAACATCCTGGAAACTAATGACAATGAAAACACAACAATCCAAAACCTATGGGACACAATGAAAGCAGTCCTGAGAGGGAAGTTTATAGCTCTACAGGCCTATCTCAAAAAACAAGAAAAAATGGTAGTAAATCATCTAACTCTACAACTCAAAGAATTAGAAAGAGAGCAACAAGAAAACCCCAGAGTGAGCAGAAGGAAGGAGATAATAAAGATTAGAGCAGAAATAAATGACAGAGAGACCAAAAAAACAATACATAAAATCAACGAAACCAAGAGCTGGTTCTTTGAAAGGATAAACAAGATTGACAAACCTCTAGCCAGGCTCACCAAGAAGCAAAGAGAGAGGACCCAAATAAACAAAATCAGAAACGATAGAGGTGAAATAACAACAGACCCCACAGAAATACAAATGATTGTTAAAAAATACTATGGACAGCTCTACTCCAACAAACTAGATAACATGGAGGAAATGGACAAATTCCTAGAAAAATACAACATTCCAAAACTCAATCAGGGAGAATCTTAAAATCTCAATAGGCCAATAACTATGGAAGAAATTGAAGCAGTCATCAAAAAGCTTCCAGCAAACAAAAGCTCAGGGCCAGACGGCTTCACAGGGGAGTTTTACCAAACATTCAAGGAAGAACTAAAACCTATCCTCCTCAGACTACTACAAAAAATTCAAGAGGAAGGAACACTTCCAAGCTCATTCTATGAAGCCAGCATCACCCTAATACCAAAACCAGGTAAAGACAACACAATGAAAGAGAATTACAGGCCAATATCCCTCATGAATATAGATGCCAAAATCCTCAACAAAATCTTAGCAAATCGGATCCAGCAGTACATCAGAAAGATCATACACCATGACCAAGTAGGATTTATCCCAGGGATGCAAGGATGGTACAATATCCGCAAATCAATAAACATGATACATCACATAAACAAATTGAAAGAAAAAAACCACATGGTCATATCAATTGATGCAGAAAAAGCATTTCACAAAATCCAACACCCATTTTTGATAAAAACTCTCAGCAAGGAGGGAGTAGAAGGATCATACCTCAACATAATAAAAACCATATATGACAGGCCCACAGCCAACATCATACTTAATGGACAAAAACTAACACCATTTCTCCTAAGAACAGGAAAAGACAGGGATGCCCGCTCTCACCACTCTTGTTCAACATAGTACTGGAAGTACTAGCCATTGCAATTAGACAAGAAGAAGAAATAAAAGGCATCCAAATTGGAAAAGAGGAAGTAAAACTGTCCTTATTTGCAGACGACATGATATTATACATACAAAACCGTAGAGACTGCATCAAAAAACTACTAGACTTAATACATGAATTTGGCAATGTAGCAGGATACAAAATTAACCCCAAGAAATCTGAGGCATTTCTATACACCAATAGTGAACTTTCAGAAAGAGAGATTATAAAAACAATCCCATTTACCGTCGCACCAAAAAAATTAAGGTACCTAGGAATAAACTTAACTAAAGAGGTAAAAGACCTCTACTCAGAAAACTACAGGACATTGAAAAAAGAGATAGAGGAATACATAAACAGATGGAAGAACATACCGTGTTCATGGATTGGTAGAATCAACATCATTAAAATGTCCATACTACCCAAAGCAATCTATAAATTCAACGCACTTCCCATTAAAATACCAACGGCATACTTCACAGATCTAAACGAACTCTCCAAAAATTCATCTGGAATTTAAAAAGACCCCGAATAGCTGCAGCAATCCTGAGAAAGAACAAAGTAGGTGGGATCTCAATACCAGATATCAAGCTGTATTACAAAGACACTGTTCTCAAAACTGCCTGGTACTGGCACAAGAACAGACATATAGATCAATGGAATAGAATAGAGAGCCCAGAAATTGGCCCAAACCAATATGCTCAATTAATATTTGACAAAGGAGGCAAGAACAAATGGAGCCAGGATAGTCTCTTCAATAAATGGTGTTGGGAAAATTGGACAGATATATGCAAGAGAATGAAACTAGACCACCAACTTACACCATACACAAAAATAAACTCAAAATGGATAAAGGACTTAAATGTACGACAGGAAACCATAAAAATTCTAGAAGAATCCAAAGGCAACAAAATCTCAGACATATGCTGAAGCAATTTCTTCACTAATACAGCTCCTAGGGCACTTGAAACTAAAGAGAAAATGAACAAATGGGACTACATCAAAATAAAAAGCTTCTGCACAGCAAAGGAAACCATCAACAAAACAGCAAGAACACCCACTGTGTGGGAAAACATATTTGCCAATGTCATATCTGATAAGGGCCTAATCTCCAAAATTTATAGGGAACTCATACAACTTAACAAAAGGAAGATAAACAATCCAATCAAAAAATGGGCAAAGGACCTAAATAGACACCTTTCAAAAGAGGACATTCAGAAAGCCAAGAGGCAGATGAAAACATGCTCAAAGTCACTAATCATCCGAGAGATGCAAATCAAAACAACAATGAGGTACCATCTCACACCTGTCAGACTGGCTATCATCAACAAATCAACAAACGACAAGTGCTGGAGAGGATGTGGAGAAAAAGGAACACTTGTGCACTGCTGGTGGGAATGCAGACTGGTGCAGCCACTATGGAAGACAGTATGGAGTTTCCTCAAAAAACTAAAAATGGAACTCCCATTTGACCCTGTGATCCCACTTCTAGGAATATATCCCAAGAAACCAGAAACACCAATCAGAAAGGATATATGCACCCATATGTTCATAGCAGCACAATTCACCATAGCTAAGATCTGGAAACAGCCTAAATGCCCATCAGTAGATGAATGGATTAGAAAACTGTGGTACATCTACACGATGGAATACTATGCTGCTGTAAAAAAGAAGGAACTCTTACCATTTGCAACGGCATGGATGGAACTGGAGAGCATTATGCTAAGTGAAATAAGCCAGTCAATGATGGAAAAATACCACATGATCTCACTCATTCATGGATAATAGAGACCATTATAAACTTTTGAACAATAATAGATACAGAGGGAGAGCTGCCTCAAACAGATTGTCAAACTGCAGCGGGAAGGCCGGGGAGGGTTGGGGGGCAGGAAGGAGGGGGGTAAGAGATCAACCGAAGGACTTGTATGCATGCATATAAGCATAACCAATGGACATAAGACACTGCGGGGGGGGGGGGGGGCGGGGGTAGGGGAGTCCAGGGGATTGTCAAGGGCGGGAAAAAAAAAAAGGACACATATGTAATACCCTTTGTAATACTTTAAGCAATAAAAAGGGAAAAAAAAAAAGAGAGTTTTCAAGCAAAGATCGAGTTGCAATTGTCTAGTTCTTGATGCATTAAAAGAAAAAGAAAAAGTAGCAGAAAGGTGCAATTACGTTAGCTGCAAAACAATTTAAGTGCAACAGAATGACCATATCAAGAATTTGGACACGTGCTTCCGAAAATAATTGTCAAGGAGAATCTTATGCTAATGTTGATTCTTTGAAAAATCAAAGCTGTGGACGTAAATGCAAAGATTATGGAGAACAACTTGAAAAACTTAGACATATTCCTCTTAGCAGAAGAGGCACCATATTAGCCTTTGATAATATTTCTCCCGAAATACTGGATAATACGTTTCTGTCACTTCAACAAGTTATGCTGGAAGCAATGAAGAACGATGGCTCCAATAATTTTAAGCTCACGCATATAGGGAAAGCAAAGCTTCGCTGCCAAGGGATCCTACCTACAAGTTTACAATGCAGTAACGAAATTATTGAAAAATCCAGAGACTATCTGAACACTCAAAATAAAAATTTAGAGTACTATTTTTTATTTATTGTTTAATTTAGTCTAGTTTTTTGATAATAAATGTTGCGTTCTATATTTATTTTCTTTTGCTACTATTATTATGGGACAAATTACATTCATCAACTGCTACTATTATTTATGGGACAGAAGGAATATATATATATATCTCAATGAAAAACAAGATGGCTGCCCACAGAATCTTGCAGATGGGTGGCATCCCACAGTATATTGGCATGGCCAGAGAAAAGGAAAAGAACAAAAGAATAATGGAAGTAGCAGGAACAGATATCAAGAAACTGGTACTGCCGAGCCGGTTTGGCTCAGTGGATGGAGCGTCAGCCTGCGAACTCAAGGGTCCCAGGTTTGATTCCGGTCAAGGGCATGTACCTTGGTTGCGGGCACATCCCCACTGGGGGGCATGCAGAAGGCAGTTGATCGATGTTTCTGACTCTCTATCCCTCTCTCTTCTTCTCTCTAAAAAATCAATAAAATATATTAAAAAAAAGAAGAAGAAGAAACTGGTACAGCTGATTTAGCAAACATGAAGAAACCAATTAGTGATGTAGAAAATCACTTCCTCTGATCATAAACTGACATCTGAGCTCTGCCCTAAAGGAGAAAACAGTGTGTCTTTCTGAACATCTGGATGGACCTATAACCTCAGCAGTCCGACAGGATGATTTTGATAGGAAGTCCTGCACCCATGTGGGAAAAAAGGGGGAATTTACAAAGAAGAAATCCATCAGATGGCCCACTTTCCTAGATGCCTTTTAAGAAACAATTCTGGGTATTACTATCAGTATCCAATTTTGTGTAGAACCATGAGAACATCCAGGTCTGAGGCGCTGGACAACTTGACTCTTTCCCCCGAAAGACACAGTCCTAGAAAATATACACTACAAATATATCTTTCAAAATTATTGGCTGGAAAAGGAGCAGCCCTGCATTTCAGCCATTGTGTACTTTTCACTAGAGGTGAAAGCAGTGAAACAGCCATTATTCTGATTTTTCTGTATTTCAGTACATTGGGATCATGACATACCTTCATTACCTTCATGGCTCTGGGAGAAGGGCCTGTCATTAATGTAGCTATGGTTCCTGTAAGCTCTGCAGAGTTGATGCTTCCTAGCAAAATTATTATAAACAAGACAATATGCAAAAGATGTGGGAACAGAACCTTCTCTGCACAACTCAAAGAATGGCACCTGGATGCACAGGTAGAGATGTCCATTCTTCTCCTTCTGTGGAATGGAACTGAAGGAGCTTTTCCTGGACCCAGAATGAAAACTTTGACTCTTTTTTTTTTTTTTTTAAATCTTTAACCCTTTGCGGTCGTATTAAATTTGGACATGGGTGTCGTACTGGTCGGAATTAATTTCCATTGAAAGAGCAGTGATACATAACATGCAAGATTATGAAGGATAAACAAGATTTATTAATTCTTTTTTGGAACTACGTCACTACTAGTAGAATCACTACAAACGTTATCACTTTCTACGTCAGAGTCAGTATTCAAGGTGCCAAAATAAAACTCTTCATCGTTACTTTCAGATTCGCAGTACACTTCTTTCGGTAACTTTCTTTTTGCCATTTTGGAGTATTATTTTGAAATATCTTAACAAGCGAGAATGCCTAATTACAGTTAAACGTACTTTGTAAAGCTTTATTTGAAATTCTGCGAAGTATCTCCGAAGCTTGTCGATTTCTTCACTCTCAAAAGGCGACTGACTCGCCACGGTGTTTTGCATGGCGAGTGTGGAACGACCGCGTTTGTTTATATTGAGTTTCGATATCTCCGATTTGTCGGGGCAATGTTTTGGTTCGTGACAAGGTCGCTTAGACACTTAAGAGCTTTCAGATAAAATTATGAACTGATACATGAATGAATAGAGTTAAGATTCGTACGGTTCCTTGCTGTGGTGGCTGAGAGCAGACATACGACCGGAACGGTAAAAAAGCTTTGGTGGCTGAGAGTAGAGAAACGACCGCAAAGGGTTAAATTCTTTAAAAACTTTGACTCTTATAAAAGTAGCCAGCAGGTGCTCAGAAAGACTTGTGTCAAACATGACAAGTCACAAGTTATTTAACCTGGGAATCTTTCTGAATCAAGCTACCCCAAATTCAACTATAACTAGGTCTCATAAGAAGCTTTTATTATTAGACTTTAATCATCCTTATTAAATGGCAAAACATGACAAGTGAAGGCAGAATATTCTTATGGTCCTGACCTTCCAGAAAGCCACAGGCAAGAAAGTAAGGCTGTTGTTGTGGACAGAGTTGGGTATATGAAGTATATTAACTAAGAAGAACATCTGTTAATGAAGAACGCATCTATCTGAAAAGAGAGTTTGGTCATTTGTCCTGTTCTTCACTCTGTTTCTGGGAAAGATGAAAATGACTGTTCATCCTCTTGATAAAACACACAAAAAAGTTCATATAGTTGAGGCTCTGAAAGTTGAGTCTCAAAGGGATTTCAGTGACCTAGAATTGAATAACAAGAATTACTTTGTCCTAGCTGGTTTGGCTCCGTAGATATAGTGTCAGCCTGAAGCGTCCCAGGTTTGATTCTGGTCAAGGGCACATGCCTGGATTGCGGGCTCAATCCCCAGTGTGGGGTGTGCAGGAGGCAGCCGATCAGTGATTGTCTCTCAACATAGATGTTTCTATCTCTCTCCCTCTCCCTTCCTCTCTGTAATTAATAAAAATTATTTTTTTTAAATAAAATAATTACCTTAACTGGGTAAATTATCAGAAAAAATAAATGCACAATCTATATATATAAAAAGCCAGCAACTGGAACACCATAATGACTGGAACAACTGGTCGCTATGACGCCCACTGCAACCAGCGAACCAGCCCAATAGGCCTCTCCCACCGAGATCGAGGGCAGGGCAGCAGGCCAATCCCCAGAGACCCTCACCCTGGCTGGCCCTGCCCCTGATTACCCCCCTACCCCAACAGAGTGCAAGGCCAGACGGCCAACCTCCTGCAGCCCCTCCCCAAGGCCGGCCTCAACCCCGATGGGCCCCCACAACCCTAATCAGCCCCCAGTCCCTCCCCCCAGACAGCCCCACCCCTGATTGCCCCCCCATACCAATTAGGGGTGGGGCCCACCAGCCCAACACCCTTGACCCCTCCCCCCAGCCAGCCCAGCCCTGATCAGGCCTCGATCAGGCGGGCTGGCTGGACCCACCTGTGCATGAATTCGTGCACTGGGCCTCTAGTTAAAATATAATTGTCAAGTAAATGAGAAGGGAGGAAGAAAAGTGAGAGGCTGTCTTTAGAATCTGAAGGCCACCCCCTCTGGCAGCAGCTGAGACGTGACCTCTTGCTCCAAAGAAAGTTCTGGCTCTCTCTCAACTTCTCAACACTACTGGGAGCTCCCATCCTCACTTAATTTTGGACCCTCAAAACACTGGTTTTCCACATTTATCCAAAAGGTTTGGTTATTCTTTCATATGTTCTGCAATGCTAACAAACTAAAAATAAAGCCTCAAAAAACATACCCTAAGGGGGAAAATGCAAAAATGATGACTATAAATTCTCATAGTTGAAATTCCCATCAGTAAGCTTTCTACAGTGGTTTCACGATTTTTGAACCACAAGAATAATAAAATTTCAGAGTTCCAAAAA
Source organism: Myotis myotis (assembly GCF_014108235.1). Lineage (NCBI taxonomy): Eukaryota > Metazoa > Chordata > Mammalia > Chiroptera > Vespertilionidae > Myotis > Myotis myotis. Next base: position 75,989,990 of record NW_023416324.1, read on the forward strand.
AATAATCCCTCTGTGACCCAGGCAGAAATTCTGTGGAATACCAAATTAGAAGCCCAAAATGGTCTTAATCATTATAAAAAACTTTTAAAAGAAGTAAAGATGAAGCAAACCAGGGACAAGTTATAATCATTACACTCATTTATTAGTTATAAGCAAAATTCACAAGATCTCATGATGTTCGGGGTTCCAAGCAGAAAACTGCCCAAAATAGTTATAAAACCCCAAGTGAACTCTGAGGTTAAATAACAACTGAAAATACTTCTGTGCTAGTCATCATCTCTAAAATCCTTAGTCATTTTGATAGTTTCAAATTCAGAATAAAATCCCAGCTAAAAAAACAAGTGAGAATTGTCCTTGACTTCATGTTCTTCATATGTACTCCAGTAAGTCTATTAAGCATTCTCTTTACTCAAAGGAAAAAACACACAAAAACTCTTAATAGATAAACAGTAACCTACGTTAATGTCCTAGTTTCCTACTAGTAAGAATAAGTAAAAGCTGCCATACCTCTACAACAAATCTCATAAGACAAAGTCCTAGAAAATGTAAAACCACACACATGCTGAGAAAACAAAGTTAAAAATCAAAAACTTTCGAATATACATCCCCAAAATACACTTATAAATTATATACTTGCATTACTATTACAAATTAATTATAAACATGAAAGATTATAGAAATGGAAATTTTAAAAGAATGTGATAAAAATGAAGGTTTTAGTGTTTCCTTCCAACCCAAATCCCAATGCATTGTTTTATCTACCGTAGGGGTATGTACACCCATCTAGAAAGCCACTAGAAAAGACAAATGCCAGACTTTGATACATAACAAGGTCCCTTTACTGCACACTGCCTGGAGTCCACTCTAAGCTATGTAAGCATTAATAACTGAACACCATATCCAACTCAGGATGGCTGCTTGCAGCCCTTTTTGTGTCTATCATCACCACCTCCCTAAAAAGATACAGAACAAGAGAGGAGGCAAGGAGAGAAAACTGCAAGCACCAAGGCCACTGGTTAAGAGCACTAATAAGGAAGTTTAACAAAACTACAAATTAAATTAAGTGTGGGTGTTTATTCTGCCAGCTCTGACTTTCATTCAGCCTGGTACTCTTGCCCCCCTTGCCTCAGACCATTATGCGGAGTAAAGTGTATTATCAATCACCTTCTGCAGCACCACCAAGCAGAAGGCAGGCTGGCCCCACCACACCATCTGCACGTGCACCTGCTCTCAGCAGCAGTGGCTGCTTAGGGTCTGCTGGCCTGGAGATGCCCTGGCCCAGAGGGCACCACTGTGAACTCACAATTTTGTAGGAACTAGTCCAAGGACTCAGGAAGAAAAACTGGAGAGAGCCAAAGACAAAGAAACAGGACAATGAATGGCAGCTTATCAATGTGAGCCACAAAACCTCTTCGGAAAAAGGTCACAAAGCACCTTACCCAACCCATAGTGCCTAAAGAACTTCAGTCATTATTGCCTTTTTCCATCTTTAAGAAAATCTTTTAAAATAGCTTTTGTTGCATGAAATATATACTTCAGTTCATTTTTTAAATATATTCATCATTATTAGCAAAATAATTATCATAGCGTATCATAATCTCAATTTCCTTTAACACTCAAAGTACTCAAGCAGACAATGGTGGGTACATAGGAATATCATTAAATCAATTCACAGTAGACCTGCAAAACCTGTCAAGATTTAAATGTTTAATTATTCCCTGATTATTGCTTTTATGAGCCTGGTAAAGTAGTTCTGACTTTAAAAGTTTTCCTAGAGCTAATTCTCAATATACAAGAAGCTCAAGTGTGTATATTGGAAAGACATAAAATCTATAATAAAGGCAATGCAAATGGTAACTAACCCAAATAAATGTAGAAATACTCAATTTTGTTTATAATCAAAGAAATATACATTAAAACAATGAGCTATCATCCCAATTACTATTAAATTGAGCAAGGTAAAATGGTAGCTCTAAAAGCACATGAGGGAAAGTGTGTCTCTGTCACTCATACACTAATTGATATACTATTTCTAGAGAACAACGTGGCCAAAAAAATGCAGAATCTTTAAAATGCTCATTCTTTTACCCAAATTCTATCTTCATGAACCTGCTCTACATTTAAAAATAATCACAGAAATCAACACAAAGACTTATTCCCAAAGATGTTCATTTATTTGATATTTATAGTAGTAAATATATTTATAGTAGTGAATAATAACTTGAATAAAATTTAAGTACTCAACCAAAGAATGCATATGTTATAGTATAGCCACAAAATGAACTATTACCCAGCCATTTAAAATTAATATCTATAATAATAAAAGGGCAATATGCTAATTAGACCGGACATTCAATGTCCTGGACATCCTTCCTTCCAGACAAAGCCACAGCTGGTGGGGGCCAAGGCCAAGTCAGCAGAAGCCCCCCGGGCGCGGCCATGGTGAGCAGGGGCCAGGGCCAAGGCTTCTGCACAAATTTCGTGCATCAGGCCTCTAGTATCATATAATAAACCTAAATGTTTTTAAGTGGGATACAAAAATAGCACAAACATTTCATCCATGTAAAAGAGACCAATACAGGAAAATATTGGAAAGATATATGCCAACATGTTAACGATGGTAGCCACTACATAAGGGGGGTACAGGTGACTTTTAATTATATTTCCAAATGCTCTACAATCTGCAAGCTATTTTTTTATTACAGTTGGAAAGAATAATAGTTTTTAAAGTCTACAGATCAACAATCAATGATATTTCTGAAAATCAGCTATTTTTTAACACTAAGACCAGCCTTATGAAATATAAGCCTAATACAATAAAAATAGAATTTGTTATCATTTAATTCTGAATAATTCTTAAAGTGTCTATGACTATGATAATCAATGTCACAACATAAACCTTTACTAAACAACAATCAATAGCAAAGAAAACATCATTTATCCCCAGGTGGAATTATACAATAGGTTTTAAACAGACATTATGGTGTATCCCCTCTGGTGATTTTCTTCCCCTAAAAATCACTGTGTGAAAGATGAAAGAATAATTTTATTAATCCCAATTTTGAAGAATACAAAACACTATAAAAGCAATTTTTTCTAATAAATATCTAAGTATAAATAAAACAAGGAATTTTTAACCAAATATTGGATTACAATGGTAATCTAATGAATCTATGCTAACTACAATGAAAATAAATAAACAATAGAAACATACCAAAAAAAAGAGAAACAGAAAAAACATGTTTATGTCCAGGCATCCATCGACGGTCTGAGAACACATCCCCCCCATGGACAATGGATGATACTGCATACTGTAATGGGATAATATGGTAAATAAATACAATATGCTTTAGGGGAGTACAAGTTAGGAAATGTAACTTGGGCTGGGAGTTTAGGGAAGGATTCTAGAAAGAAGTGCTGTTATATCTGGATAATGAAAGATAAATGTTATCCAGTAAGAGAAGGGATGGAAGACAGAGAGCAAATTGTGTGGTACACTAGAACCAGTGTTTCTTGAGGGAAATGGCCTACGGTGTCACTGGATAGGAGGCAGGACCTATACTGTCACATGAGCTTCACCAGGTGCTCCACACACCCACACCGGGCTCCTGCGGAGACTGAAGAAGGAAGGAGCACTGGAACCAGGAAGAGAAGTGCTTTCCTGCTGCTATCACCTTGCACTTTCCCTCCACCACCCTTTACTGACAAAGCTAACATTGCAGCTGCTAACAAAGGAGAACTATTACAGGGCCAGTTCCAGTCTCATGAAGAAAAGCAAGAAATGCTGGATTTGGGGCTGAGAAACAATAAATTAATAACTGGCACACTGTCTTTCCTATCAAATAAAAGACAGGAATCTGTGTGTTTTTATCCTTGGCCCCTAACACACTGCCCGGCATAAAGTAGGAATTCAATAAATTTGTACACCATGGTAAAATGGAAGGAACACAGAATTTAGACCCAGGAAGATACTGTTCAATCCAGTCCAATCATGGGGACCAGGGATGGGGTGACACACGATTAACAGCAAGAAAGGCCTGGGTTTCCCAGAGGTCAGCTCGCACAGGATTGTGGCTGCCTGGGAGCATTTTAGACTCCAGGTCCCATTTCATAGCTTTATTACAACTTCCTATGATGCTCTTCATAGGGATTCATCTTCAGAGAGAGGCCATCTTTTAAAAGAACTGCAGCTCGGCAGGTGTGGTTCAGTGGGTTGAGTGTCATCCCATGCACCAAGAGTTCACCAGTTCAATTCCTGGTCATGGCACATGCCCAGGGTGTGGGCTTGATCTCCCCAGTAGGGAGCCGATTGATGTTTCTCTCTCATCATCAATGTTTCTATCTCTCTCTACCTCTTCCTCCCTCTCTCTAAAATTAATAGAAACATATTTTAAAAATAAATAAAACAACTTCATGCATTTATGACAACAATGAAACAACCGAGTTGAAGCAGGCCAATAGGAAATGTCCCCAACTAATGTGAGGCAACAAACAAATCTGACCCATGTATTCTTCCTAACCTGTTTTTTTATTTCTCACAAAATACTGATTGTTCATTGAAGGCATTACATTCTATATTATCATTGGTATTAAAACCTCTTATTTTTCTGTTCTTAAAATCACATTCTGATGTCACAAAACTTTGATGATAAAACAAGATACCTCTTTGCAGGATAGCACACAAGAAATACTGGTTTAAATGTACCCTGTTATAAACAGCCTTGCCTTGCTGAAAAAAAACAACATTGTTAAATTACATTTTGAAATTTTTTTTTAAGGCTCAAGATTTGATCCAAAAGTGCCCTGTTGTGCCAGATTTCTATATAAAGCTATACACAGAAAGTAAAGATTTTCTTTCTATCAGAATAAAAAGAATCGCAGATGTAGACAGTGACAGACAACATTCAGTCTTAGTAAAGTCTTGTTAATTGAGAAAACAATTCCAGACAAGTGACAACCTGTCCTAGTTTTAACCATCTTTGAATAAAAAAAAAAGGGGGATTAAACACTACTAACAGTGCTTTCACTGTCACGAAATTCATCCTGTTTTCCTTAATTTGGCACATATTTATAAAAAAAACTAACTTCAAATATAAAGTCACATCTTGAAAAACCACCAACACTTGGGAATCCATCCTACATAATAAAGAGGTAACATGCAAATTGACCCTCATGCCCTCGTGTCACAAGATGGCCACCCTCACGTCGTCACAAGATGGCCGCCCAATGTCATCACAAGATGGCCAGCAGGGGGGGCTGTTAGGGGCGACCAGGCAGGCAGACAGGTGAGCAATTAGGAGCCAGTGGTCCAGGATAGTGAGAGGGATGTCCGACTGCAGGTCTAGGCCCGATACCCGGAGGGGTCCCAGATTGGAGAGGGTGCAGGCTGGGCTGAGGGGACCGCCCCCCACCCTCCCACACAAATTTCGTGCACCAGGCCTCTAGTTTAGTATAAAATTGGTGGGGGGGGTGGGGGGGGGGAGAGGCAGGCAAAAGAAAATAATGAACAAAGGCAAACAAACTTAACTAGCATTCCAGTTATCTAAAACAAAATACAACTCAAGGCAACAATGCAGCTGCATTTTTAAGAAATTCAATGAAAGTATAAATAATGAATTTTATATCAAACCAAGCTGTCCTTTTAAGTATCAATGCTACACAAAAACATTTTAAACTTACAAAAATCTAAGATGCCCTTTTAAAGAATATCCTGCAGGATGAGCTAATATAATCAAAAAAATTTTTAAAAAAATTTAGCAAAAAGAGTGATAAGCCCATTCATACATATAATTGTAGATATAAGACTAAAAATAAAGGTGAGGACATTAATCTTTGAAATTAGAATATTAATGTGCAAATGCTGTATGTTGTGACAAAACAGAAATAATGCAAAAATATGTGAAGAAATGAGATTAAAATAAGTTCATTGGTTGGCAAAAGGCAAAAATTCAAGGAAACCATATCAGCTCTAACAAAATGATGATAAACAATTAAATAGATAACAATACAGGCATTTAAAATGTATAAAGATAAAGGTAACCAGAATAAAAATACAAACACTCCTAAACAACATTTCATTAACTTTAAGAAAAATATATGTCATATGAAATATAAAGCAACTTAGATAATTATAAAATACTAGAGGCCCGGTGCACGAAATTACTGCATTGGAGGGCAGGGGGTCCCTCAGCCCAGCCTGTGCCCTCTTGCAATCCAGGACCCCTCGCTCCTTACTGCCCGCCTGCTCGCTGCTCTTTAGAGCTGCTGCGGAGGCGGGAGAGGTTCCCACCATCACCACTGCGCTTCCTAGGTATGAGCCCAGATTCCGGCTGAGTGGTGCTCCCTCTGTGGGAGCGCACTGACCACCAGGGGACAGCTCCTGCATTGAGCATCTGCCCTTGGTGGTCAGTGTGCATTATCGTGACCAATCATTCTGGTTGTTCCACCATAAAGGTTGCTTAGGCTTTTATTATATAGACCAGGGGTCCTCAAACTACGGCCCGCGGGCCACATGCAAATACAAATATTGTATTTGTTCCCATTTTGTTTTTTTACTTCAAAATAAGATATGTGCAGTGTGCATAGAAATTTGTTCATAGTTTTGTTTTAAACTATAGTCCGGCCCTCCAATGGTCTGAGGGACAGTGAACTGGCCCCCTGTTTAAATGGTTTGAGGACCCCTGATATAGATGATCATGTGCCACTTGACAGGGATACATTCTGAAAAATGTGTTGGTGGACAAGTTCGTCTATGTGCAAACATCATAGAGTACACTTACACAAAATAAGATGGTGTAACCTACTTTTAGCCTATGACTTAGCCATGACTCAAAATCAAAGAGAAATAGGAAAAAAACATGCATAAATGTAATAACAAATTATTTTATATGTCAAAAAAACACCATACGCAAAGTCAAAAAGTAATTAAAAAATTGAAAGAGCATGTTTTTTACATATATCCATAATACATAAGAAAACTCATAAATATTGAAAGACAACTGATGAAAAATAACAGAGACATGAACGATTTACAAAAAGGTATAAAATTGTCAAACGCATAAAAAGATGTTCTAACTCATTCACAATTAGAGAAATGAAAACTAAAACCCTAAGATGTCATTTAACTTTACTAATGGTGAAATTATAATGGATAACAACAACAACATTCTGTTTGAAAGCTTTAGAGGAAACGAGCAATTTTTATAATTCCCAGTAAGAAGCAAATTATTACTTCTTTTGAAGAATGCTTTGGTCATATTTATGTATGAAAATTTATCCTGAAGATACACATCCAACAATACAAAAATACACATGCAAATTTTACTCATTACAGCACTATTAGGAACAGCAAAATGCTGGAAACAACCTAAATGCCCACAGATAGGAAAGTAGTTGAATAAACCATTATACGGCCACTCAATGGAATACTAGACAGCCACAACAAAAATAGGATATTCACTATCAACTGAAGCAGAAATTCTGGACCATATTATAAAAAATAAAAGGGTATCTATAATATGCTATCATTTAGGGAAACTTTAATAATATACATGAATTCTGCATACAAACTCTTTATATTTATTCTGTGGGCTTCAAAGAATTGATATAAATAAATGAATAAAAATTGAGGAAAAAAATAGTTCTTCCTCATAGTAAAATTCCAATTAATAAATGTAAAAGGCAGGAGAGAAATAGAAAAATCAAGACTGGATTTGTGCTCATACATATAGAAAAGAAAGAACAAACTGGAAGCTAATGGGAGACAGGTAGGATGAGGATGAAAAGGATACAGTAATGAGGATGCTAAAAAGAATGAATGGTCAGTGATACTTCTCTGAGCAAACTATTTAGTATAGTTTTGACTTTGAGAATTGTGCTAATGTTTCACATACTCAAAACAAAATTGACATCAGACAGGAAGTGCACAGAATCCATAATGGAATACAAGTGCTAACAAGTTAACCTAATTGAATTACAAATTAATAGCATAACCACATTGAATGGGGTGGCAAAGTTACATAATCTATGTAAGTGGTTCCCTTAAGATTGAGAACAAGACAGGATGTCTGTTTTCACCACTCTTATTCAACAGTACTGGAAGACCTCGCCACAGTAATCAGACAAGAAGAAATAAAAAACATCCAAATTGGAAAGGAAGAAAAAAAGCTGTCATTATTTACAGATGACATGATACTGTATACAGAGAACCCTAAAGATTCCACCAAAAAACTCCTAGAACTGATTAATGAATTTGATACCATTGTAATTAAATTGTTATTAATAATAGGAAAGGAGCAAAGGGAAGGAAAATACTACAGGCATGTCATCTAGGCAGCTTCACCAGGAAGCTCAAGCTTTACACTCGCCAGGGAGCCACCTGTCTATTTCCCACAGATTGCTGGGGAAAGGGGTTGGACAGGGAGAAGAATAGACACATGCCCAGTAAACTTGAGTGATACAGGGAAGGTACTTTCTTGTCAGTTACACCTGGGAACAGGTCATTAGCCAGAATGGGCGTGGCCACTACAAGGACCTAAAATTTGTTATATTTAATTCCCTAAATAAAGCAGTCCACTCTCTTGGCAGGTTGCCCTTGACTCCTGGCTTGCGTGGCTCTTTCATGTTTCCTATCATTCTCCCATTTATTATATAGGAATATGGTAATGTAAGGCATCTGACCATTAGAGGAAGCTAGGCAAAAGGTCTATGGAGATTAACTGCATTATTTTTGCAACTTTCCAATCGTACATTATTTCAAGATGCAAGTTAAAAAATTTTAACTCTATGAAGTTCCAGTGAAAACATATTTATAAATAATATTTATAATGGCCATTAGGGAAAAAACTAAATGTTCGTCAATAGGTGAGTAGTTAAATAAAATGTCATGTATATAAAATTGAATGCTATCCTATATAATAAAGAGCAAATATGCTAATTAAACTGGACGGTGGAATGATCCTGTGGAATGACCAGTGGGCGGGGGGCCGGGCCGCGGGGCCACGAGGCAGGCAGGGGCATTTCGTGCATCAGGCCTCTAGTAAATCCATAAAGAAATAAGACAACAAAGAAGTATTCTATTAATCCACACATAAAAAAGAATGAGGACGCCTTAGATATGCCTTTATGAAATTATTCCAGAATATGTGGGTTAAAGGGGGGGGGGGGAGGAAGGGGAGGGAGAAGAGAGAGAGTCAAGAGAGGTAAGAGGAGGGAGAGAGAAAGAGAGGGAGGGAGGGAAGAATAAGATTTCTTGTAATCTCTTCTGCTGTTATAAAAATAGCACAATAAGTAACTTTATATTACCCTTCCAGACAACTGTTTCTAATCTGTAGGAGAGGGTCATAAAACACAGGGATATATATTTTTCTAATGTTTGCACTATCAAAAAATTACTTTCCTAGAAAAAATTAATAATTAAAACTCCCACCAGCAACGTATCTGAGTAAACATTTCCTAGAATCTTAGAAACACTGGATTTACTATAAAAAAAAATTCAATCTACTTGGGAAAAAATAGTATCTCATTTTAATTTGTATTTCTCTGACCACTGGTAAGAATGAAAGTTTTTTCATATTATTTTGCCACTTGTATTTCTTCTATAAATTGCTTATTCATACCCTTTGGAAGTTTTCACTAAGACAGTCTCATTTAAGGCACTTTTTCACATTATTCATTTATATATAAACTAGAGGCCCGGTGCACAAAAATTTGTGCACTGGCGGGGGGGAGGGGGTGTCCCTCAGCCCCACTTGTGCCCTCTCACAGTCTGGGACTCCTCAGGAGATAACGACCTAATGGCTTAGGCCCACTCCCGGGTGGCAGAGGGCAAGCCCAATCCCTAGGTGCCTGCCCCGCAGCCCCTGGTCAGGCTCAGAGCAGAGCCGATTGGGAGTTGGGGCGCTGCCCCCTGTCATGACCAGAGCAGGGCGGATCAGGAGGTTGTAATGCCACCCTCAGTCACGCTCAGGGTAGGGCTGATGGGGAGTTGGGGCGCCGCCCCCAGTCACACTCAAGGCAGGGTCGATAGGGAGATTGTAGCGCCACCCCCTTTCACGCACGGAGTAAGACCAATAGGGGAGTTGGGGCACTGCCCCCTGTCACACACAGAGCAGGGCCCATAAGGGGGGTTGGGGCTCCGTACCCTGTCACACACAGAGTAGGGCCGATAAGGGGGTTGGGGAGCTCCCCCCGTCACGCACAGAGCAGGGCCAATCAGGGGGTTGGGGAGCTCCCCCCTGTCACGCAAAGAGCAGGGCCGATCAGGGGGTTGGGGAGCTCACCCCTGTCATGTGCAGAGCAGGGCCGATCAGGAGGTTGTGATGCCACACTCAGTCACACTCAGGGTAGGGCCAATGGGGGGGTTCGGGCGCCGCCCCGTCACACTCAAGGCATGGTCGATGGGGAAGTTGGGGTGTCACGCCGTCACCCACAGAGCAGGGCCGATCAGGAGGTTGGGGCACTCCCCCCTGTCACACTCAGGGCAGGGACGATGGGGAGGATGCGGCTCCACCCGGTCACACACAGAGCAGGGCCCGTGGGGGGGTTGGGGGGCCGCACCCTGTCACACACAGAGCAGGGCCCATGGGGGGGTTGGGGCACCTTCCCCTGTCACGAACAGAGCAGGGCGGATAGGGAAGTTGTGGCCCCACCCCCTGTCACACACAGAGCCGCAGAGCGATCAGGGGGTGTGGGCGCTGCCCCGTCACGCTGCTCCAGGGGCCAGGAGGCCTCGCGGCTCCGCTGATCCCGGTGCTGGGAGGCATATTACCCTTTTACTATATAGGATAGAGGCCTGGTGCATGGGTGGGGGCCAGCTGGTTTGCCCTGAAGGGTGTCCTGGATCAGGGTGGGGGTCCCCACTGGGGTGCCTGGCCAGCCTGGGTGAGGGGCTGATGGATGTTTGCAGCTGGTCACACACCCTTCAGGTTGGGGGTCCCCACTGGGGTGCCTGGCCAGTCTGGGTGAGGGCTGAGGGCCGTTTTCAGGCTGGCAGGTGACTGAAGATCCCAACCGCTCCTTTTTCCCTTTTTTATTTTTATTCTTGGATTTATGGCTGTCACTCTAGCTGAGAGCCGGCTTTAGCTGTGAGACCGCGCTGCTGAAAGCAGGTTTCTGGCTTTGTTTACTTTCTGTATTTGAAACTTTGTTGCGACTCCAGCTCTGAGATCCCGGCTGACTGAAAGCAGGTTTCTGGGGTTTTGTTTAGCTTCTATATTTGTAACAATGTTTCTTAACAGCTCAGAGCCCAGCAGCAGCAGCAGGCGGGGAACGTTGGAGTCCTCCATCACTGAAGCAAGCAAGCCTCATGGTAGTTTCAAGCTGCCTGGCTGCCGGCCGCCATCTTGGCTGGCAGTTAATTTGCATATCGCCCTGATTAGCCAATGGGAAGGGTAGCGGTTGTACGCTAATTACCATGTTTCTCTTTTATTAGATAGGATGATACACTACGTATGTATGTGTGTGTGTGTGTGTCTGTGTGTGTGACTATAGTTTTTTTTTTTTTTAGATTTTTTAATCTTGTTTTGGGTGCTTCAGGCCATAAGCAATTTAAATCATTAACAGGTTAAATCTGTCAAATCTTTCTGGTTTTTGGTGGCCATTTATGGGACAAAAGCCAGAGGTGCTAGATGTCCTCTTTGCATAAATGTCTATACAAAGAATATCACATGTCCTACATGATTTCTGATCATCCCATTAACATTCATGCATGTAAAGAACATATTTACAATACCTGCTCCTAGAATCTGACTCTATTTTACATATAAACACAATGTACCTCTCTTATTTTCAGGAATCGAACATTTGTGCAATTGGAGGGAAAAGCATACTTTGTTTGATTAAGAATTTTACCAAGAGTTGTCATCCATTCTGGGAAGGCACATGTCATTCTTGGTATTGGAGCTGTTAAGGCTACACAAATATCAGCATGCATTCATTACTCCACATTCAATGTGATTCTATACATACATAGGCAATTCCATTGTCTTCCAGTATATTTGTGTCTGAGCATTTATATTTTGAAATATATATTACATTATTCTTTGTTTGTTTTCCCTTATTTTAATTATATTACTTGCATTATTTGTCATTGTGTGTAGATTATATTATTCATGAATTTCACTTCAGAATAAAAGATACACTGCAAAACATTTGTTATACAAAAGGACCATTGGGGTTGATAAGGTTCACAAACAGTGCCCTAGGTCTAATGGAGAAGATTCCCTGGATTCTAGGTCTTTGATATCCTCTCATCCCCACCAGAACTACAGATAAGCCCCCTTCTCTAATCCCAACAACACAGGGACTTATTCCCAAGACCCAGGGACTCAGCTGCATCTGTGTTCTCCCCTAAAACCCAGTTCTGAGGCTCTAACAGTTGCCCAAAGTTAATTAGGCAGTGGTACAATGAAGGGATCAGAAACATATACACAAGGTACCATGTGCCCAGGATTTGCACAATGTAATACCCATCAGTTCTATTTGCGTGGTTTTTTAATTACCCTTTTAAATTCAAATGATCAATGACACCAAAACCTTTGTTATTAAAATAACATCAAAACAGTAAATTAATCAGTGTTTCAGCTGTGGATGTCCAAAAGCCTATTTTTAAAAAGGTGACTCAAAGCATTTTCTCACTGAAAGCAAAACAAGTCTTTCCCTTCAGTAACTATCATAAAATATTCACAGACTCTTAAGAAAAGCATCAAATTAAACGTTTAAGTTTCGTCATAAAGTTGCTTATCTGATCCTGCTTATATAGAAAAGAAATTTATGATCTAGAAAGCATATCACTGGCTGGCACAAAGGATAAGCTGTTGATTTCTAAAATATATTGTAAAAGAGGTCCTGACATATACCTTAATTTGTATTTGTCACAAAACAGTTTCTATCATATGATTCTGTCACTTTGGGGGTTTGTGGTGGTTTTTTTTTTTTTTTTTTGGTTTTTGGTTTTGGCAAGTCTTCATTTTATTCAGTCTTCATTAGGTGGGAATTGGCCTGCATTAACATTCATATATAAAATACAATGTCCCTTTATTCTACATTGAGAAAGCCTTCCTCTCTCTCCCTCTCTCTCCCTCTCTCTCTCTCTCTCTCCATAAGAAAAAACAACACTAAACACTGAGCCATTACGTTATTTTTTCCTTACTTTCCATTGCCCTAGGAGCTGTAAAGATATTGCTACAACAAATGTCTGCTATTTTGCTGCCTATGGCTTCTAAGATTTTTATGGTTTTCCCATCTTACATTCAAGTCCTTTATCCATTTTGAGTTTATTTTTGTGTATGGTGTAAGTTAGTGGTCTAGTTTCATTTTTTTGCATGTATCTGTCCAATTTTCACAACACCATTTGTTGAAGAGACTGTCCTGACTCCATTGTATGCTCTTGCCTCCTTTATCAAATATTAATTGAGCATAGTGGCTTGGGTCAATTTCTGGGTTCTCTGTTCTGTTCTTGTGCCAGTATCAGGCAGTTTTGAGAACCGTGACTTTTTAATATAGCTTGATATCTGGTATTGTGATCCCTCCAACTTTGTTCTGCTTTCTCAAGATTGCTGCAGCTATTTGGAGTCACTACATCAAAATAAAAAGCATCTGCACAGCAAAAGAAACCATCAACAAAGAAACAAGAAATCCCACTGCATGGGAGAACATATTTGCCAATGTTATCTCCAATAAGGGTTTAATCTCCAACATTAACAGGGAACTCATACAACTTAACAAAAGGAAGATAAACAATCCAACCAAAAAATGGGCTAAGGACCTAAATACAGGTCCTTATTTTGAAAGAGGACATACAGAAGGATAAGAGACATATAAAAACATGCTCAAAGTCCCTAATCATCCAAGAGATGAAAATCAAAATGACAATGTGGTACCATCTCACACCTGTCAGAATGGCTATCATCAATAAATCAACAAACCACAAGTGCTGGAGAGGATGTGGAGAAAAAAGAACCCTCTTGCACTGCTGGTGGGAATGCAGACTGGTCAAACCAATGTGGAAAACAGTATGGCGTTTCCTTAAAAAATTAAAAATGGAACTCCCATTTGACCCAGTAAACCCACTTCTAGGAATATATCCCAAGAAAACAGAAACACCAATCAGAAAGGATATATGAACGACTATGTTCATAGCAGCACAATTTACAATAGCTAAGATTTGGAAACAGCCTAAGAGGTCATCAGCAGATGAGAAGATTAGAAAACTATGGTACATCTACACAAAGGAATACTACACTGCTATAAAAAAGAAGGAATTCTTACCATTTGCAACAGCATGGATGGAACTGGAGAGCATTATGCTAAGTGAAATAACCCAGTCAGAGAAAAATAAATATAACATGATCTCACTCATTTTTGGAATATAAAGAACATTCTAAACTGATGAACAAAAATAGATACAGAGACAAAAAAGTATTGAACAGACAAAATTCAGCAGGAAGGCAGGGGAGGGACGGGGGGGGAGGGGGGGCCGCAGGGGTAAGAAATCAACCAAAGGACTGGTATGCATGCATATAAGCATAACCAACGGACACAGACACCAGGGGGGTGAGGGCATGTGCAGGGGGGTGGGGGAGGCCGGGGGAAGGTCAATGGGGGAAAAAGGAGACACATGTATACCTATTTGTAAAAAAAAAAAAAAAAAAAAAAAAAAAAAAAGCAAAAAATAGTACTTTTAAAACCTTAAAAAAAGAATTAACTCAGGAACCAAAAAAAATTGCATTGTAACAGAAAAAAGCAAACAAACAAAAAAGAATGAGCCATTAAAACAAGACAAAAACATGCTTGGGTAGTCCTGATAATGGTTCAGCAGTGTATCTCTTCAGGAACACAAAAACGCCTACTGTAGAATGTTCAGGCTGGATTCTAGGATGGGAATTAGATATTCTTACCTTTCTTCTAATAATATCCAATGTCACCAACCTACAGAAAATCTACAGCAAGTTTTGTAGGATTGCTTCCCATTGCTTACACACTGGTTACATCTAACTTTTCATTTTTTTCAAGTTAAATGTAAAACACTGCATTTCCATCTTTGTGAAAAGCATTGTTCTCCAGCTGAAACAATTTTTTTTGTTATATAAAATACTATTTTCTCACAATGAATTATAGTATAAATTTAACTCTCAACCTGTGTTCCAGTTTGTTAAGACCTTTTCTAATCTACAATTTTAAATTCTGCTTTTTTAAAATAAAATATTTTACAATTTCTAGCCCAGCCGGCGTGGCTCAGTGTTGAGCATCAACCTATGAACCAGGAGGTCACAGTTCGATCCCCAGTCAGGGTATAGATGCCCAATTTGCGGGCCTGATCTCCAGTATGGGGCATGCAAGAGGCAGCCAATCAATGATTCTCTTTCATCACTGATGTTTCTATTTCTCTCTCCCTTCCCTTCCTCTCTGAAATAAATAAAAATATATTTTATATGTATTTTTTGTCTTTTATAACTTCTAGTTTCTAAACCAGGTTTGCAATATGTTACAAAACTGAATCTTAGAACCAATGAAATATTTTCCTTATAGATTCCATTTCAAATATGTTCATTGCAGATCTTAAGAGTAGAAAGTAAGTATGTGAAAATCCCAATTACACTAAGTCCTCACTTAACATTGTGGGTAGTTTACTGGAAACCAAAACTTTAAGCCAAATGATGATAACAAAACCAATTTTACCCTAGGCTAATGGATAGAAACAAGAGTTAAGTTCCCACCGCATATTACTGGTCACAAAAACATCATCAAACTTCTAAATAAGACCCAAAACACTTCCAATATTAAACAGTGAAGTAAATGAGAGCTCTACATACATGTAAGAAAGACGAATAAAAACAAGTAAGATAATGATTTTCCACCCCATTGATTCCATTCCTGGTCTCGGGTGACCAGAGTCTCTCCCAGCAGGTCAGGATGCAAGGTGGGACCCACCTTGGCCAGGATGCCCTTCCATCATCACAGGGCCACTCACACCCACACTCACTTAGACTCACTTCATCAGGCCAATTCACCTCACATACACAACTTTTGGATATGGGAGGAAACCAGAGCCCACAGAGTCCAGACATGGGGAAAACTTGACGTAGAAAAGTGGCCTTGTCCAGGAAGCAATATTTTTTCTTCTCATCTACGATATGTATAAAACCCTAATATGCAAATAAACCAAACAGCGGAACAACTGAACAATCGAAGAACAGGTCACTATGACGTGCGCTGACCACCAGGGGACGAGCACGAAACATGGCAGATGTTGGCCGTGGCAGGATGGTGGATCAGGTGAGCTGGGGCTCCAGACCAAGGCGGGGCATCGTCACTGTCATCAGGGCAAGCCTCTGGTGGTTACTGAAAATTCTTTGCTCCTGCGTGCCACAGTCCTGGCGGGTGCTCACACCTGCTGCCAACTCTCGCACCTGCTGCCGGTGCCAGCCCCACTCACACCCACTGCCGGTACCATAGTGCTGGCACCGATCGCTTGGCATTGTCAGCAGTTGCGAGCAGCAGCTGCCAGCCCCAATCGTCCCTCAGGGTTTCTCCACTTCCTCTGCTTCTGAGGAGCAATCAGAGCTGGCAGCTGACTCTCGCACCCACTGCCGGCACCTGAAGCTGGTCCTGATCGCTCGGCGCCATCAGCTGGTGTGAGCAGCAGCTGCTGGCCCCAATTGCCCCTGAGGACTTCTCCACCTCCCCCTACTCCTGAGGGGCGATCAGGGCAACAGCTGCCACTCGCACCCACTGACAGCGCCAGCCCCACTCACACCTGCTGCTGGCACTGGCCCCAATCACTCTGCGCCATCCATGGGTGCAAGCGGGGCCAGCAATGTCAGCGCATGGGAGCGGCGGCAGCGGGGGCTGCTGGCAGACAGGTGACTGGAAACCACAGGGGGAGGGTTCAGGTGGGGGCGCAGAGGATGGGCTGAGATCCACCCTTGTGCCCACCGCAGCCTCTCAGCCCACAGTTCCTTTCAAGGTGCACAAATTTGTGCACTGGACCCCTAGTTGTTATAGATCAAAATGATGTTTTTCAGGTACCTACTGTATTCTTTTTTTCATTATTATTATTTGGGTGTGCAACATCTAAGCCATGAGCCTCTCCTGTGTATTTTGTTATTACTTCATCAGAGACAGCTCAGAGTAACCAAAAAAAGAAAAGTTCTCAACTGTCAACTATGTGGTTTCTTAACATTCTGAATAAACAGGAGAAAGAAGGGTTGTTTGTCTTACCCTCTGACAAGTGAGAAAAATAAATGAAATAGTATTTTGCTCTAAAATGACAACCTGCAGCAGAGACATGGTTAGCCCCCAGCTCCTTTTCCCCCTTAGTAACAGAACTCCAGTTCTGCTGGGAATAACAATGTGACCAATCTTAACCAAATGATAATATACTACATTTCCCGGCCTCCCTTACCAATAGAGTTAGTCATGTGATATGGTTCCAGCCAATGAGATGTAAGCACAGGTTTTGAATGAGACTTCCTATAAGCTCCTCTAAAGGAGGGACAAAATCAATTGGTACTTCCTCTACTTTGGAAAGTACATGTGATGGCTGGAGATTAACAACCATTTTACACCATCATGCAAAGACCATAAAACTGCAGACTTAGCTTTCACCTTCTGTGAATTCGTATATCAAAGCCAGCAACTTTCTAACTATGCACTTTGCATTATATAAAGAAAAATAAAACCCCTATCTTATTTAAGCTTCCACTTTTTGGGTTTTCTATGACATGCAGCTGAATTTAATTCAAAGCAATACAATGTAATAGGAAAGAGAGATACAGAAAATGTTCTATAAAAAGCTACAAAAGAAGACACTAATTCTGACAAAGGCTGTATGGGAGTCCAAAGGATAAATATATAGAGAATGCAAACATATGAGTTGGTTCATTCCTTTGTTCAACTATCATTGTCAACCACTGTACTAGGTGCTAGGATAAAAACATAGAGGCTGCCCCTTAGGAACTTTGAAATGGGGTACAGACAAATAGAAATGATTAAATACAGGGTTATTTACATGGAGCAGCCACACACAGCCATTCTGGGTCTTACAAGGAATGGCATCTTTTTCTAACACCCATAAAGGAGCCATCCAATCATCAAAGACTGTACTCAAAGGCCTCAGCCCTTCAACTATAAAAACAGTAACACAAGTAAACACAGGGTACTTTGAGCAGGATTTGTACCCACAGGTAAGGCTATTAGCTAAAAGCACAGTTGCATATTACCCGTGGATTTGATTTCTCCTTCACTGCCACCTCATCCCAATTTTTCTGATCATAGACAACCATGCTTTAGTGTAGTCTAAAATCAAAGTAATTTCTTTAAAATGGCCGAGAGGACACCTAAACCTAAGGGAAACCATAGTAAGAAACAGAAACAGTTTTGGTATCATGTCCTATGGTTGAAAGGTCATGCATTTTTTATTTCATTTGTTATCAGTTAATTTAACAACACTACTGAGTGACTGAAAATTAAGCAAGACTGTGTCTTCCACACTTAGAACATAGAGTAAAGGGAGACTTAAACACAAGAGTCTTTTTTTCCTCTGCTGTTGTATAAACACACACACACCAAGAATAAGTAGAATATCTTTCAAAACAAAACAATAGGAAATCACTCTTGGCTGAAAGCACAGGCTTAGATCATGGTGATTTCTTCTTTAATCCTGCTGAAGCAAGTTTCTGCATGCTTTCTGGGGCCTCCACCTACAGAGTTGTTAGGACAACAGCCAACACATATATTTAATTATGTAAGTATTCAATGCTATCAGCCAGCTGTTGCTAGTACATAATACACTGACCTCTTTCACTCACTCTCTTGCTTAAAATGGCAAAAACAAAGCAACTGTTGATGTAACAGTAATCATAAAATATGCAAAATACTGTTCTCCAAAAAGATTTTAGATAACTACAAAACTCAGTTTTGCATTTTAAAATGACTTACTACATCTGAACTGTTTTTTCTGTTCCTGATTTGCAAATTAAGAAATCTTTCAACTGTAAATGTAACTTTTTTTTCATTTGTGGATTTTTTTTTTTAATTCAACCAGCATTTCAACCCTCAAATATACTTTTTCCTTTATTTCCCATCAAATTTCTCACTGGGATATGTCACATAATAATCTCCTTGCATTCCCATTCATCTCCATGTGTTTCCATGGTTAGGGGATAAGCAACTGAAGCCTGTAACAGGAAATTGGTCAAAATCTGCTCTGAATTATATAACTCATCCCCCTCACTTTAGGAATCAACAGAGAGCTCTTCATTTATGTTTCCAGAAAGCATGTTACTCCAATACCATTATTAACCCCAGACTAGCCAATGGGGGGTGAGGGGGGAAATAATACCAAAGTCCTAGCAACAACAGAACTAAACAAAACCATGACTTAAGTCTTGAATAATACTAATTCACATGTGGTACAAAAGAAGAAGACCTAACACATAAACAGCAACTTTTGCAGAGCAGTTTGGTCTTCATGAAAGCAGCTTTCCATTCACTAAATAACTCAGGGCCAACTGTTTACCAGGCACTGTTCTAGAGACAAGGAGTCCTTCAGTAAACGGCAAGACCATGTCATTGTCTGCATACATCTTACTGTTTGACTCATTCCACAGAGATCCTACACCTTTCTAACACTTCTACTTCTTCCCCCACGACAGCCATGTTGATATTCCCCCCACTTTGGTCATATATCTGCTATTCTTTGCTCATTCATCAAAACTGAATTTAATACTCAAAGGTAAGGCAAGTGCTGTGATAATAATATAAGTGTATAGTTTATAATATACTTAACATAAAATATATATACTTAACATAACATATATTAACAATGACCTGCTGATGCATGTGCAGCAGAGTGATGCTAAACTCTCTTCTAAAAAGAAAAGAATAGGTTCGATCTAACCATACAAACATGTATCGAGTGATTACAACTATTTGACAAACTCAAGGCCAAACATGACAAGGTTTTTATCTACAACTTTCTTACCCTCAGGATGAGATGCCTCAATTAATCTAATGGCCAAGATCCTGAAGCTGGCTAAGCTCACTGAGGCTGGCAGGAAAAACAGGGTCCTGCCATTCACAGCTGAGCTTCAGCCAGCATGACCAAGTGACTACTCCAAGAAAGGAGAAGAATTCTTACCCCTTTTACAACATCCCTCTGGAAAGAAACTGTAGACCAACAGTGACAAACAGAAGTTTCTAACCTCATTTAGAATAACAAGGGACAGGTTTCTTCCCAGCCCATAAGCAAAACATAAAAAGCAAAACAGCATATTTCTAAAGAGGGTCCTTTAAATACAATATTTGAGCTGGCCAGCATGGCTCAGTGGTTGAGTGTTGACCTATGAACCAGAAGGTCACAGTTCAATTCCTGGTCAGGGCACATGCCCGGGTTGCGGGTTCAATCCCCAGGGTGTGGCATGCAGGAGACAGCCAATCAATGATTCTCTTTTATCACTGGTGTTTCTCCCTCTCACTGCCTCTCCCTTACTCTCTCAAATCAATAAAAATATGTTTTTAAAAAATTAAAAATACAATATTTGAAAATTAGAATGTTCTTTCCCCTTTTGTAAATATACACCCTGTTACTAACTAGGGATTCAAACTGGCTTTGGAGCACCATTCTTAGAATAATTGACAAGCAGTCTTTACTAATAGTATCTGTTTCCCAAGAAAAGAAAAATCATTACATGGTAGAGTCTCAGAATCAAAGACTCCATAAAAAAGGATTTTCCTGAGGTCAATAACCTGACCTCAAGACTCAATCTAGTAAAGAGGAAAATATGTAAACAAATAATAAAATGTAATATGCAACAATGGATGTTTGTATGGGATAAAAAGGAGCACAGAACAGAGGGTGATTACCTCTGTGGATCTTGGTGGTAAGGGGTTGGAGTTAGAAGGGAGATAACCTTTGAAATGAGTTCCAAAAGATTAACTGGTTGCCAGGCAGAATTACATGAGGTATGTGAGTGTGAGTGTGAGTGTGTGTGTGTGCGCATGCGCGCGCAGGCACACATGCATTTGGGGGAAAGGGAGAGCATGTTCCAGGGGAAAGAATATATGCAAATACATTATGTGTTTGAAAAATCACATAATATAAGGGAGAAGTAAAATTCTATAGATTAGCGAGAAATGAGGTCAGAAAAGTAGACAAGGAACAGATTTTTTAAAATACCTTGTTACAAAAAAAAAAAAATACCTTTCTACACTAATATGTTTATCTATATGAATCCTGTGGATGAGAAGGAATTGTTACAGGAGAGGAAAGCATGGAGGAGAGGAAAACATGAAGTAGAAAAAAAAAAGAAGCTGAGAAAAGCTAAAAGTCTACTGTAATATTAAGAGCAAGAGATAATGAGGACCATAACTAAGACATTAACAATAGATATGGAAAGAAAGGATTAAATTCAAAAGATATGGTCTAGTTCAGTGGTCAGCAAACTCATTAGTCAACAGAGCCAAATATTAACAGTACAACGATTGAAATTTCTTTTGAGAGCCAAATTTTTTAAACTTAAACTATATAGGTAGGTACATTGTTATTAACTTAATTAGGGTACTCCTAAACTGGCCTTTGCTAAAAATGCCCTCAATCTGACTGAGGTAAGTTCGTTCGCTGAGGTCGACCCCTTCCAACTCTCCCATCCACACTCGTCTTGTATACTTGTTTCGTCTATCTCCTTTCGTTCATCTTCTCTGTATGTCCAAACCATCTCAATATACCTTTCTCAACCCTCAACACTATATCTTCTTTCACTCCACAACGTCTCCAGCCGCCCAACCGACCGACACCCCCCACTTCTTCTAACGCCACTTCTTCAAAATAGACTCGCCCAGGCCGAAAACCGACTTCTGCACATAGGCCACGAAATTTCAATCACACTGTACATGCGTGCCCACACATAGAATTTTGTGGAAGAGCCACACTCAAGGGGCCAAAGAGCCGCATGTGGTTCGCGAGTCGCAGGTTGCCGACCACTGGTCTAGTTTATCCCAATTTGATGAAACATGAGAACACAGTGGTTCACTGCGAGTGCCAACAGGAACATTTTATTACCATACTAGAGGCCCAGTGCACAAAATTCGTAAATGGATAGGGTCCCTAGGCCTGGCCAGCGATCAGAGCTGATCAGGGCCTTCCGGCTGCCAGCCGGGGCCTTCCTTCATTCCGCCCCGCCCCCTAGTGGTCAGCACATGTCATAGCGAGCAATCAAACTCCTGGTCCCCTGATCGAACTCCCGAGGGGACACTTTGCATATTATCCATTTAAATATATAAGATAAGCAATAAAACACTGGGCAAAAGGAAAGAGAAGGGAGAAGTCAAGAGGAGGAAGGAAAAGATATGTTAGAAGAAGAGTCAGTCCTTCAGTCCACAGAGAAAAACAGGGGAAAGAAACAGGGAACCAAGAAAAACTCCCCATCTATATGATGGATGACTATGCAAGCAAAGAAGATAAGCAATAGGAATGGAATCACTAGCTAGGGAAAGGGAGAGGTAATGAAAAGGTTCTGATGATTTGAAGTGCTAATGAGTCATCTAAATAAAGAAGTACAGGAAACAGTGGGATACACAAGTTTGGATATTAGAAGGAGAGACTAAGGTCTGAAACAGAAATTTGGGAATAATCAGCATATAGATAGGATCTACACAATGGAAGTATATAGATGAGAAATGGTCAGGGGTAGTGTAAACTCATATTAAACACAGCACTATTTAGAGGGGGGGAAATCACATTGGACAGTACCTGATCAATAATACATACTAAGTCAAATAGTAAAATATTTTGAACTTTGCAAATAGAGGGAAACTTGTGGGTGGGCAAGGATAGCTGAAACAATAAGACTGTGACTGAAAAAGCTTACAATGATTCACTGTATGTGCTATTTACATTTTAAAAAATAACATAGAACTGATATTGAATTAAAGCTATTTCATACAACTAGAAAAGCTAAAATTAAAATATCTAAGTTTAAAGAAAATTCCACAACCTAAAGTATTAAAAAATAAGTTTAACAAAACAACTTGTGTTACCTAACTTGTTTCTTGCAAAAGGCCAAACTAAATCCCAATGTTTTATCTTCCAATGCCAAATTTTTTAATTAAAAAAGAAAAAGACAAGTTAAAATAGAACCAGTCAAGCTCTGGCCAGTGTGGCTCAGTTGGTTGAGCATCCTCCCTTGCACCAAAATGTTGCAGGTTTGATTCCTGGTCAGGGCACATGCACAGCTGTGGGCTTGATCCCTTGTAGGAAGTGTGCAGCCATTCAATGCTTCACTATCTTTTTAAAAAAATAGAACCAGTCAAATCTTTTATTTTATTTTTAACTGATAATGACTAACTGAAAGGGAAAGTTTTTCTCTATTCTTAAGTCAGCTTTTTTGAAGGCAATTTATTTTACAAATTCAAGTTGAAATAATATTCTGGTACCTTCCCCAACTTCAATTTACGATGAAGAACTCAAAGTTAAATCTACATGAAGCAAAAAAAATATTTTCATAATAGGAATAGCTATCCAATAATGAGGATGATCAACAGAATTCTATATAAGGAGCTTTCCTGTAGACAGAAGATATACAAAGCAGGTTTCCTTTGTCTCAAAACAAACTTCTTTCTCCATTTCTCTTTATATTTCCAATTGTTCTTTCCAGTAACTTCACTCAGATACCATCTATATTACCATGCATTTCTACAAGCAAAGGTGGTTCAAAGAACTGGTGACTCTTGTCTATCTACTATCAGTATGGCTAAGCCACAATGCCCATTTGGGTTAATAATGCACAAGGTCAAACAGAGGTTGACAGTCCATGATCAAAGCAAGCTGGCTATTCTTTCTGTCATTTATATAGAACACACAAGATGTGTTTATTTTCACCAGCCTCTGCATGACCTCCTTTAGGTGGCATGGAAAAGATCCCACATTTCTATAAAGCATTAACTAAAGCCATTTTCTTATTTGATACTCTCATTAAGAGCAAATTTTATTTTTTTGAAACTTTTGATCTCTTTCAAAAACATCTTTGTCTGCTCAAGAACCCCTTAAGTTAAAGGCCATATGTCTAAATCAAATTGGCATAATGGATAAAACAAGGACAAGGCAACCACAAATGCCTCAGAGGAAAAGAGATGCATGCAATAGGCTGCCATCACCAATCATGGGCTGAGCAAGTTTTCCAAAATTAGTAAAGGCAATAGCACTTAAGATTTGAAAGTCATGAGGCAGCAAAAAAAAATATTTTAACTGCATTTTTGCTATTTAGAACTCCTACTCTTTTATCAATCTGAACATCATTTATACAAACACTATAAACCTTTAGTAATTAGATCACTAGTAGAAAACCAGTAGAAATACTGAGCAGTACACCCTACAGATTAATACAGATATGCTTTTTCATACCAGATACTTTAATCAGATTAAGGAATCATTTAAAGATAGAGTGATTTGTTATCAGCACTAGTTTATAAAATGAAGATTTCCCATTAATTTTAAGCCAATATTCTCTCTGACCAAGATTAAATAATATTCTTCCCAATATTGTTTATACTGTGCAGTTGCAAAACTAATATTTTGACCACCACCAGGAGAAATAGCCCACACTACCGCCTCCCCTCCCCGCCCAAAGAAATCTGTCCATGGCCATCTTGTCAGAAATTCACAATCAATTCATGGGTCTTCATCAATGAAAATGGATTAATCATATGGAAGACAGTAAATCCCTCAGAGTCATTTTTCTTTACTCCTGTTAAAATAAGATGGTCTAGCCCTGGCTAGTGTAGTGCAGTTGCTTGGAGCACTGTCCCGTACATCAAGGTGGTGGGTTTGATTCCTGGTCAGGGAACATACCGAGGTTGCAAGTTCAATCCCTGGCTGGTCAGGGCACATGTGGAAGTTCAGGAAGAAACCAATCTCTGTCTGTCAGTCTGTCTGTCTATCTATCTATCTATCTATCTATCTATCTATCTCCCCCCTTCCCGCCTCCATCCCTTCCACTCTTTCTAAAAATCAATGGAAAAAAGATCTTCAGGTGAGGATTAAATTAACAAAACAAAACAAAAAACAGATGACCAACACTGGGGATGAGTGGCAAAGTGAAGCAATCATTATTTATAGGTGGTCCCAGTAAGAAAAAAATAGGTCCTAGCTCTTCCTTATAATCTTTGCATTTGAGCATATGGGAATGAGTGCAACAAAACAAGGAGAAAGGAAATCCTTGTCAGACTCTCCTTGAATTTGTATCTTGCCTTACTAACCTGGGGTGGAATGCATGCAAGAGAGGAGGGTGAAGGGAAAGGATAGAACTGGAAACTGAGAGAAGGTTTGATTCCAGTCAAGAACATGTACTTTGGTTGCGGGCACATCCCCGGTGGGGGGTGTGCAGGAGGCAGCTGATCAATGTTTCTCTCTCATCGATGTTTCTAACTCTCTATCCCTCTCCCTTCCTCTCTGTAAAAAATCAAAAAAGATAAATAGGTAGCATGACAAGGTATAATGAGTTTAAGAACTATTCATCTTTGTTTTTCTTTGTTAGGAGATGATGACAAGGGGGAAAGCAGCTAAATAAAGCAAAATGCTTGACAAGAGTAGGTAATCTATTACTGAAAGTTTTTAAATGTATAAATGTCACTTAAATTTGATGTTTTCTCAATGTCAATTTATTACTGTGCTTTTTTTACAGCATTGTATTTATTTTGGAAACAAACCAAATGTTAGCTTAGGTGTTAACAAGAACTAGTTGCAATCATCAAATGTCTTCAAAGCCATACTTTTTAAAAATACTTAATCAACTCTAATATTGTTTTTAAATTATCTTCCAATCAAGCAGAATAGTGCATTAAAGGAATCTGTGCTTGCCTGCACTGGCTCTGGTTAAAATGACAACCTTTCTCATATGGTTACCTCAATCATTCAAACACCATATCATTACTCTGAGCCACATTCACAACACAGTTTATGTGCATAACAAAATCCATTAACACAAGTTATATTTGAGTTTTTAAACTTATAGAAACAATCTAGAAGTATATCCATTAACCCTATATAATAAAAACCTAATATTAAGTGTCCAGCGGACCGGTCAGCTGTTCAACCAATCAAAGCATAATATGCTAATGATATGCTAAGGCTGCTCAACCACTCGCTATGACATGCACTGACCACCAGGGGGCAGACAGTCGACCAGTGGACCAGTCACTATGACATGCACTTACCACCAGGGGGCAGATGCTCCAACCGGTAGGTTGGCTTGCTGCTGGGGTCCAGCCAATCGGGACTGAGCGAAGATGAACCAGACACACCCTGGAGCCCTCCCGCAATCCCTCCCTGGTTGGCCAACCCCCCGTGTCCCTCCCCATCCCCGACTGTGCACCTGTGGGGTCCCTCAGCCTGGCCTGCACCCTTTCACAATCAGGACCCCTTGGGGGATGTCAGAGTGCCAGTTTCGGCCCAATCCCGCAAGCCAGGACAAGAGACACTACTGGTGCACGAATTTGTGCACCGGGCCTCTAGTTAGATTATAAAAGTACCAATTACAGAAACTAAACCTCTGAGGTCTTAGGGGTATCAGTAGCACTAAAATACCTTTAGATCTTATTTACTTTCCTAAAGGAGGAAAAATGGATAATCTGAGAACATAAAGTCAAAAGCATTCTTTGAAAATGAGCAGCATCTGATAAACATAACCCTCTGCTCCTGGCTTAATTCCTCCTTCTCCTGCTCCTAAACATGACCCACATTACACTGTTCCATCCCACATCACGACCACCTCCTCTGCGTCCCACCACAGTTCTGGAAAGAACTCTTCTCTGCTCCTTCTGTAATTTCTGACATGAGGATGCCATTACATTCAGCTATGACAATTTCTATGCAAACAATATAAAATCCATATCACTACAGTGATATCTACCTCAATTCTACAACTGCTTACCTGACATCTTTATCTGGGAAGCAGAGTAATAAAATTACTAAACATACAGACTCCTAGTCAGACTGCCTACATTAAAATCCCACCTAACCCCATTTATGAACCAAACAGTCTTAGAAACTTCATATATGAAAGAGAGGCTCTTCATCTGTCAAATAGAAATAAAATTGAAATCTACAATGTGACAGCCTGCAAAAATTAAGCTAGATAATATCCAATTGATGTAAAGCACTTTGAGTAGTCTGCCACAAAGAATACAATCAATAAAAATAAAAGACGATCCATTATTTTAATATAATATTTAGCTGTGACTTCAAATACAACATGATTAAAACCAAAACATGTCTTCCCTCTAACTGAACCCCCTTTCTGGAATTCCCTATATCATTCTAGTCAAAATCTAGATGTCATATTCAATAATGCTAAAAGTGTAAAGAATTCTTCTTTCTCAAGTCGACTCCTTCCTTTCAACTCTGAATGCGGCCACCAGAAGGAGGCATCAGTACCTGGACTACTGCAACTCTGTCCTAGGGACTCCCCATCTAGACTCATTTATACCCAACCATCCTTCACACTGCTGCATGATATAACCCCCTGAGACCAAGAGAGTAGGCACATTTAGAAAATTATTTTTTTTAATTTACCTTTTACAATAGCATAAAGATAAAAAAGGACTGCACAGGTAAAAGGAGAAAGAATAGAATACTTTTTAAATTAGTGATACTGGAACAATTCAGTACCTATGTACACTTTTAGGGAAAAAATTCTAAAAGATTCACAGGAATGCCCTGGCTGGCTCAGCTCAGTGATGAGAGTCTCAGCCTGTGGACCAAAAAGCCTCTGGTTCAGCTGCAGGTGGATCCCTGTCAAGATCAGGGTGCATGTAGGAACCATCCAATGGATGTCTCTCTCTCACATCAGTTTCTCTCTCTCTTTGCCTCCCTCCCTCCATCCCTCCTCTCTTTCAATCTGTCTCCCTCTCCTCCTTCCCTTCCACTCTATCTAAAAAAAATCAGTGGAAAAAATATTCTCAGGTGAGGATTAACAAAACAAAAAAAAGAAAAGAACTCAATGTAGTCAAAATCAAAATCACTTGAAATTATATGGAAGGGCAAAGAAAAACCAAGACACCCTTAAAGAAAAACAAAAACACATGAACATTCTCAAATATCAAGACTTAATATAAATCTATACTAATTATGGCTGTGTACAATAAGTATCATAATAAAGAAATAGAATAATAAAAAATAAATAAAACCCAGAGATAGACCCAAGCATCTATGGACACTCAATATGACAGAGTGGGTAATCTATATATATAAAAAGCCAGTGACTGGAACGCCATAACAACCAGAATGACCGGTCACTATGATAGCCTCTGTGGCCAGTGAACCAGCCGAATCCGGGGGTGGGGCCAGCGGCCAACTTCCCCGCAGCCCTTCCCCCCAGCCGGCCCTGCCCCTGATCGACCTCTCCCACCCCAATCAAGGGCAGGGTGGCCGGCCAACCCCCCGAAGCCCTTCCCCCAAGCCGGCCTCGCACCAGATTGGTCCGCCCCATCCCAATAGCCCACAGCTCCTCTCCCCAGCCAGCCCTGCCCTCGATAACCCCCCAACCCCAAAAGGGGGTGGGACCAGCCGGCCAACCTCCTGCAGCCCTTCCCCTGGCTGGCCCCACCCCCAATGGGTCCCCACCACCCTGATCGGCCCAAAGCCCCCCCCCCTGCTAGCCCCGCCCCTTATTGCCACCCTACCCCAACAGGGGGTGGGGCCAACCAGCCAACTGCCTGTGGCCCCTCCCCCAGCCGGCCCAACCCCCAATCTTCCCCCCAACTCCGATAAGAGGCAGGGCCGGCAACCAACCACCCATGACCCCTCCCCCAGGCCACTGGCCCCTGATCGGCCCCCCCACCCCAATCAGGGACAGGGCCCGCCAGCCACTTGCCCTTGGCCCATCCCCCAATCGGGCCCAACCCTGATTGGGCCCCAATCGGGGCAGGCCGGCCAGCCGGCCAACCTCCCGTCATCTCCTCCTCCCAACAGGCCCAGCCCCTATCTGCCCCAATTGGGGCCAGGCCAGCCAGACCCCACCCGTGCATGAATTCATGCACTGGGCCACTAGTTCATAGCTAAGGGGAGAAAGGATAAATCTTTTAAAAAAACAAAACAATAAATGATACTGGAAAAATTTGGATCCTACATGAAAAATAATAAAACTTTTTTGAAATTTAAAATAAACTGGACCCCTTTCTAGCACCATATAAGCAAACAAAAAAGTCAACTCCATACAGATTATAAATCTGTGCAACGAGTAAAAACCATAAGACTTTTAGAAGAAAATACTGGAGAATACCTTAACTTCAGGGTAAGGAAAGAGTTCTTAAACAATAATAGCATACACTCAAAGGAAAGACATTAATGTTAAACCAAAATTTATCTCCAGCACTAAAGAAAGTGAAAAGATAAGCCACAATTGATATCTGCAACATGTGTAACATGTAATTATTAGTATCTAGTCTACATGTAACATATTCCCACAAATAAATAAAAGACAATTCAACAGGAAAAAAATTTTAAAGCCATTTCACAAAAAAGGAAAATCCAAATGGCCAATAAACATAAAAGATGCTCAACATCATTAGTAACCATGGAAATGCAAATTAAAACCACACTGAGATACCATCTCCACCACTAGATTGTCAAAAGTTAGATGTCTGGCCATATCAAGTATCAGCAAGAATTGAAAACAACTACCCGCATCCATTAGTGGTGGGAGTGAATGACACATGCATTTGGGAAGAGTTTGGCATTATCTATTAAAGTTTGACTATGTACATATCCATGACCCAGTAATTCAACTCCCAGTTACACATCCTAAAATAAGTCTTGCACATGTGCATCAGAAACCATGTTCAAAATATTCATAGCAGCAGTCTTCATTCATACAAGGAAAGTCCTGGAAAACCTCAACTCTATAAACAATAAAATGGATAAATTGTGGCAAACTCATGCAACAAGGAACCAGAAAAATTTTATATCCATCAACATGGATAAATCATGGATTTGCTTAGGAAAAGAAGCAAATCTCAGAACATCAAAAGTTTAAGTCCAATAAATAAGGTCTAAAACAGGGCAAAACTAAACAACCAATTGTTTAGAGATATACTTAACAGATGATAAATTTACTAATAAAGCAATGGAATGACACACAGAAACCAGGATAAAATTTTCTTTTTAGGGTGTGACTGAAAGAGGGACACATGAGAATTTCTAAGGTCTTGACAACATCATTTTGCTTATGCTGGGTGGTGGACATATTAATGGCAATATTATTATTATTTAAATTATAGGTTTCATAAATCTTATATATGTATATTTCATAATAAAACCAATTTGAGAAGAGAGGGGTATGAGTTTTAGATTGAAGTTAGGAGGTGAAGAATCTCAAGTCTGGCTAGGAAGGCAAGAAGAAAAATCCGACAATAGCTAAAATGGATACTTGGGGTGATCAGGCCTGAGCATATTATTTAAATGTCAATGAAAAGGCACCAATGGGACTGCAGAGGTAGAAAAGATAGGAGAATGAGGAAATAGTTTATGAAATGAGATTTCTAAGAAGGTGGGTAGGCTAAAATTCAGAGCACATGTGAACAGAAGATATTCTTTCACTTTAAACTTGAGGGGACAAAGCAAGAACCAAGGGCTTACATGCTCATCTCCCCCAACAATCTGCATTTCCCTTGCGTTACTAGCACCTAGAACAGTGCTAATGGTCATGGGAGAGAAAAGAGGCTAAGGACTGCTCTGGGTAGGTTCCGGAAGTACAGAATGGATTACCTGAGAAGAGTACATTTTTAATACTTAACAAATATTCCAATCACCTATTAGCTAACTTCGCAAATATACAAATCACCTATTACAGTGGTCGGCAAACTGCGGCCCCTTGAGTGTGGCTCTTCCACAAAGTACTATGTGCGGGCGCGCACGTACAGTGCCATTGAAACTTCGTGGCCACACTCAAGGGGCCAAAGAGCCTCATGTGGCTCGAGAGCCTCAGTTTGCCGACTACTGACCTATTAGAAAAGTCTACATTAACATTTCCTTCTTTAGCAGATAAATGCAAAAACAATATATTAAAATCCAATTTATACTTTTTTGATGCATACCGAATATTGATATTATTAGCAATCTTTTAAAAGCTAATTTCCTTAAATCAAGTCTTACCTCACTTGTAAAAAAATTAACTTCTACTTACTTAATTGAATTTCTAAAGTGGTCTTCCGCTGGGTTTTTTACAGTGCAACTATTCAGGAGCCATAAATCTGCGTCTGATGCATTTTCTGTTAAAAAAAAAAAAAAAAAAGAAAGAAAAGTGTCACATTTAATCGGTCAGAAATATCCAAGTGCTTACTTAAGTAGCACTGGAACTGGTGGTGGAGAGAGGAGAGAGGTAGAGAAGAAAGGCAAGTAAACAGGCAATTACAATACAGTAGGTAACTGCTGTAATGTGGAAATATTAATGAGAAATAGATATTTTAAATATATAACCTCTGCTATTATCTTTTCATTTAAAATATCAAGAGGATCAACATTTGCTTCCTGTATTTCCAATACTTGAGAGTATTTAATAACTTCCAAAAACTAAAGTGAAACTGTCTTAAACTTGCCTCTGAATAGAAAATTGCCCCTTTGGGACTGCACAGTAATATTTTTCAAGCACATGTATTATCATACACTGAATATTCTTCAGTTTGAGAAGTTATTAAAAATATAATTTGTCCTCCTTGTAAATGTTAAAGACTAACCTTAAACTGAGGCTTTTATTCCTCTCAACAATTTATTAGATATTGTTACATACTATAATAAACTCACCAGCAGTGCAACAAATCACCCAAACCCATTGTGTTTATAGACATGAATTTACAAATGCCTCAAGAGCTTGACGCTATTCCAACTACCTTGCTGCCTTAAAGGACTTACACTTTAAAATAGGATTACCACAATGAAAAGAAAACCAAAATTGAAAACTGCAGTACCTTCAATGGTATTTTAGTAAGAACCAAAGCTGAGGTCAAAACACATGAAGAACTAAGAGGACTAAGGGATGCCTGTATGTACAACTTCCATGCTAGAAGGGGGCTCCACGTGCGAACATTACATGAGAGGGTGGGGGAGCACATCAAAGCTTTAGTAACTTGGCAAAAACTTCTCGCCCAAAATTTTATTATAAAAAATGATAAAATGTTTCTATAAAGATCCAAAAATTCTTGAAATGCTAAAAAGGCAAGGGAAGTTTCTTATTACTATACTCATCTCACTCCTCCTATTCATCCCTGCCCCGCACCACCACCACAGTGTATGTCCCACTCAACAGCAGAGTGGCCTCTCATAAAACATAAATTTGATTATGTCAACTTCCCTGCTTAAACTTGGAAATGATGGGCATTCACCTACCTCCTCTAGTTCCCTCCAAATGATTCCCCACAATGCCATCTGAAAGATACTCCTCTAATATCAATCTGACTGTAGCACTTTGAAATCTTCCAATGATTTCATGGTGACATTCAAGGCCTATCCAGATCTTCAACTTCAATATTCATTTCTCCCCAATTTCAATATTCATTTCTCCCTAAATTCATCCGTCTCTCCAGCCACACCAAACCACCTGAAATTCCTAAACCTTGTGACTAGAATACCTTTATTTTCTTCAGAATGGCAACTCAGATAGCCCTTCACCTGCCCATCCACCTTCAGTTTCAGCTAAAGGTTTCTTAGAAGCCTCTTCTCTGCACTCCCACAGTAGACTGCATAAAGCATTCTGGCACTTCATAATTGCGTATTAAAATAATTCATTTTTCCAGCCTGTACTTATTACTAGTTAAGAAATACTGAAGACAACATTTTTATCTGAATGTCCAGGACCTAACACAGTAATGGCACAGAACAGACATTCAAGTAACCATGGAACACTAAAGAGTATACAAGTAGGTTCAAGAAGAAAGATGACAGAGGCATAATGTGTGAGACCTACATACCAACCTCCTAAAGCTCTGAGGTCATGCTAATTTTTTGAAATGAGCTTCAAGTAAGTCACCAATTTATTTAACAACAATTTAGAGCTAACACTTTATCATACTCATAGCTATATCCCCAGCACTTATGACAGTGCCTGGTATATAGTGGGTACTCATTAATGTACTAAATGAATGTGGAGTTTGGAAAGACAAAGCAAAACTATGAGCAATATATTATATCTGTTAGCTCATGGCAAAAATATAAAGACTGTGGATTTATTTAAAACAAATAGCCCGGCCAGCATGGCTCAGGGTTGAGCATTGATCTATGAACCAGGAGGTCATGGTTCAATTCCTGGTCAGGGCACATGCCCGGGTTGCAGACTTGATCCCCAGTGTGGGGCATGCAGAAGGAAGGCGATCAATGATTATCTCTCATCATTGATGTTTCTATCTCTCTCTCCCTCTCTCTTCCTCTCTGAAATCAATAAAAACAAACTAACAAAAACCTAAAGGCAGAACTACTTGTGCCAGATGTCAGGTTGGTATCCTGGTACATTCTTCTATTCAGTCACCATAAAGCCACCAGATAACCCAACAAAAGCTGCTCAAGGAGAAGTTCAGCAATATATAAGGCAAATCATTCCACTTGGTCTGGAATTCTGTCAATGTTGGGATGTGCTGACTTTCAAAATAAAGTGAATACTATGCTGGTGACCCAGTAGTTACAATCAACAGAAAACCTGTGAATATACCAAAATGCCCACAAAATTACCTAACTGAATAGTAACTATCCCACAAAAGAGAAGTCTCTCCTCCAATAAACACAGTTTCTTATCCAATTACTTCTTAACTCAGTTTTGTGTTAATATATCTTACTTATTATTGTCAAAACATTGTTCTACTTACAAGCATAAAACAGTCAGTCAACAACCACAACACAATGAAGATCCACTGTGTGTCAGGCTATGTTCTAAGTTATGAGGATAGAGCTGTTGCAAGAGTTTCTACCCTCTAGGAGTTTACAGTCTTAAGGAGGAAGTGTGATAAAAAACAAAAATAGGGAAACAAGCTAATAATTTCAGTCAACGATATTAGCACAATAAAAGGGGATAATGGACAAAGAATAACTGGGGGTGGGGAGTGTTGCTAGTCAAAACAAGTCTCCCTCAGAAGTTCAAATCTGAACTGGGACTTACATAATGGGAAAGAATCTGCAAAGATCAGAAGAGCTTTCTGAGAGATACCACAAAAGCAAAGGCCTAGAAAGAGGACCAAGCTTGCCATGTTCTAGTGACAGAGAGACAAACGGAGTGACTGGACATAGGGAGAACAGGAGGAGAAAAGTCAGGGATCTAAGATGCCATTTACTATAAAAAACACTTTCAACTCAGTAACAGCCCCTCAAGAGGAGTGGGACTTTACATTCATGTTCTTATCAATTTTAAGATATCCCAACTTCAAACACTAACATGAGAGGGAGGATGGGAATGAAATGAAGCTGAAACAGAAGAAATAAGTGAACTTAGCATGTCGTCTTGGAGTGGCACCATCTAAAACAAACAAGAAATATGCAAAAACCTGTCTTTCCAGAACCTCATCACCCAATATACTACCACTAGTAGATGAATAGGTTACTGATTTAAATATCTGAGAAGAGAAGGTTAACATCTTATGGTCTTGCCTTAATCAGAGCATTCATGGCAGGTTCTCCAGTGTTCAGGAGGAAGAAACAATATTACAGAAGAGCCCTTAGGGAAAGAAGGATGAGGTAGGTGGACAAGAATGGACCAAGGAAGGAAAAGACAGTAAGGCGGCACCACACTCAGAGACACAGACTTGAAAAGGACCCAAAAAAGGCTTTTATCTACTTTGAGATTTGACCTACAGCACTACTGTTAATTCCCGATATGGAAGTGAAAGTCATCTGCACATTAGCCAAATATTGCCAATGCCTGAGCTGGAATATCAGGACTGGTTTGGAAGGCTACACACTTTAGGCTAGCCAGATGGAATCTAGACCTCAAGATATGATTATTTAGTCTTTCATTATCAAACCATAGTGCTGCCATGAAATCACTGTGCATATATTATTCTATATTCTTCCCAGGTTATCTTTGGACCAAATCCAAAAAAGCAGGATTGACGGGTTACCTAAATTCATAGGTAACTGCATTATATACTGTCACATTCTCCTCCCTAAGGCATGTCTCACTTTCCACTTCCATGAGCAACGCAAGACACTGCCTGTTATCCATAGCATCACCCACAGAGTGTGCTATCAAACCTGTGAACCTTTGCCAATCAGGAAAGAAACAGAAAGCCAGCTGAGGTTTAACGTGCATTTCTCTTACTATGAATAAGTTGAGTAGCTTCTCATATGTTTACGAACCATTTGCAGGGTTCGGGTTTGTTTTTTTCCAGTTTTCAGTCTGTTCGTATCTTTTGCTAACTTTTCTATCAGATAGTCATCTTCATTCCAATTTTTAATTTAGTTACACACATAAACATCCTATATAATAAAAGCCTAGGTGGTGTTGCGTGACGCCATCACAAGATGGCCACCATGATGTCATCACAAGATGGCCACCCCACATCACCACAAGATGGTTGTCACAAGACAGCTACCACAAGACAGCCGCCACAAGATGGTCACCATAAGATGGCCAGCAGGGGAGGGCAATTGTGGGAAATCGGGCCAGCAGGGGAGGGCAGTTGGGGGCGATCAGGCCTGCAGGGGAGGGCAGTTGGAAGCAATCAGGTGGCAGGGGAGGGCAGTTGGGGGCGATCGGGCCTGCAGGGGAGGACAGTTGGGGGAGATCGGGTCGGCAGGAGAGGGCAGTTGGAGACAACCAGGCCTGCAGGGGAGGGCAGTTGGGGGCGATCGGGCCAGCAGGGGAGGGCAGTTGAGGGCAATTAGGCCGACAGGGGAGCAGTTAGGCATCAATCAGGCCAACAGGGGAGTGGCTAGGGGGCCATCAGACAGGCAGGCAGGCGAGCGGTTAGGAGCCAGCAGTCCTGGATTGTGACAGGGTTGTCCCCCAAAGGGTCCCAGATTGGAGAGGGTGCAGGCCGGGCTTAGGGAAACCCCCCCATGCACGAATTTCATGCACTGGGCCTCTAGTACTATATATGAGAAAATATTTCTTGTCTATATTAGTTATAATATTTTTCCCCAGTTTGTCACTTTACTTTTTTATAGTTTCTTCATACTTTCTTATTCTAGGATATCAAACTTACCTACTTCTCCTCTTATTGCTTCTGGATTTTGAGTCATAATTAGAAAGTTTTCTGTACTCCCAAGTTACCAAGGAATTTACCCATATTTTCTCCTAATACACATACGGATTAACATTTAGATCTTTGATCTATTAGGAATTTATCCTGATACATCAATCTTACTGAATTTTTAAAGCAGAAGATGAAATAAGATACTACATTCTCATATCAAATTGGAAAATAACAAAAAATATGATACTACCTAATGCTAGCAAAGGAATGGGGAACTGGCAACCTCTTCCTCTGCTGATGGCAGGCGACATAGGAAACTCTTTGGAATGCAATGTAGGGATAGCTATCAAAAATTCAGATGCTGCCCTGGCCAGGTGGCTCAGTTGTTTGAAGTATTGTCTCATGCATCAAAAGGTGGCAGGTTCGATTCCCAATCAGAGCATATAGCCAGGCTATGGTTCCATCCCAGGTCGAGGTTGGAGCACGTGCAGGAGGCAACCAATCAATGTTTTTCTCACATTGATGTTTCTTTCTGTCTCTTTCTCTCTCTCTCTCCCTCTCCCTCTCTCTTTCTCTCTCTTTCTCTCTGCTCCCCTCCCTCTCTCTAAAATCAATTTTTAAAAATGTAAACGTGCATCAGAATTTCTCCTACACATTTGTAGCATATTTGCACCACACACATGCATATTTATATGCATACACACATATATGCACACACATATATAGATATATAAAAAAATATATAATTATACACATAAATTATTAAATTCTCACTGAAGATTACTGATAAAGCAAAAGACCTAGAAAGCCTATAAGTTGATTATAGGAGATTGACTAAATAAATTATGAGACTGCAGCTAAAATACCATTTAGTTGTTTTAAAAAAGGCAAGATAAATCTGTAAGTGCTAATTTATAATAATCTTTGATACAACATCAGATAAAACAAAACAAGGTGCAAAAGAGTAGGTCTTGTATTTCACTTGTGTTTAAAAAGGAAAAGAGAAAAGGGGAAATTCTTTCTAAAAATATACATATGAAATTGCTGGAGGTGTCCATCTTGGATATAAGATGAAGGTTCAGCTGTCCTCTAATATAGTGTTCATGTGTGCATCTAACATTCTTTCTCTTTTCTTTTTATAATTTTATAAAATTTAATCCTGAGAAGGAACACATCACTATTTAATTTATATTCATCTGTATTGTTTTAATTATTAAAAGCAGGTATTGATTTTGTTCACTTAAGAAAACTAATCAAGCTTTTTACTTTTTTTTAATGTTTCCTTTTCCACAGAGCTTGGCATCACTACTGAGGTGAGAACAAAAACTATTTTCCTGTTGTGATCCATCATAAAGACTGACTTGATAAACATTTTCTAAGGGACTTTTCTCCCCACTGCTAGAGCCTTTGTACTCACTGGACCAAGAAAATGAAGGCCATTGGCACACCACCCACTTTGAGTGTGGGAATAGAAAAATAAACTATTATTTGTTCTAATCAAATCACATTCACTTTTCAAACTATTTCTTTATATACACATAATAAATTACTTTTAAGCCTAAAGTAATAAAAATCTGATTAGCAATAATGATAATAGCTAACATTACTGGGTACATATTATGTGTCCAGCAATGAGTCATGCACATCATATCCTTCTTTTTTTCCATTTAATCCTCCAAATTTGTGGTGGGTTCATTTTTACTCAAATTTTATAGAGGGGGGAATCTGTGGCTTAGAAAGGAAAAGTAACTTGCCTAAAATCACAGACAGAGAGAGAGTGGCCAGGATTAGAGATCCAGACAAACTGACTCCAGGGACTGACAGTCTAAAAAAATTAGAATGCCTCATTAGTGGCTCTTCGCCTCTTGATCAAAAATAATGCAGACAATATCTAAAAACAAAATATAGAAATGTCACGTCGCCTTGAGGTTGCCTCGTGATATTTCTAAAGAGGCTAATGAGCAGGAACTGTTTGGCTATTTCCAACATTTCCAAGATCCTGAACATGTCAGCTCATGGCCTTCTGTTATCAGTGAGAGACATGCAAGTAAAGGGAGCATTAATAATGATGCAGCATCCTCACTCCAAAGCACAAGCTGACTTTCACAGCAACCAATCTCCACTTCACCCTGCAGGCTTCTGCATAATCATGGCATTATGGAAGAGATGGGCATGGTTCATAGCAACATACTCAGAACAAAACATTTATCTTACACAAGTGTTCCATTTGGAAGTCAACTCGAGGAACAGCATAAAACAGTAAGAGGAGTCTATCCATAGATTTAGGTAAGGCAGTTAAACATGTGAATATAAATAAAAATTCACTAAGAGCACAACGAAGACGGGGAAATGTTTGGACCCGACAGCATTTGGTAGGAAAGGAGGGTCTTTACCACAGAACAAACGTCCATTATGCTTATTCATACCCGTGTGTGTATTTATATTAATACAAATCACTGAGTGCCTACTAAAAACTCAGGGAATAGAGTAAGCTTTTTTTTAAGTTTATTATTTATTGTTAACAGTATTACAGATGTCCCCTATTTTCCCTCCACTTGCCCCTAGAATAAGCTTTAATAGAAGTACTTAAAAGCACCTTTAAGGTGCATCTTAAAAAATAATTTCTTAAAATCAATAAAGGCTAAATTAAAATTAAAAATTCTGGTCAATGTATTTTTTTTGTCTACCTTTCATTTGTTCTATATAGGGGCTGTGCAAAGCACAACATTGAGTAACCAGGTTTTCAAAACCTTTTTTTTTTTATTGACTTGAAGAGAGAGAGAGAGAGAGAGAGACATCGATTTGTTGTCCCACTTATGCATTCACTGATTGCTCCCTGTATGTAGCCTGACTGGAGATTGAACCCACAACCTTGGCGTATTAGGACAATGCTCTAACCAACTGAGCTACCCAACCAGAGTCAAAAAAATCTTTTTACAAAAACAATTAAAGTGAACCATGAGAAAGCATTCTCCTTTTAGTAAGCTAGGGTTGGAAGACTGAGAGGATGAGGAGAAGGGGACCGAAACAGAGGAAAGAGAAGGAGAGGAGAGAAAGGGAAAGGAGAAATAGAGTCTGACAAAGAATATCTGCAGTTTCCAGTCTGAAATACTCGGAACAGGAGCTGACCCCCCACTGCTGAAAGCTGGGGAGTACTGGTGTGCTTCTGAATGAAGTAGAACACAGCAGCTCCTAGGGGGAAGCGCTTACTCTTGGAGATTACTCACATGAGTTTGTTCTTTAAAAACACAGGCATCCCCTGCTTGTTGAAAGTTCTGGTTACACCACTTTATTTTTTCGAAAGACCCACATTAAAACCTGTTCAAAGAGGATTTTCACTTTTACAAAAGAAGTGAAAACAGTGTCCAGCATTTGTGATGCAGTGAGTAGGTGCACCCTGAACATTGAGAGCACACTGTTGCTTCTCCTAAATGCTGTATTACTTTAGCCTTTGTATGTTAACTGATACGAATTAGTAGGTTACTTTTTGGATCTCGGAAAACTAAAAAACTTTTCCATATAAATCAATGGTAACTGCTTCTTCGTTTTCTGCCATGTCGGCTTAGGAAAAGTTTTATAGGAATGTTCTGCTTCTGGATAGTGGAGAAACCTGTAGTCCTGCTGAACACTTTGCAAAGATAAAATGAAACCATGAGTCAGCTTGAACTCTGTTCACTGTACAGAGGGAAAAAAACATTTTTTCTTTTAAGTGATAAATAAAATCTGGGAGAACTCTACCAGCAACTACTGAAAATTAATTACATAGCTAAGTAGGCCTGGCAACAATCTAAATCAGAGTGCAAGACAAACCTTTACTTACTGTGTAGAACAGAACATTGCTAATATTCCCCTGTCCTCTTTACAAATTAAATTGCTCTGTTGGTCCTGACACATAATTAGTTCAGAAGTTACTGTGTCTAAAGAATCCATAATAGGACATCTACTTCTATGATATAAATAGGTTTATAAACTAAGAGCTAATATACATACCAAATGGACCTTATAGGGCACTTCATGAGCTGGTCACCAAGCCTCTACACTAAGCCGCTGCTCACCACGCTGATCTTGTCTGTTATGTTCCTGCCACACTGAGCCTTCAGGCCCTCAGGCATAATAAAACTCCAAAATTGAGAAAAACGAAAATCTAACCCTCCCCCCCCCCAAAAAAAAAAGTGGGTAAAGAATATGAACTGAGAGTGCACACAAAAAGGAAACACATGGCTCTTGAACATAAAAGATATTCAACCCCATTATTAATAAATAAAAATTAAAACTGCCCTAAGGGAGAAAAACTGTGCAATTTTTCATTTCATATATTGTCAAAAAAACGTAAGTTTAAAAACATTGTGCTGATGTCACTGTGAGGAAGCGGCACTTTCCTGCATTGCTGGTGGGAGTGCAAACTAGAAAACCACCTGTGAAGGCCATTTAGCAATACCTACCAAAAAGGAAAATGCACATTCTCTGACCAAGAAGTTCTGAGAATTTAGCCTACTATAAACATACTAGAGGCCCGGTGCACAAAAATCATGCATGGGTAGGGTCCTTAGGCTTGGCCGGCGATCAGGGCCAATCTGTGGGATGACCAGTGGGGTAATCATGGGGCCCCTGCTGGCACCTGCCTTGGCAGGCCTGGAGCCACCTGCTCACCAGCCCCGCCCCCCACCACTGCCAGTCGCCTCCCTCTGCGGGGCAACCGGCAGGGCAATCAGGGGGCCCCCACTGGCACCCGCCTTGGCTGGCCTGAGGCCTACAGGCTGGAGGCAGCTCCTGCATTGAGCGTCTTCCCCCTCGTGGTCAGTGCGCATCATAACTACCAGTCGTTCTGCCATTCGGTTGATTTGCACATTAGGCTTTTATTATATTGGACTTACACATGTGCAAGGTAATTCATTGTAGCACTGTTTGTTAGAATAAAAGGTGACTGGTTAAAGGCATCCTATATAATAAAAGGCTAATATGCAAATTGTCCCTGTAAGTGGGAGTTCAACTGACTGGTAACTCTGACACACACTGACCACAAGGGGGCAGACACTCCGACGCAGGAGCTGCTGAGCGACAGAAACTTTGCAGAGTGCCCTCTCACATTCTGGGACCCCTCAAGGGATGTTAGACTGCCGGTTTCAGCCTGATCCCTACAGGCCAGGCTGAGGAACTCCACCTGCTGGAGGGAACCTGCTCACTCCACAGATGCCCTGCCCCAGGTGCAGCCAGCTGGGAAGGGACTGTGAGAGGTTGACTCCAGGGCGTGTCTGGCCCGTCTCTCCCAGTCCCGCCCTGCCGGCCACCTTCCAATTAATTTACTTTCAATGTGCACGAATCCATGCACTGGGCCTCTAGTTTTAGTATATTCAGATTTGAGACTCCTATAAAGCTTCTCAAAAAAAAAAAAAAAAAAAGAATGAATAACCTCAATTCCTAATGTAGAAAGAGCTCTAGACATATTTTTCAGAAAGAAAAAAAATTAAGACAGTAAAAAACATACACTATGCTACTAGAATAAATTTTCACCTTTGCTTCTATTTCTACAAAAAATTGTGTGTGTATACCAAAAACAAATAAAATGGCTGGGACTAGAGAGAGGAATAACTACAGAATTGATGGGAGACAAGGTAAGAGGAAGATTTTCCTTTGTACAACTAATTTTTATTGTTAAACCTATTCAAAAATTACGTCTTTCCAAAGTAAAAAAGCAATTGCAAAAAGTGTAGCTTGTCTTAATCTCCCTACTATCTCCCCAATTCTGTACTTCCTTCCATAGTCAAACATCTTGAAAGAACTATCCCTGTACCAGATCTATACATATTCTGTCACCTCCCATTCTCTCTTCCAGCACTTCAACCACTCACTATTTTCATAAAAACACTTTCATTGCGGGAACCGATCCCAAATGCCATAGACAGCTAAACACTCCTTTCTTTATGGTGTCAACAGAATCACTCTCCTATTTTCCTCTTACCTCCCTAGCCTCTCTGCTTTATTCATCCATAAATTACACTGCTGATGGGAATGTAAAATAGTATAATTGATTGGGAAGAGTCTGGCAATCCCTCTAATTGGGAAACAATGAGTTAACATATAATCCAGCAATTCCTCTCCTGGGTATACACCCTAAAAAACTGAAATGTATGTTCACACAAAAATTTATACATCACCCAACCAGTGTGTCTCAGTGGTTGAGCGTCAATCTATGAACCAGGAGGTCATGGTTCAATTCCTGGTCAGGGCACATACCCAGGTTGCAGGGTCGATCCCCAGTGGGGGACGTGAAGGAGGCAGGCAATTGATGATTCTCTCTCATCATTGATGTTTCTATCTCTCTCCCTCTCCCTTCCTCTCTGAAATCAATAAAAATATTTAAAAAACAAAACAAAACACTTGTATATCAATGCTCATAGCTTCATATCTTAGCCAAAAAGTGTGTGTGTGTGGGGGGGGGGGGGGGCATCATCTCATAATTGAATAAAATGTAGTATATCCCTACAAAGGAATATTATTAGGCAATAATAAGAAATGAAATATTGATAACATGCTTGATGGACTTGAAAACAAGGTGAAAGAGGTCAGTCACAAAGTAACATGTGTTGTATGATTCCACTTAAATTAGGGGTCCAAGAGACAGAAAGACTGGTGACTGCCTAGGGCTGGGAAGGCTAGGAAGACTGAGGGGTACCAGTTAAAGGATATAGAGACTCTAGTTGAGGTAATGAAAATGGTTTAAATTGACTATAGTAATGGATGCAAAACTCTGTGAATATACTAAAAGCTACTGAATTGTACACTGAAACAGTGTATGGTATGAGAGTGATTATCTCAAAAAATCTGTTTAATAAACAAACAACAATAAGAAACAAGCTTGAGCCACACCATCACCACTGTTTTCATTCTTTACCCTCTGCCTAAATGTCTCTTCCACCCATCCACCCTAGAAAACTCCTACTCCCCATTTTCAGCTCAGTTACATATCACCCCCTCTAGGAAGCCTTCTCTACTGTAGTTCTTCAGAAAGAGTAAGGCACTACTTCTCCTTGCTTACAGATGAGCTTGTGGCATATCCTGGCAAAGAATCATAAGTATGTCCCACCCTTAAAATGAGTCCCTCAATGTCTTCCAATCCCCAGAGATGAGCTCAGGACTTAAAAAAGGATATGATTGTCAATGGGTGGGTGGATAGGTGGAAGGGTAGATGGGTGAATGGGTGGATGCATGGACTGATGGATAGAAGAAGAGAAGGAGAGAAGAGAAAGAAACAAAGAGCAAGCATGAATAAACAAAGAAGCAGATATCAAGGTGGCAAAACGGCATGTTAATGAATAAGCATGGAGACCAAATGAGGAAGCAAACAGATTAGTCCTTGTCAGCAATCAAAAGTTAACACTAGAGAAATGCTTTCAGCAGAAGCTGGGGTCAAACTCTGATGGAGAATCTGGTATTTCTTCCAGAGGATTTTCTTGTTCTAACAAGAACAAAGAAAGCAGCAAGTTTTCATTCTATGGAACACTGAGCACTTATAAAAAGATTGTACTTACAAAAATATCCTGGGAAAACGTCTTTTCCATCTAACAGAGATTATGCAATTTATACATATAGCTATAATTACTAGTATAGAGAAGTAAGAAAAAAAAACCCTATGCATTAAAAATAGGTTAGAAGGAAATGCACCAAAATGTTAGCAGTAGCTATATTTAGGTACTGGCACTCATGCTCTAGAGAGCAGGTCTTCCTGGTTTCCAGAGGCTTCCCGACATGAGTCTGGGCCTGACAAGGCATTTCTTCCCTAAGCTGATCCCTACCATCTGGAGGTTCTTACAGGCCTCCAGAGACATGTTCTGTCTCATCTGACTGGCTCATCTGGACAGGCTGGCTCCTTGGAGTTGGCTTAGGCCCCAAGGGTCTTCTTCA
This sequence comes from Myotis myotis, assembly GCF_014108235.1. NCBI lineage: Eukaryota > Metazoa > Chordata > Mammalia > Chiroptera > Vespertilionidae > Myotis > Myotis myotis. Next base: position 76,034,060 of record NW_023416324.1, read on the forward strand.
TCCAATTATTCAACAGAGGCCCAGGCTTGGACCTGGCAAGCATGGTCCAAGGTTCTAACATTGGCCTTGAAGAAGGCTATTTCGACAGTTCAGAGATTAGCTAACATGGGGCAAAGGTAGGCTGTTAATTATGAGGAAACGAAGCCTCAAGTGGCAAAGAGGTTTTTGTAAAAACAAAAGAACTTAGTAACTGACTACATATGGAAAGTGACAGCAGGAAGAATAAAGGTTTCTAACCTAAAAGCTAATCCAAAGAGTGGCACCACTAGGGAGAAGCAGGTCAAAAGAGAAAAGTGTAAATTTAGCATTAGACATGTTCGCTTTCAGTTACCTATTCAGTGATGTATGCAAGCAGAACTGTGCACAAGCAACTGTAAGTAGTGCATGAAAGAACTCACAGAAGATCAAGGGTGCCCATGTCACCAAAGATGACAGGCAACAGGCAATGGGGTGAGGAGGACTATTGAGTACCGGGGTTAAAAATCATCAAGAAGATGGAAGTATGTCACAAAGGCAGGACTTCAAACAGGAGTGTTGACCTGACTGAGTAATGGTGACAGACAATAGACTTAATTTATAGTGGTTGGGAAAAGTAAAAACAACGCTGACCTCTTCTCTGCCTTATGAATCAGAGGGAATTTGCCTAAAAGTCAGAAGTACAATTAAAATGCTGGAATTGATTTCCTATAAATTTCAGTTTGACTATGCAATAGATTAGAACTAAATAACAACATTTGCATAGCATTTTACACTTACAAAGCATTTTCAAATACATTCTCTCATTTAAGAGCCCCAGGAGGTAAGTATTTACACTCCTTATCTCATGGATGAGGAAACAAGGAAACATATTGTGACAAGCAAAGAATCATCATAAACCGAACCCCAGGAAGCAGGGCCAGGGTGGTCTTGGCTCTGCAGGCTGAGTGAAGGCACTTCGAACCTGCACTATCCATCTTCCCTTTGAGGTTAAGTGCTGTGATGTAGGCTGTCCCTACTACCATGAACAGGGATGAGTTCTTTCTTGATGCCCCAAACAACAAAGTTTGTGCATTTATTCACAGACTAGAGGCCTGGTGCACGGATTCATGCACACTGAAAGTTAATTAATTAGAAGGTGGCTGGCGGGGTGGGACTGGGCAAGATGGGCCAGACACGCCCTGGAGCCAACCTCCCACAGTCCCTCCCCAGTCAACCACACCTGGGGCAGCACTGGGGCTCAAAGGGCGTCTGCGGAGTGAGCTCAGTTGGTTGGAGTGTTATCCCGTATACAAAGAGGTGGCAGGTTCAATTCCCAGTCAGGGCACATACCAAGGTTGCAGGTTCAATTCACAGTCGGGGCACATGCAGGAGCAACCAAATTGATGTTTCTCCCATAGCTATCTGTCTCCATCTCTGGCTCGCTCTCGCTCTCTCTCGCTCTCTCTCTCTCCCCGCCCACTCCATTCCTCTCTCTAAAATCAATTTTTAGGGGCAGGGGCAGGCTAGAAGGGGTCAACAGGGGAAAAATAGGGGGATATATGTGATACTTTCAACAATAAAGACTTAAATAAAATATTAATTAAATAATTTTTAAGATATTTTTTATTGATCTCAGAGAGGATGGAAGAGGGAGAGAGAGAGAGAAACATCAATGATGAGAGAGAATCATTAATCGGCTGCCTCCTGCACACCCCCTACTAGGGATCGAGCCTGCAACCAGGACATGGAACCTGGGACCCTTCAGTCCGCACGCTGAAGCTCTATCCACTGAGCCAAACCGGCTGGGGCAATAATTTTTTTTTATAAAAATCAATACCACTTTTAATTGTTCCAAAGAAAATTAAATACTTAGGTATAAAGCTAATAAAATATGTATCAAATCTGTATACTGAAAATTACAAACTTTTGTTGAAAGAAATTAAAGATCAAATCATTGGAGAGACTTACCATGTTCATGGATTGGAAGAATCAACATGGTAAACATGTCAATTCTCCCCAAATTAATCTATAAGTTTAACACAATTGCTGTCAACATCCCAGCATGGTTTTTGGTAGACATAGACAAACTTATTCCAAAATTTATATGGAAAGGGAAGGTTCCTACAATAGCCAAAATGATTTTGAAAGAAAGAATAAAGTGGAAAGATTCAGTCTACCAGATTTCAGGACTGGGCTACAGTATCAAGAAGATGACAAAAGGAGATCCTCCTAGGGAACATAAACAAAGGAATTTAATCCACTGTCAGAACAGGAAGTCTTCAATATTCACCTCCTCCAGAGTTTGGTATATTTGTGGACCAGTGACTATTCTGATTTCCCAATTCTCCCGTTTTCTAAGTGAGAGGACTTATTATAGTTAACTTGTTCCTTTATCCACCATTGTTTTCTGAGTATACTGTGAGCACGTTTCCTCCTTTGGCTTTATATCACCAGAGGACAACAAGCTACAAACAGACGTGATGAAGAAAACTATACACCAAAGAGACATCCTAGACTCCAAGGCAGATGTAGTCATGGATAAGAACAGGTATCATCTCCCTCAGAGAGGTGGTGACTATATTACCTGTAATGTATCCAGAAGAAGAAGGATAGACTGGATTCTGGCTAGCCACAGGTTTTGCAGACACTGTTGGGTATCAAACCTGATACCTATTTCCAAACTGCTTTTCCCTTCCCCCATCTCTACCAGAGCCTGAAATAGCTAAGTACCATGTTCACAACCTTCCTTCCAGTTAGAGGTGGCCATGTGAAACAGTTTGGGTCATAACAAATAAGGGGAAGTCTACTGTGCTACAGCACTTCCAAGAAGGCTTTTGGTTTCCTGGTAAAACAAAGAGAGATGCTGCTGTCAATTCATGCTCCCTTGTAAAGCCTCGCGAAAGGTGAGGTGAGGCCTTAGAGCAGGACCAACCCTCTTTCAACCATGAAGAAAGGCCAAGAAAATTCAGAACAAGAGTCCTGACATTGTTGAGCTGCCAATCCAGAAAGCAGATAACTACCTTCAAACTTCGTATGTAAGAAAAGTAAATTCTCATTAGTTTAAGCCACTGCTGATTAGGTGTACTGTTATATACAATGAAAAGCACCCCTAATAAATACAGGGTATGTTATCTAAAAATAATTTTTTAAATAAAAATAATGATTTAGCCCAGCTGGTATTGCTCAGTGGTTGAGTATTAACCCATGAACCAGGAGGTCACAGTTCGATTCCAGGTCAGGGTACATGCCCGGGTTACAGGCTCGATTCCCAGTAGGGGGCATGCAGGAGGCAGCTGATGGATGATTCTCTCCCATCATTGACTTTTCTATCTCTCTCCCTCTCTCTTCCCCTTTCTAATGTCTCTAAAAACTTATTTCTTAAAAAGAAAAAAACTATTTACTAATGCATTAAAGTAGTAACAAATAATGGATCTTCCTATAGCCTTTTAGTGTACTTTCATAACAAATATTAATTTGATGGCATATATTATAATATACATTCCAATATATTATTTCACTTAGCCTCTCTGGACCTCTTTTCCTTTCCCTCATTCAACATGCAGTTTTAAGTGCCTACTACGTGTTAGGCATTCTCCTAGGTGCTGGGAAAACAGAAAATGATCAAGATTCAGTGAAGGCCCCTGCTTCCATCCAGCTTACTTTCTAGCAGAAAACTTATTAGCAAAATGAGGCAGATGGAAAATAATCTCTCCTAATGCCAACATTTATGAGGCAATGAACCTAGGTTCAGCATATAACGCATTAGGGAAAAAAACAAAAAAGGAAGGGGCCTTCTGAATGACAGTGAGTCTAGGAGGGGGGAAAACAATTGAATCTAGGAGGGGCAAAAAGTATTAATAGTGAAGTTAGAAATTAAATAATTACAAGCCCTGGCTGAGTAGCTTAGTTGGTTAGAGCGTCATCCCGATACACCAAAGTTGCAGGTTCAATCTCCAGTCAGGAAGCAACCAATGAATGCATAAGTAAGTCTAACAACGAGTCTCTCTCCCTCGTTCTCTCTCTCTCCCCCTTTCTCTCTCTCTTTCTCTTTCTCCTTCTGTCTCTAAAATCAACAAATTAAAAAAGTTAAATAATTACAAAATGAAAGAAGTAGGAAAAGAAGTATACTCTCAGTCTACGTAGTCACGCTCCACTGGGGCCAAAGAAACTGAAGCAAAGACAACACAGATCCTAAATCAGACCTTAATGGCTGGGTAAAGGGGAACACAGTTAAATCAGGTCTTGGAGATAGCCCTATTGTTTTAGGCCTAAACCAGGAAGGCTGATAAGCTAAAACTGGTCAAAGGGGTGGAGAATCTACCAATTACAATTTCATAAAATCTGCCTTAGTTTTTTTAACATACAGTCTACATATTCTTCTATAATATTTTATAATCTTCACTACAGAAAAATCTGTTTATGCTGCATTCTACCCAGAAGCAATTTGCTGATTGTAAATGCCTTACTTCTATCTAACCCCATAGGGAAAATAGATCTAAATATTACAAATTGTTTAGGAGAGTTAAAATACACAGAATGCATTTGAGCCAAATATGTCTAAATACTTATTAAACAGCACCTTATATATTGACTTTTTACACACTACCTATTATCTTGACTCATTACAAAACCCTAATTTTCAGGAATTTGTCATGTCACAAGGACATTTAAAACTTTTCAATTAATTTAGTAAATTTCACATATTTCCCTGGTGAGAACTGTGGGAAACAATATAGACTAATGTACATACCACCGGAAGTCTTGTTTAACTAGCCAATGGAGAACAAGTAAAATGGATGCATACCAGCTGAATACTTTAGCTTAATTCACCTTAAAAAATTTCTCTAACAGCTTTTTATTTAAATTATTTATTTTATTTAAACTTTTAAATTATTTACCTGAGTTCTCTTAGAGAACTCAGGTAAATAATTTAAAAGTTTTACAGTATAGTCAAAAGAATTTTGCTGAAGTGGACTAGAAATACATAATTATTTCTATACTAGAGGCCAGATGCATGAAATTCATGCAAGGGGCTCAGCCCTTGCAGCAGCCCCAGCTTTGTCCGAAAGGTCGTTCAGCTGTCCAGTCTAATTAGCATATTATGCTTTTATTATTATGGATTACAGTCACAAAAACAGATACTAGCCTCTCTATGGTTTACTCTTACAAAAAACTCCAATAGAAATAAAATAATTTCCTAGAAATTAACTTTCTTTAATATATGGCAATAAGAGCAAAGACAAACATTGTCCTTTTGAATTAAGTGTGCTAAGTATTCTGGGAAATCATGTTACTACTACTCAGAAAACAGATGACCAGAGGAGGTGAGAATATTTTATACACTATAATCACTGGATCTATGCCAAAAAGCATAAAAACATTAGAGACAGAGTTGTTTCAACAAAATCATTTCTACAAAGAAACTATTTCTATTCTATAGCCTATTCTAATACCAGTTGTTCATATAAATATAATAAACTCAATTAAGCAAACAAAAAATTGGTTCCCATAACTATATAGAATAGCACTATATGGCATTAAATATAGAAGCTTAGGTAAAAAATTTTAGTGCTAAGTAATCCTATAATTTGAAATACTTCTAAAATTTTTATGTCTCATTTTTCCCTACTATTCTATTTGTGGAAGTGTTTTTAAATTAAATCTAGCACTTAACGTCTAATATGTAAGATCAAAGTCCAGTTTCATGAGTTTTCGGGCCTTGGGCAGGGGTGTGGGTGTGAAGATGAGTTGTTAAGAAAGCATTTAAGATAAAGAGAAGTAGGGCTCTTTTTCCTGGTGCCTCAGAAGCAGTGGGCTGCTTCAGGGTGAACCTGAATGAAATCTCTTTCCCAGCCACTGGCTTACAAAAACTCATTGAAATGGATGATGGTCACAAACTTTGTGAGAAGCCTTTGGCCACAGAAGTTGCTGCTGATGCTCTGGGATTAAAATGGAAGGGTTATGTGGTTATGTGGAAGGATTAAATCAGTAGTGGGAATGACAAACAAGTTTCCCCATGAAGTAAGGTGTCTTGACCCATGCTGCGTAAAGGGTATTCCTGTTGTAGGTCAAGGAGGACTGGAGAGAAAAAGCACAAATCTGTTCAGGTTTGCATTGTAGGTGCCAATCTCAGTGTTCTCCACTTGGTCATTGTAAAAAAAAAAAAAAAAAAAGCAGGGGTGAGGGGTGGGGGGGAGATTCCTGGTCTCATGATACTACTGTGCCTCTGTGCCTCATTGCCTCAGGCCCCAAAGGGCTAGCAGAATCCACAAACTTTTCAGTCTCTCTAAAGATGATGTCTGCCAATATGTTGTGAGAAAGACCCTAAATGAAGAAGATAAGAAACACACGACCAAACTATCCAAGATTCAGCATCTTGTTACTCCATGTGTCCTGCAACACAAATGGTAGCATATCTCTCTCAAGAAAGAATGTACTAAGAATATTAAGGAAGAAGCCACAGAATATGCTAAACTTATGGCACAGAGAATGAAGGAGGCCAAGGAAAAATGCCAGGAACAGATTGCCAAGAGACAGGGAGCTTCTACCTCAAAGTCTGAGTCAAAAATTAGATCTTATGCCCAACTGGTGTGGCTCAGTGGTTGAACACTGACCCATGAACGAAGAGGTCACTGTTTCAATTCCTGGTCAGAGCAAGTGCACCTGGGTTGTGGGATAGATCCCCCAGTGGAGGGAGTACTGGAGGCAGATGTTCAATGATGTTTCTCTCTCACCACAGTTTCCATATCTCTATCCCTCTCCCTTCCTCTTTCTCTAAAAATCAATAAAATAAAATAGAAATGAGATCTTGTACAAGTAATGAATAAATAAGAACAGACATCAAGTCTCTAGAGAGGGAGGAAGAGAAGTAGGGATCCAACTACATCAACGGCACCACTTTCACACTGTATATACTGGATGAAGCAGCACCTGGACACCCTATAATCTGCCTGGCCTGTTCTGAGTTAGAAAATAACAGGAAGCATCTTCAGGAAGAAGGAAAAGTCTTAGGAAAAACAGACAAACAAAAAACTATGCGTTTTTTAAATAAGCTTTTTCAACTAATGATGGGAAAGAAGTTCGGTAGTATGGTGAAGGCTGTCTCCATGGGTCTAGCTCAAAACACTACTACTCCATTCCCGAAAGAGTCTCCACCAAAAGCTAACCAACCATTCCTTTTCTTGTCCTAGCAGTCACCACAAACCACCAAACGCCTACTCATAACTTTGAAAACAAACTGCATAGGATCTAAACTCAAGAAAAGAATTCCACAAAAAACTGCATGTGAAAGGTTCTCATCTCCCAAAGAAAGCACATTAATAAACCAATATTCCTTAAAAAATCATAACTATTATTTATGAGCATTTTTTTTGGTGCCAGGCTGTAAGAGCTTTACATGCAAAACTCAATCAGTTCTGACAACTGGTTAGGCAGGAACATGGTTATCACCATTATATGGATGAGGAACCTAATCTTAAATAACTTGGCCAGGTCACACATTACCAAATGGTAAAACAAGGTTTTAGATTTAGCCATCTAGCTCCAGATTCTGCAACCTGAATCACCACTGCTGATCAAATGTATTTAAAAGTACATCAAAATATATGAGTAATAAAATAAGGGTCTATTACACAGTGCTATTTTAATGTCAGGTATCATTACTTAGATACCAATAATGCCCCATCCCCAGCGGTCCACCCTGTTCAGCAAGACAAATCGGACACTGAGACATCCTAGGAATGAGCCTTCCTAGCACCATGGGACTCCGGACTCCATTATCCAACCAAAAGTTTGGTCATCAATGCATCCTTTGGATTGGCTGATAACCAAAAGGGGGATGTGTAGACGAAAGGGGAACATGCTAACTTGACAAGCTCAGGGAAGGCCTGCATGGCAGTCCTGCAAACTCTAAAACCTGAAGTAACCACAGGATGGTCTGAAATTAAAACTTTAACTAAAACAGTTATGGTGGATAGTCATGTCCTAGCCAGGTATGTTCTCTGACAAGGTCCATCTTTACCTTAACTGAGCCTATTGTCCTTTTGCATCTACCATAACATATCCTTGAAATGTCAGGGTAATTTGTAACTTCCTTTTTTCCCTGACCCCTCAGAGCACAACCAAATGCCCTGGGTGCCAGGACAGATACCACAAATTCCTTCATTGTCATTGTTATCATGTTAAGTGTTGACTGTTAACTATCCTGTACCCACCTTAGTAAAAGAAGTATGTGTCTATCATTTTACTTTTTATCCCATCCCAGAGGTCCCCCCCACTCCACCCCACTTTGCTTTCTCCTACCTCTCTACTCTATCACCAATGGATTTCATGTAACCCACCTACTTCTCCTCCTTTGATTGTAATGTATAAAAATAGGTGAAAAACCGCCATTCTCTGTAGCATTATCCCAATCCATTGAAATTCTGCTTCCCGGCAATTGTCGACAGTTTGGCTCAAATAAACTCACAAAATATCTTTACAGGTTTGAATGTTTTTACTAGTATGTTAACAATCCAATCTTTTTTATTGAGTTTTGAGAGAGAAACATCGATATGAGGGGAAAACACTGATTGGCTGCCTCCTGCATGCCCACTACAGAGATCAAGCCCGCAACCCAGGTATGTGCCTTGACTGGGAATTAAACAGGCCACCTTTTGGAGTATGGGGTACACTCCAACCAACTAAGTAACACTGACCAGGGCTCATGAGGCCTCTTTAAAGGATTGCTTTGAGGAAAGAGTGAAAATAGGAAATAAAAAATGGAATCACTTTAACCAAGCTGCTAAAATTAGGCATGAGGACTCTATTCTTGTTCTAACTAGCCTGGGGAATTAAACTTTTTTAACTGTGTCAATGCCTGTATATACATTTCAACTTCCAGGTAACCTTCTGATTACCCACCGGAAAGATTCACATATCCACACAACCTGACATCTATTATCTAAACTACCTGACATCTGAGTGATAATCATCCTGGACTAATCCTAAGACTAAGAATGTAGGACTGATAGTTCTCAAAAATGAACTTTTTACTCTAAAAACTCTTAACTTTTCTTTCTTCTTTGGAACATTTCTGGGTTTTTTGGCTAGCAGTGTTGCAAGTTTGCAAACTTTGAGACCCTTTAATAAATCTTTCATTCATTTCTGAAAAGAAAAAAAAAAAGAAACCAATAAAACCTACCCTATTAAATAACTAACCTCCACTCTGATTCACTTTATAAAATATATGCACATGGTAAGTATCTTGCACGGCCTAAAACAGTATACTACTCCTTCAGTAAACTATAGTTATAAGATTTTATTGTAACAAGATTTGAACAAAACACAGCAATTTTCTTTTCCCACTGAGTTTGGAAAGTATATTGCAAAGGATTTCATTTTAAAGCCATTAATACACTGAATAATTTAAGCACTATAAAATAAGTCTAAGATGGCAGGCAATGCTATATTATTATATCATATCTCATTTCCATGTCCCAAATGGATCACCACATAAACTTACAAGTTTTCTTTCTTTGTTTACAAAGGTAGATTATATAATGATTAAGATTTTTCAAAAATTGTCATTCTTCTCAAATAAGGTTATATATTTCACTATAACTTTCAACTCTTTCCTGTTTATTACTGAAAAACGAATGGGCTTTCTGCAACAACAAAATGTGACTATGACAATTTATTTGAAGAAAAGTTATGCTTGCTTTGCCCTGGAAATAGACATTTATATTTCATTATCTCACTACCTAACAAAACACCTTTAATATACATTTTTCTTCCTCCAAAAAGCCATATGAAAACAATCTAATTAGTCCCACAAATATGCTTAGGCACAATAACATTTTTTTTTTAAAAGCCTGGCAAATGCAAGTGGTTTCCTTACTGTTTCAGCTTAATTTAAAAAATAAACCAGTGCGTCAGTTTCTAATGCAAGTGATTGCTAATTCTAAGTTTCTTTAGCCATGAAATGAGAGTTGTACTAGAAAACAGCTAGGCTAACAATTAGATATTCTATTTGTGCAAAATAGAGACACAAACATGGATGTGGGTATCCCTGTAGTATTGGTGGTAATAGCAAAAGACAAGAATAGGAACAACAGGAATGTCCAGAATAAAGGGTCTGGTTAAATTATCCTTTATCCATACACTATAATACAATACTACTTCAAAATATAAAATAAGGACATTTGTAATGAAGTGGTAGAAAATGATCACCAAATCATATTGTTGTTGTTTTAACACTGTTCACTGTGCTATTCTTTTAATTTTCTGTATGCTTGAAAGTTTTCATAATAAAACATTGGGAAAGAAAGGTCTCAAATGATCCTGATGCTTAGGCAGGTCCAGGGCCACTGCTGTAGGGGGAAGGCTCCTTCAGAGGACTTTTGAAGGAGCAGTTGCCCTGAAAGCCTCCCCAGTACCCCCAAATCATATTATTAAATGAAAAGGGTGTAAAACCATGTGTATGTATGCTAGCCTTCATGTAGTAGGAGGCAAAAACAATATGTATGTCTGTGTGTGTAATTGTGTATGTACATTTATTCTTATAAATCCACTTGTGGGCTACACACAGGGCTGCACACGAATCCATGCACCAGTAGCTCACTGCCGCCCTCCAGTAGCTCCCTCCGCCCACTCCCCCCCCACCTATCATAGCTTGCTGCCCTGGCCGCTCCTGTAGGTATATGCCACCAGCTTGTAGCTTGCTGCCCCACCATCCTGCTGATCTGTGATCGGTCATTATGCGGTCAAGTTGTTATGTGGTCGGTCGTTATGTAACGACCATTTGCATATTACAACTTTATTATATAGGATATTCTTCTTTATGGAGAGAAAAAGAAATTGTAACACTAAGTTTCTTCAGAAAGACTTTGAAGCTGAGGCAGGTAGATATTTTATTACAGTGTACTCTTTATTATTTATTTTTTTTTGGTGTATCTTTGATTTATTTGTGGTTTTTTTTAATTAAAACTTTGTTGTTCAGATTATTACATTTGTTCCTCTTTTTTCCCCCCATAACTCCCCTCCTCCCAGTTCCCGCCCCACCCTCCGCTCTCACTCCCCACCCACTGTCCTCATCCATAGGTGCACGATTTTTGTCCAGTCTCTTCCCGCATCTCCCACACCCCTTTCCCCCCCAAGAATAGTCAGTCCATTCCCTTTCTATGTCCCTGATTCTATTATGATCACCATATTATTTATTCACTTGATTCTTAGATTCACTTCTTGATAGATGCATGTTTGTTGTTCATAATTTGTATCTTTACCTTTTTCTTCTTCTTCCTCTTCTTAAAGGATACCTTTCAGCATTTCATATAATACTGGTTTGGTGGTGATGAACTCCTTTAGCTTTTCCTTATCTGTGAAGCTCTTTATCTGACCTTCAGTTCTGAATGATAGCTTTGCTGGATAAAGTAATCTTGGTTGTAGGTTCTTGGTATTCATCACTTTGAATATTTCTTGCCATTCCTTCTGGCTTGCAAAGTTTCTGTTGAGAAATCAGCTGACAGTCGTATGGGTATTCCCTTGTAGGTAACTGAGTTTCTTTCTCTTGCTGCTTTTAAGATTCTCTCTTTGTCTTTTGCTCTTGGCATTTTAATGATGATGTGTCTTGGTGTGGTCCTCTTTGGATTCCTTTTGTTTGGGGTTCTCTGTGCTTCCTGGACCTGTAAGTCTATTTCTTTCACCAGGTGGGGGAAGTTTTCTGTCATTATTTCTTCAAATAGGTTTTCAATATCTTGCTCTCTCTCATCTTCTGGCACCCCTATAATTCTGATGTTGATACGCTTGAAGCTGTCCCAGAGGCTCCTTACACTATCTTCGTATTTTCGGATTCTTTTTTCATTTTGCTTTTCTGGTTGGGTGTTTTTTGCTTCTTCGCATTTCAAATCTTTGCCTTGATTCTTGCGCTCCTCTGGTCTGCTGTTGGGAGTCTGTATAGTATTCGTTATTTCAGTCCGTGTATGCTTAATTTCTAGTTGGTTCTTTATCATAACATCGAGGGTCTCATTAGATTTCTTGAGGATCTCACTACATTTATCGGCGGCTTCTAGACAGTTCTTAAGAGACCTTAAAAGTGTGGTTCTGAACTCAATATCCTCCATTGACAGTTTTGTCCTGTTTCTTTGTCTCTGCATTTTTTATGCTTTCTTGGTGCACCCCCTAGTGGTCTTTGTGCGCAGTCTTGTTGTAGTTAAGCCTTGATTGTTGGCGGCAATACTGGGGGTGATTTGACCTCCAGGCTAACTGGCTATGAGAGTCCGCTGTGTCTGCAGTGGGAGAGCTTCTGTGCTGGATCTCTAGGGCGGTGCTAATCTAGCGTTTGCCTGAGGCTATCCGGCAAATGGCTCTGCGCAGGGCTTGGGCGGGGCGGGTCCCCGGGGATCTACAGGGCGGGCCGGAGCGAGCAGTTATGGCTGCTCTCAGTTCCGTCCCTAGGGGCTCTGCCTCACAGAGTCCCAGCAACCGCTGCAAACCTCGGAGAGAAAGCTGCCTTCGAGTTCCGACCGAAGCCAGACAGTCCCGCCTCTCCCGTTTGAGTCTGGGTCCCTAGAGACTCGCCCGGATCTGGAGCTCAGAGTCTGAAACTCCCTCCCGATTGAAAACAACAACCGCGCCCTCCGCCTCCAGCCCGCTCCGCATGTACTCCGCACCCTTGTATTTCACTTCAGCACTGCGCCTCCTCTGAGTCTGGGTATGATACTCTCTTTCCTCCCAGTTGTAGAACTTCCACTCAGCCAGCCCTCCTGTGGTTCTGGATGATGTCCGTTCCGTCCTTTAGTTGTTTTTTGAAGTGGTTGTTCGAGGCAGCAATCTCCGGCGTTAACCTATGCCGCCATCTTGGCTTCTCCTAGTCTCTTTATTTCTTTTTAATTGTGTGCCATAAGAAGAAATTATACATTTGAAAAAAATTTAATATTTTTAGTTTGATCCAAAAGCATAACACTAATAGTAAATGCCAGAGTCTTGATTACACACACTACTCATTTTTAACTGAAATATGAAACAAATGTGTTGTCCTGGATCATAGAAAAGCCTTCCCTATCCAAAGCATATTAATAAAACAATTATCCTGAAACTATACTACTACTTTAAAATGATCTTTAATCTCTAACTTGTTCTCATTGAGACTATTAGAATATCCCCTGCATCCAGAGAGGTAGTAGGAACAAACAACTGTCCATTATATTTACTAGTCTAGATTATTAAGAAGCAATGCATAGCTTGCCTGAAATTTTTCTCTGCACTAAAGTAAGACGATGAAATAGTCACAACTAGAAGAAATTATTTTGTGGTGGGTAGATGTGAACTAACTCACTTTATCTAGCAAAAAAAAATAAAATAAAAATAATCAACAAAAGTCAAAGGCAATCAAGTGGCTAAAAGAAAGTAATTTACAGCAGAGAATTCTGAGAAAATTCCAGAGAAACAAGTAAGATAAATTACTCATGGTAAAATAAAGAGGTGTATAAAATTAATATTATACATATAAATTCAAGAATATATTAATAATATGAAAATATGGCCCAGCTGGCATGGCTCAGTAGTTAAGTGTCAACCTACGAACCAGGAGTTAATAGTTCAATTCCTGGTCAAGACACATGCCCAGGTTGCAGGCTTGATCCCGGGGGGGGGGGGGGGGGGGGGGCATGCAGGAGGTAGCTAATCAATGATTCTCTCTCATCATTGATGTTTCTATCTCTCTCTCCCTCTCCTTTCCTCTTGAAAATCAATAAAAATATTTTTTGAAAATATGGACTGCTGAACAGAGACTTCTTTAGGTATAGTTAATGCATATATGGATTTTTAAATATGCACTAAAATTAACTGCTACCATGTATACTGTAGTGTACCACTGTCAAGGGAATTTCAGAAAGTGACACAAAAATACAAAAAGAAAATTGAGAGAAAAGTTAAAAGGCATCAAGGACCAGTCCACAAACTACCACATAAAACAGAATTACCAGAAATAAGAGTATGGAAATAAAGAAAAAAGAAAAAATTTCCTTGAGCTAAGTCATGAGCTTTCTAACTGATACCCAATCCAGAGAGTGCGAAGCATGACAACTGAAAAGGCATGCATACGTGGAAATTATTACTTTCTGATATTTCAAATAATTACTTTCTGTTATTTTCTAAAAAGGAAAATAAGAAAAGATACCTACAGATAGAAAAAAACAAATTGACATCAGATCTCTTATCTGTTAGACTGAATTCTGAAAAGAAAGAATACCTCAAAGATCTGGGAACATTATTTTTTATCTAAAAAGCATACCCATTCAACAAGTATGAAACATTTTCAGTCATGCACATGCAGATATTACTACCACAGATTTTCCTGACCAAACTATTCAAGACAGATTCTAAGCCAATGCTGAACTCTGTTGACATATTCCCCTACCTTTTATATTATGTTAATTTTTGTTTTCATCATCTGGATAAGATTTACTCACAGACAGAGAAATTTTTTAAAAGGAAAGCGAGAAGGAAGAGAAAGCCTGACCTGAGTATCAGTTATTGGTCCTACAATGAGTTTGGGCAAGAAGGATGAGTGAAGAGGAAACCAGACCAAAACACAACCAGATGTAATTTCAAAGTCAAAACTATTTTTAAAAACATACAAGTGTTCCAAGAGCCGAGGTGGAGACAGGAAAAGAGTGATAGCAGACACTTACTGCCAGACACACACAAAGGTGGCTGCGTTGAACAAACCTATGTCCCCACCACCATCAGAAATTCTACTGCAATCCCATATATGCAATGCAAAACTGCATTTCACAATACTGATAAAGGCATAGACATGAAAAAGGATCTATAATAATAAAAGCATAATATGCTAATTAGACTGGACAGCTGAACGACCTTCTGATGTCATTCCGGACATCCTTCCGAATGAAGCCGCGGCGGCAGGCGCTGAGGCAGATGCGGTTAGGGGCAATCAGGCAGGCAGGCAAGCAGTTAGGGGTGATCAGGCAGGCAGGCGAGCGGTTAGGGGCAATCAGGCAGGCAGACAGAGTGGTTAGGGGTGATCAGGCAGGCAGGCAAGTGATTAGGGGCAATCAGGCAGGCAGACAGAGTGGTTAGGGGTGATCAGGCAGGCAGGCGAGTGGTTAGGGGCCATCAGGCAGGCAGGCAAAGGCAGTTAGGGGTGATCAGGCAGGCAGGCAGGCAGAGGCAGTTATTGGTGATCAGGCAGGCAGGCGAGCGGTTAGGGGCAATCAGCCAGACAGGCAGGTAAGCAGTTAGGGGCGGTCAGATAGGCAGGCAGAGGCGATTAGGAGCGATGAGGCAGGCAGGCGAGCGGTTAGGAGCCAGTGGTCCCAGATTGTGAGAGGGTGCAGACCAGGCTGAGGAACGCCCCCCCCCACCCCCCTGCTGCACGAATTTCGTGCAACAGGCCTCTAGTCATTTATAAATGTCTAATAATTTTAAGATTTATTTTATGAGTAAAAAATTGTCCCAAATTCAGCCTGTAATAAATTATCCTTGTAAAGGTTTTTGTCCCACTTTGAAAATACCTTTTCCAACTCTCATGCTAGCAGTTATCACAAACCATACACACCAGTAACTTGATAACATTAAACACAAAGCATATCATGCAAATGCTTTTAAATAACTTAATTATGTGTTATTCATTTTTCATAAGACATTACCCTTGCTAAGAACAAAGACGCTAAACAAGCATTATCATGTTCTTTCCTGATCTGGTTTTCCAAGGTAGCACTAGCTCCAATTGTTTGACTAAACCAGTTGTAAAATACTTGACTGCAGGCAACTTCAGACACATTATCATTTGCTCCATACTCACAAACTAAAAAATAACTGGTTTCCTTTCTACTGGTTTCAATCATAGGTTTAACAGATGGTGCTTTTAAATGAGGAAGGTATATTACCGAATATAACTAATGACTACTCATATGCCAGCAACAAAATAGTGTTCATGTCAGGATATAACACACTGAATGTTATTTACTTGTTTGTTTTTGAATAGAGGAGAACATAACACAGTGCAGTTAAATAAAATGATACTAACTTGGAATCGGAAACAACCCTAAAAAGTAAGAGTAAATCTTCAATTTCCTAAGGTATACAGAATATAGCAACAAAACAAAAAACCCCACAAAGGTACACAAAGAGCCATCACAATGAGAATTCCTTTCATTAGTCCATGAACTTTCTCAACTTTGGCCACTGGCTTTGGACATTTCTGAAAAATATTGTTTAAATGATGGATACTAAACTACTTTCTTCAGTAAACTTCTGTGTTCAAATGGTGATATCAAAGAATCTATTATACATATGTTAATTTATTTCAGGAACAACAGAACATACTCAGATTTAAAGCACTATAAGCTATCTCAACATACCATTAATTAACATTCTTTTTTTTCCTTTGGAGAGAAAGAGAGAGACAGGGAGACGGGGAGAGAGACAGAGACATGAAAGTGAGAGCAAAACACAGATCAGCTGCCTTCTGCCAGGGATGGAGCCCGAAACACAGGCATGGTGGGAATAGAACAGGCAACCTTTTGCTGTACAGGACGATGCCCAACCAACTGAACCACACTGGCCAGGGCTTATATTTAATAATTGAACAGGCTTAAACAAAAAAGTACATACAGGCATTAAATGTGTCCAACTCTATTCCTACAACCACCTTCCCCCAAAAAAAGGGGACAAAATATGTACAGCCACTGCCCTCTTTACTCATAACTCTATTTTTATAGTGTTACTAGAGGCCTGGTACACAAATTTGTGCACTAGTGGGGTCCCTTGGCCTGGCCTGCGGGATCAGGCTGAAACCTGCTCTCTGACATCCCCTGAGGGATCCCAGATTGCGAGAGGGCACAGGCCAGGCCGAGGGACCCCACTGGTGCACAATCGGGGCCAGGGAGGGATGCAGGATGTTGGCCAGCGTGGGAAGGACCACGGGAGGGCTCCAGGGCATGTCCAGCCTGTCTCACTCAGTCCCAATCAGCCAGACCCCAAGCAGCAAGCTAACCTACCAGTCGGAGCGTCTGCCCCATGGTGGTTAGTATACATCATAGCACAGGGGTGGGCAAACTTTTTGACTCGAGGGCCACAATGGGTTCTTAAACTGGACCGGAGGGCCGGAACAAAAGCATGGATGGAGTGTTTGTGTGAACTTATATAAATTCAAAGTAAACATCATTACATAAAAGGGTACGGTCTTTTTTTTTTTAGTTTTATTCATTTCAAATGGGCCGGATCCGGCCCGCGGGCCGTAGTTTGCCCATGACTGTCATAGCAACTGGTCAACCGGTCAACTATCTGCCCCCTGGTGGTCAGTGCACATCATAGCGAGCAGTTGAGCAGCCTTAGCATATCATTAGCATATTACGCTTTGATTGGTTGAACGGACAACCGGACGCCCAGACACTTAGCATTTTAGGCTTTTATAATATAGCGTTTAAATAGTGCTTTGGGGCATTTGAAGGCTGGCGACTAAGAGGATACTATCTCTCTGGATCCTGCATTACCTTCACCTGGAATTGGGATTTTGCTGGTGGAAGGTTTTGCCTTAAGCCTCATAAACTGAATAGCACACCCAAGAAAAGTTTGATGAGGTTTTAAACTTCCTTGAAGAGACTTTCTGCTCTAGTGGAGTGAGGAGCCATCCATGCTCTCAAGCCTGTAAATCAGGAGAAGCTTCAGAGACACCAACACCCCAACTGAGGCACATCACAGAGCTGCAGGCTGAGCATGACAGCTCAATGTGTCTGTTCCCCTGGGAACTACTCCATTCCCTTCAGGCACAAAATGCTGACCAGAGTGGAGACCCACTGGTGAGTCCAAAAGCCTGGAAAAGGCTTATTTGTCAAATGCTTAAGTCTGAACTACTGCCTCACAGATATACACAAAACTTTAAAAAATAAACAGAGAAGACATTACTCCCATCATTCTCAGGTATCTAAAACACACCTAAGAAGTCCTCTTCAGGAGGATGTTGGGGGAGTGGCAAGGGTTAGGTACCCAGCCTCGCCACTATTCAGACTGGGACTCTCTGCAGCTGAGCCTAAACCCACGCACATCCTGCCCCAGCATCGTCTGGATCCGTGTGATTGCCAAGGACACCACTCAGAATTACGTGCCTGCAGTGGACACTGCCCATACCCACTGACCTCGCAGGACTCTCGCCCCTGCTATGGACTTATCCACCATGACTACTACTGTGCTGCCGCCACCACCCTAGAGCCCAGCTGTTCTGCTCTACCACCAGGGTTCGGAGGCAGCAACAGTGCTGAAGGGCAGGGTGGTAGATATAGTCTCCCCTGCCCTGGGCCTACTAGAACTGAGGACCTGAGGATACTGAAGAGACTGTAGATCTGTAGGATCTCATGCTGGTGAGCAGAAAGGTGACTGGATAGTAGAACCAGGAAGGAAGATCAGTCCTGCCCACCTGAATGCAAGGAAGGTGCCCTCTTTCCCACCAGCAAAACTGTTGCTTCTGACCCCACCTGCAGTGACCTGAGGTAAGGGGGGACAGCCCAGGGCTGGAAATCGGTGTCCCTGCATATGGCAGCGAGGAGGAGCCAGAAAGCCAGGCAGAGCTGAGGCACTAGAAGGAAAGAAAGTGCCCAGGCCCCCTTCCTACAAGATACTGGCACCACTTCTAACACTATTCTGATCAAACCATCCTAGCCAGGAGCAGGATACCTCTGCAGAGACCAGCTCCATGGGGGAAGGGAAAACAGCTCAGAACAGGGAAACTCAAGGCATGAGACTCAAAGCAGATCCAGCTGCTGGGCTAAGGAGGCCCTGCCCACTGGACCACTAGGGGCTTCAATCCATCAGGCCTCAGTCAGGTTGCCCAGGGACAGAGAAGCTCCCAAGAGGCCCAGGATAGACACACCAAGGGACCACATTCAACAACAACAGAGCAAAATCCAATAAGCTCCACAAATAGCAGACCCAAAGTTTTCTGGGTGTGTGCTTGTTTTCTTTTTTCTTTTTTTTTTGGGGGGGGGGGGAGGGGAGAGTGGCTCTTGTTTTTGTTTTCATTTTTTGTTGTCTGTTTTTCCCCTTTTGTTCTTTTTTCTCTTTTTTCTTGCATATCTCTAATTTCTCCCTTTCCTTGTATTCTCTTTTGCCTTTTTTTTTACTGTTACTATTAATTTTTCTGTGATTTGGAAGACAAGATAGAAATACATGGTCAATTAGAGCACCAAATAGAAAAAAGGATTAAAAAGCAGGAGGATACCTTAAGGGAGCTCTGGGACAACATGAAATGTAACAATACCCACATCATAGGAATACCAGAAGGGGAAGAATGTGAGCAAAAAACCAGAGAAGCTGCTTGAAGAAATAATCACAGAAAATTTACCCAACCTGGTGAAGGAAAAAGTCATATAAGTTCAGGAGGCATGGAGTCCCAACCAAGATGAACCTAAGGAGACCTATATCTAGACACATCATAATTAAAATGGCAAACGTTAAAGACAAAAAAAGAATGTTACAGGCAGCAAAAGAGAGACAGAAACTATCACCTACAAAGGAGTTCCCATGAGAATGTCAGCTGATTTCTCAACAGAAACACTTCAGGACAGAAGAGAGTTTCATGAAGTTTTCAAAGTAATGAAAAGCAAAGGCCTGAATCCAATACTACTGTATCCAGCAAAGCTATCATTTAGAAGCTTTCCAGATAAATACTGTTTTGAGATCTGATGATTTCATTTGGGAAAGTGGTTCTCTAACTCTTTCTTTTATAATACCAACATTATAACCCCCATTGTCACCTGATATAAAAAAATTTATGACAGTCTCTGCCTCATTTAATAAGAATGCATAATTAACTAGTTAAATATACATTGAAAAATATGTAACAATTGTATTAAGAAACATGTATGGCCATTTCAACAAAATAAGTGTGGCGTTTCAACAAAAATTGTTAGAATAATAGGGATAACACAAAACCTAGGTTGGACAGGCTACTCAGTCTATATTTCCTTTTTTCTGTTACTTTGGTGACTAGAAGAAACTGATAACCTAAGAACTACTTTCAGTTCTTCGGTTTTTGCTCTTTACCCAAGGAAAGAAATCTTTGACTATTACTTTTAGAAAAAGCAACTATAAAAACATAGTGTGTGTGATGAGATATAAAGAATACTTGTTTACAAGTCTAAGTCCCAGGTACAATCTCTGATAACTTGCGAGCAGTAACCTTAAGTAAACTTACTTAAGCCCTAACAAGTCTCAAAATCTTCCTTTATTTTAAATTCTTATTTATGGATTTGAAAGAGAGGGGCATAGAAACATAGATTTGTTGTTCTACCTATCTATGCATTCACTGGTTGCTTCCTATGTGTGTCCTGACAGGGGATGGAACCCGCCTGCAATCTTGGTGCACTGGGACAACACTCCAACCAACTGAGCTATCTGGCCAGAGCCTCAAAATCTTCATATTTTAAATGAGACAGACATCATATATCTCACAGGATTTGTCAAGAGGACAAGATGAAATAACATATGTAAAACACCTAGCACAGGATATGGCAAAAAAAAAAAAAAAAAGCCAAATAAATAAAACCTCAGGTCATAAGGCACACACAGCCAGAACACCCTTCAAACAGTGGGAGACACACAATTTTGCAACTTTCATCCTGAATTGAAATAGATTCTATGGAAAGTATCATGAAAGTTAGCTTTCTTTACCATTTCATATTCAACTTTTCTGTAGCATTTTAGGTGCAGCCTGATAAATTTCCTAACATAGACTAAGCAGATCTCATATCAATAAATAACAAACACAGGAATTTATCCATAAGACAAGACTTTAGGAATATTGTACTCCAAGAGGTCCTCTTTTCAATCTTCGCTTTTCTAATCCTGCATTTATTTACAAGTGATTCCTTGGTGTTCAGATAAACTCTACTCCCAGACTTCTCTATTACCTTCTTGAAATTCGACACATTTAGCTTCTCTGTGTACACAAGCCTGCAGAGGCAATCGGTTCGATCTTATCTGCCTTCTCTCTGTGTTCTACAATTTATAAAGAAAAAATATGGAGGCATAAACCTTAAAAAACAAAATATCTTGCCATGATTAACAAGTAGTTATAAATGATTAAAAACATGCTATCATGCCCTAGCTGGTTTGCTCAGTGGATAGAGCGTCAACCTGCAGACTGAAAGGACCTGGGTTCTGTTCCGGTCAAAGGCACATGTCCGGATTGTGGGCTTGATCCCCAGTAGGGGGCGTGCAGGAGGCAGCTGATCAATGATTCTCATCATTGATATTTCCATCTCTCTCTCTTTCCCTTCCTCTCTGAAATCAATAAAAATATTTTTAAAAAACCATGCTACCATTATACAAAAAACCATGCTACCATTTTCTTTTAACTTTCTAAATAATCAATATGTGTTTTCTGTTTAATCTTAGCCTATTAAATGCTACATGAATATGTGGTCAAGCACTATTCTAAAACCTCCCATCTGAAACAACCAAAAAAGTGCAAAATATATAAAACAACCATTCTCAAGGCAGCGAACATCACACAATGAAGGACAATACCCCTGAGAGGGGGTACAAATGAGGTGGCCGTACAACTGCCCCAGCTTACTGCTTTGACAGGGTTACCAGTCTGTATTGTAGTTGACCAGGACAGTACAGAGGAGTCCACACTGAGAAGATGAGCATTAATAGTTTGGAGAAACCAAGGTTTACTACAGTTTGCAGGAGAGAGTACCAGAGAGGAGAGAGCTACAGAAGAAGAGAATGCCAGAGATCTGCAGAGGTTCTCTTCAAATCTTCAACTGAGCATTAACCAGTGCATACATGTGAGGAGACTACTAGAAGTTAGGAAAGAATGACCTCAAAGAATGGAGGGAAAGTGTCTAGAGCTCACTCAGGAATGGGAATACCTGCTCTCTCCAGTCAGATGAGAAAACTTCATGATTCATGAACATGGGGAAGCATACACAGAAGGGTCTTGATTAAGGACCTCAGTAGCGGCCCTTGATTAAGCATGGCTCTGTCATGTTCAAAAGGATCAAACTGCTTCCAAGTGATTTAACTGCATTCCAGAACAAAGCTCAAGAATATTTATAGCAATACAAAAATACCCAGCATCTGACAAGGTAAAATTTATGTCTAGCATCCAATCAAAAATTACCAGGCATGCAAAAATTAAGAAAAATAAAATACCTCATGAGGGAAAAAAAATCAGTAAATCAAAACTGGCACAATATTAGAATTATCAGACAAATACATTAAAAGGTTATTATTATAACTATATTGAATATATTAAAAAAAATTAAGCACAGACCTGAAAGTTTTTTTTAAAGACTCAAACTGAAGCTCTAAAAATTAAACTACCTAAACTACTCTCACCTTTATTCTTAAAAGATCTGAGTGTAATCATCCTGCCTTTCTTTGGCTAATGTAGTTTTTCATTAACCCTTAATATTGGGAATGGAAGTACAGATAGTCTTCGGGTTACGTCGGACTCGACTTACGCCATTTCATGGTTATGTCGCCAACTCCCATTTATTTATAAAAAAAAAATAAGTTCCGTCATTTCGACGTATGTACATAGGTACTTTATGTTTTTTATTATTTATTTACCGCAAGTAAAGGTCAGGAATTGTTATCTTTTAATTTTTTTTTACTGTTTCACTTCATTACTGCTGTGTATGTGCTCCACGTGAGTGACGTAGGTGCTTATGTAGGTGGTTTCTGACTTACGGCGAAAATCGTGTTACGTTGCACCGTAGGAACAGATCTCCCACATAACCCAAGGACCTACTGCACTAAGAAGTACCCCCAGAAAATCCCATAGTTCCAATTTTGTCTCTGTGACTCCATTACATAACAGTAACCCAATTTCCCCTTGGTAATCAAGACCAATCACTCCAGCAAGTAAATTTGCCTCTTTTTTTGGTCTGGTGGTTCAGTGGCATGAGGTCCCCCAAAATAGTCAAGTGGTAGCCTCATCTTCCAAATCAACAGAGCCATTTTCTGCTGATCCCTAGAAGAAACTTTCTTCCATTGGGGACTAAGATCTCCAAACCAGCAGAACTCCAGTATTCCCAGGGCAGGTAGCAAAAGTTCTGCAAGTAAGTTATTAGGTATAACTGTAAGAAAACTACTCTCACTTCTTAGTGGATTATTAGACATAATAGTGAGAAAAGCCACTTCTAATAACTGACTCCCAGAACCATGAATTCTGACTATGGAAAAGACAGCATCTAATGCAAAGCATACTCTGCATCCTGTAAAACAAAACCTCAGCCTTTCATGATATTCTCTCTCAACTATTGCTTTTAACAGAGTGTGCAGTACGCCATTCCACATTCCAGTTAGCCCAGCCCATTTTCAGGTTGTTGGGGAGCACACAAGACTTGATTGGAAAGTTTGTAAGGAGGACATTCTGAGAAAAGGGAAGTGTGCGGAAGGCAGCCTGCCCTGTTTATTGGAATTCCAACCTAGGGGAGTGCAGAGGGCAGTGCCCCTAATTATTCCTTGACCGTTCCAAACAAGTCTGTGCATATGTAGACCCCCGGGTGTTTACTGGAATTCTTATACTTAATCTTTGGGTATCCTTGCTTAAAAGACACTACAAACACATGTGTGCTCCCAAGATTACTTACCCTGTTGATTATATCTAAAAGATAAACTTTATCTCAAACTGCTGCTACAATAAAAGCCTAATGAGGCAGGCAATCAAGGCTGTCTGGTTCCTTTAGCCAAGTAGTCCCTTAACCCTCTCTTTCACAGCAAATGTTGTGACAGAGTAATCCATTCATCCATCGCTCAGGGTCTGCTGGTCAGCCCCGGCATCAGGTAATGGAGCATGTGACAAAACCAGTTAATTCCAATGAGCCAATTCTACACATTCTTTGTTGTGGAATGAATTCCCTGATCAAGAGCAATACAATAACAGAATGTCATGGCAGTGGATAAAGTATTCTATGAATCCACAAATGGTGATACTGACAGAAGCATTATAGACAGAGAAAGAAAATACAGATGCAGACTCTTCGGCTATTCCAGTAAGGAGAAATATTTGCCCTCTCCATGATGGAAGAGGCCCAGTATAATCAACACTAGCAGGAGGCTGACAGGCTCCCTTGGAGAATTATGCTATATCAGGAACTCAATGTTAGACACTGCTATTGGCAGATTAGGCATTCAGTAATTAGCCACGACCAGATCATTAAGAGAAAGTCCATATTGTTGAACCATTAACCCTCTAGCCTTGCCAACATGGCCACTTTTTCATGGGTCTATTGAGTAAGCTCAAGGTAACTGGGAAAAGAGGCCAACTGACATCCAGAGAGCACATTATTTTGTCCACCTCATTAAGAGTCTTCTTTGCAGTAGATGCCCTTTGGTAGGCATTCACAAGGGACACAATTGTTTTCAGTCTGTGGATATTAAGAGTGGTCTATAGCTTCTTTTCTAGACTTCCTTGTCTTCAGATTCTGTTTCTTCTAACCCTGACCATCCAAACAAACCATTACCAACTACCCATTAATCAATGCAGATCTTTATCTCTGGTCTCTCCCACTCCAAATATAGTAGGCAACAAAATGTACCGCTCAAAGTTCTGTCCACGGGTATGATTTCCTTCACCCCTGCCATTCATGGTCAGTCTTGAGTGGGGCTTTAGTGCTGCAGTGTCTGCTTTTGAGTGGTACCAGCATATCATGCAGATTCATTTGTAAACCAGGCTCAAGTTTTTTCTTCGTTTCTCAACTAGTCATAAGGAACTGCCAGCAAGCCATAAGCATGGATTAAAAGAAAGGAAGCAATGAAACAGAAGCTGGCATCAAAGGTGTATGAGCCACCTGCTCATATGACCTACTTATACCTTCCAGACCTGCCCAAATTTGGTCTCTTATAATACATATGTTATTCCCATTTGATAACAAATTGCTGCTGTTCATTCCCAATTTATAGCTAAGTGGGTCAGACAATACCCAATTCATGATTTGAAGCTCAGGCCATGTGGTCACCTGGTATCCCATGATTAGGTATTCAGTCTTTAGCAAGGCCAAATACAAGACAGGAGCTGTTTCTCAAAAGAAGGCTCATTATCAAAATCTTTGTGCTTCTCTTAATGGTGCTTGCCAGGGGCAAATAACAGGGAGAAAAAGGAAATGAATAGTAGGGAGAAAAATATCATAGAATACACCTTTGCTCACAATGTCCTCCTTGTTTCTAACCACAGTGGGAACAAGTGAATGCCACTCCCTAAATCTACACCCCTCGGGGATTTAATCAATATGCTAGGACGATAGCCCCAATCACTAAATGAGACCCAGAGAAAAGATTACCAGTGACTTTTTCCTTCTTGCCTTGAGAAACTGAATGTTCAGATTAGAAAGTAATACAATAAATAAGGTTAAAAGGAATTAGAGGCAAAGATGAATAAGAAGAAGAAAGTGCCTCACTGCTCTAAATCCAGCCAGATCCTTGATATCCCAGGTAATGAGAGAATAAGCAGGTGAGGCTGCTGAATCTATCAGTAATCTCTGAGGATGCATGGAGAAAAGAAATAAGAAAAGACAAGAGGTAGACAAGTATTCCAATTTTCCAAGCTAAAGTAAACTGGTTAACTTGTTCATTTACCATCAATCCTCAAATGACTGTAATTGTAAGATTTTAAAAATGGTTTAAAACCACTTCAAAAAGAAATCACTCACCTGTGGGGTAAAGTCTGAAATCCTGAGGACCAAATACTGGCAAGCTAACCTTATTCCTCCCTTTCTAAGGATTGGTAGAACTTCCTGAATAAACTCTACCACATGAAGGAGTCTATCCTCTTGGAAGCTGAAGTGAAATCCAATTAACTAACTTCCATATAATTTAAAAGAAAGAAATTTTCAAAGAAAAAAATAGTTAAAATCCAGTGTCTCTGGATTTGTTTAGTTATATGCTGACTGACATACAATGGAAAGCAGAATGGGCTATCATAGTTCAAATCTGTGCTCCCACCCTCACTAGGTAGGTATCTTTAGCAAATTACTTCATCTGTTTAAGACTTAGTTTTTGCATTCACGAAATAGTATAATAATGTACCTATCTCATAAATCTCTTTTGAGGATTACATGTAAGTACATGAAAAGCTCTTTGTATAGTACCTCTTACATAGCCAGCCCTCAATGTTACATTAGGTACTATTATTAACTATCAGCAGTCCTGTCTTGAGCAGAACAGTGGAATAAACTTCCACATTATGTCTTCCCACCTCCTTTCTCAATCATATCTAACCATCTGGTAACCCAAAAATAATTCTGTATAACCAATAAATGGAAGGAGAATAGTGAAGGGAAAGGTGCTAGACTGAATAAATAAAATCTGCAGTCCAGACTACCTCTAGCTGGTTCAGTAACTGGGCACAAGTTCCTCATACTCTATGGGCCTCCGTTTCCTTAGCTATAAGACACATTTGATTTGAATGCTGTCACGTGTTCTTTCCTTCATTGTGATTCTACAATGCAATAACCTCATACTAAATTTTTTTTAAGTTTTGTGTTATTAGTATACCAATACTAGATCCTCCCAGATTTTTGCTTATATCATCTTCATCTTTTTCTTTATTCTGTCAACTACCAGCTCGCTAGCAGAGGAGAAACTTTGAAAGTGCTGATCTCTTCTCCAAGGAAAAATTTAAATCACTTATCTGTTTATTTTTCCTTCCATTCATTAAACTCAAAACTTTAATCACCACTTAACATTCTCCCCCAAACAATCATTAGTTAAAACTTAATAAAGACTTATTAACCTTAAATATTAACTTATCTAAAAGGAAAAAAAAGAATCATTATAATCTTCATTAGATGGACCCCAGGTAGTGCTATCCCCAAATGATCAATGACATTGGATTAACCTACATTAACTCAAAATTAAACAAGTTGCCACCATTTGCATTTAATTATGTGTTTCTGTTCTTTCTCAGAGATCCTGAGTCTTTTATAATCATGTACAAAGCATTCATCAATAACACTGATTTTCTCAGTAATCTGACCTAAGTGTGGGCCACAGGGAGAGCAAGGCAAGAAAAAGACTAAAATTTACCAATGCATCCAAAGAAAATTGACAGTTCCCTCAGGGGATCCGGGATCAATCTAAGACTATGACTGTTTATCATTCCGCACACCACAGAATTGGGGAACAAAAAACATGCCAAGTTTCAAAGAGGCGTGACTCACTTTATACAGAATAACATGCATCCTGACCTAACAGTGTATGCAAAGTGAAGTTTACAAATCTAATACTTTAAATACACTAAGAGTGCTTGCTAGCTAGAAATCACTTATAAATGCTGTTACAAAAATTTATAAGTAGTATTATATGTTATACACACTCACACACACACATTCAGGATTTTTTCGTACTTCATTAGATTTGCTCCAAGCAATCAAAACTTTATAAATAAAAGTAAATATTTTTAGTATTATTTAATTATCATCTTATTAGGAACTTATTTTCAAAGAAAAATAATTAATAGAAATTGTATAATTTAAGCACTGATGTTTGTTTAATCACCACCTCCATAGTGGTATCATGTTGAGGTCTAAAAAGAATGACTTCAATGAAAATGACAGAATCAAACTGTTCAAATACAAAGGCCTACTCAATGGCCTAGCACACTTACAAACATATTTATAGTACGTTAAACACAGATGGAAAAAAGTAAAATGAGAGGTGTGATTTTCCTCTGCCTTTGCAAATCTGAGGCAATCTCTGTTCTAAGAAGTAATCAACCTTTATAAGTAGCCAAGAACTTAATCTGAGAAGGTGATTTATATCAGCTCACTGCCCCCAGTCAACCATTACACATGCACACGCCCACACAATATTTAATAAAAAGAATCACCTTCTCCAAACAACATATAAAAAATACCATGATTGGGAAGTTGTCAGTTAATGCCAGATATAAAGCAAGAGCCAACATAAAAGGAATAAAATTAGTGTAAATTCTTTCATAATTATAAAACAGATCAGAAGCCACAGTCCCGCTCCTAAATGCTCTCCCTTCCAAGAATGAGATTCATAAGAAGAGGATTTGACACAGTGCAGCTGCTAGGATTTGAAGCATACTATCCAGCATTTCCAGGATGTCAGACATGTCCTGCCATTCTGACATGATACCAGCTAATTTCTAGAAAAGATGAGCAGTATACCAAATGTGCTTGGATTCGTTTTTCATCACGACAGTCAGTCAGAGTTGCACATGCTACAGAAGGAGTTAACATTTTGCTCACTATACATACCTCGAGCTATCAAGAAGACCAATTTTATGCAAATGTACATCAACGGTAAATGGAGTTGGGTTAATAATCACAGCTCTAGATTCAGTATGTAAATTAGACTTAGATGCCTAAGCCAGAGTTATCCTGAGAACACTGCCTGTCACAGCACCTTTTTATTTGGTACACACT
Organism: Myotis myotis; assembly: GCF_014108235.1. Taxonomy (NCBI): domain Eukaryota; kingdom Metazoa; phylum Chordata; class Mammalia; order Chiroptera; family Vespertilionidae; genus Myotis; species Myotis myotis. Next base: position 76,062,421 of record NW_023416324.1, read on the forward strand.
ATAATCTTCCATATCCACAGCATTTGAACTCTGAACAAAGCCAAATGAGCCATGTCATTATGCAAATTTTACAAAAACTCCTTTCAGAAACACAAATAAAAAATACAGGTGGTAATATTTGTATAAAGCACCCAGTGTTTGCATGAGTGAGTAAGTTTGCATAGGATGGGTCAAAGAAAAACAGTTCCAGAAAGGGTAGGTCTCCTCCAGGAACTTTCTATTCTGAAGATGAAGCAAACATGTACAAGTCAACCTGAACTAATAGTGGAGAGGAGGGGCACATCATTGAATGAAGTGACTTCCAACTAGAGAAATACTGTGACTTTGTTCTTTATAAGTTATCTAACATCTAACATTTATTACCTATATTACCATATGTCTCTGGATTTCTACTTTTTTAAATGTGATAAGAGGAAGAAAAATAAACACTTGTATTTGTTTGCATTTTTATAAACTAAGGATGCACAAGAAACTAATTTCTTTTTTAATCTGGAGAGGCTATAAGAACTGAGCAAATAAGGAAATCAGATAGGAACAAACTTTTGCCTGTGAATCTTTTTATATTTTAGGTATTTAAAACCATGTAAAGATAACACTAATTCTAATGATTAAATAAATAAAAATGTAAATAAAATAATGTGACAATACACCACAGTAGCAGAAAATGTTTTTATTAACTGCAGAAGTTAAAATGGAACTTTAACATTCCAAGAGACTGCAATTAAATTTAAGTAGACTAAAAAGCATTAAAGATATTTTATAATTATAGTTTTATAATTAAAAAACTTAATAATGTCTTTTGTTGTATACAAAACTCCCAGAGAATAAAAGGAGCCATGCCAACATTTAAATATACAAAAATTAAGTCCCCTTTCATCTTCCTGAGGCAGAAATTTTATAGCATGTAGTAAATATATTTTAATTACCTTTATTCTCAGTGCTAAAAACTAAGTAATTATTAAGAGTTGATAGAATTAGCTATTTGAAATGTTTAATTTGATTCTAGTTCATATGTATATTTTAATGAACACAACAGATATTTCTCAGTAGGCCACCACTTACGAATTTAAAACATGTGTCTATACTCATAACGGAAGGTCATGTCATTAGCTTTAGTGAGATGTAGCAGTAATGTAGCACATGCCATACTAAATGTAAAAGTTCAGATGTATTCTCACTTCAAAAATGGCTGTAACCTATTTTCCAGTCATCGCCATGCAGCCCTCAAAATCAACATTAAGCTCAGTAAGCTGAGGTTTCAGTTTAGAAACAATTTTCCCTTCTGGGAAAAAGAAAATCAGTGTGTGACCTTAGCAAAAGCAAATTTTGACACAAAACTAGCCCTCCCTAGATTCCGAAGCATTCCAATGCTTTTTATAACTATTACCGTTACACATAGAAGAATTGAAGAAAATGCAACTTCATCTTTTTAACAGTGCCTCTGAAACTCTTCTATTCCCTTATGCCTTTGCAGCTTTTTGTGGCCCCCATGCCATCACTCTCAAAGAAAAGGACAGTGCTACTGTGTCTGCACCGTAACTCCAGCCACCCTAACAATTGACAACAGATATTTCTCAGAGAGCAGAGAACAATAGATAGGCGATAAAAGAGGGAGGAAATGTTGGCTCAGCACTCACATCCATTTTTAACACTCAGTGGTAGAACCTTAATGATCTCCACCATGTTTCTCTCACAGCCTGCAATTAAGAGACATTTATTTCAATTTGTGTCTAAAGCCCTGAATTCCAAGAGTTCCTCCTTTTAGAAACGCTCTAAATATCCATTTAGCAGTATACAGTTAAATACTACAATAGATTTTTAAAAATATGGGTATTTCAGGGTATTCAAGAAGAAAAAATATAAAAACTACAACTACTATGAAAAAAATTATGGTGCCCTACTCGGCGTATAGCAGGTCATTTATTTACATTTCCCATTTCCAATCCTCACAACTTCACTAGGTACAACATAATATAATCTTTATTTTAAAGATGAAAACTCAGACTCAAAGTAAAATAAATTGGGCGAGTTCCATAACTATTAAGTGACAAAGCAAGAATTCAAACATAGACCTATCCCTTGATACTACAATTGTACTGTTTCTTCTCAAAACACTTTAAGCACTTCTAAATGCCTTAAATATTTTAAATTCATTAATTATTCATAACAAACATATGGAATAGTACTATTATCCTATTTTACAGATGGGAAAACTGGGTACAGAAAAGTTAAACAACTTACTCCAGGTCACACAGCAAGTAAGTGAGGAAGTGGCTCTCAAACTTACGCAGCCTAGTACCATCACACATTCTTACCTGCTTTCTTTCCAACACCACCTGTCTAAAGCCTAAAATAAAGCAATGCAATTTGATAGTCATTGGACTGCATTCTTAATATTTCACCTAATAAAATAATTAAGAAAGTATTTTTTGTGGTATATTCCTTTTTTCTGAAATTCAATCTCACTAATGTGAATTAGGAGGCCCTCTCCTTTTCTAAAACACTGAGAGGCAAGTGATGAATAATTTTCTAATCAAACAACAAGCACTATAAGATCCTGGAATGTTCTATGAGAATACCCACCAAAGAAAACTTGAGAAACAATCATTATTAGTTACAGAATTAAAGAAACAAAAACTATACTTACAAAGTTAATCCTTTCAATTTCATTGGCTTTCAGTAAGAGTATCGATTACATCTAAAATCAAATAGGAAGCAATCTGAAACTACAACTTAGATTGTGTGTGATATTAAGAATAAAGGAGAAAACAGAAGCAAACCTTCATCACTGAATTAAAAGCTCAACATAAACATGCAAGATATTATGATACATATATTTTAATGGCTGTTTAATGCTATCTAGCATGAACATTCATAATATACTAGAAGCCTGGTGCATGGATTCGTGCACCGGTGGGGGTCCCTCGGTCAGGCCTGTGGGAATCGGGCTGAAACCAGCTCTCCAGCATCCCCCAAGGGATCCTGGATTGTGAGAGGGCAGTTCTCAGGTAACGCACCCTGGAATCGGGCTCCCTCCTCTCTGGTTCCAGGTGTGTCACCCAACAACTGCAGCTGCCAAGTCACTGCAGCTCGGCAGCTCCTGCATTGAGTGTCTGCTCCCTGGTGGTCAGTGCACGTCATAGCTACTTGTCAGACGGTCAAACGGTCAGTCTCTTAGGCTTTTATATATATAGATATAGATGAGTCTGATCACAAAACGCAAAGCAAATTTCTCAGTATAACAGAGACAAAAGAACACCAGTATTTTCACACAGGGCTACCTGAATGAAAAATAACAATATACCTTCTTTTTGTAGTGATGATACCACTGTAATTAGCTAGTTATTAATAACTAGAGGCCCGGTGCACAAAAATTGGTGCACTGGCGGGGGGCGGAGGGGTTGTCCCTCAGCCCCACTTGTGCCCTCTCACAGTCTGGGACCCCTCGGGAGATGACGACCTGCTGGCTTAGGCCTGCTCCCGGGTGGCAGAGGGCAGGCCCAATCCCTAGGTGCCTGCCCTGCAGGCCCTGGTCGGGCTCAGAGCAGGGCCGATTGGGGAGTTGGGGCGCCTCCCCCTGTCATGCACAGAGCAGGGCGGATCGGGAGGTTGCGATGCCACCCCCAGTCAAGCTCAGGGTAGAACCGATTGGGGGACTGGGGCACCGCCCCCTGTCACACTCAAGGCAGGGTCAATGGGGAGGTTGCGGTGCTACCCCGTCATGCACAGAGCAGGGCAGATCAGGGGGGTGTGGTGCCACTCCTGTCACATACAGAGCTGGCCGATCAGGGGGTTGGGGCGCTGCCCCCTGTCATACACAGAGCAGGGCCCATCAGGGGGGTTGGGGCTCCGTACCCTGTCACACACAGAGCAAGGCCAAACAGGGAGTTGGGGAGCTCCCCCCTGTCATGCACAGAGCAGGGCGGATCAGGGGGTTGGGGCACTCCCCCCTGTCACACTCAGGGCAGGGCCGATGGGAAGGTTGCGGCACCACCCCGTCACACACAGAGCAGGGCCGATCAGGGGGTTGGGGAGCTCCCCCCTATCAGGCACAGAGCAGGGCCGATTAGGGGGTGGGGCGCCTTTCCCTGTCACAAACAGAGCAGGGCAGATAGGGAGGTTGTGGCCCCACTCCCCTGTTACACACAGAGCCCCAGGGCGATCAGGGGGTTTGGGCACTGCCCCCATCACACTGCTCCAGGGGCAATGAGGCCTCGCTGCTCAGCTGATCCCGATGCTAGGAGGCCTCGCTGCTCCGCTGATCCCGGTGCTGGAAGGCCTCACGGCTCCGCTGATCCCGGTGCTGGGAGGCCTCGTGGCTCCGCTGATCCCGGTGCTGGGAGGCCTCGCAGCTCCGCTTGACACCGGGGCAGTGAGGCGTCACTGCTCCACTGATCCTGGTGCTGGGAGGTCTCACAGCTCCGCTGCTCCCAGTGCCAGAAGTCCTCGCAGCTCCACTGATCCCGGTGCCAGGAGGCCTCGCGGCTCTGCTGATCCCAGTGCTGGGAGGCATATTACCCTTTTACTATATAGGATAGAGGCCTGGTGCATGGGTGAGGGCTGGCTGGTTTGCCCTGAATGGTGTCCTGGATCAGGGTGAGGGTGCCGCTTGGGTGCCTGGACAGCCTGGATGAGGCGATGATGGCTGTTTGCAGCTGGTCACACCCCTTCAGGGTGGGGGTCACCACTGGGGTGCCTGGCCAGTCTGGGTGAGGGGCTGAGGGCCGTTTTCAGGCTGGCGGGTGACTGAAGCTCCCAATCTCTCCTTTTTTTCTTTTTTTTTTTTATTCTGGGATTTATTTACGTTCTATGGCTGTCACTGGAGCTGAGAGCTGGCTTTAGCTCTGAGGCTCGGCTCCAGCTCTGAGACCTTGGCTGTTGAAAGCAGGTATCTGGGCTTTGTTTAGCTTCTATAATTGAAACACTGTTGCAACTCCAGCTCTGAGGCCTGGCTGGCTGAAAGCAGGTTTCTGGGGATTGTTTAGCTTTTATAATTGCAACATAGTTGCTTAGACGGCAGCTCAGAGGCCGGCAGCGGCAGGCGGGGAACCTTGGCTTCCTCCATCCTGTTCGCTTCAGCTGCCTGGCTGCCGGCCGCCAACTTGGTTGGCAGTTAATTTGCATATCGCCCTGATTAGCCCATGGGAAGCGTGTCGGAGGTACGGTTAATTACCATATTTGTCTATTATTAGATAGGCTACGAAAGGAGCCAAGGGAATGCCAAATATTATAGGCATGTCCTTTGGGCAGGTTCACCAGGAAACTGCTATTTCACACTCCCCAGGGAGCCATGGGCCCATTCCCTGGAGATTACTGGGGGAAGGGACTGGATGAAAGGGAAGATGGGAACATGCATAGTAAGTCAGAGTGACATAGGGAAGGTACTTGCCTGTCACTCAAATCTGGAAACAGAGATCATTGGTCAGAAGGGGCAGGACCACTGCAAACCAGCTAAAATTTGGGGATACATAATCCCATAACAAAGGTGTTCGCTCTCTCTCTTGGCTCTTGGCTCTCTGGTTCCTTTGTCTTTGCTCCTGCACATGTTCCCTCCATAGCTGCATGCGGACACCAAGGCAATGGACTGATGGACTGCAGCTGTGAACACAAACCAAGCTAGCCTGATGCTGGATTAGACAATGCTCTAACATGGAGCAAAAACTCTGGACACTGGCTTTGAACATAGCCCAACTAAAAGCAAAATGGAAGTTCTTCCTTAGCAGGCCAAAGAAACGCAGGGGTCTGATTCCACAGAATAAAAATCACTCATTCTCCTTGTGTAAGTCTCAGAAAATTCTTTTTCTCAGGATATCACAGGAAGCCCACTCCCACTAGCAACCAGTAGGTACAAGGAGCTCTTCCCACCAATAACAGTGAGATCTTTTTATCATTATTACTTGGACCAAGGCTTTGATTCATGTAAAACCACAAATGACAATCACACATTATAAGAGTTCATATTTGTTATTTCATAAAATAAAACAAATATATAATCCTACAAAACAAAAATGGATAATAGCTAACTTAGACTCAAGACATCTTGATTAACTCGAGCTTTCCAGCCTAGGCAAGGAAAACAACCACTCATTCTTAGAACCATGATATCTGTAACAGAAGCAGCAATAAAATGTAAAATAGATGAAAATACATATTTTAAAAGGAGATCTCTTCCCAACCCAAGCAACTACCTTAGTAGAGAAGCAGAGTTTGAAAATAATAAACAAAGTTGAATCAAAGTATAATTTTACTAATTCTGCCTCCAAACTTTTGAAAAACTGCCAAGCAGTCTTAAGCAAAAAGGGGAAAATATTTTTTAAATAAAAAACCCACCTCAGAGCCACTGAAAGTAAGAGTGCTAGAGTGAAAAACTGAAATGGAAAGAAAACTTCAAAGAGATTCTGTAATCGAAGATGCCTTATTCTTGACTGCCTCATCTCAGAGATTAAAGATTTTTAAAGCTGTCCCATGGACATAGAGATCAAACATTTACAAATGTTTATAATTTTACAAGTCCTAAATTCAAAAGTGGGCTCAAAAAAAAAAAAAAAAAAAAAAAAATGAGTAACATAGGTAGCTAAAAGGAAAGATGAATTTTCTTGGGTAAGGGGACATGTAGAAAGTAGCTTTGAAGAATATACTCTGGGGGATGTAGAGAAGAAAGATTTTTGAAAAGCCCATTCATCACCCAAAATACCCAAATGAACCACAAAATGCTATAAAAAGGGAACTAAGGCAAAACCTCAACATATTTCTACTGGATTTTAACAAGTATTAAATTCATCAAGTATTCACATAATGTCTATTCTATAGCAGTCCAAGATTATCATATAAACCTAGTTAATGCTTCTTTTTTGAAAAGAAAATCTCCATACACCAGATTTGTAATTTTTTGAAAGTTTGTAGGCAATTGATGAATGTTATTGTCTCAGCTTCCCCAGACTCCCATCCCATAATGAGGAAAAGAAGCGGGATGTGGAAAAAAATTTATCCCACTCAACAGCTAGTAGCACACCAACTGGTAGGAGGTATGATCACATCAGTGCTCTTGGAATCAAATAGACAACATTTCTCTTAGTATATGTTTTACATAGCAATCTCTTAATTTATATATATAAAAGCCCAGCGACCAGAACTGCAGAATGACCAGAATGACTAGAACAACCAGTAGCTATGATGCGCACTGTGGCAGCCAACCAGCCTGCTCCAGGCCCTGACTGACCCCCTGCATGGCCAGCCCGACCGGCCCGGCCCCCAATTGGCCCCCAACACCCGATCAGGGGCGAGGCCGGCTGGCCAACCGCCCGTGCACGAATCCATGTACTGGGCCTCTAGTTATTGAATAATTAAATATATCGTTTAAAATGCTAACAAAAATAAAGCTGAACTGGAACTTTTCACTACTTTCAATCTGTGGGTACTACAGTATTATCATACATACTGAGTTCTCTACCAGAAGTGAGAGCATACTATAAGTCCCATTCATCTTTTAATCACTACAACCCAGCATACAGCTCACCACACAACAGAACTCATATACTCATTTGTATCATTTAAATGTCACAATTGCTTAAAACAAGGCAAAACTAAAATATAAATTAGATCAGAATTGTAATCTCCATGCTAAAATTAAACAAATTTCTATTTATTCTCTAAGGCCTAATTCCAACTTCATCATCTCTGTGAAGCTTTTCCATGTCCTGAGGCTGAAGTCATTACTATGGTCCTCTGTAACTGTAAGAAACTTTCATTCATATGCCAATAGGGCATTTCACCTTGACTCCAGTCACTATTCATTAACTAAATATTTACTGAGTGCCTACTATAGGCTGGCAACTGTTCCAGGCTCTGAGTGACACAACAGTATCACTGAATGAGGCTCCTGCTCTCAGAGAACTTACAGTTCATGAACAAATAAATACATCAGATGGTAATCATTACTCAAAGGAAATAAAGAAGGTTAGAGACCAAGTGAGGGAAGGATGCTAGTATGTTACAGAGTGGTCAGGGAAGGACTCTCTAGCAAGGTGACATTTTAGCAAAGACAGGAAATGAAGGAACACAAGTAGGAAGAACATTCCAGGCAGTGAAAACAGCAAAGGTGAACACATGCTTGGTTTTCAGGAACAGCAAGAAAGTTAGGGTAACAATGGTTGCTGTAGATGTAAGTCAGAGAAGAAGGGTTCAGCTCATCTAACCCTCACAAATCAGGATAAAAATGCTGGCTTTCGTTCATGTGGCTATTTACACATAAATTAAAAATAAATAAAATTCTGTTCCTCAGTTGCATTAATCAGATTTCAAGTGTTTAATAGCCGCATGTGGCCAATGGCTATCGTATTACACAGTGCAAAACAGAACACTTCCATCACTGCAAAAAGTTCTATTGGATGGCACTGTGAAATCTGAGCACAAGAGTGAAATAATCTAGTTTAATAATTCAAAGAACCTCTGAATGCTGTGTGGAAAACAATTGGGGGTGAGGGGAGGAGGAAGAAGCAGAGAAATAAATCGGGCACCTATTATAATCTGGGCTTGGACCAAGGGTGGCCTAAGTAGAAGTGATAAAAGTGGCAGGACTCTGGATATGCTTTAAAGGGAAAGCCAGCAGGATTTGCTGATAGATTCAATGTGGGATGTGAAAACAAGAGTGGTTATCCTTGCCCTAACCGGTTTGGCTCAGTGGATGGAGCGTCGGCCTGCGGACAGAAGGGTCCCAGGTTCGATTCTGGTGCGTGTGCCTTGGTTGCGGGCACATCCCCAGTGGGAGATGTGCAGGAGGCAGCTGATCGATGTTTCTCTCTCATTGATGTTTCTAACTCTCTATCCCTCTCCCTTCCTCTCTGTAAAAAATCAATAAAACAAATTTTTTTTTAAAAAGAGTGGTTATCCTTGATTCTATAATTTTTGGCCTAAGCAACTAAAAAAAACACAGATTCCTTTAACTGAGATAGGAAGACAATAGAGCAGCCGTGGGCAAACTACGGCCCGTTTGAAATGAATAAAACTAAAAAAAAAAAAAAGACCATACCCTTTTATGTAATGATGTTTACTTTGAATTTATATTAGTTCACACAAACACTCCATCCATGCTTTTGTTCTGGCCCTCCGGTCCAGTTTAAGAACCCATTGTGGCCCTCGAGTCAAAAAGTTTGCCCACCCCTGCAATAGAGCTTTGTGGGGAAGACTAGGTGTTTTAAGACATGTTAAATAGACATACCTATTAAATATCCAAATTCAGATTGTATATAGGCAGAGAGTCCAGGTTATATATAGGCAAAGAAGAGATTAGATTTAGAAACATATATTTGGAAAGTGTTAACATACAGAGAGTACTTAAAGACTGTGATGCTCTATAAAACTCCAAATGTGTGGTGGAGAAGTAAAACATACTTGACTTGAATACTCTGGAAGAACAATTATTTTTTTTAAATGGATGGCAGGTGGCAGAGTTGAAAAACAGGTTTTTGTAATGGAAATGCTAAGAGTCTTAGCTATAGTGGTGTGAAAGGTATTGTTATGATATAATAGATGTATTGCATAATCTTATCTGATCAGTCACTTTTGTTAGTAAAAGCTCCCTACCTCCCCCTCCCAATGTAAAGTACATTGGGAGCACTCTAATATTCAGATCATAATAATGAAGAGGAACCAGCAAAGACAACTAAAGGAACAGTCAGTGAATGGGAAGAGAATATAACCAAGAGGGAGTGGTGTCTGGGAAGGGCAGTGATGGAAGTATGTCAAGAAGGAAAGAGTGATCAGCTATGTCAAATATAATGGCAATAAGGACTCAGAAGTGACAGTTGCATTTGGCCGTACAAACGTCACTGGTGAATTTGACAGGAGCATTTTAAGTAAAGGTGCTTGATAGGAGTAAACTGGAGACAGAATGGGAAGCAGCAGGTGTAAACAACTGCTTGCAAGTAGTTTTGCTACAAAAGAAGAAAGAAATGGAATACTTGGAGAAGAATATGATGTCAAGGAAGGAGCTTATTTTGCAATATAATATATCACAGGAGGTCTGATGACCCAGTAAAGAGGGAAAATAATCCAACAGAGAAAGTAAAAACTGTAGGAGCAATGTCCTTGAGCAGGTGAGAGGGAGTAAGTACACAAGTGAATGAGCTGACCTCGAATGTGAGCATGGATCATTCATTGAAACAGGGGGATCACAGAGCATGAACAGGAGGCAAATTCATGCAGGCAGGTAGATTTGGTATTGGGGATGTGTGGATATTCTCTTCTGATGGTTCTGAATAGCTATCACTTCATTAGATTGACAGCGTTTCAGAGGAATGCACTGTTTTAATCATCTTTGTATTCCTAGTACGAGCAAGCTGGCACATAAATTATTCAAGAGTTCTACTGAACAAATACATTCTTAGAATTACCTAACCACCCAGGGACTTCAGCTTCCACCTTAACTTGTGCAGGACTTACCACTCAGTTCTGTACTGTGAACACTCAACATTTCACAGGAGAAAAGTGTCACAGCTATCACCAACCTCAGGCCATACCACAGCCACTCCCCCACATGGCGCTGCTGCTCTCAAATGGGGGTGGGAGGGGTGTGCCCATTTTCAGCCTTCATGTGCAGAAAGTACTTTCTTCCTATTGGACTAATATCCCCAAATGGCAACTACCCACTTTTATTTTGACTAACCCCCTCCGATACTGGTCTCTTTATTCAGAACAGAACAACTGGTTCCACTCAGAATCTAACTGAGCCCCTTTGCCAGTAAAACATACCAGAAAGTGCCTTCCCCTCTGTGAGCAACCCCCACTCCTGTGTGTTATTTTCCTCCTACCCTCCCAGACTTATAGACACTACTGACCCCTATTTACAAAAAGCCCTCTGAAATTATACAGATTCTTAAAGAATGAGATTAGAAGCTAAATATATAAAATGTAATTCCATTTCCAGAGCCCCTTTCTAAGAATAAGGCTATTGAAAATAAATCAAATGTGAAATATGAACAGTAACATTAGGAAAAAAAAGACAACCAGCAGAATATTACTGATGTTTATTAAAGAGGCAAAGTCATACCTCTAATCTGAAATACATCTGGACTGTTTCTTATACTTACTTTCCTAGTGTAAAGTTGTATTTTTAATAAAATAACTTTAGGCTTATTAAATCTTTTAAAACTTGACAAAGATAAAAAGAATATCCTTAGTCTCTCAAAAATTTTATGAACAGCTAAAATTGTTGAGAAGACTCATTCCCTGCAACAAACAAGCTTAAAGTTAATGGGGGGGGGGGGGGGATGGGGATGGGGTAGGTAGGGAGCTTTTACTAACAAAAGTGACTGATCAGATAAGATAATGCAATACATCTATTATATCGTAACAATACCTTCACACCACTATAGCTAAGACTCTTAGCATTTCCATTACAAAAACCTGTTTTTCAACTCTGCCACCTGCCATCCATTTAAAAAAAAAAAAATTGTTCTTCCAGAGTATTCAAGTCAAGTGTTGATCCTAGAAACATTCTACCACCACTCCCACTAAATGTTTTGTTCTTTAGATTATCATGCAAATATTTTTAAGAGTGTATTTTGTCTCTCTACATTGCACAGGTCTGATTTCAAATATTAAAGGCTTAATCTTCAAGCAAAGAACACAGAGCACTCATTCCAGAAATACATCAATTATATTGCTGGCCACTTTGGTAGAATCCTAACCATCAGAGCATTACTCTCCCACCCAAATTCCAGATATTTATGATACTGAACACATCAATCGTAATAAATGTTCATCTCACTAAAGGAGGTAATATGAAACAGAGAAAGGTGAAAATGAAGAAACAGATAAAAAATAAAAAAGCTAGCCTAACCGGTTTGGCTCAGTGGATAGAGCTTCGGCCTGCGGACTGAAGGGTCCCAGGTTCGATTCCAGTCAAGAGCATGTACCTGGGTTGCGGGCACATCCCCAGTGGGGCGTGTGCAGGAGGCAGCTGATCGATGTTTCTCTCTCATCGATGTTTCTAACTCTCTATCCCTCTCCCTTCCTCTCTGTAAAAATCAATAAAATATATGTAAAAAAAAATAGTTTAATCTTCTCACTGGGAAAACAGGGGCATCACCTTATATTGGGATCATCCATATTTGTCACTGGCAATAACTGAAAAAATAAAGTGAAGAACCAAATCTTTTCATTTTTAAATTATTTCCCTCAGTACATAGTATTATATCTCCTAGATATGCTAAACAGTTAAACAACATATTAAAATTCATAAATATACGACCATGTCTATGAAAAATATCTTATGAAAAGAGTATTTTATGGGTTAGCTACATGAAGAAAATATTTCATCTGCAAAAAGCAATTATTAATTTGCTATTACATCTATTTTTCCAAATATGTTTATCTATATATCTGTATGCACATGTTTTAAAGGAGGGTGAGGGTGGGACACTGGGCTTGCTAAACCCAGGGGCCACAAGTCAGCTTTGTTGCATTTTTCCAAAAAGATTTAGCATATATTTTTGAAAAACATGTTTAATCTTTAACATGAAGTTAATATATGTACACTGCTCTGAAAAATGCCTAGCACACAGTAAAAGATAAGTACATTTTAGATTTCACCATAAATTGCTAGACCAAAAACTAGGGTGTTAAATGTTGTGACATTATTTACTCACTTGTATTTTATTGCAAAAGGCAAAACCTGCAACTTCAAGATATTTATTATAAATCATAGATAAGTAAAATAATCCCAAAACTGGAGGTTGTACTTTAACGATTACTACAGGCACTTGGATTGGCTGTAAATCTCCCAGTGCTCAATTCCGAAGGCTGCTAGAGTACCTGTAATTACTGGCTCTGTCACATTACTTGGATCTCTTAATACTCACATTTCAAGAGTAACAGCATTAAAAATGAAGGTTAATGAAAACTGTGATAAATTAAAAGTTTAAAACTGTATATAAAATTTTTCTTCAAATATTTGCTTAAACCAGAGGTTCTCAACCTGTGGGTCACGACCCCTTTGGGAGTCGAACGACCCTTTCATAGGGGTCGCCTAAGACCGTCAGAAAACACATATATAATTACATATTGTTTTTGTGATTAATCACTATGCTTTAATTATGTTCAATTTGTAACAATGAAATTGGGGGTCACCACAACATGAGGAACTGTATTAAAGGGTTGCGGCATTAGGAAGGTTGAGAACCACTGGCTTAAACTCTAACAAAAGAAATTCTTTTTTGCTAAGTGAAATAAGCCGGTCAGAGAAAGATAAATACCACATGATCTCACTCATTTGTGGAATATAGATAACAACATAGACTGATGAACAGGGTCAGATCCAAAGACAGAGAAACAGCAATCGGACTATTAATCCCCAGAGGGAAAGTAGTGGAGGGTGGGGGTAAGGGGAAGAGATCAACCAAAGGACTTGTATGCATGTATATAAGCCAAACCAATGGACATGGGCAACAGGGGGATGAGAGCATGAGGGGGGGGGGGGGGGGGGGTTGGGGGCAGGGGGGGAAGATGGGGGTTAATGGGGGAGATGATGACCCATTTGCAATTTCTTAACTAATAAAGAATTTAAAGATAAAAATAAATAAATAAATAAATAAGAAGCATCTCTAAAAAAAAGAAAGAAATTCTTTTTTGTTTGTCCAAAACATTAGCTTCACACCTTTCAAGTCTTTAAGGATGAGTACTTTATAAGAATGAAGTACTCATCCTTGAAGCATCTCTGTGTCCCCATAGCATGTAACTCAGTATCTTTTTTCTTTTCTTTTTCCTCTTTTAAATATATTTTTATTGATTTCAGAGAGGAAGGGAGAGGGAGAGAGAGATAGAAACATCAATTATAAGAGAAAATCGTTGATCAGCTGCCTCCTGAACGCCCCTTACTAGGGATTGAGCCAGCATCCTGGACACGTGCCCTTGACCAGAATCGAACCCGGAACCCTTCGGTCCACAGGCTGGCACTCTATCCACTGAGCCAAACCAGCTAGGGCTCAATATCTTTTTTTTTTTCTAATATATTTTATTGATTTTTTACAGAGAGGAAGGGAGAGAGATAGAGAGTTAGAAACATCGATGAGAGAGAAACATCAATCAGCTGCCTCCTGCACATCTCCTACTGGGGATGTGCCCGCAACCAAGGTACATGTCCTTGACCGGAATCGAACCTGGGACCCTTCAGTCCGCAGGCCAACGCTCCATCCACTGAGCTAAACCGGTTACAGCAGCTCAATATCTTTTACATAGTAAGTGTACACTGAGATCTTATAAAAATGTTTCCTATGAAATTCAAAGAATTATAAAGCTTCTTAATAAAATAAAATTTAAAAGGCTTCTTACTAAACCAAATACAGTCAACATAGCTATGAGTTAGTATATGGAAAAATACTCCTTTTCAAAAAAAGAATTATGTATTTAAAGAAACTTTCACTAAAGAGAGGGTGTATTTCATCTTTGTTAAAATATAAATGTGTATAATTCTTTTTAAATTACAGTACAATAAAATAGAAGTCTGACTTTAAAAGTGTGTACTGTAACAACCTCATTCAAAGTTTTCACAGTATCCAATGTTCCAAGTTAGCAGGAAGCAAGATGATCTATTGCATCAAGAGGTGAATGGGGCTCTGACTGGTTTGGCTCAGTGGATAGAGAGTCGGCCTGCGGACTCAAGGGTCTCAGGTTCGATTCCGGTCAAGGGCATGTACCTCGGTTGTGAGCACATCCCCAGTAGGGAGTGTGCAGGAGGCGGCTGATTGATGTTTCTCTCTCGTCAATGTTTCTAGCTCTCTATCCCTCTCCCTTCCTCTCTATAAAAAAAATCAATAAAATAGCCGAAACCGGTTTGGCTCAGTGGATCGAGAGTCGGCCTGCAGACTGAAAGGTCCCAGGTTCGATTCCGGTCAAGGGCATGTACCTGGGTTGCGGGCACATCCCCAGTAGGAGATGTGCAGGAGGCAGCTGATCGATGTTTCTCTCTCATCGATGTTTCTAACTCTCTATCTCTCTCCCTTCCTCTCTGTAAAAAATCAATAAAATATATTTTTTTAAAAAATCAATAAAATATATTTTAAAAAAAGAGGTGAATGGGGCTCTGGAAATCGAGCTGCAACAACATCTGGGTTTCTCTTAAAAATTAATAATAATAATGTATTTTAAGAAAAAGGTACAGGTAGAAAAAGTGTCAATGAAACTGACCTAAGCATGAGTTGAGAGGAGAGACACAGGTCTAATGGCTTAGTAATAAAAAGAAAAAATACTTTCACGGAATGCTTTAACCCATAGCTAGGAAAGGTTACAGCCATAAACAGCCTATGTTATAAGAGAGATAATGGAGTTAGGTAATAAAAAAAACAAAAGAACTTCATCTTTAAAGATAGTAAAAAGTAACTGCTCCATAAAGGACGAAGGGGCAGAAGTGGCACTGAAGGTCGGGTCCAGGGAATAAACTTGCAGGCCCAGTGGACGACAGGTGGAAACAACAGTGCCCCCTTGACACGGTAAATGGGTGCATTCTGAGCCCCTCCCAAATTCATGAGTATCTAAAATAAAATAGACATGTGGGAAGTTCTGCTAAGTTAATACACTAAGCAAATGACTAGAATTTATATTCTAGAGATAGTTAATTCCTACATAGGTTATTTTTAATTTTCATAACCCCACAACTCCATGAAACTAATATTATTCTCACAGAAAACTACTAAATGTCATGGACTTTCAGGGTGTTTGAAAATATGAAATCCAAATGCTAAATTCCCAAAGTCAAAGACATAGTGCAGGTGTATCCAATCTTTCTGAGTACAAGGATCCTGCATGATGATATAATAGTTTCAATTGCCAATGACTAAGAAAACATATACATATATTCAGAGACTTTCCCTGCAATAAATCTGGTGACTCTCTCACCCCTAGGATCTACAGACAACTAGCTGAGAAGCATCCATCACTACACATGCAGGCTTGAATAAGCACAACGTAGATAGCGGCATTAGCTTTGTTGAGGATCAAAGTACTCACTCTATTATTATCACAGATTTCAAAATATAAATAGTTCCTTCCTGAATATACTCCCCCACACCAAAAACAAACCCTGCAACTTCAACACCTACTTTGTGAATAATGCAAGTCATAAAAGCAAGCCTGCATCATTACATCTATTTGGATGTTGTCAATCCTAACCCTGGTAGTACTCACCCAGGATCACCACCAGGATTTAGGAAAAGTAAAGAGTGTGTTTAGGAATAGGGGGTTGTGGCAAACAGTGTAGTGGTTAAAAGCACAGGATCTGAAACCAGCCTGCCTGATAAGAAGCCCAGCTCCACCCTCACCTTGACTACCTATCATCCAGTCCTTCCACCTCTCAGTGCCTCAGCATCCTCATATGCAAAACAACAAATAAAAAGAAAATATTCACACTTTGAAGGTTTGTGAAAATTAATATATATAAAGCAGATAGGACAGTGCCTGGCACATCGTAGATATTATTTAAGTGCAACAACAAAAAAATCTACACATAAAAATTCAAGCTGGACTGATATAATTCTGAACAAAAAGATAGGCACTGCATTATTATAAGCATCTTTGAAAGGCTTAACACAACTCTTCATATACAATAGGGCTATTTCTTCGCAGTGAGAAGGGAATCTAAAGTTAGCTACTGCACCGCTTTCTCTCATACCCAACGCCTTGCCACTTCTCTGGGTTCATATGTGAGCTTATCAAACCCACCATCAACAGTGCTTAGTCCTGAGGAAAACAATCAGAATTTCAGAACACAAGACAGTTTCTTCTGGCAAACATCAGATGTCAAGACTTTCACCAAATATGTCTGTCTACCACAGAGAACAACATAAACAGATAATCACAGAACACAGAGAGATAATGCATGGAAAGCACTTAGCATAGGGGCTAGCCCTCGTTAAGAATGAGTTGTCGTCATGAATTCTATTGCAATGCTCCTAAAAAGCATTACTCAATCTCTCAGCTTTAAGGTAAAAATAAGCTTGTATTTGCTAGTTACACCTTTTTGTTAGAAGAAAATGAAATTTATAATGCAACAACCTGAATGGATCACAAAAACATTATTTTGAATGAAAGAAGCCAGACACAAAAGAACATAGACTATATGATTCTATGTATGACTCCATGAATAAAACAGAGGCAGGGAGTTGCTGCTGCAGAGGACAGGGGGAAGGGAGGATTTACTGAAAAAGGTACAATAAAATTTTCCGGGGAAATGAAAATATTCTCTATCTTCTTTAGATAGAGTACATGGGTGTATAAAATGAAAAAAATTCATTGAACTGAACACTTAAGACCTGTACATTTTGTTGGGTATAAATCATACTTGAGTTTTCAAATTTTTTAAGAAGCAAATGCATCTGTATACACTCTTTGAAATTTAGTGTAGGAATGTTATACATGGGTAACTTAGGAGAGGGAAGATTAGAATTACCTGAGAAATAAGGGCTCAAAACTTACAAATTATGATCCAGGGAAGATAAATAAATGCATTTATTCTTTTTATTAAAACGACACCTAAGAATAAAATCTTTTCCCTCTGCCTCCTATTTACATCCATCTCATCCATCTTCTATTGTCTCTCTTAGTTCTGATCACTGGCTGATTCACTCATTTCAGAGAATTTGCAGTCTGGGCTTATACCACAATACTAACAGAGTTAACAAAAAGAAAGACTGAATACTCAATCAAAACAGCAATGTTTTTATTAAATAGACCAGCAGCTGTGTGAGCAGAGACTTATAAGTGCATCTGTTCTACAGGATTTTATATTTCATTCAATTTGTTCAAATCAGAGCAGCAAAGCCCTAGAATGAAGTACTAGATAATAAAATAGTTTTGCTAAACAGACCCTACATTGATATGGTGTTTGGTAGAAAAGAACTGTACCTATTCACTCATTCATGCAACAGGCACTTACTGAGCACCTATTCCATCCCAGCCACTGTGCATGGTGCTGGAAACAAAGATGAAGCAGAGCCTTGTTGAGGTGACAGACATTTGAACAGATGGTTATAACACAGTGGCAGGTTCAGTACACACACAGGCCTGGGGCAGGACTATGAAAGCACAGTGGAGGGAAGATTTCCTTTGAAGGTTGAAGCTTTACTGGAGTAAACAGGCAGGAAAGGAGAATGAAAAGTGCACTCCCACCCAATCCCCCCTCCACATACAAGGGAGCTTCAGTCAGCTCTATTAGTAACGTTTTATTTCTAAATCAAAACAGGGGTATTAGCTGCCTTATCTTATTCTTTTATTAGTCCTTTTATTGGTCAAATATTTCATAATAAAAATTTTTATGCATTCCACCAACTAGTGCTTATAGTCACAACCAGCAGCTCCTTCTCCCAAAACACATAGCTTGGAGTTGCCAGAGCTAGCTCATCAGTAATGGGGAAAAGAGAGAGATGTAAGGTTCTCTGGTGATAGCTGCAATATGGGGCCTAGACAGGTACAAGGGGGTGGGCCCAACACATCAGATATACTATAAAATTAAAAAGGTACAGAATGGGTACGTAAAACATTCCCACTTCATTTTATACATACACAGAAAAAAAATTAGAATATAT
Source organism: Myotis myotis (assembly GCF_014108235.1). Taxonomy (NCBI): domain Eukaryota; kingdom Metazoa; phylum Chordata; class Mammalia; order Chiroptera; family Vespertilionidae; genus Myotis; species Myotis myotis. Next base: position 76,080,996 of record NW_023416324.1, read on the forward strand.
ATATGTATATATACCTTTGTCATTGAAAAAGAAATTTATCCTAAACAACTAACTCTATTCATTCCTATGGCTATTCTCTCAACATATATTGAACACTTGCTCCATGTCACCGACATACAGAGAAGAGAAAGCACCTGCCTCAAAAGTGCCTGCCATCAAATGGGAGGAGTCAGGCAGGGGAGCTGACTTCTGGAGTACAATGGAGAGATTCTACAATAAGAACTGGCCAGGAGACATCTGTAATACTGTCAACAATAAAATTAAGTTAAAAAAAAAAAAAAAGAACTGGCAAAGATGCACCTCGAGATATGCGACAGGGAACATGGGGAAATGTTTAACCATCTTCACAGGTCACACCAATAAACCCTGGGAATTTTTCAAACTACATATGGAAAAGAAATCAAATATGTTTTTAAAATATTTTTAATTATTACAAATGAATTTTAGCTTGGCCAATGTAGCTCAGCTGGCTGGGCATCATCCCATGCACCAAACAGTTGCTGTCTGATTCCCAGTCAGGGCACATGCCCGGGTTTCAGGCTCATTCCCTGGTAGGAGGTGTGCAGGAGGCAGACGATCAATGTTTTAAACTTGTATCTCTCTCTCTCTCTCTCTCTCTCTCTCTCTCTGTCTCTCTCTCTCTGTCTCTCTCTCTCTTCCTCCCTCCCTCCCTTCCTCTCTCTCTCTTCCCTCTCCCTTCCTCTCTCTCTAAAAATCAATTTAAAATATTTTTTAAAATTAATTTTAATGTACTCTATAATTCCTGACATCAACGAATATGAAATTTTCTGTAAGAAAAAAAAAAGACAAAATTCTGGAACTCATTTAAAAATTCAAGGTGCCACTCATGTTGAAATAATAGTGCCTTAAACCAAAATAACTGAAGGGAATGTGCTAGAGCCTTTAAGGAAAGGCAGCCTTCTTGTAACTGGTAGTATGTTTACTTGTGTAATATTACTCAGTTATTTACTTTTCTTTTACTGTCCTTATGCATACTAAATGATCAGTCTTCGAATCTTTTTTTTTTTGGAATTTTCGTATTTCCAATCCTAGAAAAATTATTTAATTCAATATGAAATAAATCATACATATATACACACATACATAAACACATTTATATCTACACATGTATATATGTAGCTAAGTGAATTTAAGGCACTTCTGAGATTAATTAATTGACTTTCCTCTCCCTCCTCCAATCCTACTTGTAATCCAATATGCTATAAGAACAATGCTTATACACCTCCTTCTTCTTGCACTTGAAAGTTTAAAGGGGCGAAACACATTTGTGATGTCCTGATAGAGTGTGTTGCCATGGGAAGTACTGGCTTGTTCCTTATGAAGCACCATGACCTCATTGCAAATGAGAAAGGGAAAGGATGATTTCTGAGGATTCAACTCATAGAGAGATCCAAAAACCCAACAGACAATCTGCAAAGTAATGCAATGTCAAGCGCTATGCTGAAATATGCTCAAAGAACTTTTAAAAGCTTGACCTCCCAAATAGGAACCATGTAATCAAAAAGGAAGATATAATATTGATGTAAAGATAAACCATTCAAATAATAAGGACCTATGGCTTAAAATCCCATGACTTTCTGTGGTTACATCATACAATTAAATCCACATCATACTTTTCCCTTCCTAAAAGCAGTCTGCTTATTTCTCTCCCTTTCTTTCTCTCTCTCTCTCTCTCTCTCTCTCTCTCTCTCTCTCTCTCTCTCTCTCTCTCTCTCTCTCTCTGCATATGTGTGTGGTGTGTGTGTGCCCCTGTTTATACAGCTTATCCCTTATCACACTGACAAGACTGGGAACCACAGCAGATGGTCCCCCCAGACATAATTCTAACAGGTTTTTTGTGCAAACAAAAGATAAAGAAAGCTACAGCAATGATTTACTGATATCTAAAGTTGAAAACTGAAAAACACAAACTGCTTTTTTCTTACTGTTTGAACTGTTTATCCCTTCAACTACTAAGATAGATATGGCCAAAATTAAATATAATTTCAAAACTACAAACCAAATACCCAATTTTAACTACCACTAAGTTTTGTTTTTGAGTTACCAAAATGTCCTAAATCACATTTTTAAAGAACATTACCTACCATTCCTTTTGTACGAGAAAAAAGCAGAAATATTTGTAAATGTCTGTCTTATAAATCCTACTTAGTTGCTATGTTGTGAAATAAACTATTCATCTGGATTTTTCTTAAGCAAGAAAAATGCATTGGAACCAAAAACTTTAAATTATTTTCCCCAAGAAACTAAAAATTAATTCCCTGAACCAAATCTGGAATCTTGGTTGTAGAGCTAATGTCTATGCTATTTAAAAATAATCTACCAGTTGAATACAACACAAAACCAAGATTACTCATCCTTCAAGATTAAAGAGTATTTTCACAGCATAAAACAGAACTTTCCTCATGACCATCTAATTTCAAACAGCACTGTTTTTATGGTTTACCTGAAAATCCAGCAAGAGCCTCAGACACAAATATATAGTGAAACTGACAAGCATCTGAAATAAACTATCCAGACATCAAGCAAAAAATACACCAGACAGACCCACAGGGCTCTTTTAATGTAGGTCATGATTGTCAGACCATAGCAAAAACATGGTGACCCTTAATAAATATTAACCTTGATTATATGTAATCGTGCACATACTTTACTCTCAGTAACCAGCCCTCTGAAGTAAGTCCATAAAGCTGCAAGAAGTGGATATCAGTCTACTGTGAACTACTTTGCACCAAAGAAAATGTCAGCCCATCATCTTTGTATCCATGGAGGTATAGGAGTAGCTTCTTTTAAAACTGCCCAGAACCTCTAAGGACTCCATCGTACTGCTTAGTTTCTGAGAGGTCTTACTCCTTCAATAAATGCACTTACTCTAGAGCAGCGGTTCCCAACCTGTGTGTTGCCAACCTGTGGGTCGCAACCCCTTTGGGGGTCGAATGACCCTTTCACAGGGGTCACCTAAGACCATCGGAAAACACATACATAATTACATATTGTTTTTGTGATTAATCACTATGCTTTAATTATGTTCAATTTGTAACAATGAAAATACCTCCTGCATATCAGATATTTACATTACGATTCATAACAGTAGCAAAATTACAGTTATGAAGTAGCAACGAAAATAATTTTATGGTTGGGGGTCACCACAACATGAGGAACTGTATTAAAGGGTCGTGGCATTAGGAAGGTTGAGAACCACTGCTCTAGAGTGTCTGTACAGATTCCTAAGACACCATAAAAACCTACACATGTACACATTCCATCTAAACTCCTTACTTAATCTTTTCTAGAGGTATATAACATGGCTGCTTTCTCGTGGAAAAATTATAAAATCAGATCAGATCAGGAATAATAGGGCTAATCATATAACCTATTCTCTTTTTGTAGAAATCACAAAGTGTCTGACTAGGGGGAGAGGTGGTGTTAAAATGCTGATTTTTTCCAATTAATCCAAGCTAATATATCCTTTCATGAAATCCCCATGCAGAGCAAACGTGAATATGTTCATATGATATAGCCTATTTATCTACAAATAGTTAATTCAGGTAGTGACAGTATAATACTAATCAAGCTAGTGTTGTAAATTTGAATCAGTATGAGACAGCTAGTTACACTGCCCCCAACAGCCACAAAACAGATGTTTAATTTGGCCGGCCAGCCATCACACATGAGAACTGAAAACAGGACCAAGTGAGAGACATGCTCAAATCAGTGCAAATCCATTCTACTAGAAGAGTAGTGGGTCAAAAAGTTCACCCCTATAGGGCATACATCATTCAATAGAAACAACAGGTGTTCTCTGTACAATGTTTCCAAATCTAATCTAAATCCCTTGTACCATAGGTAAAGCATATATTTTTTAATGTTAGGGATATCCAAAATTCAGGTAACTATAAATTTATTAAGTATAATCTAACAGTTTTTGATGGTCTATAGTTTAAAGCAAATATCATTTATTTCTGAACAGAAAATAAATTCTGTCATAGAAAAAATCTAATTTTGATTTTTAAAACAAAATATAGCATTTATCATAACTCTAAGACAAAATATAAAGCATCATGCTGATGACAGAGATATAATTTAAAATAAATGCAGCATATTTTCTTTAAACACATATTAGGTTCACTTCCATCTGCCATCTTTTTGGAGAATGAAAAACTCCCTAGAGCTGAAATATGTTTGCTAATAAATGTAACTTGAGATTTTTCTTTGAAATTAAACTGTAAAAGTGTTATGAAAACTGTCTTGTTTACATATGGCACCAATAGCATACTATTCTCATTATGGTCCCTATATACATATTCTTAATACATAAAAAGCAAACACTGATAAGCAAGGTAAAAAAAAAATTCGCAATGGAAATCTTCAATCTGCAAAAGCAGATATAACATACTCTTTTAAAAAGGGAAACAGGAAATATGTAACAATGAGTTGCACAACTTGGTCCTTAAAATCCTGAACTAAATGTCATCATATTAGTAGGAGACTCTGGCTACAAGCTAATTTAATACTTAAATGTTAATATAATTTCCCCATTACTACATCTGCAATGAATGTCTTTTTAGCCAATAAAAGCAAGTTTAGAAAATGGTATGTAAGAAAAAAGAGAAAAATGCTTCAGCAATATTCTTGTTACATAGACAATCACAAATATTTCCAAGCCAAGTTTACTAAAAATTATTACTATACTTTCAAAAACTTGTAATTCTTTGAGCAGAAATGAAGGAATTGGCTTAATACAATAAATCTAAAAGTAATAAAACTGAAAATAGACTACTATCTTGCCATGCATGAATATATAAAACAGTGTAATTTTATTTAAAACATACAAAGACTAAATCCCCAAATAATTAATTTCTTTAGCCACTCTAAGACAAGTGAATCACAAAAATAGCACTGGATAAATCTTGTTACAAATACTACTATGTGGACCCATACATATAATAAATGAGGTATAAGAAAGCACTCAGCATTTCTATGTAAACTGCTTCTGAAGGATTATTATGGAATGCACACACTGGCTGAACCTAAAGTGTTCGGGTTTTAAACATTAATTTACTTTGACTATGTGCATGTCAAAATGAAAGATTGCTGTCTGGATCCAGACATGCCATATTAATATTGAACACAGGCATTCACTTCAGGTCAGTAGTCACTCCAAGTCTACTTCAGCAGGTGGTAAAAGTAATGTACTCATTAAAATGTATGTGTTACAAGGTTATCTGCCCAAAACAGCTCTCAAATAGAGGTAGCCTTGAAACTTAAGCATTAGATATGCTAGAACCAACCTCTAATTGTCACAGGTCTGGAGAAAATTGAACTTTCTCTCACTACCTGATAACCAATAAATTTAGTTGCTTTCATCAGTATCTTTGGAAAAAGTCAGTTTTACATTCCATGGAGCTAACCTGGCTGCCTCCAACAGTTAAATGCTCTTGAACCAACCTACATGGACTAGAATGTCATTTTAGATCTAGAAGGCAAAGATGGGATTTTTCTTCATTTTAGATTCCTGACTGTATTGCTTAAGAAAACTTTTCCTCCTTTCAGTTTTGTTAATTCTATTTACATTATTTTTCCCTTTTGTGAGATGATAAACTTTAATTCTCCAGACTAAAGGCATAAAGCTCAAGATATTAAAGCTGACTCATACCAAAGAGGTCATCTAAACCTGCAGCATATACAAAAGTATGACTAACAACCCCACAAAAGCTCAAATATTTTAAAAATTACTTTTCAATGTCAAAGACAAATCTTTTCCATTTATACCTAGCACGCCTAAACTTAAACAAGCTCATTCTCTAGCCCAGTCTTTCACTTCTCTCACTGCCATGTCACCCAAAAATTTCCACTAACAGACAATTCACTTCATTTTCATTACATTTTTAACTATATAATGTGTTTTTCCCCAAAATATGCTGATTCACCTTGTAAATAAAAGCAGACAGGTCCCAAAATTTGTAATCAATCATTTCACTTTGCTTCATTTGCTCATTATTCGCCCAATTACTACATAAGGTAAGGAACAGAAAAAGGGCAGGTCAACATAGATAGGAAAATAGGTGTCTTCTTATAAGGATGAGACCACATCTGTCTTGTTCACCGCTGAATAAACAGCACCACTGGCACATGATGAGTATCTAATGAATAAATGAATTTACAAAGAACCAGAGAACACTGGAATTCAAGTATATATATAAAAGCCTAAGTGACCGGCCGACCAGCAGGTACCTGACGTGCACTGACCACCGGGGGCAGACGCTCAACACAGGAGCTGCCCCCTGGTGATCAGTGCACTTAGCTGACCAACAGGCGCCAGACACCGCTCACGGCTGGCGAGCGCAGCTGCAGCGTGCAAGCCTCTCCCCAGGACACTCCCCCTGCGCTCCCCTCTCCCATCCAGACCGGGATCAGGACCTCATCAGACCCACTAGGCGCAAGCCCAAGGCTGCTTCTCCAGCACCCCACAAGGAGTGAGGCTGCGATGACGAGCTGCGGCTGTGCGGTCACGGGCGCGTCGTTATCCTCCTAGGACCGGCGCATGGAGACTACAGCAGAGGGGCAGTGAGCCAGCAGCAGCAGGCACAGTGGGGCCAGAATGAGCGGGGGCACAGCGCCTGGCCCAGGCTCGGGCTCCTCCCAGGCCGCCTGCCGCTTGGAGCACTACTTCACTTGGAGCACTACTTCGCTTCGAGCACTACTTCGCTTCGAGCACTACTTCGCTTCGAGCACTACTTCGTGCTGTCAGGATCGACATGGACAGTGGGCTAGAGGCCAACAAGCTGGCGGGGAAGGCTGGGCTGCAGCAGCGCACAGGTCCACTGATCCCCACAGGCCAGGCCGAGGGACCCCACTGGTGCAGAAATCCATGCACTGGGCCTCTAGTTTTATATATAAGTAATCTGAGGCTCAAAAAGACTAAATAGCTTGGCTAAGCTCACAGGGCAAGTTGGTCAACCTTGCACAGAATCTAAATCAACAGATGCTGCTTTAATATAAAGCTTTTTTTATTCTTTCTCTCACCTAAAGCACATATTTTTTAAGCTCAAAACAACACTCTCTAGAGATTTACATAAGTTTCTCCCTTGTAGAAATATATCTGAAAAGTAGTCTCTCCCCAATCAAGAGGCTATCATTTCTGTAAATTCCTATAGCAGAAGATTATATTTGGGAGAAATTTTAAGATATAATAGGGAGATAAGAGATCAAAAGTAGGAAAAGAACAAAAGGCACTTACCAATGCATTTAAAACTTCTTACAATAGACTGTAGTACTAAAAGAAAGGACTATAAGTAACATTTTATACTTTCGGTTCATAATGACAGATACTGAGCTTTTAAGGTTCTCTAACCACCTCACTTTCTAGAAAATTCAGAATTTCCCTTCTACAATTTCATTCAAATGTGAGCAAATTTCTTTTTATTTGCAACACATAAAATGCTTTCTAGGAAGCTTTCATTGTACTCAAATATGTATAAGTCCAATAGACTCCTTACAATAACAGACTCCCATTTTCTGGTGTCCCACAAGGGTCCAGGAATATCCCCAACACAGATCTCAGCTTCCTCCCAGCTTTCACATTCAAGATGAGTACCAGGGCCCAGAAAGATCTTTTCTAGGCTGAAAGGTTAAGACTCTACATATACCTATCAACCATTTTTCTTCCTTTTTACTTCCCAATACTCCAGTTTTTCTTACCTAAATTATCACAAAAAGGGCTAACTTTTACCTAAGGAAAAAAATTATAATGATCTTGAAAGACCATACAAAAGTAAGTTTAATACAACCTATTGAACCTCGCACAAAGAGAAATCGTACTGGGAACAGGGAAAGAATCTTCATATTGGGTAACTGGTTTCTTATTCAGATAAGGATTTTTCCATTCTCCATAACATCTTTAAGTTTAAAACAGCAGAGCACAAGAATTAAGCATTCTAGTGGCTGGCAGTCAATGCTAATTAGTATGACATACTTAGACTTAACAGGTGGTCCATGACCTACACCAATAATGAAATCTAACTCCAAATGTTTTGACCAAAGTAAAAGCATTTCTCTGGCAGGTGGCAAAAAGAATGATGAGTCAGGAAGAAATACTCAACACTGGCCAGATTCCTTAAGGTATCACCAGTAAGAACAGGAAAATTAAAAGAACCAATTGACGAAACTAACAAAGAACAATGTGCCTATTTTATTTCAGTCACTTTAAGCATGAAATCTATACTTAGAGTGCCCATGAATCACAGCATCTGTTAAGCACCAATAAGGCCATTTACTATGGTTAGGCTCATAAAAGGGTCCCAAAATTTATAAAAGACTACTTGCACTAGAAAAATGCTAAATTTAATTCTTTCAAGAGGTAATAAAAGCACCAGTGTTTTACACCTAATAGTTAAAAGAGCAACACAAATGAGAAACCAATTCTGTAGTCTATATAATTTAGTAAATTTTACTTATTTCTCATGAATGACATAAATAGTCATTAAATTCATTCAACAAACACTGACAGCTTATATTCAGGTGAAATGTGATAGTAGGAACTATGACCACAAGAAAAATGGGCTATCTCTGTACTCAAATTCAGTCTAACAAGAGAGACATGTAAACAAATAATTCTAATAGTCTAATAAGTACAACAAGTAGAGATCATCTCAGTCACAGCAGTGTGTTAAGAAACAACCTGACTTTAGGGAGTGTTGGGGAAAATGGGTAGGGAGGAGCAGTGTTAGATATGTTCAAGGATTTCATACCTGCCATTTTCTAATGTAGTGCTTTACCTCTTTCAAAGTGAGACAACGTGTGTGAAAAAACATGACCACCCCTCACACTTCTGGAACATTCAAAATGGGTTATTTCATAGATGAGATTTAAAAAGCTGAAAAAAAGGTAAGTTCACTAATAATATCATCTTTGAAGCAAGACCTCAAATCTTCCAACTCCTAATCTCTTATCCCGTCTATGAAATCACTCTTCTGCCTCACTGGTTCCCCAAAGAAGCCATCACATAGATTATGTACTGTGTGTTACTTCAATATCCTATTTTGCTTAATTTCCTATATAACACTCACCATCAGAAAAGGATGTGCAAGAAAGAAACGCATAAAACTAAAAGACATTTAAATAGATTAAAATGGATTAAACACATGTTTAAATAAAATTCCATTAAGTTACCAGTTCATTTCAGACTCAAATTTAAAATATTTACATATAATGACAAATTTTCTTTATTAATACTTAATATAATAACAGCTAACATTTATTAACCATTTATTAATTTTCACAACTCTATAACCCATCTCAGAGACAGTCACAGGTTCAGAGAGGTTTGAGAAATACTGATTAAATTATAGTGAGTATCCTGACTTAAAAATTACTCCAAGTTTTTCAGACATTTGAGTTGATCAGTCTTTCAGATCCAGCTAAGATCCAACAATGGGAGACAGCCACTTCAAGGCAGAGCCTTTTAAAGAAGTATTATACTTTCAGATGAAGGACTAAATATAAAAAGGGGTAAAAAAAAAAAAAAAAAAAAAAAATACCTCCTAGTACAAATACTTTCTGTAGAAAGATAAAAAAAAAAAAAAAATTTATAAGAAGTTTCTGTGGGTGAAGAATAATAGTAAATGAATTAATTATATTTAAGTAATAAATTATTTTCCTTCCAGGACATTTTTACTTTAAAAAATTTTTTAAAGTATTTTAGTTATCCCATGTTTTATTCCTCGGTTATCCTTCTCCTGTGTTATAAGGTCTTGAAATTCTCAACCACATGTACTATTCTCCCATGAGGATTTTCAGATACATAACCATCAAAATTTAGGATTTAGAAAAATGGTTATAATAAAATGGTTGACTTCTTAAAAACTGCCTATTATATCTACTCCTCATGCTAGTGATATTTTCTCATTGACATTTTAAAAAATAAAAAAATTAAAAGATGTTAATAAGCCCTTGCTTAATAAAACCAATGACCCAACTCTCTTTCTTAATTAAAAGGCAACAGAACTTGAAGGACTTACTATTTTCAATGAATGTTCAGATGTCATAGTCTTTTTAAAATTATGTCTATTTTATAATTTCTTCTATTACTAATGCATTCTTTAAAAGAGTGATTCTGCTATACATTTTTTCTTGTTCTTTTCCAGCCCTTGACACAGACTGGTGAATGGTACTATGGAGTAACAAGCATATTCAACCAATACAGATGACTAAAATTAAAAAGCTCTAACAGATTAACATATCTAGGCCACACAGAAGGGTCATGAGGTAAGATCATCAGCATAAATTAGCACATTATTATAAGGCATTTAAAGGAACCTTAAATAAAGCCTGCATGGTAGATCTTTTTTTCATAACAAATATCTAATGCCGTTTGATTGGATTTCTTTTAATCACAAGTATTATTTGGAGAAAAAAATACTGCTTGTATAATACCACATTTGACTACTTCAGCTCCTACCCTGAGAGGCAAATTTGAAATTATAAAGAGCTTGGTTTGGGGGAGAAAGCAAAAGAGGAAGCCTGATGAAAGATTTTTAGGGTACTTTAACTATCCTTCTCCATGTAATATCCAGAACATATTTTTTAAATCATTTTGAGTACATTTTTGCTTATCATATCCTTATAAAAAAAACTAAAAACACAGTCATTTAGGAAAATAAATCACTGTTATTTATCAAATCCATAGAAATTTACACCTACAAAAAGAATGGGCAAAATAGGTCAGTTTCTTGCTAAATAATTAAAAATACTGCTTCTTAATCTCTACAATAAGACTATTCTAACAGTGACAAGTGTCACAATACATTCCTTCTATTTTTCATACTATTTATAGCTCACAGAACAATTGTCAAATACTGAAAGAAAATGTCTAAATGATAGTCTTTAGCTACTGGAACAGTTGCTGAATAATCAAATCCTCCTTTAATTATGCATTTTTAAACAATTAAGACAAATCCCATATGTATCATATTACCAACATCAACAAAGGCAGCAATAAGAGTGAACATTTAAATATAGATTTTGCTAAATTTTCAAAGATACTTTTAACATAAAATAACACTCCAGAATAGAAAAACCTATGTGGTATGACCTAAAAGCACATAATACACTGACCTGATCATAAGACAAACTACTAACTGCGAACGTTCTCCCCAACTTCCCCCCAAACTACAAACATTTAGTAAAAGACAGTCACTTCGGAGTTATAAAGTTGAGTTTTGTAATGGAAAAAGATGTAAACTCTTTATTTCTAGGGATTAGTACCTTAAAAGTGATATTTAAGAAAAAATAACAAAAACTGAAGCATACAAGTTATATTGAGTTGAAACAGTGAAAACACACTTGAAATTATCTTAGATAGCCTCAAAACAAGAGTCTAGCATTTTATATTAGTGCCAGAAGCATTTTGTACTTTTCTAGTTCCAGTAAAAATCATTGGCAGATTCTACTTGTATTTAAAAAAAAAAACAACTATAGATAGGTTTAATTGACATAAAAATAAGCTACTTGTATTATCTTGCTTGGGTCATAAAGCTTGTTGGTTGTAATATACTCTATGAATGAACAATCAGGAGATTTTCACCCAACTGTATAGTAAGTGTATTCACCACACAGTGCTATATAAATAATCCTTACTTCAAGTCCTATTATCTAATCTTTATATTTCTCAACTAAAGAAGCTATTCATAAAACTTGGATTTTCTTTTATCACACCACTGCCAGTAGTAAATTCAAACAATGAAAGGTTTTGCTAAATTTTCAAAGGTACTTTTAACATAAAATAACACTCCAGAATAGATAAACCTATGTGGTGTGACCAAAAGGCCACACAAATCATTTATTTATGGCTGTTATGTTTTAATCACTGGATTGTTTTTAGAGGCCTAAAAAATTAATGGTTTTTGCTATACAAAAGCAACTATGTTTTCCATGAAACATTAGCTGTCACATTAATACAAGGTTTTATCATTAATTATACTGGATTATACAGGAGTTTATGTCTAAAAAATGATTGTTAAATATCTGAAATTCCAAACCATTTCGAAATAAAAATGAAACCTGGTCCTAGTAAACATTACATGAATTAAAGAACCACTTAGAAAACAGAAAATTAAATGTAAAAAAATATAACCTCAATTTAATACATTTGCAGATAAAACATCTAACATTTTTTCATCAAAAAGCAAAATATTAAACATAGGTAAACAGTGCCACCTTTTGGTATATTTAGGAATTGAGCTCCTAAATTGTACAAATATAAATTTAATGTAACAGATGAAAGTAAACAAAGGAATTCAAAAGGCATCAATTTATAATTTAATAGTGTTAAAGCTTTAATAAGTAATGATTTATTTTTAAACTTATAAATATTTTCAAGAACTAAAATATAATTTCATGTTTATATGCTTTCATTTCAATTTCATGAAGTTGGGAGGGCATCATTTCATTTCAAAGTAAACAGAGGCTTAGAAAATGCTAATGACTGGTCCAAACATCCCTCAATTAAGAACAGTTGAGCCATTACTGGCTCAAAATTGCTAGTTTTTATATTCCAACATTAATTCCTTAAATATTATATAATGAGTCAAATCCCATAATTATCCTGTTACAAACAAAGCACACACTTCTGTGTTGCTTAAGATTGTATTTTTTTACAATGTATTTTGTATACACTTACAAGAAAAAGATATTTGTTTAAAGTACTACATGAACAATACACAAAACATTGACTATATTCACATAGCTGTTTACACTTCACAAACGCAAAAACTCTTCATTTAATACAGTATTCTTCCTATCTCTATGCTAATGGGGGGGAAATGTGTTTAAAACTGCAAAGGCTTCTTTCTTTTTCTTTTCCAGGAAAAATAACCCTTGTTTACAGCTTGCATTGATTTGCAACTTACCTCAATCACAAGATAAAAAACCTGCTACAAATGAGATGGAAATGATAAGCTTCAAATGCTCTCCCTAAAACTTATTTGCCTAAATTTGATCTTACATTTAGATGTCTGTATACCATTGTCAGTGTCTTCCATGCTTACATCTGTCAGTGATTTCCTGAATGGTTTTATTAGACTGTAACATATTTATGCTATAACATCCTCACAGTTCCTTACTTTTATTAGCTAGCTAACAATTCAGCACCCACATGGAAAAAAGAAAACATTTATCTTTATCTTTGGTTCACTTTTTGCTATAAATTTTACTCAAATTGCAATCATCAAGTTCTTTATAGAGCAGATTTCAAAATCGCAGTTAATAAGTAATGATTCCATCTTAAATTATGTAGCAACTCAAAAAGAATCAAGAAAGAAGACAATAGCTAATACGATGGTAGCTAAAATGGTACTGAACACTAAAGAAGGCAAAGAGTGAGCCAGAGGGATAGGCCAATGTACTACACCTTCCGTGGAACAGAGCTCCATGATCAAATGCAATCATGAGACATTAACTCAGAAATGTATTTAGGGCATTAGTCTCACCTCTTGTTCATAAGATATTCAAGAAAAAACACAGTATAATACAAGAAAAATGGTAAACAGCTATTTCTAAAAATGATTTAGAGGGAAATATTAAATATAATAGTAAAAAGATATTTTTAAAGGATTTTGTTTCACCTACAGCTCCTTTTTCATCATTAGGACTGGATGCTCACCCTCAAGAATAAACCACATCCCAGATCTTCTCTAGAGACTCTGATTTTCCTTCCCCTATTTCTGAATGGATGAAAAAAAAATCCCATTTTGAAGGCCTTAGTTTTATTTATTTCTGCCTTATTCCCTGAGTAGAAAGGGAAAAAAGAATGAGAAAGGGCCATTCTCATTGCCATCCTTACACTATGCCCCGTTAGCCATTGTTGCAAATAACTCAACATTTGGACAAAAGTCATACTCCAAGAACACTTCTCTCTGCAAGTACACAGGCATATACACAAATACATGGAAAAATATGTAACCAATTTTATTAAGTTTGAAGGAACATCAAAATTTCTAATATTGAATCAATCCCATTAAATTGAAAGCAATTACTTCTTCCAATTTAATAAGAGTAGATTAAATTAGATTTCTGATTCAATATAACTTGTAGTGCCCATGTCAGGAAAAGTGATAGTATGAGGATCTTATCCAAGACATGTCAAGTTTGAGACTGCACTTGACAGCCACCTAAATGGGATTCTACTGAAAAACTAAAGGGATTCACACACGCACAGACACACAAACCACATTTACTTAACGTTTAGAGTATACTTTTTTAATTCTGCTATAAAGATAAGAATAAAGTTACTTTGAAACATTATAATCAAAAAATTGTTTTTACTTCACTAACACACACAAAAATACCCTTAATTCCTATTTTGTGCCAGGCACTATGCTTAATGATGGTAATAACAATAAGCACAAATTGAACACTTTACATGTACTAACATTTAATCTTTAGAAAGGACTACGACTGTCATCTTCATGAAATATATGAGGATATTAAAGCACAGAAATACTGTCATTTGCTCAAAGTCATATACCTAATACAACAGCTGGTTTTACTGTTTGGCTTAATATTAATAGCTGACTACAGTCTGCTCTTCATCACTTATCAACAATCTCTCTGACATGTCAAAAGTAAAGATGACTAAGATAGAAGGAACTCACATGCCTTGGGAGAGATAATATAAAACAGATAAATTACTCTAAGATTGGAACTAGCGAGGGTACCACTCTCTCTGTGTCTCTAAGAAAGGGGAAATGAGCTGAATGGCAGCAGTGTAAGCAGAGCTACAGTGTATAGAAGGAGTAAGGATCTAAAGTAATCAGATTAGGTGATCTAATGTACAGTCACAATTACTGCAAAAAAAAAGGCCTTTAAATCACATATATATAATATACATTGATCTATGTACATAATACTAAATTCATAGAAATTCTTAAATTTGAGAATCATCAAGCTACACTGAAGGAAGGACTAAAAGGAAAGTGTCTCAAAATGGCTGATATTCAAATCAGCTTCCCTTAAATTAACCATCAACACATGCTGGTAACGTAGAAATGGGTGGGACATTTTTAAGGGCTGTAGTTTACTCCATCCTCTTTTAATATTAAGCCTCTTTAACCTAAATACATGTAAACAGATTTGGGGATTAATAAGCAATTCAAGTTGCATTTTATGTGAAGGTTAGATTTTAGTGAAGCATGAAAGCAATCTAATGGTAAAGTAACACATGTTTGTCCTTAGAGTCAAAAACTCTCACCTCAGTCGCCTCCTATGGGAAAGAGGACAAGGACCACATTCTAGGACAGTGATGGCAAACCTTTTGAGCTCAGCGTGTCGGCATTTTGAAAAACCCTAACTTAACTCTGGTGCTGTGTCACATATAGAAATTTTTTGATATTTGCAACCATAGTAAAACAAAGATTTATATTTTTGATATTTATTTTATATATTTAAATGCCATTTAACAAAGAAAAATCAACCAAAAAAATGAGTTCGCATGTCACCTCTGACACGCGTGTCATAGGTTCGCCATCACTGTTCTAGGACAAGCATAGTCAGGGCAACAGAGCAACGAAGATATCAAGAAGCAAGTCAATGACTGAATTGTTTCACATCTGGTCTCCAACATACATACTGCAGACTGATACCTGCACAGGATCATGCTGCCTCTGCAAAGGTCTAGTTGTTCAATTCTTATATAAATATATAAATACTAGTAAACAGTTTCAAAAGCAATAAATAAATAAAAATAAAGTGTTAACTAATTTAATGACATCAAATAATTTTATCAAAAGATTATTTGTACCATGAAATTCACTTTTCATGTATGTTATAGCTGCAGTGATCATGTAATAAAATACTGCCATCTATTGTCCAAGAGCTAAAACTACATCATTTCTTTCATCCAAAGCCACTAAAATTTTTAATTAAGACCAAAAAGAAACAACACTATTTACATAAAGTGTTTAACATCTCAAAAAAATGTTTATCCCCAAGACCAAATATGACGACAAAATAGATTTTTAAGTGAAGCTTTCATGATAATTTATCACCTGGCCATGTTTGTTTTTTTTGTTTTTTTTTTTTTTATTAAATTTATTGAGGTGACATTGGTTAATAGGATTATATAGGTTTCAAGTGTAGATTTCCATGATACATGGTCTGTATATCACATTGTGTGTGTAACACCCAAAGTCAAATCATCTTCTGTCACCTTGTATTTCGATACTTTACACTTTACTACCCTCCACCCCACTTCCCTCTGGTCACCAATGTTTCTTTAGAGTCAAAAACTCCCACCTCAGTCACCTCCTATGGAAAAGAGGAGCATGTCTGTGTCCATTAGATTTTTTAATATCCCACATATAAATGAAATCAGATGGTTCTTAGCTTTTTCTGACTGACTTATTTCGTTTAGCAATAATATTCTCAAGGTCCATCCATGTTGTCACAAATGGCAGTATTTTGTATTTCATATTTTCATATAGCTGAGTAGCAGTCTCATGTACAAAAATTAATGCAAAATGGATCAAAGACCTAAATATAAGATCTGAAACAAATTATTACATAGAAGAAAACACGGGTACTAAACTTATAAACCTTGGTCTTAGAGAAGATTTTATGAATCTGACCCCAAAGGCAAAAATAAACGAATGGGACTATATCAAACTAAAACGCTTTGCACAGCAAAAGAAACTACCAACAAAATAAAAAGGCAACCAATTGAATGGGAGAAAATATTTACAAACAACAGCTCTGACAAGGGGTTAATATCCAAAATATATAAAAGAACTCATACAACTCAACACCAAGCCAACAATCCAATTAAAAAATGTAGAGGACCTGAATAAACACTTTTCCCAAGAAGACATACTAGTACAAATGCCCATTTTCTTTAAATTTTTTTATTTATTTTAAACACTATTCAAATTAAATTATCCAAAGAAATGTTTCATTCTACTAAAAGATTGCAAAATATAAAGAAAATTTTAGCATATTTAATTTACATTTTAGGAACTTGTAAAGAGTTTTTTTCAGTTTTTTATTATAAGGCATATAATTCCTTATGTAATGAAAAGCAATGCCCTCCCATTTCTCAGTCATCTTGAACTCATTTTAAAGTAAAGACAACCTCCTTTTTAAGACTGTATAGGTAAGATGGGTTTTATGAGTAAATATAATAGAAGTTATACTTCAATAAAGTTGTTTACAATTTTTAAAAATAGCCCTAGCTGGTTTGGCTTGGTGGATAGAGCGTTGGCAGGTGGACGGAAGGGTCCCAGGTTCAACTCCAGTCAAGGATACATGCTGGGTTGCAGGCTTGATCCACAGTAGGGGGAGTGCAGGAGGCAGCCGACCAATGATTCTCTCTCATCATTTATGTTTCTACCTCTCTCTCCCTCTCCCTTCCTCTCTGAAATCAATACAAATATATAAAAATAAATAAGTAAATAAAAGATAGGGGGAAAGGAAAGAGAAATGAAAATAAGGAAATACTTTCTTGAAAAATGAATAAAAATTTTTAAAATATAGAAAAAAACTTACCACAATATGCCAATGTAGCTATGCAATATCTTTATTTACCACAATGCTTTCCTTAATAAAGTACATATTCAGCTCCACTTTTAGGTGACAAACCCAACGTTAATATACTTCTACGAGATATATTTATCCCTGAAGTCACAAAAGTAACAGTGAAAGTTTTCCAGAACGTTATGCATAACATAATGGCAATCAAATATATATACGTCAATTGCCTTCCAAATTGAAGCATTTTTAAGACCCAATTACATATACTGTAGTTTTTCAACACACACACACACACACACACACACACACACACACACACATGCACACACACATGCACCACACTAATTAATTCTCTTATATTGATTTTCATTTCAGCCTTTGGTTTTACTTAAAAAATCAAGTCTGTCCTCTGCAATTTCCACTTTGAAAAACATATCTTAACCCCGTTAAATTGCTGCTCACCTTCCTCAACTTCGGCCAATGCATCTTTTACTTTGTCACCACTGCCAACCTACTTTCCTCAAGAAAAGGGAAATGTGGTGTAAAGAGCAAATTTTTACTCAATTCCTTCTGAGATCACAAAAGAATCTGTCCCAGCTCAGGCTAGCCATTCCATAACTCCTACTATAGGATTCCAAAACTACATCTACCTATAACACAAGGTCTGGTTAAAAAAAAAAAAAAAAAGGCTGTCTGGGTCATACGCTTACTGTGTCCACTCAGTTACTGATCATACATACTGCAGTGCAATGTGCCTAGAGGTCTCATTTACATCGAAATATCTCCAAATTCTAACATTGTCAGCTGTTCTGCTTTAGTTGTCTGAGGAGATAAAAGGTAAGGAAGCTACCAAACCTCTTGAAGACTCCTGTCCTTGAAAATTGAGTTTCGTGGAGAGAGTTGATAGAAGGAATACAGCTCAGTGATCCAGTAACCATTGTCCTCCCTGCACATTCACTACACCACTCTTTTGTTGGAAGCCACACCCTGAAAAATGTCTATTTCTACTACAGCTCTGCTGTCAGATGCTCACACAAAGTCAGATTTTAATAAAATTCTCAACTTTCTATATAAAATAACAGTGGCAAAAATAACTAGAAAAAAATTAAGACTTCTGAAGAATATTTTTAGTAGTTCACGCAAAAAAACTTATTTCCACAATAACTAGGAAGGGAAGGTGAAGTGAATTACTGGCAAGTTAAGCGGTACTTTTAATTATAATCTTAAGACTAAAGTTTTTCAGCACAAAGGATATATACAGATAGTAAAAGCTTATAAAATCAGCCTGAAATGCCCACATAAGGAGGTCATTCTACAGATCAACAGATATTGCTGCCATTTTAATGTACATGAAAGGCTTTGTTTCTCTTTTATATAACCTTTCTCTGTTTAACTTGTGAGCTTTAGAAATGCGAAGGTTCAACTTTATAAGCTGATGGTCACCACTTGCATTGCAGACACTGCAAATGATCAGAACAGTATTTACTTTTCACTATAATTCAGATGGACTTCAGAACCTTCAGATAAAAGGCATCACTTTTGGCTAAAGAATAAAGAATTTCAGCAAGGAAACTCTGGGTTACATTAAGAAAAATGTTATATTCAGCACATAACTAAACATCTCATAAATACTTATTCCTAATAGATATAATTTAAGTCAGAATCTAAATATCAGAATATATTTAATCAGTTTTTAAAAGCCTAGGTTAACAAAGTCCTTTCCTGTCTGTTTCTTCAGGTACAAGCTATATGAAATTAGCAATAAATATGAACATGTTTTACAAACTGTTAAGATACTATACATATGTAATAGTCATAGTGATGGTAAAAAAAAACAAAACAAAAAAAGAAAAGACTGTATTAAGGAGGTACATGTGAAAGAAAAGTGAAGAGCCCTGTACTAAGACAGTGGATTATTCTTTTATTGAATTCACTAGAGATTCAAGAAAAACACAAAAATCAAGATGATGATATATTTATGTTCTACTGGGAGATCACTTTACATCTGGAATTAAGAAGGTGAGAATGGACTAGGTAGCTCTTAGCTGACACTGCTCTCCATAACAAAAAGAAACGCTTACTTCCAACTCCTAATTCGGTGCTGAAATTAATAAACTGAGAATGCTCCTGTGGTATGGAGTACAGTGGTACATACCATCTTCTCTCTTCTGTCCGCCCCCCGCCCCCCAGCAAAAAAAAAAAAAAAATGGGGGGGAGGAGGCTGGAGGGGAGTGCCCAGCCAGTGTGGCTCAGTGGTTTAGCATCAACCTATGAACCAGGAAGTCTCAATTCAATTCCCAGTCAGGGCACATGGCAGGCTCAATCCCAGGTGGGGGCATGCAAGAGGCAGCCAATTGATGATTCTCTGTCATCACTGATGTTTCTCTCTCTCACTCTCCCTTCCTCTCTGAAATCAATAAAAATACTTTTTTTGAAAAGAGGGGAGTTCTAATAAGGGTCATATGAAAATAACTTCTAAAAGAGAAATTTTAAAACAATGGGCAGCCACAAAAAAAAAAAAAACTACTCTAATAAAAGCCATTAATATTACATTTCTATTTGAAATGGCTTTAAATTATCAACTTTGAGAGACTACACAGCATAGTGCAAAGAAGCAGAGGCTATGGTGACAGATAACAGATATGTCTGGAGGTCAGTTTCAGCATATATTAGCTGTGTGGCACTGTATATAGGTCATGTGTCTTCCTTTCCCAGTTTCAATCACCTCGTCTTGAAATATGCGGAAACGTAGGCCAAAGTTATTTCACTGCATACTTGCAATAACTTACATGAAATTTCTAATACAGAGTAGCTTTTAACCAATTCAGCTCCCTTATCTGAAAATACGTACAAAAATCCTGTTTACGTAGAACTAGCCTGCACAAAACATTGTCACTTAAGAGAAGTATAATATGTTTTTCATTTAGTTACATTCTGAAAAAGTTGAAATCTACTGCCTTTTCAGCTTCCCACAGAATTAATCTACTCCTTATTTTAACATACTTTATTATAAAGATAAACTCAAGATATCAATGTGTAATGTTACAGTCACCAGTTCTTAAAACTGAAATAAGAGAGCAGTCATTGTTTCTTTAAGAAATTTTATATGCACTTATACTTTAATTATGTAATTTCCAAGTCCAAATGAAAAGTGCAACTTTAATGTCCTTAAAATTCTACTGATCACAAGTGTTGTCCTTGAATGTAGTCATTACGCAAGCACGTTCATATTAGCAATCTAATATGTCCCACTGACCTCAGTCTTAAAATTTAAAGCAACTTCAAATTAAATAGCCAGGTCCAGAAAATATGCTTACACCACAGGCATTCCATCATAATACTAGGTCCAATACCAAATAAACTAGTGTTTATTTGTTCCTACAAAGACATATTAATTTTCTTGATTTAAACATAAGATGTTATAATCTGACTTGACATTATCATGAAGCATTTCCAAAATATAAATTGGAAATGCTCCTTTAATGATGCAGGCCCTACTTCCCTGTATTATAAAAAATAAAAGAACATTAAAGCTTGACCATTTACTAAAATAACTGCTAAGATATAACATACAATATGCAGGCTTTTTCTTGCGGAAGACAATAAATTTATTGTCCACTAGACACCATGTCTAGTTCATTTTCACGTCTTCACATCTCCCAGCACTATACCCTGTAACACATACCATGTGCAGAAAACATTTGCTGAATGAATAAACTATACACAAATATACAAAGAAACTATCAAGAATTGTAACAGCCCAGCAATTTTAAAATGATTTCTCTGAAACTGTGAGCACCCAAGCTAAACACACTATTCTGAGGTAAGCTTATCACAAATATTTCATATGTATATAACACACATTATTCTTGTGTGTTTATGAACTAGAATCTAAGTTACTGGCCTTGTGAAGGATTTTTTTCCGCTAACCAAAAGGCACATGCTATCTTCATTCACAAGCGTATGTGACTACAAACTAAACATACCTCTCTCCAACATCTATCTCTCGCCAATCTTTCTCATTCTCTCTCTCTCTCTCTCTCTCTCTCTCTCTCTCTCTCTCTCTCTCTCTCTCTCTCTCTCATCTCTCTCATCCTGCCCTCCCCTCTCTCTCTCTTCATATCTCTAACATAAATCTAGCAAATCTATATCTAAATGAAGTCACTTGGTGAGAGCCCATAACTTATTTATTGAGATAGGCAATGGTTATGAGTTCTTTGCTGAAACCATGTAAGAGTTGTGAGGTTCTGAAGAGATCCAAAAAGTGTTAATAGGTACAAGATTCATGTGCCAAAAGCTCCAAAGAAAAAGCCAATATTCAATAGATCAGAATGCTGAAGAAAAGGTTTATTGAATCAAAAAGCCTAGCACAAGAAGATTGGAGAACTCATTCTCAAATCCATCTTAAGGGAGTCATTATTTTGTACGTATTTCCCACTTCTGGGGAGAGGGGAGGCGCCCTCTGCCAAGGGGCTGCTCTAGCAAAAACTCAAGGGACAAGCAGAATTCCTCTAACTAATTATCATATTTGCAGCAGGAGCTATTAGCCTGAAGGCCAACAGACAGGAGAAGCTTTTCACTGTTACAAAAGTAGAAGACTCACTGCTAAAAACAATTTTTGAAACTCTTTTAGAACAGTTTTCAGAATCAAATTAAGATAAATAAAAATGCCTCATGTTTAACTAAAACAACATTCATTGTTCATTATCATATCAGATACTTTATTCATCAGATTTGGCCTCAAATGACCTATGACCATTCTAATACTCTCAAGATATGAAGATCTGCCCCAATGAGGACACTAAAAATGATTTCCCAGCATCTCCAGAAGAAATAATCAAAACCAAAAATCAAAGTCAGCATTATTGGGGGAAAAAGTTTAACCTACAAAAACTGCTTACATGAACACACTCGTGGAATGTATACATTTAAAACATATTTTTTTAGGCCTGGGCGGAAAGGCTAGGTTGATTGGAACATCGTCCATACAGTGAAAGGTGGGGGATTCAATGCCCAGCTAGGGCACATACCCAGGTTGCAGGTTTGATCCCCAGTTGGAGTGTGTACAGTAGGCAACTGATCTCTCTCTCTCTCTCTCTCTCTCTCTCTCTCTCTCTCTCTCTTTCTCCCCCCCCCATCTCCATCTCTCTAAAATCAATGAAAAAAAAAGAAAAAATACAGATATCCTCACGTGAGGATTAAAATTGGTAATAAATAAGTAAAACATATTTTTTTGAAAAGCCACTTATGGCCCTAACTGGTTTGGCTCAGTGGATAGAGCATCAGCCTGCGAACTCAAGGGTCCCAGGTTCGATTCCAGTCAAGGGCATGTACCTTGGTTGTGGGCATCCCCAGTGGGGGGTGTGCAGGAGGCAGCTGATTGATGTTTCTCACTCATCAATGTTTCTAACTCTCTATTCATTTCCCTTCCTCTCTGTAGAAAATCAATAAAATATATATATTTTTTAAAAAGCCACTTATAGAAGAAAAGAGGCCACTTACTGAAACTGACCTGGGAAGGGAAGGCCTGCATGGCAGCCTTACAAACTCAGAGACCTAAAATAACCACGAAGGATGGTCTGAAATTAAAACTTTTTAACTAAAAGCAGTTTATGGTAGGTAGTCTTCATTCACAAGAAGATGTGACTACAAACTAAACGTACCTCTCTCCAACATCTCTCTCCCCCCAGCCTGCCTCTGCCCCCCTCTCCCTCTCTCTCTCTCTCTCTCTCTCTCTCTCTCTCTCTCTCTCTCTCTCTCTCTCTCTCTTTCCCTGACAAAGATCTTCCCCAACAAAGGTATCAATTGAGCCTGTCTGTTGTCCTTTGCATCTATAACATACCCTTGAAATAGCAAAGTAATTTCCTTTTCCACACCCCTCAAAGCATAGATACCACACAGGAACAGAGATCACAAGTCCCCTCATTATTATTGAGTTGTTGACTGTTAACTATCCTGTACCCACCTATGTAAAAGAAGTATGTGTCTATCATTTTACTTTTATCCAATCTCAGAGGTTTCCCTGCTTTGCTTTGTCCCACGTCCCTAGTCTATCACCAATGGATTTCATGTAACCAACTTAGCTTCTCTTTTGCTTGTAATCCTATCTAATAATAGACAAACATGGCAATTGACCATACCTTCACTACGCCTCCCATTGGCTAATCAGAGCAATATGCAAATTAACCGCCAACAAATATGGCGGCTAATTTGCATACTGTAGGCAGGGCGGGACAGCGGGAGCCGCCATCCAGGCCCCCATGTGCTGCCCGGGTGGCGAGGGGCTCAGGCGGGGCGTGGCGATCGCAGTGGCCCCGCCCCGTGTGCGGCCCGGCTGGCACAGGGCTCAGGAGGCGCGATCAGCAAAGCGGGACTGGGGATTGGCGAATGGATGCAAGGCAGACCTCCTGGTCCTTCCCCTCAGCCGGCAGGCTCCTATTAATCTTCAGTTTCTACTGATAGGAATGTGGCGCCTCCACTGGGCAGCCTCCCAGGACTCGGACTCGCAGGCTCCGGGGTGGAGATTTCAACAATGACTTCAGCGCCTGCTCAGGGGAATAACTGCCACCTCCCTACTCCACAGCTGCTTCTGTGTCTGCAAGAAACTGCGCATGCTCCTCCCTGTGACATGGGCGGGGCCAGAGCCTGAGTTGAGAGGTTCCCCGATAGCAATAGCAGTTGGACCAGTGCAGGGATGGAGGGAGGGAGGGCGGGGAAGGAGCAAGGGGGAAGCCCTGGTTCCCTGCTCCTCCTCCCACAGGCATGGCCCTGGCTGCTGTTATGATAAAAGGAGTTGTGTTTTTCTAACTCTGTCTGGGTAAAGGAAACAAGTGTCTGCTGACTTCTGATCTTACTCTCAGATCTGCCAGTTAATCCCTCTGGATGCATCATATCCAACCTCTAAAGGATCCAAGGGGCAGGATCAACCTTCGTTCCATAGTTGAGGAAATTGACCAATAAACACAGGTGTCTCATGCCTCAGTGTCAACTCCCACAGAAATCTCCGGGTAATGACTCAGGTTCTATATCTAAGGGTATATTTTCTTCGGTTTTCATGTTTAATTCAGCCCCAGGAATCAAATAATACAATAAAGAATAAAATGAGTTCAGAGGGCTCAGCATTGTATTCCCAGGGCCTTTGGTCCCAAACAAATCGCAGAGCTCAGTTATCCTGAGATGAAAGGAAAGGAAAGAGAAATGTAAAAGATTTCTCAGCACAGTCACAGAGACATCTCATAACCACATATTAAGGACACGACATTAACTTAGGGGTGGAAAGGATACAAATGAAATAGAAGATGGAGCCATTTGGAGTGAGCAGGCTAGCAGGGGGGCAGTTGGGAGCAAGCAGGCCAGCAGGGGGGGCAGTTAGGGGCTAGCAGGCCGGCACGGGGGGTAGTTGGGGTGAGCACACTGGTACAGGGGACAGTTGGGGGTGATCAGGCTGGCAGGGGGGCATTTGGGGGCAAGTAGGCTGGCGGCGGGGGGAAGTTGGAGGCAAGCAGGCTGGCAGGCAGAATGGTTAGGGGCAATCAGGCAGGCAGGCAGGTGAGTGGTTAGGAGCCAGCAGTCCCAGATTGTGAGAGGGATGTCCGATTGCCAGTTTAGGCCCGATCCCTGTAAACCAGCAGTAGAACATCCTTCCAGGGGTCCCAGATTGGAGAGGGTGCAGGCCGGGCTGAGGGACACTCCCCCCACCCCAAGTGGAGTGCACAAATTTTTGTGCACCAGGCCACTAGTCTATATATATAAAAGCCTAAGCAACCATTATGACCGAACGACCGATCGACTAGTCACTATGACGTGTATTGACCAGCAGGGGGCAGACGCTCAATGCAGAAGCTGCCCCCTGGTGGTCAGTGTGCTCCCACAGCCAACCTCACATGGCCAGCCAACCTCCCTCGGTCCCTTCCCCATCCAGCAGGCCCCATCCAGCAGCCCTCATCCAACAGCCGGCAGGCCCCCAGGCCCGGCCCCAATTGGGACTGGGCGAGACAGCCCTGATAGGCCCTGATCGCCAGCCAGGCCTAGGGACCCCACCCGTACATGAATTTCATACACCGGGCCTCTAGTGTATAAAATAAGAAGCAAAACTGCCATTCTCTGGAGCATTTTCTCAAGCCATTGAGATTTTGCTTCCCAGCAACAATTGTCAGTCTGACTCAAATAAACATATTCAAATTCTATACAGGTCTGAATGTTTCTTACATTGACACACTGTACCTACAGGGTCAATTTAATTGCTTTCCATGATACTAATTTATTGTATCAACAAACATGTATCCATGATACAATTAATTGTTCTGAGTTAAAGGAAAAGATATCATTTCTCAGTAGTGTAACTGCAGAAACTTCATTTCTTTAATATGACCTTTTCTCCTTTCTTTCCTTTTGATTCAAACTGACCTCATGCAGCACACCTGCCTCTTTCTCCCTAGGATATCCACTCCCTTAATTATTAAGCCCTCAGGACCACGGGTTTCTGGTCAGTATCAAGCTGTCTTAAGAACAAAACCTCAGGTCTGTTGACCACAGAAACAGAGTCTTAGTCAAGCTAAAGATAACATTTACTTCAGATGTGTTTCACCCCCGACCAATGAAAGCAAAAGGGCCCTACAGACCACACCCTCATGAAACCAGACAGAATAATGCCATGGCTGGACCTCAGGACCTGATACAGTGATCAACTACTCCCTGCTCTGGCCTCAACCAATCAGGAAAGCCCAAGATTCCAACTCCTTTAGCCACATCATTAGTGACTTTTCCCTTATGTTAACCCATCCCCTGGAAGCCATCGGGGAGCCAGGTCTTTTAGCACTGGCTTACCTGTGACTCTGGGCTTGGTGCCATTTCCTCAACTAATAAACCTCTACTGTCTTTGCTGCACACTCCTGTTCATGTTTGATTGGGCTTTGATGCGCACAGATGAACGGACCCTTAGTCCGGTAACAGGTTTCATTCTTTGAAATGAGAAGAAGACACTATTTTATAAATTATGAACCACCCTTCAAAATAAAAAGGGTTTGGAAGAGATAATTAACAAGCCTTAAGAAGCCCTCACTAAGCAGGTCTCTTTGAGGTTTTACTACAGGATAATTATATTCCTGGTGTCACAGTTAAAAACAGCAATTTCAACTACCTACCCATGTGATTTTTCTTCTCCAGATAATGAAAATATCTACTATTGGTAATTGAGAGCTAATCTTTAATTTTTCTATATACTATTTTCAAGAATCTCTGTGTACATTATACATAACCTATATTTTACACCTATTATAATCACAGTTAAGTGAAAATATTTTAGTTTTACAATTGTTTAATAAAACAATATAAGTTATTAAGCAATAAAATGTTCATTAATTCCCATTATTCTACACTAATGAAAGAGACTACTGGCATAGGTAATCCAGAAATCCTATTCTCAATCTAAATATAAAATCAGTAGAGATTTCCTTCTTAAATGTTTTACAGAGCTAATATTGTTCATATTTCCTGGGCCTACAGCACTTAGACAAGTTAGAAAAGTGGTCCTATGTTCTACTGAATGCAATCCAGACTAGAATTAAAAATTGACTATGCATTTCTAAAGTGGGGACAATCGCCCAACTGGGCGACTTGTCCAGTGTCGACCAGTGAACCAGGAGGTTCTGGTTCGATTCCTGGTCAGGGCACATGCCCAGGTTGTAGGCTCAATCCCCAGTGTGAGGCATGCAGGAGGCAGCCAATCAATGATTCTCTATCATCGTTGATGTTTCTCTCTCTCTCTCTCTCTCTCTCTCTCTCTCTCTCTCTCTCTCCCCTTCCTCTCTGAAATAAATAGAAATATTAAAAATGAATTAAAAATAAGTGGGGACAATCAACAGCATACAAAACTAACACATATATATAGAAGTAATGCAAGTATATAAAAGTAATATACTACATTAATAAGAAACAATAATTTTATATTCAAGTGAGTGCTTCCTTAATTCTCCCTTTCTACTATTCCTAAATAGGAAGCCAAAATTAGGTGTACATAACAAAGCTTAATATTCTTGTGCAAACACATTTGGACTGTTATCCCATATAATAAAAGCCTAATATGCTTAGTGTCCAGTTGTCGATTGCCGGTTCAACCAATCAAAGTGTAATATGCTATCTCTCCCTTTATCCCTGTGCGCAAAGTGTAATATGCTAATAATATGCTAAGGCTGCTCAACCGCTTGCTATAACATGCACTGACCACCAGGGGGCAGAGGCTCCCACTGGTAGGTTAGCTTGCTGCTGGGGTTCAGCCGATCAGGACTGAGCATGATGGGCTGGACATGCCTTGCAGCCCTCCCGCGGTCCCTCCCCGGCTGTCCAACCAACCTCCCCGCGTACCTCCCCAGCCCTGATTGTGCACCAGTGGGGTCCCTTAACCTGGCCTGCGCCCTCTCACAATCTGAGACCCCTCGGGGGATGTCGGAGAGCCGGTTTCAGCCCGATCCCACAGGCCAAGCCAAGGGTCCACACTGGTGCACGAATTCATGGACCAGGCCTCTAATTTCATATAAAAGAGTAGAGTTAGGGTTGCAGAGGGCGGAACAGTGTCTCCTTCACTTCACCCTCCACCACAGCAGCCACAGCTTGACGCCGAGCGAGTCGAGCAGCTGCAAACGGAGTGGCGGCACAGCCCCCCCAGGAGATCAACAGACCACCTCCTCCCGCAACCTCACCATGGTGAGCTACGGAGAGAGCTGCGCACAGCCGACGTGTATTCCTCCATCACATGCCCACCTCAGCAAAGCTGCCAGAGATATTTTCAACAAAGGATTTGGCCTTGGGTTGGTGAAACTGGATGTGAAAACAAAGTCATGCAGTGGTGTGGAATTCTCAACATCTGGTTCATCTAATACAGACACTGGTAAAGTTGCTGGGACCTTAGAGACCAAATATAAATGGTGTGAGTATGGTGACTTTCACAGAGAAATGGAACACTGATAATACTCTGGGAACAGAAATCGCAATTGAAGACCCGATCTGTCAAGGTTTGAAAATGACACTTGATAACACCTTTTCACCAAACACAGGAAAGAAAAGTGGTAAAATCAAGTCTTTTTACAAGAGGGAATGGATGAACCTTGGATGTGGTATTGACTTTGATTTTGCTGGACCTGCAATCCATGGTTCAGCTGTCTTTGGTTATGAGGGCTGGCTTGCTGGATGCCAGACGACCTTGGACAGTGCCAAATCAAAGCTGACATGGAATAACTTTGCAGTGGGCTATAGGACTGGGGACTTCCAGCTACACACTGATGTCAATGATTGGACAGAATTTGGAGGCTCAGTTTATCAGAAAGGATGTGAAGATCTTGACACTTCAGTAAACCTTGCTTGGACTTCAGGTACCAACAGCACTTGCTTTGGTATTGCAGCTAAGTATCAGTTGGATCCCACTGCTTCCATTTCTGCAAAAGCCAACAACTCTAGTTTAATTGGAGTGGGCTACACTCAGACTCTGAGGCCTGGTGTGAAGCTTATACTGTCTGCTCTGGTAGATGGGAAGAGCATTAATTCTGGTGGCCACAAACTGGGGCTTGCCCTGGAGTTGGAGACTTAATCCAGCTGAAAGCAATCTCTGGGAATGGATATCAAAAGATTTGGCCTAAATATATTTCCAGTGTGACCAGCAGGCTTTTTTCCCTCCAAGAAGGTGATTAAAACAGGATGAGCTAAACAAGAGCTATGTTTTAAATATGTAAGTAGACAGTTACTTAGTAGCTGGTTTCTAGTTGAATTGTTTATCTAGTTACCAATGCAGCAGTCCTGCAGTCACCTGTACATTATTTAATGTATTTAACTGTTAAATGTGCTACCCATCAATAATGAAATAGACCTTTATAAAAACTGTAAAAAAAAAAGAGTAGAGTTATAAAACCAAACACAAACTGCTAATGCATTAAAATTTAAAGTAAAGTGTTGGATAATTAATATTACCTAGGAAAAGTCAAACTAAGAATTTTTTAATGTTTAGGGAATTATTTCAAAGGTTATTTTCTTAATACTCCAACTAGCATCCTTAAGAATGTGTTAAGGCAAGCCCAGCCTAAATTGTACTAAAAATTATTAATGAATACAGAAGTGATTCTAAAACCATATTTTGAGTATTTTATCTTAAAAAAACAAAATTATTAAGACCAATTTTGTGCCCTGGCCAGGTAGCTCTGTTGGTTAGAGCATCATCCAATATGCCAAGGTTGTAGATTCAATCCCCGGTCAGGGCACATACATGAATCAACCAACGCATGCATAAATAAGTGGAACAACAAATCAATGTTTCTCTCTCTCTCTCTCTCTCTCTCTCTCTCTCTCTCTCTCTCTCTCAAATCAATAATTCTTTTTTTAATTTTTAAAGACCAATTTTGCTGTCTAAGGAATAAGCTATCAGCCCAACTGGCATAGCTCAGTGGTTGAGTGTCGATCTATGAACCAGGAGGTCATGGTTCGATTCCCAGTCAGGGCACATGCCCGGGGTTGAGAGTTTGATCCTCAGTAGGGGGCATGCAGTAGGCAGCCGATCGATGATTATCTCATCATTGATGTTTCTCTCTCTCTCTCCTTCTTCCTTCCTCTCTAAAATCAATCTTTTAAAAGAAAATAAAGAATAAGCTATCAAAAACATAAAGTTAATAACATATGGTCATTTAGTTAGTGAAAAAAAACAATACTGTGAAAGAAGCAAGTTTCCAGTCCTCCCCAATTCTCACATGCTATCTCGAAGCTAGGACTTGCCCATTATATATGCAAAGGCAACTTCGAGGTGTAGAACAATGGTTAAGAGCAGTGTCTTAGAGTGACAGAGAATTCATTTCCTGTATGATTTAAGATAAGACACAACCTCTCCATTCTCACTTGTAAAGTAAGGATGCCAATATGTCCTCATATCATGAGAACTAAGCAAGCACTGGGTCACTGCCTGTCACATTCAAATTATGGTGCCATTTAATACAGTAACAGATATAGATGTGTGTATGTGACATATATATACACATACACACACACACACACATACAGTCCACAGGAGAGGACCTAAAAGCACAGTGGCAATGAGCACACATAGTGTCCAGATCTTCAATCTACTTCTAAACACCATTCTCCTAATGAAAGCGTTCAGGGCTTTGGGGGAAAGTGGTTGTTTCCAAGGCTGGGGAAGGGAAAATATGAAACTAGGATATCTTCAGGTGTCAGAAAAGAAGAAAATGCTCAATAAAGAATGGGGGGCATGTTGAGAAGACCAGGAGTCAGCCTGAACGAGGTCCTACGGCCAAAGTTGGAACAATGAGCAGCAAAATAAATAATGGTGATACCAAACTACATCTCACAGAATAAAAAACTATCCATGAGGACATACTGATATAAGTAAATGAGAAAGGATAGCTCTTCCTTACACAAGAATTCCAATTAATAAATGTGGATAAAAGAAAAAAACAGAAAATCACCATTAAGTAAATAATGCACTAATAACTGTTATAGATAAGATCCACAGAGAAATAATAGAATTAGAAAAGGTTGAGGAGAAACAGGATATTTATTCATTACAATGAGAAAAATACTAACTTTACTGTGGAGAAATCTGGCAGACAAGGGTTAGTTACCTAGTAATAAGATATACTGACATTATGAACCCCCTGATATGATGCACTGAGAAGGATATACTATCACTTCTGTACTCTTCTGGCCAAAAAATGCATACATAACCTTATTCTAACCATGAGAAAACATCAGACAAACCTAAGTTGAGAGATATCCTACAAAACAACTAATCAGTTTTCTTCAGCAGTTCAAGATCATAACAGAGAAGAAGAAAATGAGGAACTGTCACAGATTAGAGGAGACTGAAAAGACATAACAAATAAATGGAAGATGAGATCCTAGATTGGATCCTGGAAGAGAAAAAGGACATAAATGGAAAAAGCGGTAAAATTCAAAACAGATCCGTAGTTTAGATAACAGTATTGTACTAATGTTAATTTATTAATTATACTATAATTACATAAAATATTAATATTAGGGGAAGATGGGTGAAGGGCTATGCAAACTCTATACTTTTACTACTACTCTGTAAGTCTAAACTTATTTCAAAATAGTTCCTAAAGTTCTTTTTTAATATGAAACCTATAGTTATGTAGGCAATGGGTTATCTTTTTATTTTGCCTTAAAATCATTAAGTTATGCTAACATATCCCTCAACTGCTAAAGCTAGAATACATAATTCTAAAAAACTTAGCTCTGAAAAATGTAATCAACAAAATACATTACACAGATCTCATTACCTGTAATTTTATATCCATAAGCAGCTAGTTGTCCAGCCATATATTCTCCATCTGAATTATTATGAGAACAACCCCATGTTCGTATCCAAATTTTCTGTATGCCTGGAATAGTGCTATTAAACAATCAATAAAAGAAAAGGTAAGTCTCATTAAAGGATTTTTAAAATAAAAAGCACTAGAGGATTTCTGGGCATATTATGAAGAAGAAAAAATACACTCACTGAAACACATTCACAAGCTATTCATTAAAAGTACTTCTTATATAAAAATAGAGTTCAAAAATGAAATAGTTTTAGGGGGGAAAGGGGACTTTCAAATTGGATTACCCAGTAATTTATAATTAAACAGAAATTACCTTAAGGACATATTCAGGACAAATATGATAAACTTCAGTCATTTTTATAATAACAGAAAATTTTAACTCCATAGATTTTTAAAGTGTAATGTTCCAAACAAAATAATCAAGTATATTAAAACTTCCAACAATTTACTAAATAAATATAGGGATATTAAAACTATACAACTGCATAATCATTTCTGGCTAGACTGTATTAGAATTTCACTAGAGACCTAATAAAGTAAACAGCACAATAATTCATTTGTGCCTAATGCCTTTACCTGAACTATTAATATTTGTAAATTTGCTAAGAAAAATCAAATGTACAAACACCACTGTCTCATAAGAGCCACAAATTCCAGTAAAAATTTTAATTTGGAAGTAACACAAAAGTGCATACCAGATACAGTAACATCAAAGAGATGGGAAGAAGATCCTATCTATATGCCAAACACTTTCCTAGGCCCTGCCTTCAAGGAACATGCAATTTGACACCTTTTTTCGAAACCAATTACTTTGCTAAATTAAAAAACATTCTGCCCTGGCCAGATGGAAGGGTCCCAGGTTTGATTCGGTCATGTGCATATGCCCGGGTTGTGGTCTTGATCCCCAGCAGGGGTGTGCAGGAGGCAGCTGGTCAATGATTCTCTCTCATCATTGATGTTTCTATCTCTCTCTCCCTCTCCCTTCCTCTCTGAAAGCAATAAAAATATTTTTTTAATTCAAATAAAAATAAATAAATCTATATATTTCCTCTAAAAAGTTCAAGCATATTTTTAAAAGAGACATTATGCATATCACATAAACCAGTACTATCCTAGAATGATGTTGATTTAAAAAAAGCTTACCTATCACTTGGTGGACTATCTTCCTCTTGCAAACATTTTTGGGTATTTCGCCTTCGGGCCTTTGGAACAATGTGCTTTCTTGAAAAATGCCTATCTTGTGGCTTTGAGTCTTGCTGTGACACAATATCTTCTATGTCATCCAGTAGTGTATCACAGGATGCAGAAGGCATCTTCTTCATCATGTAAAAAAGTTATAAATGATACAAACTTATGAGTCCCCCAGAAAATCTGCTTAACATAGCATCACCTATAAAATATCCTTGCTGAATTTGAATCCAATAAAGCCTTTAGATTTAACTTCATGTTTACAGAAAATGCAAAGATAAAGAAACACAAGGAAACAATCAGACCAATCCTACTGATAGTGGGACATTCCAAAATTCAAATGGAACTATGTCTTCAACAAATCAGTATCATGGAGGAAAAAAGCAGGAGAGGAACTGTTAAAGATCAAAGGAGACTTAAAAGCGCAACAACTAAATGCAATTCATGTTCTTGTTTAGATATTACTTTGTCCAACCAGCTGGAAGACATTTGGGGAACAACTGAGAAATCAGAGTATGAACTAGGCATCAGATATTAGGATAGTGCTATAAATCAGTGATTTTCAACCTTTTTAATCTCATGGCACATATAAACTAATTGCAAAATTCTTGATCTGACAAAAATAGGTATAACTTTATTTACAAAAATAATCCTATATAATAAAAGGGTATTATGCAAGTAGAATGAACAGCAGAACAACCTAACAACCAAAGTGTTAAATATGCTAATGATATGCTAAGGCTGCTCAACCGCTCACTATGACGTGCACCGACCACCAGGGGGCAGACAGTCGCTATGACATGCACTGACCACCAGGGGGCAGATGCTCCAACTGGTAGGTTAGCTTGCTGCTGGGGTCCAGTCGATCAGGACTGAGCGAGATGGGCCAGACACGCCCTGGACCCCTCCCGCGGCCCCTCCCCTGCCTGATCATGCACCCGTGGGGTCCCTCAGCCTGGCCCTGCGCCCTCTCACAATCCGGAACTCCTCGGGGTTTCTCGGAGAGCCAGTTTCAGCCAGATCCCATAGGCCACTCCCTTTGGGAGGGCACCAGATGCAGGGCTCATGGCTGGAGAGCGCTGCTGTGGCAGTACAAGCCTTTCCCAATCTGGACTGATTGGGTGCGGCAGGCACAGTGGGGCCGGGATGAGCAGTAGCGGCAGGTAGGAGCTGCAGGTGGCATTGGACTGCAGCTTTTGGCCCAATCCCTGCAGGCCACCCAGAGGGACCCCACCCATGCATGAATTCATGCACCGAGCCTCCAGTCCTATATAATAAAACTCTAATATGCAAATCGACCGAACAGAATGACCGGTCGATATGACACACACTGACCACCAGGGGGCAGATGCTCAATGCAGGAGCTGCCCCTGGGTGGTCAGTGTGCTCCCACAGGGGGAGCAGAGCTCAGCCAGAAGCCGAGCTCACAGCTGGTGAGCGCAGCAGCAGTGGTGGGAGCCTCTCCCGCCTCCGAGGCAGTGCTAAGGATGTCCGACTGAGGGCTCCTGGACTGTGAGAGGGTGCAGGCGGGCTGAGGGACCCACCCCACACCCCCCGGAGTGCACAATTTTCGTGCGCCAGGCCTTTAGTAATAATATAATAGTAATTACCTATCCTTTTTGTTCCAAAGTTACTTTTTTAAAAATCAGATGCCTATACTTGTATATAAGGATTACTGGTATCAAGAATTAACCAATCAGACATAAACTTATTATGGGACATGACCAATAAGATGCAACTCTATTATATGACCTACATATTTATGGTTCAAGACAGGGAATTCATAACAAATGGCTATCATTGCATTGGCTGTCTCATGGGATGATACCCAACCAACTGAGCCATACTAGCCAGGGTTGGTTTTGCATGCTTTAAAACTTCTTGCAGCACACCAATTCAAATCACTGCTATAAATCATTAAATATAAAGTACTGTCCTTATGTTTAAAAATCTTTATTTTTTATACTGAACTTATATTTATTATTTGTATTACATTATATATATTATTCAAAATCTTGTATTTTTGGAGATGCATATTGAATGTTTGGAGGTGAAATGCATTATGTCTATAATTTACTAAAACAAAAAAATTAGATAAAGACATATGGGAAACATTTACAACTCTTAAATCTAGAAACTAGATATGTTGGTGTTCATTTCCTATTCTACTTTCCTGAATGTTCAAAATTTTTGTTATCAAGAAAAGAAAATGTGGACACAGCTTCCAGGAAGATAAGAGTAGACATTCTTTTTCCTATTTCTCCTGCTAAGTACAATTAAAACTCTGGACATTATACATAAAATAAACTTAAGAAGACTTTGAAAGGTGGAGGGAAAAAGGAAGACAGGTTAGGAACCTTGGAATCCAAATGGTGAATTCCTTAGGGGCGTGGGGCGGGGGCAGGAGCTTGCCTCCCATTCCCAGACACGGAGTTAAAGAAGCCAGCAACCCAGAAGTGCCAGCAAACATAGAAAATAAAAAAAAACAACAAAAGTCTGTTTTCTTGTCAAACAACCAGAAAAGGGGCAGCCCAGCAAGGCAGAAAACTTTTAGACAATAACCATTCTGCCAAAAAAAAAAAAAAGAAGAAACCTACAAAACTATGATCCCACCTCCAGACAAGCCACAAAGGCAAAGTGGGGAGCCCTGACGTCTTCCTTATGAGGATATAATGAGGCACCCCAATATACCTCATCAGAATAGAAGCAGAAGGCCCAGTAGGGACCTTGGACTTTCAATCCAACCAACAAACCAGTAATGAAGCACCACTGCACTCCCACTGTCGGTGAAGACCAAACTGACATTTAAGTTTAAAATTAAAGCCCTATCAAAATCCCAGCAAAATTTTTTGTAGACACAGATGAGTTCCAAAATCTATATAGAAAGGTAAAGAAATGAACATGTCTAAAGCAACTGGTAAAAAATAGAATAAAGTGGGAGGAATTAGCCTGACCAATTTTAAGACTTATTAAGTAATTAAGACTGTGTAATATTAGTAGAATATAAACATGGATTAACAAAATATAACAGGGAGCCTGGAAATAGACCCACACAAATACAGACAGTCCTCGAGTAACATCGGACTTGACATACATCGTTTCGTGGTTACGTCGCCATCTCCTATCCTATCTAATAAAAGAGAAACATGGTAATTAGCCGTACATCTGCTACTCTTCCCATTGGCTAATCAGGGTGATATGCAAATTAACTGCCAGCCAAGATGGCAGCCGGCAGCCAGGCATCTTGAAGTGAACATGAGGCTTGCTCGCTTCAGTGATGAAGGAAGCCAATGTTCCCCGCCTGCCGCTGCCAGCCTCTGAGCTTGCAGTTTGAAACACTGTTACAAATATAGAAGCTAAACAAAACCCCAGAAACCTACTTTCAGCCAGCCAGGATCTCAGAGCTGGAGTTGAAACAGTGTTTTGATTATAGAACCCAAACAAACCAGATACCTGCTTTCAGCAGCAGAGGCCTAAGAGCTGGAGCCAAGCCTCAGAGCTAAAGCTGGCCCAGAATAAAAAAGAAAGAAAGAAAAAAAGGAGCGGTTGGGAGCTTCAGTCACCCGCCAGCCTGAAAACAGCCCTTAGCCCCTCACCCAGACTGGCCAGGCACCCCAATGGGGACCCCCACCCTGAAGGGTGTGTGACCAGTTGCAAACAGCCATCAGCCCCTCATCCAGGCTGGCCAGGCACCCCAGTGGGGACCCCCACCCTGATCCAGGACACCCTTCAGGGCAAACCAGCCGGCCCCCAGCCATGCACCAGGCCTCTATCCTATATAGTAAAAGGGTAATATGCCTCCCAGCACCGGGATCAGCGGAGCCGCGAGGCCTCCCGGCACCAGGATCAGTGTGACAGGGGGCAGCGCCCAAACACCCTGATCACCCTGCGGCTCTGTGTGTGACAGGGGGTGGGGCCACAACCTTCCTATCCGCCCTGCTCTGTTTGTGACAGGGGAAGGCGCCCCAACCCCCTGATCAGCCCTGCTCTGTGCCTGATAGGGGGAGCTCCCCAACCCCCTGATCGCCCTGTGGCTCTGTGTGTGACCGGGTGCGGCGCCTCAACCCCCTGATTGGCCCTGCTCTGTGGGTGATAGAGGGCGATGCCCCAACCGCCCCCTTGGGCCCTGCTCTGTGTGTGATGGGGTAGAGCCATAACCTCCCCATTGGCCCTGCTCTGAGTGTGACAGGGTGCGGCGCCCCAACCCCCTGATCCGCCCTGCTCTGTGTGTGACAGGGGGTGGTGCCCCAACTCCCCTATCAGCCCTACTCTGTGAGTGACAGGGGGGAGCTCCTCAGCCCCCTGATCGGCCCTGCTCTGTGCGTGACAGGTGGTGGGGCCGCAACCTCCCCATCGACCCTGACTTGAGTGTGACAGGGGGTGGTGCCCAACCTCCCAATCGTCCCTACCCTGAGCGTGACTGAGGGTGGCATCGCAACCTCCCGATCCGCCCTGCTCTGTGCATGACAGGGGGCGGTGCCCCAACTCCCCAATCAGCCCTGCTCTGAGCCCGACCAGGGGCTGCACCCAGGGATTGGGCCTGCCCTCTGCCACCCGGGAGCAGGCCTAAGCCAGCAGGTTGTTATCTCCCGAGGGCTCCCAGACTGCGAGAGGGCACAGGCCGGGCTGAGGGACCCTCCCCTCCCCCCCCCAAGTGCACAAATTTTTGTGCACCGGGCCTCTAATTTATTAAAAAAAAAAAAAGTTCCTTCATTTTGATATATGTACATATGTGCTTTATGTTTTTTATTATTTATTTACTACAAGTAAAGGTCAGGAATTGTTATCTTTCTTTTAAATTTTTTTTACTGTTTCACTTCATTACTGCTGTGTATGTGCTCCATGTGAGTGACGTAGTTGCTTATGTAGGTGAGTTCCCACTTATGGTGAAAATCACGTTCTGTCACGCCATAGGAACAGATCTCCAATGTAACCCGAGGACCTACTGTATGCTCAAACGATTTTTCACAAAAGTGCAAAAGCCATTCTAGGAAGGAAAGCTAGCCTTTTCAAAAATTAGTGCTTGAGCAATTAGACATCTATAGGCAAAAATAAACTGCAACCCAAGGCTCACAACTTACACAAAAATTAATTCAAAAATGTATCATGGACGTAAATGTAAAATGTGAGACTATAACCTTTAGAAAAAATTATAAAAGAAAATCTTCTAGACCTAAAGCTAGGTGAAGAGTTCTCAGACTTGACACAAAAAGCACAATCCATAAAAAGAGAAATTAAATCCAGACATCATCAAAATTAAAAACTTTTGATATGCAAAAGACTCTTTTGAGAGAATGAAAAGTCAAACTACAGAGTGGGAGCAATATTTGCTAACCTGAAAAAGAACTAATATCTAGAATTCAAACACAATACTGAAAAAATAAATCCAGTTAGAAAATGAACAAAAGGAAGACTTTTCATCTAAGAAAATATGCAGGGGAGATGTACAAGAGGGTAAAGGGGAGATAAATGGTGATGGAAGGAGACTTGGGCTTGGGATGGTGAACACAATACAATATATAGATGATGTATTATAAAATTATACACATGAAACGTATATAATTTTATTAACCAATGTCAACCCAATAATTCAATTTTTAAAATGCAATAGCTACATATGCAAAAAAAGAAAGAAGATATAAAGATGGCTGATAAGCACATGAAAAGAGACTCAACATTAATAATCCACAGCTATCAAAACGGCTAAAATACAAAATAGTAGTGAGAACACTAAATGCTGACAAATGTACAAAGTAACTGAATCCCTCATACAGTCCTGATGGGAATATAAAATGGTACAGCTGTTTGGAGAAAAAATATTAATCATGTAACTACACTGCAACCTGGCAATTGTATTACTGAGGGCTTAATCCAAGAGATGTAAAGACTTAAAATCATGCAAAAACCTGAACACAAGTGTTTATAGTAGCTGTCTTTGTAATAGCCAAAACTTGGAAACAGCCCAGATGCCCTTCAATGGGTTGAATAGTTAAACAAACTGGGATACATCCATGCCATAGAATACGACACAGCAATGAAAAAAGAATGTATTCTTGCCATATGAAACAACTTGGATGAATCTCCAAAGAATTATGCTGAGTGAATACAGTCAAATTTCAAAATGTCACATACTGTATATTTACATTTATGTAACATACAGTAATGGAGATTGAAATAAAACTATATAAACGGAGAAAAAAATAGTGGTTGTCAGGGATTAAGGAGAGGATGGATAGCAGGAAAGTGAATCTGACTATAAAAGGGCAACATGAGAGATCCTTGCAGTGATGGAAATATTCTATATCCTGACTATGTAAATGTTAAGATCCTGGTTGTGATACTGTATTATAGTTTTACAAGACACTACCACTGGGAGAAACTGGATAAAGTGTACAGCATCTCCACATAATTTTTATAACTGTAAGTGAATTTACAATTATGTTAAAATGATTAAAGGAAAAAAAAACTACCTTGAATAGAAAAAAGAAAAATAAAGTGTACATGAGTACACTTACTGATAGTACTACGACCAATACTATGCCCAGGCATGAAGCAAGTGCTCAGAGTCAGCCATTAACCATTCCCAACAGCTCCATAGGTAGACAGTGTTATTATCCTCACTTAAAGATAAATCTGAAACAGAGAGAAGCTAACTCACGCAAGGAAGCACGGCAAGAACTGCATGCCAGATGAGCCTGAGCCCATACGCTGTGCGACACTCTGCTGCCTACTTACCGTATGTACACTGAGTGACCACTGTTCTCATCTGGGCCGCCTACTCACTGTTAAAAATCCTATCCTCTCTAAGCTAAGCAAAATGAGCCAGTCTGAGAAAGACAAGTGTCACATGACCTCACTCATATGTGAAATCTAATAAACAAAATAAAGTGATGAACAAAATAGATCAAGAGACATAGACGCATAGGACAGCAGAATCTCAGAGGGAAGGCAGGGGAGGGTGGGTGGGAAGAGGTCAACCAAAGAACTTATATGCATATACACATAACCCATGGACACAGACAATGTGTAGTGAAGGTCTGGGGTGGGGGTCAGGGGCATGCTAGAAGGGGTTAGTGGGGGAAATAAGGGAATATATGTAATACTTCAACAATAAATATTATTTTAAAAAAGAACCCTATACTCTCCTCTGATCTCAGCCTTTCTGATGAATTTTCCTTCTCTTCATTTGCCAAATTTTCATCTTTCCATTAACATCTTTCAATTAAGAATAGCTTCCAGCCAGGCTCATTGTGTGTCCTTTACTGTATGTAATGTACTCTTTACAACTATGACAAATTATGCCCTATAAACAAGACAAACTTCCGTTCAGATCTCAGCTAGCTTTATAGATTACAAATAACCCAAGTGGCAATCAATCAAGGACTTGCTCCATTATAGTTAACATGCATATAACATGGTCATAGAGGGACTGTCAATTACAGGCCGCCTCCTTCCCTAGACACAGGAATGGGGCACATAACCCAAGCCTGCCAGTGTAACCCATCCTCCTGGCCACAGTGATTGGTTCAGAGTTGGATATGACAGGCCCTGCCAATCAGAATCATGATGAGCACTTCTGTGCCAGAGTTAACAGTAGAGATGGCTTCTCTTTTCACTGAAGTGGCTAAGTTGGAAGGATGTCATCTTGATGATACTGGAGACCACCTGCCAGTCACAGGGCAGAAGGCTACCTAAGGAATGAAAAGTAATAAAAAATGGAGCAATAAAGAGCCATACTGACATTATTTGAGCATCTGGATCCAACCAATGCCTGAAGCCTGATGCTGCCCCACTCTGCCCAGTCATGTGAGCCAATAAATTTCTGTGGCTTAAATTAGTTTGAGCTGGGTTTTCTGCTCTTGCAAACAAGAGTCCTGGCCAATTCGGCAAACTAGATAAGGTGAAATGAATTAAGTTAGTCTTCCTCAAATTGGTTCTTTTTGAGATATTAACTATCCATGAAAAAATGGTTCTGTGGTCAAATTAACTAGGAAATTCTGCCTGCTTATAGATTGCCAGCACACATTAGTAAAGCAAAGACTGCATGCAGTAAAGAAACAAACTCATTTATCTTAGAAATTTTCTGAAAATTAATTTCTCACAGATCTCCTCTTAGTATGGCTAAAGATGGTATTGAAAACAGAAAGCTTGAATGAAGCCGACCTCAGATGCCCTACAACATTTTGCACAGATGGATGACTTCCTTTGTTTACCCAGAAGTGGTTCTTTGCCCATGTACTCAGCCTACCAATCTA
Source organism: Myotis myotis (assembly GCF_014108235.1). Taxonomy (NCBI): domain Eukaryota; kingdom Metazoa; phylum Chordata; class Mammalia; order Chiroptera; family Vespertilionidae; genus Myotis; species Myotis myotis. The sequence continues at coordinate 76,122,313 of NW_023416324.1, forward strand.
TTACTATGAATAACTGTCCACCTAAGAACAATCCTTGTGCTCTGACCTACTCAAGCAAAGAATTCCAGCAATACTCCCTCTTTACTAATGGTCTCCCTACTGAATCATTACTATCTGGATATAAACATGCTATTTTTTTCCCATTTAGAAAACAAAAGCTTTATCATGATCCCACTTCCTCCATTTACTGTCTCCATTACATTTCTCTCCTTTAAAGAAAAACTTCTTGCAAAAGCTATCTATACGGCTCTAGCTGGTTTGGCTCAGTGGATAGAGCATCAGCCTGTGGACCCAGGTTTGATTCCAGTCCAGGGCACATGCCTGTGTTGCAGGCTCAATCCTCAGTGTGGGGTGTGCAGGAGGCAGCCAACCAATGATTCTCTATCATCACTGATGTTTCTATTTCTCTGTCCCTCTCTCTTCTCCTCAGAAATCAATAAAGATATTTTTCTTAAAAAAAAAAAAAAAAAAAAGCTATCTATATTTACAATCCCCAATTTCCCCCTCCCATTCTCTCATGAACCAGGCTTTCACCCCCACCACTCCACCAAAATTGCCTGTCATGATATCAATGACTTCCAGCAATATAAACAATGATAAATTCTCAGTCATCTCAAATGACCTCATCTGTAGGGCACTACACTCTCTGAGTTCTCCTCCTACCTCATTAGCCACTCCACAAGTCTTGTGGGAACCTTTTCTTTGCCAAGGGCCATTTGGATATTTATTTTTTTTATTATTTTTTTTTATTTTTTTAAAATAAATCTTCATTGTTCAGATTATTACAGTTGTTCCCCCTTATTTCCCCCCATAGCTCCTCTCCACCCAGTTCCCACCCCACCCTCTGCCCATTACCCCCCCACTATCCTCATCCATAGGTGTACACTTTTTGTCGCTGGGTCAAAGGTCATACACATGGAAAATGTAGCTATTTCCATCCGCAACGTGTCCCTGTGTTCGGAAAGGTCTCTCACGATTTGTTCACGCTCTACACAGAAAGGATACGGAGCCACGTAACGGCTTTTTAAAATAATGTGTCCTCTTATGTTTAAAATGAGGATTTCATTACCAAAAGTGAGGAGAAAGCAACACTACAGCTGCTCTCACCCCTCTTGCCCTTCGGGTGATAGTTGTGCATGGGGCTGCGAGCTGGTTCGCGGGCCGTCGATGAAGCCATCTGGGCAGCTCGCGCGGTTCCACCAGCTTCCCAGCGGCCGACGCAGCCTCGCAGGGGCCGTCTCAGCCTCCCAGGGGCCATCACAGCCTCACAGGGGCTGTCGCAGCCTCGCAGGGGGCATCACAGCCTCAAGCAGCCTCACGCAGCCTCACAGGGGCCGTCGCAGCCTCGCAGGAGGTGTCACAGCCTCACGCAGCCTCCCAGGAGGCATCGCAGCCTCGCAGGGGCCGTCGCAGCCTCGCAGGGGGCGCCGCATCCCACGTTGGGGGTGAAGGTGCGAGACAGAAGCTCCTCTCGCTGTCTCTCCTGCTGCTCCCTTGTGTATCGCCAATGCTGTAAGTTTCTGAAAGCAGTCTGCAGGTGCTGGACATCATACTTTAACTGGTCAACACGAAGTTTGGCATTCTGTCTTTTGTTGGGAGGCTCCTTGCTGGACAAAATCTCCAGGCGTTCTAGCTGGCTGAATATCTGGTATGCTTGCTTGGATTTCGTTTTCTACTAAGTGCACAGACTGCTTGTCTGCCATCTCCCGGCGTCCCATGTGAGACTGGATCTGGTAGACCTGCTTGTGCATTTGCTGGTACAGCAGTTCCATGTTGCCGGCCCAGCCGGTTCAGGCTCCGGCTTCCTCCAAACCTGATTCTGCTTCTTGAGTGTGTCCCTTATGGATGCGAGGAGTTTAAATCTGCAGTTTGTTGGGTTAGGCTGCAAAAGCACAGGTGGTTCCTTTTGTGCCACTGGTACAGCTTGGGTGGGGATGTAAATTGAGTAGGGCGGAGGCTCAGGGAGTCACCAGGGAGGAGCAAACAGCAATGGCGTCTCTGCGACGCCTTGCCTCTCCGCGACACCGCGTCTCCGTGTCCCCAAGTGCTGGCGAGCAGCTCCGCAAGAAAGCCACCCTCGCTCTCCGACCCGCTGCAAGGCAGTCCCGCCCTCCCCGTAGGGGTCTGGGACCTCAGAATCCCGCCCCAAACAAGCTCAGTGGATTCAAGAGCTTGTATCCCCTTCCGATTGAAAAAAAACACGCAGCCAGTTGCAGCCCACCTGGCATGCGACTCCATACCTCTGTTCTTGGCGCCTCTGCATCTCCTACTTAGTCTCAATGCACTTCTTTCTTTCCTTCCAGTTGTAGAACTTCCACTGGGCCAGCTTTCCCATGGTTCTGAATGATAGCTGTTCAGTCTTATAGTTGGTAGTTTCAATGTTGTTGTGGGAGGCAGTACGCACAGGTCTATACCTTATGCCGCCATCTTGGTTCTCTCTGGATATTTATAACTTCATTTTCAGGCCATACAAAATTATCAACCTAAAAATTAACTTGCTCTACTTGGTCAAACAATTAATTAACTCACCCTTAATGCTTTGGCAGGGCCACACCAAATGATTTCACTGTGTGTTCTTATATGGCCCTCACGCCAGATGTTCCTCACCCAAGTTACAGGCATACCCTGTTATCCAATCCGTGGCCTTGAAATACCAACTATCCTATCTAATAAAGAGGAAATATGCTAATTGACCCTCATGCTGTTGCAAAAATGGCAGCACCCACAGCCAATACGGAGGGAATATGCTAATTGACTGCCTCACCCTCAAAGATGGTGGCACCCAGTCCCCTCAGCCCCACTGGGGCAGCAGAAGCGTGGCCCCAGGTGGGCCCAGCCACTCCGCATCCCTGCCTCCAGAGACCCCCAGTCCCTTCAGCCCCCCAGCCGCCGAGGGCCAGCCTGAGGTGCACACAAGCCTTGGATGGTGGCTGCCCAGCTGCCCAGGGCCACCCGAGGCTTGTGCTGCGCTGCCGGCAGTGGCAGCAGCAGAGGTGTGATGGGGTGTCGCCTTCCTCTGATCACCGGGTCGCCTCCCACCCCTGGGAGCTCCCGGACTGTGAGAGGGGGCAAGCTGGGCTGAGAGACCCCCCTCCAGTGCATGAATTTTCATGCACCGGGCCTCTAGTATGCTTATATAACCGGTCTCAGTCCTCCCCTAAACTTCAGACTCACATGTCCAACTGCATATTCAACACACCTATATAATGTTTATTTCAAACTTAAAAAATCAAAAAGGAAACCCTTAATCTTCTCTCTACCTTACCCCACCAGATCCTTCCACATCTTTCCCCATCTCATTTAAAGGCAGTCCTAGTCTTCTACCAGCTCAGGCCAAAAGTCCTGGAATCCTGCAATCCAGTGGTCGGCAAACTACGGCTTGCGAGCCACATGTGGCTCTTTGGCCCCTTGAGTGTGGGCATGAAGTTTCAATCACACTGTACGTGCGCACCCACATGTAGTATTTTGTGGAAGAGCCACACTCAAGGGGCCGCAGTTTGCCGACCACTGCCCTAATCCAATGCACCAACAAAACCCCATTGGCTCTATCTTCAAAACATACTTGGAATCTATTTTTCACTCTGCCCACTGTTACATTCTTGGTCCAAACCAACATCAACTCTTGCCTAGATTATTGACAAGTAGTCGCCCTACTTATACCCTAATTCCCAAAGGACATTTCAGCATAGAAGCCAAGGATCCCTTTAAAATCTAAGTTTGTCTCAAGCTTCTGATCAAAATATTCCAATGTCTTCTACTTCAGAATAAAAAGCCAAAATCACTACACAAATCTGCAAGGACGTATGTAATCAGCTTCCTGTTACCCCTCTGACCATAAAGCCTGCCACTCTCCCCATCACTATATTCAGCCATGTGGGCTTCCTCCCAGTTTGTATCTACAAGGAACAGTCATCTCAGGATTTTATTCTTGTATAGAACATCTTCAAGCCCTTCAGGAATCTGTTCAAATGTCACCAGCAAGGCCCTTCTGAGCAACTCCCACACCTCACCATATGTACATATACTTTCTCTTCACTTCCAATCCCCACTCCCTACCTTGTTTTCTTACCAAAATGTGGGAAGCCGCCTATTGTCTTCTCTAGCAGAGAGGTGTGGACACGGAACCCGGAATGCTGGTGACCCTTGAAGCCCTGGCAAAGATCAGAGCTATGTACCTACTGTTTAGTTTAGACAATGGTAGCTGAAGCAACTTCCCCACCAGATAGTCATGTAAATCCTTACTGACAATCTGTTACAGGAATGTGCCTGGTGTATCCCAAACTCAATAAAAGGGTGGCAAGGCCTGAGCACAAGTAGAGTCCATCCTCTTGGGATGGGTTCTCGCCTGGCCCCCCAATTTCCAAATTATCTCTTGTCTCGTCTCTTTCATTTGTGTGCGGCCCCTCTTCCAGATCCTGAACCCTGAACTACGCGGGATGGGGGGGAAACAAACACACCATAGCATTTCATCGCCTGCTCAGATGTTTTCATTATTTTGTTAATGTCTATCTCTTTCTACTAGAATATACTCTGTGAGGATAAAGTTTTTTGTGGGCTTTGTTTACTGATTTGTCCCAGGTGGAGCCTAGAACTACGTCTAGCATAATGCACATTCTCAATAAATATTTTTTACTGTAGACTACCCAGGCTAACTAAGTATGGCCCGTAGCTATTCCCTCTATCACCTCCCACTCTGCACCAACTGTGCTAACTTTTTGATATTCACTGAGTATGCCAAACTAGTTTCTGACTCAGAGGCCTTCACAATTGCTATTCCTCTGTCTGGAAAATCATCCCCAGGTATTTGTATGGCTTGCTGCCACTTACATACTCAAATGCCACCTCCTTGGAGAGGCCTTTCTAAAATAACCACCCACTGATCAAGCATTACACTAACCTCTAACCATGCTTTATGTTTCATTTTTCTTCATAGAACTAACCTACCTGATACCATACATACAACTGCATCTGCCTTCCTCATTAAAGTGTGAGCTCTACAAGGACAAAGGCATAATCTCTTTTCACCACTGTATCCACACCTATAACAATGCCTAGCACATAGCAGGCACACAATGTTGACAGACAACTGAATAAGTAAAAAAATGCTTGTTTAAGCAAAATTTAGCTAATCTTTCTGTAACAAAGGAAAAAATCCTTACTCTGGATGAAAAGATAAAGAAAATACCTAATCCCTAGGGCTTCTTCTATCACTATTATCTTCTATATATATAAAAGCCTAAACAACCGTTCGACCATTCGACCAGTAGCTATGACACACACTGACCACCAGGGGGCATACGCTCAATGCACAGGCATGGAAACATGGAACAGACTGATCTATCTCAGAGGGAAGGGGGAAGGGAGGAGAAAGAGATTAACCAAAGATCTTATATGCATACTAGAGGCCAGGTGCACAGATTCGTGCACCGGTGTAGTCCCTCAGCCTGGCCTGTGGGGTTCGGGCCAAAACCAGCAGTCCAACATTCCCCCGGGGTCCTGGATTGCGAGAGGGCACAGGCCAGGCCAAGGGACCCCACTGGTGCATGAATCCATGTACCAGGCCTCTAGTATGAAATAAAAATAAGTGTGGAAGTCTAAGGCCAAGTAGTGCCTTTGAATGTTACTAAAGAGCTACTGAAGGACTATGAATTAAATGACATATTAAAAGCTATCTTTTTCACATTACACAATTTTAACATCCCATAGAAAAAAGAAGGGAAAAAATGGAAGAAGAGAGATGAGAAGGGTTTGTTGCAGTTGACATACAATATCACAGAGTTAGAGAAGTAGGGAACAAACTTAAACCTCTTATTTTACATAACTGAAGTCCAAAAAAGCTAAAAGATTTGTACACTGATAGAGCTAGAATTAGAACCTAGGCCTTCTCTCAACACCAAACTCTGCCTCATTGGCAAAGCACAAGCAATGCAAGAGTCTAATTTGACCAAAAGATATAAACACACTCCAAAAAATATATGGGCAAAGGAAAAACATAAACAGAGGAAAGAATGCTCAAACACACTAATAACAAGTCTTTAAATATGAATTATTTTTCACCCTACTGATTAAAAACAAAACAAAACTGACAACCCTACTGCTAGCTGAAAGCCCAATAGAACTGGCATATCCTTTCTGGAGGACAATCTGGAAATACATATCAAACTTTAAAACCCCTTATATATATCCCTCAACCTAACAATTCCATTTCGAGAAATTCACTCTAGGGAGACAACAGAGTCAAAGATAATATAATGCAGAGGTTCCTAAACCTAGCAGCATATCATAGTTCCTGAACAATCTCACTCACCTATAGTAATAAATTTCTTACTTCCAAACAAACAGGTAGAAGGAAGTGTTAGCCTCCAGAAATTGTTAAATAAGTGAGCAATAAGAAAATGAAAATTTGCCGAAACCGGTTTGGCTCAGTGGATAGAGCATCGGCCTGCGGACTGAGAGGTCCCAGGTTCGATTCCGGTCAAGGGCATGTGCCTGGGTTGCGGGCATATCCCCAGTAGGGGATGTGCAGGAGGCAGCCGATCGATGATTCTCTCTCATCGATGTTTCTGACTCTCTATCTCTCTCCCTTCCTCTCTGTAAAAAATCAATAAAATATATTAAAAAAAAAAAAAAAAAAAAAGACAAGAAAATGAAAATTTGAGAACAAAAGGAAAGCAAAATAATAGTTAAATGGAACAAGAGGACAATATAAAGGTGTTTTTCAAAGAAAGAAGAAATTAGATATGATGAAGGGAATGTTATCTAGTAAAGCAGGAATATGCAAATTGACCATCACACCATAATGGTCAAGATGGCTGCCCATCTTGGTCATAATGGTGCCCATAGCGGAGGCTGAGTTCCCCTAACGAGCCTTAACAAGCAATCAGCAGGGACCTGAGGTTGCATGGCACTGGGCCAGGGCAGGGGACCTGAGGCTGCACCCCATGCCCCAGCGGGGCTTGACAGGGGACCTCAGGCTGTGCCCCCCACCCAGCGGGACTTGACGGGGGAAGCTCAGGGTGCACCCCCCGCCCAGCGGGGCTTGAGCGGGTAACCCAGGCTGCACCCCCTGCCCAGCACCGGGCTGGAAGACCTGAGGCCATGGTCCCCGCCCTGACGCCAGGCCGGGGGACCTCAGGCTACACCCCCTGCCCAGCAGGGCTTGATGGGGGACCTGAGGCCGCACCCCCAACCCGGCGGGACTTGATGGGGGTGTGGCTGGCCAGGTCTGGATCTAGCCCAATGGGGGTGGGGCCGACCAGGTCTGGGTCTCACACGATTTTGAGGCGCACGTGGGTGGGTGGGGACTTGACTCTGGTTCCCATGGCATGCCCCAGACTCTGACAGGAGGAAGATTTTCATATACATTTTACTAATTTTCTTTCATATCTGGCACTTCTTTTATAGAGAAAGGGCAAATAGCAATATTAAAATATTTCCTCTAATTAATTCCCTTTAATGTGCACAAATTTTGTGCACCGGATCACTAGTAAAAACAGAATCAGAGAAAAGGGAGACATTGAAAATGATAAAAAGAAGGCCTAGCAGGGTGGCTCAGTTGGTTGGAGTATTGTCCCATATACCAAAAAGGTTGCAGGTTTGATTCCAGTCAGGGCACATACCTAGATTTTGGGTTCATTCCCTGGTGAGGGTGGGTATGGGAGGTAACTGATCGATGTTTCTCTCTCACATCAATGTTTCTCTCTCCCCCTTTCCCTCCCTCTCTTCCTACACCCTTCTCTAAAACATATTCTTGAGTGAGGATTAATATCCCTAAGTTCCACTCTTGGAGATTCTAGTTCAGAATGGGATCTGGGTATCTATATACGGTACATAAAAGGCTAATATGCAAAGAAGAGAGAATACAGTGTCCTAGAGTACTGTAACCTACATAGGTGATTTATTAGAGGAGGTTTTATAATAAAACTAGAGGCCTGGTGCACAAAATTTGGCCTGCACCCTCTCACAATCCGGGACCCCTTGGGGGGTGTAGCAGTGCGCCAAGCAGCAGGCGGCCAGGAAAGAGCCAAAACAGGGGCAGGTGCCCTGCTGCTTGTGCTCATCCCAGCCCGCTGCACCTGCTCCCGCCACTCAGTAATGCTGCTGCGGAGTTGGGAGAGGCTCCCACTGCCACAGCTGTGCTCGCCAGCCATGAGCCTGGCTTCTGGCTAAGTGGTGCTCCCCCATGGGAGCACACTGACCACCATGGGGCAGCTCCTGCGTTGAGCATCTGCCCCCTGGTGGTCAGTGCGCATCATAGCGACTGGTTGACTGGTCATTCCGTTGTAATGGTCACTTAGGCTTTTATATATATAGACTAGTGACCCAGTGCACAGATTTGTACACATTGAAAGGAAATTAGAAGGTGGCTGGCGGGGTGGGACTGGGCGAGACGGGCTGGACATGCCCTGGAGTCAACCTCTCTCGGTCCCTCCCAGGCCATCCCCACCTGGGGTAGCACCATGGCTCGAGGGGCATCTGCGGAGTGAACGGGGTCCCTCTGGCAGGTGGGGTTCCTCAGCCTGGCCTATGAGGATCGGGCTGAAACTGGCTCTCCAACATCCCCCAAGGGGTCCCAGAGTGTGAGAGGACACTCTGCAAAGTTGCTGTCATACAAGGTGTGGAACACAACACAAGTGTGCTATAAACCAGATTCAGGGTCAACAGTGCCCCAGCAACAATGTAACCCACAGCCGAAGGTGGAATCGTGCAGCCCCATGAGGAATCGGACTCCCTCCTCTCTGGTTTTGGGGTGCGTCACCCAAGAACCGCCTCTGCCAAGTCACTGCAGCTTGGCAGCTTCTGTGTTGTGTCTGCCCCTTAGTGGTCAGTTCACATAATAGCTACCAGACGGACGGACACTTAGCATATTAGCCATATATATATATATATATATATAGAGAGAGAGAGAGAGAGAGAGAGAGAGAGAGAGAGACTAGAGGTCCAGTGAATGAAATTCATGCATGGGTAGGGTCCCTAGGCCTGGTTGGCAATCAGGGCCGATTGGGACTTTCCGGCTGCCAGCCAGGGCCTTCCTTCATTCCACGCCGTCCCCTGGTGGTCAGCGCACATCATAGCAAGTGATGGGACTCCCAGTCTCCCAGTCGAACTCCCGAGAGGACACTTTGCATATTAGCCTTTTATGTACCGTATATAGATACCCAGATCCCGTTCTGAACTAGAATCTCCAAGAGTGGAACTTAGGGATATTAACGTAAAACCTGCCCAGGTGATTCCACTTCCCACCTGATCGAGAACCACTATTCTCCTACAGCAGTGGTTCTCAACCTTGGCTGCACATTAGAATCACCTGGGAATCTTTTTAAAATCCCAGAAATCAGGATTTTAAAAAGATTCCCAGGTGATTCTTATGTGCAGCCAAGGTTGAGAACCACTGTCCTACAGCATAACTTCTCAGTCTTGAGTACTCATTGTATTCACCTGAGGGGCTTTTGAAAATTACAAACAACTGAGCCCCACATCAGTTAAATCAATCTCTGTAAACCAAGCCTGGGCATCAGTATTTTTTTAAACTTTCCAGTAATTCTCATGTGTGTAGCCACAGCTGTGAAACCAGTTTTCATACCAGGTGTACTGGTTAATAATGCGGATTTTTTTCAATAGATGAAGTTACACATATGTTGATATAGATGCGATTTGATATGTATGCTATTTTGTTGTATTGACAAGCTTCAAAACTTCATATGTCAAATTTGCTAAAGGTGTTAACATCATAGATGTTTTTACACTTAAAAATGTCGAATTTCGTGCCAAAAAAAAAGAGCATTTGCAGGAAGTTATAATTCATTTTGAAGAAAAGTGCTGCTGAATACTTCAGGAAGCTTATGTGAATATGCTTCATCTCAAGATACTTGTGAATGCTGGTTTAAATGCTTTGAAAGTGATGATTTTGATGCGAAAGACAAAGAATGTCCAGGTGAACTGAAAAAGTTTGAAGACCAACAATTACAAGCATTATTGGATGAAGATGCATGTCAAACTCAAAAACAACTTGTAGAAAGATTAAACGTTGTTCAGCAAACAATCTCTGATCATTTACAAGCAACAGGAAAGATTTTAAAGGAAGAAAAATGGGTGCCACATCAACTGAACAAAAGACAAATGGAAAACTGAAAAGTCATCAGTAAAATGTTGCTTCAATGGCAAGAAAGAAAGTCGTTTTTGCATCGGAATTGTGACGGGCTATAAAAAGTGGATTAATTTGAGAATCCCAAGTGCACAAAATCATGGGCTGATCCAGGTCAACCATCAACATCGACTGCAAGGTCAAATCTCTTTGGAAAGACAATGCTTTGTGTTTGGTGGGATCAGGAAGGTGTGGTGTATTATGAGCTTCTAAAACCATGTGAAACTGTTAATACTGATCGCTACCAACAACAAATAATCAATCTGAACCATGCTTTGATCATGAAACGACCAGAATGTGCCAGAAGACACAGCAAAGTAATTTTGCTTCATGATGATGCACCATCACGCACTTCAAAACCAGATAAAGACACATTAAAAGATCTTGCCTGGGAAGTATTAACCCACCCGCTGTATTCACCAGACCTTGCTCCTTCAGGTTACCACTCGTTCTGATCGATGGCACACGCACTTTCTGAGCAGCACTTCAAAACATACAAAGAAGTGGAAAATTGGGTCTCTGAATGGTTTGCCTCAAAACAAGAAAAGTTCTATTGGGACAGCTCTTGCTGTCTCTGAAAAGAACACATTAAAAAAACAACAACTAAATAATGGAAAGACAAATAGCCCAGTGTAAAATATGGGCAAGGATTTGAATAGACATTTATCCGACGAAGATATACAAATGGCCAATAAGCACGTGAAAAGGTGTCAACGTCATTAGCTACCAGGGAATGCCAATCAGAACCATGAGGTATCACTTCACACCCACTCGGATGACTAGAATCAAAAGGCAGAGAATAACACTGTGGATCAGAACACGCAGAGAGAGAGAACAGAGACGAGAAAGGGGTACAGGACCATATCTTGAGAAACTCCAAATTTAACTGCCAAAAGAAGAGAACCAGCTTTTAATGAAAACTAAGATGCAGTTGCCAGAAAAGGAGCAAATCAGTTAGTTGTAGAAGGCAAAGGCAGAGAACACGTCAAAGCAGTGGGCACAGTCAGTGCAACTTAACACAGATAAAAGGTTATGTAAAATGAATGAAAGCGTTTCTTGGATTTAGTGACATGGACATCATAGCATTTCCCTACAATGATGGTGACAAAATTACTAAGACCTTAGGCTATCTTTTTGCGCATTATAATGCGTAACATGTCCCTCAAACATTAAAGGTTTAAAATAAATGAGTACCTTGATTATCTGCAATTAGTCTCAAATCCTCTTGAAAGATGAGTCTGGAAAATAAAAAAATGATTAGAAAAAGCAAGCTGACAAGTTCACAAAACCACAGTAAGAACTCTTTAAAATTACCTAAAAGAGATCAGCCTCCATAAAAGACTGTCTTACAAAGCAAGGTTAATGCCACTTCCAAATTCTTACTGATCGGGGACAGTGTGCTGACATCTGCCACATTTGCCACGACTGAGACCCAGCGCCTGGCCACAGTGATAAACACCATCCTGCATTATAACACGTCTGCGTGATTCAAGCGAGACCAACAACTACAAAACAGCTACAACTAAGGCAATGAAGCAGGCATCCAGACCACCTTCCATCCGAGACACGTGTCGGCCCCAGTTCCGGACTGGTTTCATAAGTAAACGAGAAGGAAAAGGGAAGATACAAGTCACCTACTCCGATGACCAACTTCGGTTTAAATCCTTAATGAGACACAGCTCTGTGGAAGCTACTGCGACAGCCTCCTGCCATCCCACCAATTCACTGATGCAGACAGTGGGAGAACGAATGCAGCTCATCTTGACGGTAGGGCCGAGGTCCCTTAAAAACTCCCTACAGCCCTGCGGCCCCCGAGGCCAACGACCCTGTCCTCACTTCGGGCAGGACTTCCAGCCTCTCTGTTCCCTCCTTCCACCTGGCAAGTCCCCCTTTTAACTGCGAAATAAGCCATCAAGCAGCCAGGGAAAGACTGCAATTGGGGAAATAAGGCTCCGACATGAAAGGAGTTCGTGCCAACCTCTGTCCCACACGGACCCATCCACCCCCTTACCCAAGAGTCGCGAAATAACAAACCAGTCTTAAATGAGGATCGCCTCTCTCGGACCGCGCAGACTTCAGATGGAGCTCGCCATGATACTGACGTCCCGCCACGCCCACTGCGCATGCCCGGCGACGGTGGCCCGCAAGGACCAAATTGCCTCACTGCTGGAGCGCGACTTCTGGTTAGATTCCCTTCAGCGAGGTTTACGTTTACGTTTCCTCCGGTTGCCGCGGTAAAAGTACAACCTCAGGGCATCGGGTTCTTAGGATCGCTAAAGAGCTAACTTCTGAGCTCTTGCTATGTATCAGTCACTGTGTTAAGGTAAGGGCTTTACAGACACATCTTCTTCCGATTCATTTATTATTACATCTTATTTTACAAAAGAGAAAACCGGAAGTTTAAGTGCTTGCCCAAGTTACTGCCCAGGTAATGACTGACCTCTGTGATGAATCCAGCTTTCCTGGCTCCCAAAGAACCTGCTCTTTTCGTTGTGTTTTCTAGCTTCCTCAACCTTTTGTGAAAAGAGGTTAATAATCAGCGGTTCTCAACCTGTGGGTCGCGACCCCTTTGGCGGTCGAAGGACCCTTTCACAGGGGTCGCCTAAGACCATCCTGCATATCAGATATTTACATTACGATTCATAACAGTAGCAACATTACAGTTATGAAGTAGCAACAAAAATAATTTTATGGTTGGGTAACACCATGAGCAACTGTATTTAAAAGGTCAGAAGGTTGAGAACCACTGGATAGAGAAAGAACGATGGTAGATTAAATTTTAATATAGGTCATTTAACACCAAGCAAGTTTTTTCATTTTTGTTTTTTGTTTTTTAATGTTTAGGAGGCAGTTTAGCAGCCAAACTGTAAGGCAGTTTAGCACAGAAAGAGAACTTTCATGGAGTATACTGATTCTGACCTGGTGGTCTTACATGCCTTACGGCACTTTATATTCTTTCCCCAAGACACTGTATTTGGCCTTCTGTTCCCCAGAAAAGCGTCTCTACTTCAAAATGTGGAGCCCATGAGCCATAAACAGAAAGTCAGGCCCTGGCTGGTTTGGCTCAGTAGATAGAGTGTCGGCCTGCAGACTGAGGCGTCCCAGGTTCCATTCTGGTCAAGGGCACATGCCTGGGATGCAGGCTCATCCCCAATAAGGGGCGTGCAGGAGGCAGCCTAACAATGATTCTATCTCATCGTTGATGTTTCTCTCTCTCTCTCCCTCTCCCTTCCTCTCTGAAATCAATAAAAATATATTTTAAAAAAAGAAAGTCAGAAATCTTGAGTTTTATGTCTGACTCTGGGTTTCACAGTGATTTGGAGTAATGGCCTTATTTTATAAATGTCTTTTCCTAGTGCAATTTCCTCGAATTAAAGTGTCACCCTTTGCTCATGAAAGAATCTGAACTGTGACCTGGGAGCCACTGTAATCCACCCAGTGAATTATCTATAATAATAAAAGGGTAATATACTAATTAGACTGGACGTCCTTCCAGAGGAAGCCGGGGCTGCGAGGGAAGCTGGGTCCCGGGTGCCAGAAAGAAGCCGGTGCTGGCAGCCGGGCGAAGGAAGGCCTACTCTTGCACAGATTTCATGCATTGGGCCTCTAGTAATTGTATGTTTACGTTGCCCCATCTCTTGTACTAGGCCAAAAGTAGTCCTTGGGTTTTCTTCTTGGTTATAATCCCACTGCCTAGAACATAATCTTGCACCTAATAGCCACTCAATAAACATAGGAATGAACGAATAACTCTACCCCTTTTCCCCAAGATCTAGTTAAATTCAACTAAAGAAATTTTATTGAGTGCATACCACATGACTTCAAACACTGCTGGATGCTAGAGCTAGAAAGGAAAAAGACCACTCCCACCATTATTTCAGCCTACTTTAAAAAAATAGTTTCAGTAGAGAATAGCAATCATCATGGAAGATGAATGCAGATCTGCAGATCACAAAAAGGAGGTTCCTCCTCTTGCATAAAGAGATCAAGACTTCCCACATTGATAAAGTAAGGGAAATGGATGAAGGTATTCCAGGCTGAGAAGACAATGAGAGAAAATGCATAGAGGCCAGAAACTGTAAACTATTGTACATCATAAAAGCAAGCAGGGTAAAGTTGGTAGAGAAGGCTAGAGAGGGAAAGTACAAGAACCAAATTAAGGTGAGCCTTGTTGGCTACAATGGAGACATTAGACCTAATTCTGGATGTATTAGGTAGCATAAAAGTGACTGAGCAAATTCTTCTCTCAGGAGAGTGTGTTGAGGACCAAACATCAGACATGAAGAAATATTAAAAGCCTACATGAGGACTCTATTACTAAGCAGATCCTATTGTGAGGGTAATGACATGTTGCATGGGAAGTAGTGGTTTTACCTGAAATGGAGAGAGAGAAAATTGCCATGATTGATGTACCATATGAGGATCAAACGCAAAATCACTAACTTGCTGACTGTCCAACTGAGTGAAATTGGGTTGCTTATTTTCCTAAGAATTCCAAGTTTTATATATATGTGTGTTTTTGTGGGACTGCTTCGTAAACTGAACAATCTTCTTTGGGAAGAGGGTTGTTATAGTTACCATTAGAGTCACATTCTGTGGGGTTTTGGTGGCTCGCTAATCTGAATTAGAATTGTCCACTCACCAGCCCAATGTAAGACCACCCAGGGTTTGCACTAAATTTTAGCAATAGGCTATTGAAGATAGCTAATGGGAGATTGTATGTCACCAATCCAAGTGTTTCACAATGTGGCTTGGGATCCAAAAGAAATAAATGTGAGGCTTCATTATTTTCAGAGATTTTATAAGATTCATCGAGAGAATTGAATATTTTTTATGTATTTTATGTTCATTTTAACCTTCCCAAGCAAATTAAACTATATGAACACACACACACACACACACACACACACACACACACACACACACACACCTATATGAGGAATGGGAAATGGGAAGGGATGACAGAAGAGATACTGAGGAGATAAAATTATCAAGACTTAGTGAGTGATGGGTGCCAAAGAAAATGATACAAAGATGTTTCCAAGTTTTTGGATAAAGTGACTAACTCCAATACCTCTGGTGAAATCTGCCTAGTTAGGGACTTATAATCTGAATCATTTGAAAAGCCTGTGACCCTCCCTCAAAGAATTTATATAGCAGATATGGTCACAATTAACAAAATGACATATGTGCTAGATTATTCTTTGAAACTTCCGGAAATAGCAAGACTGGGAACCCTCTCTAGCTTCTCACTAAGGGTATATAGTACATACCATAACTATATTTATGGTATGTACTAGATAGCTCTTTAAAAAGAACATTTAATGTGCTGTCAAAGAAAGTTGCAACATTTTGTATACAGTATATGAATATAGTTATTGAAGATTGATAGATAGATGATAGATAGATAGATGATAGAATATCTGGTAGAATATATATATATGTTACTGGTAATGGGGTTGTCTTTAGGAAAAGGAGCTGAGTGGCTAAAATAAGATTTTTTTTTCTATATATCACTTTGTATTTTTTATTTTTGTACAATGCAAATGTATTACTTATTCAAAAAATAAATGGGTACACTTTATTAATCAAGTTAAAATGGCATTTGATAATTTATAAATTACTGGTTTATCTGGCACATTGTAGTGATGAAATTTAATTTTCCCTACATGAATATTTAAGTTTTAAACCTTTTTTACTGTGGTAAGATATACATAACATGAAATTTACCATTGTAATCATTTCTAAGTATACAGTTTAATAGCATTGAGCACATTCACATTTTTTTGGTGCCCCCATCACCACCATTCATCTCCCGAACTTTTTCACTTCCAAAACGGAAACTCTGTACTCATTAAACAACTGCTCCTCCCCTCTCCACCCAACCTCTGGCAACCACCATTCTGCTTTCTGTCTGTATGAATTTGACTGTTCTGGGTACCTCTTACAAGATTTGTCCTTTTTAGCTTTTTTTTTTTCATTTAGCATAATGCCTTCAAGGTTCATTATTGTTGTAGCATGTCAGAATTTCCTTCCTTTTGAAGCTGAATAATATTCCATTGTATGTTGATGCCACATTTTGTTTATAAACTTTAAGTCTTTATGCTTTGTCTCTCAAATTATATTGTAAACTTCACAAGAATAGACATTCCATATCGTTAATGCTTTTTAGCCCATAATATAATATTAAATGTTTTATAAATGTTTGGTGCTAGACAAACAAATTGGTATATACTGTTAAAAATGCAAGTGAATCTAGAAAATAATAGTAAAAGTTAACTTTTTTGAGAGCTTATAAATGTGTCAGTAGCTATATTAAGCCCTCTATGTGAATTCTCAAATGTATTCATCATAATTATTCTCTTATCTGATAAGTTAGGAGTACTATTGTTATTCTGTCATTATCCTTTTTTTTTTTTTTTTTTTTACTGAGTCGTAGGCAGTCTGAGTTCATCTAAATCATTTTTAAATCATTTTTTATTTTTCAATTACAGTTGACATACAATATTATATTAGTTTCAGGTGTATACCCCAGTGATTAGACAGTATATAACTTACTAAGTGATCATCCTGATAACTCTTGTAGCCATCGGACACTATACATAGTTATTAGAATATTACTGACTATATTCCCTCTGCTGTACTTTACACCCCCGTGACTGTTTGGTAATAACCTATTTGTACTTCTTAATCGTTCCACCTTACTCACCCATCCCCCACCCCCCTCCCATCTGGCAGCCTTCAAAATGTTCTCTGTATCTGTAAGTCCGTTTCTGTTCTGCTTGTTCATTTATTTTGTTTTTTAGATTTAATTGTTGATAGATGTGTGTTCATTGTAATTTTATTGTTCATAATTTTCATGTTTTCTTCTTCTTTTTAAACCCTTTAACATTTCATGTAATGCTGGTTTGGTGGTGATGAACTCCTTTTGCTTTTCCTTGTCTGTGAAGCTCTTCATCTGACCAATTCTAAATGAGAACTTTGCTGGATAGAGTAATCTTGGTTGTAGGTTCTTTTCATCACTTTGAATATTTATTGCCAATCCTTTCTGGCCTGAAAAGTTCTGTTGAGAAATCAGCTGATTGTCTTATGGGAGCTCTCTTGTAGGTAACTGCTTTTCTCTTGCTGCTTTTTAGATTTTGTCTTTGTCTTTAATGTTTTGTATTTTAGTTATGATATGTCTTGGTGTGGACCTCTTTGGCTTCATCTTTTGTGGGACTCTCTGTGCTTCCTAGACTTGTATGTCTGCTTCCTTCACCAGTTTAGGGAAGTTTTCTGTCATTATTTTTTCAAATACTAGTAGGTTTTCAATTTCTTGCTTTCCCTCTTCCCTTCTGGCACATCCGTGATGTGAATGTTGGTATGCGTGAAGTTGTCCCAGAGGCTCCTTACACTATCTTCATTTTTTGGATTCTTTTTTCTTCTTGCTGTTCTGATTGGGTGACTTTTTCTTCCTTATATTCCAAATTGCTGATTTGATTCTCAGCTTTATCTACTCTACTGTTTATTCCCTGTAAATTATTCTTCATTTCAGTTAGTGTACCCTTCGTTACTGACTGGTTCTTTTTTTTTATGGTTTACATGTCCTTTTTTATACTATTGATGTTTTCACTAAGTTCACTGAGCATCCTATAACCAGTGTTCTGAACTCTGCATCTAGTAGATTGATTGTCTCCATTTGTTTAGTTCTTTTTCTAGAGTTTTCTTCTGTTCTTTCATTTGAGTCATGTTTTTTGTCTTGTCATTTTGACAGCCTGCCTCTGTTTGTTTTTATGTATTAGGCAAAGCTACTATGTCTCCCAGACTTGGTAGAGTGGCCTAATGCAGTAGGTGTTCTGTAAGGTCCAGTGGCACAGCCTTCCCAATCACCCAAGCTGGGCATTTCAGGTGCGCCCTACCTGTGTGGGCTGTATATACCCTCCTATTGTAGTTAAGCCATGATTGCTTTTGGCACATCAATGGGAGGGATTTATCACCAGCCGATCTGCTACAGACACTGGCAGAGACCACCAGCCACCGTGAAGGATCAGCTGGTCAGGGACCCATCCTATGCAGCAGGACTTACTTCAGTGGGGTTCTGGTCCCGCTGAGTCTGCCACTTGAGTGTGTAACTTGTGGAGGTGGTTGGGTGGGGCATCGGTGTTGTCTGAAGCTGTACACCAGATACACTGGCTCTGGGACCTCCTGGGAGGTGCAGACCAAGGTCAGCTGCCACCTGTGTTCTGCCCAGGGCCAACTGGCATGAGCTGCAAAGTGATCTGCAGATGACTGCTACTGGTGCTGGACTTGGAGCTACCCAAGCTGCAAACCAAGGCTGCTGCTAGTGCCAGGCCTGGGGCCATTTAGCAAGAGGTACAGGACTTTATGAGACCAGATGCTGCTTGTTTTAGAGATATTAGGAAAATCTGAAACATAAGCCAAGACAGGCCATTCATATGGAAAAGCCACTGGGAACAGCTTGGGTGGGTCTGCAAGTTGGGTGGGGTGGACTCTCAGGGAATCACCTGGGCAGAGTGAACAGTGTGTACCACATTGATGGAAACTCAGATATGGTGCCCACCTGCAGACTCTGGGGGAAGGGCTCAGAAAAGGAGTAATGGCCTCCGCCAGCACTTTTGTCTAGCAGAAAGTTGCCCTCACCCCCCCCACACACACACACACAGCTCTTGCCCTGATACTAGGCAATTCAGTTCCTCCCTGTATGTCCTTGGATCCTTTTTTTAAAAAAAAGATATTGTATTGATTTTTTACAGAGAGGAAGGGAGAGGGATAGAGAGTTAGAAACATCGATGAGAGAGAAACATCGATCAGCTGCCTCCTGCACACCCTTTACTGGGAATGTGCCTGCAACCATGGTACATGCCCTTGACTGGAATCGAACCTGGGACCTTTCAGTCCGCAGGCCAATGCTCTATCCACTGAGCCAAACCAGTCAGGGCTCCTTGGATCCTTTTAAACTACTGCCCCAGCACTGGAGCTCAGAGAGAGTGAGTCTAAGTAAGTCCGTTAGTAGGCCTTTTAAGAGGAACTGTCTGGGACTCCAGAAGCCCTCTGTATTCCTCAGCCATAATTCCCACTGGTTTTTATAGCCAGAAGTTATGGGGACTTTTATTCCTGGCAATGGAACCCTGAACTGGGGGGCCTGGTGTGGAGCTGAGACCTTCCTTGCTCCTAATGGAGGACCTCCACAGCTGAGCCAACCCTCCCAATCTTTATCCACTACATGTGGATGTGGGACCAGCCCATTCGGCATCTCCGCCTGTCCTACCAGTATTGATGTGGCTTCTTCTTTAGTTCCCTAGGACATCTATTCAGCTAGATTTCAGCTGGTTCTGAATGATGGGGGCTCTATAGTTTAGTTGTAATTTTGATGTGGTTGTGGGAGGATATGAGTACATTTATCTATATTTGCCATCTTGACCAGAAGTAGTTCAGGGTTGTTTTTTGTTTGTTTTTATCTTTGTTTTAATAATTCTATAGGAATACTTCAGAAGAAAGAAACTGCATGCTTTCATCAAAAGTATGAAAGAGAATTGAAGATAAAGAAAATGCGGAATAAAATCTATAAGCTTTCAGAGTAATTGACTCATTGTTTTATGTTAAATTTTACAATGAAAATTGAAGAGAAATTGTAGACAATAATGAAGTTAGAGAATTCTTACTATCTCAGCCACTGACCAAAAACAAAAGAATATAATATGTAAAGTATAAACATTTAGGAACATATATTTTAGATTTAGCATATTATGACCTGAGCAATTAGCAAAGTGCTTATAAATTTGTACCAATCGGTATCTTTTTATGAGAAATAAATTAGGAAATTCACTTAAAAAATGATAAGAAGTATACATGGAATTTTCTGTATAGAATATTAAGGAAGTTTAGTGGGATCAAATTTAAAATGGATTAATCTACTTCTTATGTAAGAAATAAAAGTGTAAATAATAAGTGTTCTCAATTTTTAAAGTTCAACAAGTCACCGTGTATTATGCAGATATAACATTATTTATGTTAGCTTACCATTGCATGTGACAGAAAGCTAATTGTATTTCTCAAGAAAAAGGATGAGGGGGCATATGATAGTTAATGCTAGACCTAAGGACTTTGGGAATGATGAATTTAGTGTCAGAGTAAATTCCCAAGCTGGACACCATACAACTAAAGCAGTTTTTTAGAAATATTTTTCAGGTATTGATTTTCGTAAAGTATTGAAGCTAAGGAAATAACTTAGGAGATTATCACAGTACTCTAAATCTGAAGCCAAGAAAGAAGATGGGTGACCAAAGAGATAGGGGAAAAGGAAGGGATACAAGAACTATGTCAAAAGAAAATTTTCCCCAAATAGGTGAAAGCTTCAATGCAGAGGATAGGAAGGAAGGATACTGATGTTCTTAATAAATTGGAAAAAAATCTTATAAAAACATGAAGTGCAATAAGTTAACCAACCGTCTGTTGTCTTAGAACTAATGCTACATTTTCTTTATGGAATCTGACCACTAGGGGTCAGAGTGCTATACTTCTAATATCAGCTATACAATTTTACAAATTTACACTAATTGGTTTGGCTCAATTCTATAATTAATTTCATGTTTTACTCCTCCCACTCTCAGTATAAGTGGTTTGGGGATTGTGCCTGTGGCCCAAGCTATAGTAATGAGAGTCCCTCATTCCTTTGCCACAGTGCAACCCCCATCAGGCCAGAGTGAATTCTGGGCTTACTCAACCTAGAGAATCTATGCTGGAGCTTCTGGGACTACCATGTGGAGAACACCTGCCTGAGACCCAAGCCATTTCAAAGGAAGGTCAAGTTGAGCAAAAATGAAAGAAATCAGTAAGTTCTTAAGACAGCTGTAAGTCCCCTGCATCCAGTATGCCTGGATCTAGGTTTACTTCTGAGCTGTTCAGTTTTGTAACAAGTAATTCCCTCTCTCCCTGCCCCCCCCGCCCCCCCCCCCTGTTTTATACCTTAAGCTAATTTGAGTGGTTTTGTTTCACTTGTCACCAAAATAGTCCTGGCTAAACTTCTTATTTTTACACATTTTCTTGACTTTTAAACAAATAATTTGTATCTGTTATCTAACTACCTGGTTGCTCATAAGTATCTGTGGGAAAGAGACATATGATGTTTTCTCTGTCCTTCAGTAATATATCAATCAAATAATAAACTTTTGGAGAAACTAAGATGGCGGCATAGGTAAACACCGGGAAATTGCTGCCTCCCACAACAACTTCAAAAATACAACGAAAAGACAAAATGGACATCATCCAGAACTACAGGAAGGCTGGCTGAGGGGAAATACTACAACTAGAAGGAAAGAGAAAAGCACACAGACCTAGAGGAGCTGTGGAAGTAAAGTGCAGAGGTACGGAGTCCCGCGCGCGCGGAAAGGGGCTAGCACCTGAGGATGCGGCTGTCTTTTTGAGTCCGGAGGGAGTCACAAGCTCCCTACTGCTCTGAACTCCAGTTCCGGGAAGTCTCTGGGGACCCAGGACTCATATGGGGAGAAACTGGACTGTCTGGCAGCAGGCAGAACTCTGAACTTGAGGCCGCTTTCCCTCAGAGGTGCTTGCAGCAATTATCGGGATACTGAGACTCTCGGCCCCTTAGGGCAGGCCTGAGGACCAGCCATAGCTGCTTGCTCCGCCCTTTGATTCCCTGAGACCCCGCCCCACCCAGGCTGCAGCAGAGGCTTTTGCATATGAATGCCCTGGCCCTTTGCAACCTGAAAATTACCTAACAGCAGCCCGGCCAGACAGACCCAGAACTTCCAAGAGAAGGCCCAACGCCCCACAGCAGCTTGCATTGCTTCACAGCTGGGCTTCATCAGGGCACCTCCAAACTCCAAAAAAGGAAGGGGAATCTGCAGTTCTCTTCTTAGCTCCTGCTGGGTAACCTCAGGAAGAGGCTAAATTAGCACCTCCTTAGATCCAAGAGCCAGTGTACCCAGTTGTCAGAGGGGGACCATCCAGATTACAACTCCTCAGATCCATAAGGGACACACTCAGGGGGCAGACTCAGTGAGCACCAAAGCCCCACTGAAGAAAGTCTTGCCCCAGAAGGGTGTCTTCAGCACATAAGTTCTCCCACTGCAGACACAGCTGATTCTCACTGCCAATTGGCCTGGAGGTCAATTCCTCCCAGTGATCCTACAACAACCAAGGCATAACTACAATAAGACTGTGCACAAAGCCCACAAGGGGGTGCACCAAGAGTGTCCACCTCAGGTAACTGGGGAGGCTGAGACACTGGGCCCTACAGGACACCCAGCACACAAAGCCACTCTATCAACACAGGGAAGCAGCCAAAATGCGAAGACAAAGAAACAGGTCACAAATGACAGAAATGGAGGAAAGCAAACGACTGGATATAGAGTTCAAGGCCACGTTTATAAGGTTTTTCAAGAATTTTA
This sequence comes from Myotis myotis, assembly GCF_014108235.1. Taxonomy (NCBI): domain Eukaryota; kingdom Metazoa; phylum Chordata; class Mammalia; order Chiroptera; family Vespertilionidae; genus Myotis; species Myotis myotis. The sequence goes on from NW_023416324.1 coordinate 76,144,867, forward strand.
TGGAAACCGCCAATAAATTTAGTGAGACCCTGGAGGATATGAAAAAAGACCAACTAGAAATTAAGCATACACTGACTGAAATAAAGAATAATATACAGAGATCCAACAGCAGACAAGAGGATCCCAAGAAACAAGCCAAAGATTTGAAATACAAAGAAACAAAAAATACCCAACTGAAAAAGAAAAAAGAAAAAAGATTCCAAAAATATGAAGATAGTGTAAGGAGCCTCTGGGACAACTTCAAGCATACCAACATCAGAATTATAGGGGTACCAGAAGAAGAGAGAGGGCAAGATATTGAAAACCTATTTGAAGAAATAATGACAGAAAACTTCCCCTACCTGGTGAAAGAAATAGACTTACAAGTCCAGGAAGCGCAGAGAAGCCCAAACAAAAGGAATCCAAAGAGGACCACACCAAGACACATCATAATTAAAATGCCAAGAGCAAAAGACAAAGAGAGAATCTTAAAAGCAGCAAGAGAAAGACAGTCAGTTACCTACAAGGGAGTACCCATACGACTGTCAGCTGATTTCTCAACAGAAACCATGCAGGCCAGAAGAGAGTGGCAAGAAATATTCAAAGTGATGAATAGCAAGAACCTACAACCAAGATTACTTTATCCAGCAAAGCTATCATTCAGAATAGAAGGTCAGATAAAGAGCTTCACAGATAAGAAAAAGCTAAAGGAGTTCATCACCACCAAACCAGCATTATATGAAATGCTGAAAGGTATTCTTTAAGAAGAGGAAGAAGAAAAAGGAACTCTTACCATTTGCCACAGCATGGATGCAACTGGAGAGCAGATAAATACCACATGATCTCACTCATTTGTGGAATATAATGAACAACATAAGCTGATGAACAAGGACTGATCCAGAGACGGAGAGGCATTGATTGGACTGTCGGGCCTTGGAGGGAAGGTAGGGGAGGGTGGGGGTAAGGGGGAAAGATCAACCAAAGGACTCATATGCAAGCATATAGGCCTAACCAATGGACATGGACAACGGGGGGATGAGGGCATGAGCGGGGGGGGGGGGGGGGGAGGGTAGGGGGTAACGTGGGGATAAGGACACATATGTAATATCTTAATCAATAAAAAATATATTTAAAAAAATAATAAACTTTTGAGTCATAGCATAACATATTTTTAAGTGTATACAGTGTGCCAAGGACTCTATTAATGCTCAGAAAAAAGACTAATATCTCTGCCCTTTTAAGAGTTTATATGCTAGCAATAAGCAGATATATAATATTGTTTATAGAGATCAACAATATACAATATATATGATACAAGTAAAAATTCTATTTTGCATTCAAAGATGATAAAAAAAATGGCCAAAAAATTGCAGCAGATTAAGGAGAACCAAGATAAGGGCTTGTAATTTGTGAAGATAGTGGTCACTCACTGGGAGAAAGACCTTTAAGCAAAAGCTTGGAAAAGAAAAGGAGGTTAGCTAAGTAATGTGTGGGGCAAGAAAGGAAATTCGGGCCGAAACCGGTTTGGCTCAGTGGATACAGCATCGGCCTGCGGACTGAAGGGTCCCGGGTTCGATTCCAGTCAAGGGCATGTACTTGGGTTGCGGGCACATCCCCAGTGGGAGATGGGCAGGAGGCAGCTGATCAATGTTTCTCTCTCATCGATGTTTCTGACTCTCTATCTCTCTCCCTTCCTCTCTGTAAAAAATCAATAAAATATATTTAAAAAAAAAAAAGAAAGAAAGAGAGGAAATTTGGGGAAAAGGGAACAGCCAGTAGAAAGGCTCTAAGGGAGGAGCAGCTTGGCATGGTCAAGAGAAAGCAGGAAGATCAAAGTGGTTGGAATGGAATGAGTAATAAGAAAGGAGGTCAGATATTAACAAAACCAGGTTGTATATGGCTCCTGGGCCATAGTCAGAACTTTAGTCTTTACTCTGAAAGAAATGGGAGCCAATGGAGTGTTACTAGAAGAGGAATGGATTAAGAAGTTCAGTTAAAAAGCTTTTGTAATAATCTAGGCAAGCACTTATGGTATCCTGCACTAGTGAGGTTACAGTAGAGGTGATAAGAAATGGTTAGATTTTGGATGTTTTTAAAGACACTCATAAAATTTCCTGTAGAATATATTTAAGATATGAGGGGGGGGGAGAGAAATGAAGGGTAATTTCAAAGATTTTGGCCTGGATACAAGAAGAATGAAATTGCCATCAGTGGAGATGGAGTAGATTGATAAAAGAGAAGTAAAGAATTTGGGTATTTTTTTTCACTTTTTATTTTTTTAAATAATGTTAGATTTTTTTTAAGTTTAAAAAATGTTACAGTTAACTCATGTGTAACTTTCACCCAGCTCCTTCAGATGATAACATTTTACAAAACCAAAGTATAATTATAAACCAGGAAATTAACATTGATATGATGCTACTAACTCTCCCAATCTAGGACAGTTTCTCCTTCTTTCTTTGTCTTTCATTTGACATTTTTTAAGAATACGGATCAGTTATTTTATAAAATTTCCCTCAATTGAGTTGGCCATGGTTATAAATTTTGGGCTATACTACTACTACAGAAGTGATGCCATTATATCAAGGAGGCACATGATGTTGATATGTCTCATTATCATTGATGTACTTGGAACACTGTCTCTCCAAGGTAAAGTTACGATTTTTCTGTTTGTTATTAGTAAGTGTCCTGTGGGACGATACTTTGAGATTATATAAGTATCTTGTTTCTCAGCATGTATTTACCCACTAATTTTGGCACCTATTAATGACGCTTGTAGGCAACAATAATTACTGTGCTGTTGGCCAAACAGTAATTTTCTCATTTCTATTATTTCTTCTACCTTTATCATTAGATGAGCTGTCCCTTCTCATCATTTACTTATCTGTCCAGTAATTTATGTTATTATGGATATTTATTTTATTCTGTGGCTTATGTTTCACTAGTACATGATTTTGATGTTCACATTATCCCAGATTTGGTCATTGACCTTCAGGTTTGCTTCTGTGTTCTTTTGACGTGTCTCTCCCCACCACCCCCTTCCTTTTATTATTTATTTATTTATTTGTATTTAGCACTTTCTTATTTTCTGGAACCACAAGATGCTCCTGGCTCATCTTATATTTTCTCTGTTCCATGCCTGGAATCAGCCGGTCCTCCGAGGAGTTCTGGTTCCTTTTAGTGGGAAATGGTATTTAGAAAACAAGACATGAGCACTAGATGTGCTCATTGCTACTGGGTGTCATTGCTTCGGGAACTCAGTTTTAAACCTGTTAAACTTGAGATGTCTAGTTAAACTTGATAATGTTGCACATTATCCCAAATTAAACATACAATGGGATTGTTAATTTGGCAGTTAGATTTTATGAATCTAAAGTTTAGCTGGAGAGTTGGGGATCAAGATATAAATTTGTGAGCCATTGGCATAAAGGTGATATATAAAGCCAAAACACTAGATGAAATTAGTTCTGGAATGAATATAAATAGTGAAGAGGACCAAAGACTGGGGCCTATGGTACTCCAATATCAAGATGAAGGAGAGAGGAAGAGCTGGCAAATAAAACTGAGAAGAAGCAACCAGTAAGGTAGGAAAAAGAGTAAGAATGTGGTATCCCAAATGCCAAATGCTAAAAGTATATTACAGCGGAGAGAGTGATCAATTGTGTCAAATTATGCTTACGGGTCAAGTAAAATGAAGTCTGAGAATTAATCACTGGATTGAGCAACTTGAAAGAGTTCTTTTGGAGGAGTGGTGTGAGTAAAAGTTGAATGAAGTTGGTTAGGGTGAAGGAGGGACAAGAACTGGAGATAGCACATACATACAGACAACTCTTTGAAGATTTACTGCAAAGTGTAGCAGAGATATGGGACTATAGCAGTGGAGAATGTGGTTCAAAAATGTGGAATATTTTTAAAGATAGAAACAAGAGCATGTTTATATTATAAATAAGAACACAATCCCTTGGAGCTGGAGAAATTGTCGATAAAGTACAGAGGAAACTATTAAAGTGATATTCCTGAGAAAGGACAGTGACTATTTTCTAAGCATTATATCACAGTGTCTGAGATGTAAATATTTGGAGAATAAATCAAGGTTGTCCACGTAGTTTAAAAACTCAAGTACATTTGGCTGATATTTTAAAAATCAAGTGTAAAGAAACGTTAGTTTTTTTTTTTTTTTTAAACTAGACGCAGGGGTCCTCAAACTACGGCCCGCGGGCCACATGCAAATACAAATATTGTATTTGTTCCCGTTTTGTTTTTTTACTTCAAAATAAGATATGTGCAGTGTGCATAGGAATTTGTTCATAGTTTTTTTTTAAACTATAGTCCGGCCCTCCAACGGTCTGAGGGACAGTGAACTGGCCCCCTGTTTAAAAAGTTTGAGGACCCCTGATAGAGCTTTCTAATAAGACATTAGCAGTGACTATCAAGAGTCAACTAAAATATTATACTGAAAATATATTTCAGTGGCAAGTATCAGAATATGATCACTGACAGGAAGGTGTGCAAAAATCCTTTTTGTCTTTTGTCTTTTTTAACCATAGAACACTAGTGGCTTTTGATTTTTAAAAAAAAAAGAAGAAGAAAGAAAGCATTTATTAAATGCTCTCTATTAGCCTCATCTCTCATTGGCTTCTTTCCAAACATTTTCTTACAAGTGATAAATCTGTGGGGGAAATTTAGACATTTGCAATTCCACTGAGAGCAAATTTCTTTGAGAGTGAGTAGTGGGAATAACAAAGGCCTGGGAGGGCTTTAGTCAGAAACTCTGTCAGAGAAAAGAATAATCCTTGCAGGCTGATTTCATGAGAATATACTTTCTGAAGCTACAGAGAAACCAGGTTACACTACAACAGCTAGGAGGGGAGGAAGGTATTCAGTTTTGGCTTATTGGATTCATTTGGTTATTCCAGATTTCCCAAAGACCATCTTTGGGGTTGTTGCCCATTCAATAGGAGAGTACAAGCAGAACCCAAAGGAAAAAGCAACTAGAACAAAATAAAGAAAACAAGACTTTTTATCCTTATTCTTTCTTTTTTTTTTTAGAAATATAACTTCTTTTTAAAAAATATATATATATTTTATTGATTTTTTTACAGAGAGGAAGGGAGAGGGATAGAGAGTTAGGAACATCGATGAGAGAGAAACATCGATCAGCTGCCTCTTGCACACCCCCTATTGGGGATGTGCCCTCAACCAAGGTACATGCCCTTCACTGGAATCGAACCTGGGACCCTTCAGCCCACAGGCCGAAGCTCTATCCACTGAGCCAAACCAATTAGGGCTATCCTTATTCTTTGTTGTGTTGTTATATTCACCTTCTATAATTTCTCAGTAAATGATTTATAAAAGGCAGAAAAAATGTTTAGTATAAAGGCACTCAGTGAATAATTATAGCATTTTCTAAGCATATATTTAACTATGTTACATATCAATATGGGTAGAATTCATATCCTAAATGAATTTGCCCAAAGCAAAACTGTACTCCCTGACGTTCATTTGTTTTTACATAATTATGATATATTACTAGACAAACGGCACACATAAGTTTATTTAATTGACTGTTGATTACCTTGGCTAATGGAAGGAAACAATGGTGTGGTTAATCCAAAATAATCTAAAGTCATTTATATTTGACTTTGGAAAAATATTGTTTGGTATTTAACAAAAAATGAGGATATTTTTAACATTCTAAGGTGTTTTTTATAAACTTCAAATAAAGCAATGAAAACATATTGAGTGAAAACTTATTCATTCTGGCCTTGCAATAGATCTAATTAACCACCAGGAAGTTTCTCTGCTTCCTTATCTATCATTTAGCAACTATTTCAGGTAGTCATTGTTTTTCATTATCTAGAAGAATCTACTCTAATTTTATGTGGTTCAGGTTGCCAAGGACTATGTCAGCCTCTATATGTGGGCATCTAACTAAGACCAGTTCATTCAGAACCTAGTATTCCTCTGACCACAGTACTGGATTTCACAAGTTACATATAACTTGTGAAAGCCCCATTGTCATATCCTATCCTACTGGCAACAACTCTGGGTCCTCGGCTGCCATTTCTGTGAAATATGACCATGCCCTTAGGCCAAAGTTGATTGATCTAGAATTGAGCCCTGACCAAAACTGGGCCAATCAGAGCTCTTTCTCCATGACTTCAAAATTTGGACTAAGAAAGTCCAATATCAGTTTTGACATTTCTCTAACAGAGGAGTTATATATTATTGACCTTCATGTGACTGGGAGAAAAGAAAGCTGTTCTAGATAAAGAGAATGAGAGAAAAAAGAAGCAGCCAGAGAGGAGCAGAGAGAAAAATGAGGAGGGAAGTCCCATTCTTGTCCTTTAGAGGCCAGGCTACCTTCTTAACCTTGGTTTTCTGAGGGTACAAATTTGGATCTTCATGCTAATTTCTTTCGTTGAAGCTAGTTCCAGTTGGTTTCTCATTATCAATCAAGAAACTTTACCAATTCTGCACCGCTAAAGGTAGTAGCAGAGAAGAGAGATGAATATAATGATCCAGGGTTGGGAATTTGTGGAAAGACAAGAGGGGAAGGAAATTAAAGGTACCAGTGAGAACAAAGTTAAAGTAGCTGAAATGAGGGTCAAATTAGAGAAGAAAGAGAAACCAAAATGGGGTAGCCCAACTAGAAGTAGGGAAAGAGCTGAGGGGCTGGAGGGCAGGATTAGATGAGTTTGCTACTCTGTGGGAGTCAGGAATTGAGAGGAAGGATATGGCCTGTGAGAGAGATATCAAAGATAGAAGAGTCCAAAGTTGTAACAAGCTCTAGGATGTGGCCAGGAGAGAGGGCTGTTGAGAGGAAGTAAGCGTTGGAGTGGAGATTAAGGAACTCTGACACTAAGAAATGGAATGGATTATTTACCCAGGAAAGTGGCAGAAGTTAGGTAGAAAAGAACCAAGTGACATGTGAACCAGTATCAAAACCCCAGTGTATATGTGTTTGTTAGAAATACAGGAATTGCAAGAATCAAAGTTATATTGGAGGTTTTTGTTCTCCAGTGTCAATATGAGAAACTGAGTGGATGAAATATTGTATTAAAGGTCCTGACATCTTCAAATATAAAATTAATTGATATTTATAATAAATTAAATGAGGTAGAGGAACTCTATAGTACATACAAATGTTGTCTAGGCCATCAGTTATGCTAAAAACAGAAATAAATAACAAAAATATGAAACATAAAAACCTAATTACATGAAAACAATTTTAATTCTTCTAAAATAATAGACTTATCAAGGAGACTTATCAAGGAGAAAATTAAGAACAAAATAAAAGTCTATTAAAGTAATAAAGTACTTCTCAGAAACCTTGAAATGCAGGAAAACTCATCTTAGAAGAAAATATATGCTCATAAATCATTTTATTAGTAATTGACAATTAATTAAATAAACATTCAATTTCAGATCATAGAAAAGAAAAATTTTAAATCCTGAGTGAAAATACACTAAAAGCATAAAAAAGCTAATTAGAAATTTTAAATACACTTGAAAATTACATCAAAAGCTGCTTTCTAATGAGACTAATATAATGAACAAATGCCACATATAACACAGTAAAAAAAAAACAGTAAATAGAAAAAAGAAGGCAGATACAGTAAGCAAATCAAAATGAATATAAAATTATAGAGAAAATATAAAAGAATTTTTAATAGAAATCAGTCAACGTTTATAAAAATTATTTTTAAAGATACTTGAAAACAACCCTCCGAAATCTTTCAGCTAGTATATAGTTACACTTTGGTACATGCATACAATGAAATATTATTCAGCAAGAAAAACAAACAAACTCTTTAACACATGTGAAAATATGCTGCATGAAAAATATCAGACTTAAATGCCTACAATGTCCATTTGTACGACATTGTGGAAAAGGAAAAACTATGGGAGCAGCTCTAACCAGTTTGGCTCAGTGGCTGGAGCATCGGCCTGCAGACTAAAGGGTCCCAGGTTCAATTCCGGTCAAGGGCATGTACCTTGGTTGCGGGCACATCCCCAGTAGGGGGTGTGCAGGAGGCAGCTAATCGATGTTTCTCTCTCATCGATGTTTCTAACTCTCTATCCCTCTCCCTTCCTCTCTGTAAAAAATCAATAAAATATATTTTTTAAAAAAACTATGGGGGCAGAAAACAGACTATTAATTGACAGGAACAGGGTGGGGAAGGCTATCTATAGTGGGACATGAGGGAACATTTTAGGTGTTAAAATATTCTGTATTTTGATTGTGGTGGCTGTTACACGATTCTGTGCATTTATCAAAACTCAGAACTGTGCATTAGAGGTGAATTTTATTCTGTGTATATTGTACCTCAATAAACCTGACTTTTAAAAAGTAATAATTGCCCTACCCAGTGTATCTCAGTGATTAGAGCGTCAGGCCAAGCACCAAAGGGTCGCTGGTTCGATTCCCAGTCAAGGGCACGTACCTGGGTTGCAGCCCTCGTCAGGGCACATGCGGGAAGCAACCAAACGATGAGTCTCCCTCACATCAACCTTCCTTTCTCTTTCTCTCTCCTCCTTCCTTTCCTCCCTCCTCTCCCTCCCCTCCCTCCCTTTCCTCTCTTCTGCTCTCTCTAAGTATCAATGGAAAAAATATCCTCATGTGAGGATTATAAAAAAAGACTTAAATGTAAGTTGTGAAACCATAAAAATTATAGAAGAAAACATAGGCAGTAAAATCTCACATAGCAGAATTTTCACTAATATATCTCCTAGGGCAAAAGAAACAAAGGAAAAAATAAATAAATGGGACTACATCAAAACAAAAAGCTTCTGCACAGCAAAACAAACCACCATGAAAATGTGGTTTTCCACATTTTCTCCACTGTATGGGAGAATATACTTGCCAATAATAAGGGATTAATCTGAAAAGGGATTAATCTCCAAAATACATAAAATCCTCATAGAACTCAACAAAAGGAAAACAAATAATCTAATTTAAAAAATGGGAAAGAACCTAAAAAGACACTTCTCCAAAGAGGACATACAGACATATGAAAAAATGCTCAAAATCACTAATCATGAGAGAAATGCAAATTAAAAACACAATGAGATATCACCTCAAACCTGTCAGAATGGTTATCATCAATAAATCAACAAACCACAAGTGCTGGTGAGGATGGGGAGAAAAGAGGACACTAGTTCACTGCTGGTGGGAATGCAGACTGATGCAGTCACTATGAAAAACAGTATGGAGTTTCCTCAAAAAATGGAACTGCTGTGTGATCCCACTTCTGGAAATATATCCTAAAAACCCCAAAATACAAATCTGAAAGAATAAATCATGCCTATGTTCATAGCAGCATTATTTACAATAGCTAAAATTTGGAAACAGCCCAAGTGCCCATCAATAAATGAACGGATAAAAAAGCTGTGGTACATTTACATAATGGAATACAATGCAGCTATAAAAAAGGATCTCTTACCCTTTGAGATAGCATGGATGGGCCTGAAGACTATTATGCTAAGTGAAATAAGCCAATCAGAGAAAGAAAAATATCACATGGTCTCATTTATTTGTGGAATCTGATGAACAACATGAATTGACCAACAAAATAAGACCTGAGTCATGGAAAAGACTGACATATCCCAGGCAGCAGGAGGGAGGAGAAGAAATAAACCAAAGAACTTATATACTTACTAGAGGCCTGATGCACAAAATTCGTGCAAGAGTAGGCCTTTCTCCCCCCAGCTGCCAGCACTGGCTTCCTTCTAGCACCCAGGACCCAGGCTTCCCTCGCAGCCCCGGCTTCATCCAGAAGGTCATCCAGAAGGACATCTGGAAGGATGTCTGGTGTAATTAGCATATTATGCTTTTATTATTATAGACTAGAGGCCTAGTGCACAAATTGTTGCATGGGTGGGTTCCAGCTGGCCCAGCCCCAATCAGGGCGGATCAGGGCTGGGCCTGTTGGGAAGAGGAGATGGCAGGAGGTTGGGCCCAATCAGGGCCGGGCCAGCTGGGGGGAGGGGCCGAGGGCAGTTGGCTAGTGAGCCCCACCCCCAATTGGAGTGGGGGGGCTATTGGGGGCAGAACCAGCCATGGGGAAGGGCTATGGACACAGACAATAGTGTGGTGAAGACCTAGGGGGGAAGGGGCAGGGTGGAATGGGGGCATCTGTAATACTATTAACAGAAAAAAATATATTTTTAAAAATTAGTGATGGGCAAAATATTAATAATACTAAAAATAACAGGTAAAAAGAGATTTTATAGGAAACTATTACATAATAATACAAATTAAAAGGTACAATAGTATGAAAACAAATATAGATGAAAAGAAAAATAGAGAAACCAGACTTAGACTTAAAAATACAGGTAATAGTCCATAACTGATTCTTTCTTTTTTTCTTTTCCTTCCCTTCCCTTAACTTGTCTATCCTTCCCCTCCATCCCCCTGCCATTCCTGAACAATTCAGTGAAAAACCACTAGACTGTGAGAACGTACATGATAAAGCTATTATGGAAATGGGCGTGGCAATTTCTTAAAAACTAAACATGCCCTTGTCATATGACACATCAGTTATATTCCTGGACATTTATCCCAGAGAACTGACAATCTATGTTCACACAAAAACATGTACACAACTGTTCTCAGCACCTTTCTTTGTAAGGTACCACACTGGAAAAAATCAGCATGTCCTTCACTAGGTGAGTGGTTAAACTGTGGTACAACCATATGATGGATACTGCTCAGCAGTGGTGCCCAAGCTTAGGATGTCAGAGCCTGAGTTGAGTGAAGAGGATATCAGCATAGGATAGCTCCGGTACCAGCTTGGTGCAAAGTATCTGAGCCCAGACAGAGTAAGGCTAGTGTCTGACAAAGAGGAGAGGTTGTAACTGGTATGGTGTGGGGTGTCAGATTCCAAGTGGGGTGAGGAGGGTATCTATGACAGGAGGAGTCCTGGAGGATACAATGGGAAATTAGCTACAGATAGGATGATTAAGCAAAATATGTTAATATATTGAGGATAACAGGAGCCAAGTTTCTCTCTCTCAAATAAGAGAATTATAAATTGGAAAAGAAAGAAAATAAGAATGAAGCCTGTGGTAACTGAATTTGAATTGGAGATATCAGTGTGAACTCACTTTTATTATATAGAAGGAAATATAAATGAAATAGCATATGTATGTGTGTACTTCAATGTGTGTGTGGGGATTATGTGTGTGTATCTGAAGTAAAAAGGGATGTTCAAATCTTAGGATGGATCTCGCTTCAGGCAAAAGTGGATTTAGAGCCTCAAATAATTTTGCCCAGGACCCATCTCACTCCATCTCTTGACTCCGTCATTCATCTTGACTTCATTTTTATTCTCAGACTCTTCAAGGTATCAAGATGGTTGTCATTAGCTTCCAAGCCAATTTTCAAATTCAAATCCAGGAGAAAAAAGCACTACTTTCTACTCAATAATTTTTTTTTTAAAAGCCTCATTGCGTGTCATGGGCTCTGACTGGGTCTTGTGCTTACCTTGTAGAATCACTATGGAACAGGGAAATGCAGTGCATTGATTTGCCCACTTCTGGAGGCCCAGGAGGAATGAGCTCTCTCTAAAGCACCTGGATTGGTTGTGTGGGACAGGATGGTTCCATAGAGGAAAATTGTGCTACTTTTGCTAGAAGAATGATGAATGGGTCTTGGGGAGCAAAATGGATTTTTACTATTCGGTTCATTCCTTTTGGCAGCTAAACACTCCCACACACCCATTTTCCCATACATATGACTTAAAACATGTTCACTTCCATATTGAAATGCCATAGGCAACCAAAACACAACCACTTATTCTCAAAATAAGATAATTCAGTCTTATCTAGCTGCAACATTGAAATACATGTCTTAAGTTACCTGGGTAATTCCACATAATCTAGCAAAACCCAACTTAAATGATAAAACTCGCTCCCCCCCCCCTCTCCCATCATAACCAGTATATAATGGGAATGAGAGAATCAAATTTCCTAGATACTCAAATCAACTGGTCATCACATGTAGCAGCCAGGAAAGTGCAACCATCAGGCCTGCTCTCAAGAAAGAACATGCCACTCAGCTGTGAAGAGTGCAATTAGCTGACAGCCTCCATGAGCAGCCCCTTCAGGACCTACCCCAGCTTGTCAGCTGAGGTCATGCTCTTCCTGGGCATCCCTGCCAGGCAATCATTAAGCATGACTGGCGTATTCACATCTAGCTGTTTCTGTTCAATGCAGGCTACTGTCACTGCAATGTCTGCTAAGGAGCTGTCCATTACACTGACCCAGGTTTTTAGGGTCTGCATTATCGGCCGAAGGCTTTCCCTACCCAAACCAACTTGCTCCCCCACTTTATCTTTTACATACATTACTCCCAGTAAGTCTTTTTGTGGGGGAGGGGGACTAGTGTAATGTTGTTGTTTTTTTTCCTGAGGCTTCTTCCGCCACCCCATAATAAACCTTTTGCACTCCTAACTGCATCAGCATCTGCGTCCCAATAGCCTGGAACTGGCACAACATGCTATTCCTAGTATCAAAGTACCTGCGGCACAGACTCAGGAACAAAACTGCCATTGTGATCAGCCAGCCATCTTCTGCTTTTGTTACCCAGTCTCCAACAGCCCTTCTTTAGGAAAGAGAGAAGTAGGAAAAACATCCAGTAGGCTCCAATCTATAGTATACGACATACACTGCTTGGCAGGACTGGCGAGGTTCCCAACGTTGGCAATGGAACAAGTTTCTTAATCAATCAAAATGGTACCTTTTCCTCCATGGCCACATTTAAGGTGGCTATTGCAGAGGATTTCTTCTTCCTGAGGTTACACGTCTTTAGCTACCAATAGCGTGGCAAGAGCTTTCGAGATGAAATAACCATTAGTCTTTGTGTGCCAGACTTGGAGTTTAGTTAGTTCCTGCTTCCATGTAATTCTCTGGGCTAATAACCAAAGCCAGACGACTAGTTGAGCCTAGAACTGGACCTATTGGCTTCTATTTCTTAGCAACAGACTCTGGTGCTCTGTTGTTCTTCAATAACCTTTAGCTTACTGGCCTTCATCTCCACATCTGTCTTGAGTGATTCAAAATTATGTATGGTGCAGGTAGGTGAGGCTAATCGGCTCCAGGCTTGTAGTTCAGCCACATTTTTGTAAATGGTAATTGCCCACTTTGTCAGGCAGCAGTACATTAAGGGAGGTGGTTGGATGGGTCCTATGGGATCAAGAGTGTCTTTAAAATATTGATGCCAGCTCTTAGATTTCAGATTTCAGCCACTTTCAACTTAAGCTCGCCTTTTTGGAGCACCTTATTATGGGCCATAAGAAATAGCCAACACACTCTGAAATTCTGATATTGTTGGGCTGTGTTCTCTCACATTCCATTGTTTTGTCAATAAACTGAGTCCCGAGATAAAATACAGATAGTCATTTGGCCAGCAGTTTTGCACTTCATATTAAGGGTTAAGAGTTACCAGTTTAACAGCCTGGGAAGGGGGGGAGGGGGGTGGAGTTTTCGATCTTATTGAAACTACTCTTTTTTTAAAATATATTTTTATTGATTTTTAGAGAGAAAGGAAGGGAGAGGAATAGAGAGATAGAAACATTGATGAAGAATCGATCAGCTCCTCCGGCACTGGGGATCAAGCCTGCAACCAGGGCATATGCCCTGACCAGGAATTGAACCGGTGACCTCTTGGTTCATGGGTCGACACTCAACCACTGAGCCATACCGGCTGGGCTTATTAAAAATACTCTTGACTTGGATGATTCTACAATTTAGTGTCTTTTATACTCCAATTCTGGTATGAATTTCTTTTTTTTATCATTTAGAACTCCTTTTTAGTTGCAAATAATAGAAACCATAATCCAAATTAGCTTAAATAAAAATAAGTTATTGGCTTATGTTACTAAAAAGTCTTGTTCAGATGTAGCTTCAATCGAGGCTGGATTAGGAGGAAGGTTAAACAAAAATGTCATTAGAATACTATTTCAATTTCTTGTCTTGAAAAGGTTGGTCTTATTCTCTGGCCCTATAGGGTAACATCATGGCTGTTTATAAAATCACTAGATGCCTGTTGCACGAAGAGATTCATGCAATAGGCCTTTCCTTCCCTTGGTTGCTGGCACCAGTTTTCCTCTGGCACCCGGGACCCAGGCCTTTGCTCTGGCTGGGCTCCAGCCAGAGCCCCCCCCACCCCCCAGCCATCAGGCTTCGCAGCTCTGCTGATCCCGGGGCCGTGAGGCCCCGCTGCTCGGCCAGCTTCAGGTACTTTTGCCTTCGCTCCACTGCTTGGAGCCTACGTATGCAAATTAACCACCATCTTTGTTGGTGGTTAATTTGCATATTGCCCTGATTAGCCAATGGGAAGCGTAGCGAAGGTATGGTCAATTACCCTTTTTGTCTTTTATTAGATAGGATATTCCCATATTCTATTTAATTTAAAAAAATGTTTAAGTGTGCCTTTCAGCAATCCCAGCAAAAGTCTTATTTCTTTTTATTAGCTTGCTTAGATTACATAACTGACCCTGAACATATTCACTGTAGCCAGGAAAATGTGATACAGGGTGGGGCAAAAGTAGGTTTACAGTTGTGCGTACACAAAACAATTTATTCTTGTGTTATTCATTAATAATTGTATTATTTTTCCATATGAACAACTGTAAACCTACTTTTGCTCCTTCCTGTATTGTAATTAGCCAAGCTGAGCCACATGAATCCTATTATTTAAGTAACAACTCTATTGAAACAGTTTATATACCATAAAATTCATCCCACATGAACTCTTTGGAGGTAGGATATGGTATGAACACCATCTGAAGTATCTAGACTGAAAGTTGGGAAGGTGAGGTTTCCCAGAGCAAAATGGGCACTGTTATTAAAAGAAGGGTAAATTGCCTGGCCCATGTAACTCAGTTGGTTGAGTTTCATCCCATGCTCCAAGAGGTCACTGATTTGATTCCCCATCAGGGTACATGCCTGGGTTGCAGACTCTATCCCCAGTTGGGGACATTCAGGAGGCAGCCATTGATGATTCTCGGATTTATGTTTCCATCTCTCTCTCTCCCTCACCTTCCCCCCCTTCTCTAAAATCAATAAAAACATATATTTTTTAAAAGGGTAAATAGTGCAGGCTACCAAAAACTGAGTTTAGTTAGCATGAACTAATTTTCTAAGGCTCCCACCTGACATACTGAAGCTTTGTACAGTTAACAGGTATTCCTTAGATTATCTTCAAGATGCAGCACTTTATGGGATTTGCCTTAAAATAATTTATTCATTCCTTTTCTACAAATGTTGAAAATGCCTTAAGTCCCAGGTTTTTATCCACAACTCTAACTGGCTCTGTGTTTTGTGCATAGTTACACAAAAGAAGAATTTCATGGATTTTCTTATTTAAAACTTACTCTGTATATTGGAGTTATTGTGTTAATTCTATAATTCTCCAGCTACATCCTGGGATGGCTCTGTGGCTGTTTGGGAAATGGTTGTATCAGTATTTCTCAGTCAGAACTCAATGACGCGCTGTGGGTTCACCTGATGTAGGTAAGGATTCAGAGCCCAAAACATGGAATCATATAGCCCTAGCTCGGTGATGGCGAACCTTTTGAGCTTGGCATGTCAGCATTTTGAAAAACCCTAACTTAACTCTGGTGCCGTGTCACATATAGAAATTTTTTCATATTTGCAACCATAGTAAAACAAAGACTTGTATTTTTGATATTTATTTTATATATTTAAATGCCATTTAACAAAGAAAAATCAACCAAAAAAATGAGTTCGCATGTCACCTCTGACACGCGTGTCATAGGTTCACCATCACTGCCCTAGCTTCAAATTCTAGTTATACCACTTTCTAATTCAGTGAATCTGGGAAGTCACTTAAACTCCCTAAACTTCAATTTCCTAATTAGAAAATTGAGGTAATATCCCAAATGACTGTTATGGGGATTATAAATGAGATGACATACATATAAGGAGATAGAGGAAATTACATTCTCTTGAATTACTCTTGTGATCTAGAGCATGAGTTTAGAATAAATGCTTTGATGTCTTTCTTGGGACGAAGACCCTAAGAGTCAAGCTCTGTTATCAAAATATACTGCCCTCTAGGAAAGGTGAATCCTGTTAACTGAAGGCCTTTTATTTTTCTGAATGTTGAGTAGGGTTTGGATATGCAGAGTTTGATGGGTAGGAGCTGAGAGATGGGGTAGTTGTGAGGAAGAAGAAGCAGTGAGGTTGGTGTTGAGGGGTATCAGGGTGTGCTGGAGCTGGCTCCTGTTGGCTCCCAAGAGCTGATGGTTGGCATCTCTTCCCAGCTCTCATGGTCAGTGACATCACGCTGGTAGTGCAGAATTAAACATGTGAAAATATTTACTCCATAGCAGTGGGCCCTTCGACCCCTCAAACAGCTGATTGCTAAACATTTACAACCTAACACTGAATAAAATATCCCTACATCAGAGCAGTGAAGAAAGTTGCTTTGGAATGGGGATATCTGAGGAACTTTTCCCCCCCAGACTTTTCTTTTTATTCTTCACTTGACATCTTTAGTAAAGTCCCTTTTAGTCACTATTGTTTTTAATTCAAGTGAATTCTGGAAGGAGATGGGGACAAGGATAAACTGCTATCTAAGTACTGACAAATGGTAGCAGTAATTGTCTTTATTATTATTCATAACAATGACAAATGGTGCCTTTTCTTCCTCATGAGGGTGCTAATGGAGATGCTTTCCTGAACAGAACATATTTCTTTTCATCTGCTTCGTGGCAGGACATGGCTCAGGGCCCTCAGTTCTGAGAGGCCATGGCTCTGTTGGAGTCCCACCCATGCAGAGAAGTTCTTCTGAGTAGCAGCATGGAAGCTGAAGCCTAGAGGTGGCTATGGCCAAGGGAGAAAGAGAAGGGGAGGAAGCAGGGAAAGCATTCCAGAGCATTCAAAGGCTCCATGGTAGAAAAAAGGGCCAGTGAACCTGGAGTGTATTAACTGGAGAGAGATGAGGGTTAGAAATAGGTGGAGATCAGCTGTGCTAGGCCTTCAATATAGTTAACCATCAAGAGCAGTTGACTGGTCTCAAGGAAATTGTCAGCGATTACAATGTCAAAC
The DNA here is from genome assembly GCF_014108235.1 of Myotis myotis. Lineage (NCBI taxonomy): Eukaryota > Metazoa > Chordata > Mammalia > Chiroptera > Vespertilionidae > Myotis > Myotis myotis. The sequence goes on from NW_023416324.1 coordinate 76,161,925, forward strand.
TTCCTGATGCTCAACATTGACTAAAGCTTGGCTGACAGATACAATATTAATATAGGATTGCCTAAAGGATATGGAATGCATGGTTGTCTCTAAAAATCTATCTGTGCATTAAGACAGATGAGCTGAGAGCTAGACTGCACTGGGGAAAGACTTAATGCCACAAGGCAAAATTAAAGGACACGTGGCAGCCAGTGTCCAAGGATACCCCAATGACGCTCACCTTTATATATGCCCCTCCCACATTGAATCCAGCTGACCTGTATATACAGTAGGATATGGCAGTGTGTGATTCTGAGGCTAGGATCTAAAAGACATTGTAGCTTTGTCTTTTTCGTTCTTGGATCCTTCACTCTGGGGAAGTCAGCAGCCATATCATGAGGAAACTCAAGCAGCCCTATGAAGATGTCCACATGGGAAGGAACTCAGGCCTCTGCCAACAGCCAGCACCAGCGTGCCAGCCATGAGAGTGAGCCAGCCACCTTGCAGTGAACCCTCCAGTCCCACTCAAGCCTTTGATGACTACCGGCCAGGCTGATGTCTTATCACAAACTCAGGAGACACCTCAAGCCAGAATCTCCTACATAAGCTACCCCTGCATTCCTGATCACAGAAACTATATGATATAATAAGTATTTATGTTGTTTCAAGCCAGTAAGTTTTGTTTTTGTTTTATGCAGCAATAAATTAAAGCAGGCATTATAAGAAACAACAATAACATTACAGCTACAACAACAGCACTGTTTATTGAGTATTGTTTGTGAGTTATGGCAAGTTACTTAGCCTTACTACACTTGAATATCCTCATCTGTTAAAAAGGACTAATTAATAGTATCCATTTTTTCAGAATGTTTATAGCATTAACTGGATTAATAGATGTAGATATTTTTAAAGAAAAAATGGAATCATAGCGCATAGTAGAAACTCAATTAATATACTCCATCATTATTATTACTTGCTGTGATTGTTATCACTATTCTTTTTCATTTCAATTTTAACCAAATCTGCTTCTCCCATTTTTCAAAATTAATTAGTAATAAAATGATCCAGACAGTCAAACCATCAGAAACCTGGACATTATCCTTAACTGATTGTATTCTCATTTTTTACATCAAATCAATCATTATGTTCTCATGATTATATCTACTAAATACTTTTATACTAGTTTCTTTAAAAGATTTTTTAAAAATTACTTATTGATTTTAGAGAGAGGAGAAAAGGGAGAGGGAGAAACATCGATTTGTTGTTCCACTGATGTATATATTTATTGGTTGCTTCTTTTATGTGCCCTGACTGGGGATCAAACCTGCAACCTTGGCATATTGGGACAATACTCTAACCAACAGAGCTACCCGGCCAGGGCCTAATACTATTTTCTTTATTCCTACTCCCACTGCCTTAGTTCAAGCTTCTATCAATTCCCATCTGGACTATTAAACAAATTCCTAAATTGTTTCTGCCTCTAATCTTATTCCACTTGAAGCTGTTTTTCGCACTGCAGTGACTTGTCTACAACACAAATATGATAAAGTCATTCCCTGGTGAAAACCTTCCACTGGCCCTCTGACAGCTTTATAAAGTACAGTCTCCTTAGAAGGACCAATAAGGCCTGTCAGGATCTGGCCATTGCCTGCCTCTCCTCTTATTAACACTGTGTATCAAGTCTTAATTCTCTTATTTGTTGTATATGGTGCCTCTCTTTCATAGTATTGATTTTCTTTAGGTGTTTGATGGTCCTTGCTTTGTTTCATTTTTCCTTTTTCTTTCTTGTTAATGTTTGCTGTGTGGGTCTAGATTAAACAGCTTATTTCCAGGTTCAAAGTAAGACTGATCACCTATCAGTGGGTTCCAGTTTTGATCACAAAAAAGTATTTCTTATGACTGCAGGTGAGAGCTGGATCTAGGTGAAGAGTAGGGCCATTCATACTTTGAGACCTGAAGATAAAATACTCTGCAGAAAAATAAATTAGTAAAGAACACATAGGTGCCTTTTCCACTCAGAACAGGCACTCAGTCCTGGTACAGCAAGATCTGCATCCCTAACCATCTTCTCTCGTGCTAACACTCTTCAAGGCCCAGAGGAAACACTTTCTTCATCTCATGTCCATGACTTAGAAACAAGCAAAAAAAGGCAATCCTGTCCAAATGGCATGAAGGTTTGTAAATTGTGCCCTGTCAATTTCAGAAATAGGTATTTTTTTTAGCAGGGAGGATTTTAGAGGCAGACACATTAAAGAAAGAGAAAATATAAATTAATTATTGTGCCAAATTCTTCCTCTCAATGAATGCAGTAGTTTCTTGCATAATGAAGCATTCTTTTCTAAGAGGGCTGAGCATCTATTTCTTGCTTGCCCTTGTGGATCTGGAGACTCTCTTGAATTAGCTCACTGTTTGAAACAATTGTACATGACAGCTGAATAAAAGTTTGCAATATTAAATACGGCATGTTAGTCTTAAATTTAGACATATATATGTAGCATGATGCTGATACTATTGGCATCTGGATGGACAATTAAAATTGAATTTATGACTAGCTTTTAGTGTATTTTAAAATTAATAACATTTAAATAAAATTTTAAAAAATTAAATTTACATGTTCTTTTTTAAAATTCAATAGTTATTAGCTTTAATTTGTAGGTTTTTACTTTTAATAATTTTAAATATTTTAGAAGAAAATAACACTTTTGAAAACTTATATGAAAAAAAATTTTCACATTTAATTTGCCCATTTTCACTAAAACAATTTAAATTTTGTATGTTTTAAACATAATTATATTTCAAAAAATAAATATAATTAGATTTCATTTTGTATTTTTTTCTTTATTGATTAAGATATTACATACGTGTCCTTATCCCCCAATACCCCCCCACCCCTCCCACTCATGCCCTCACTCCCCTGGTGTCTGTGTCCATTGGTTAGGCTTATATGCATGCATACAAGTCCTTTAGTTGATCTCTCCCCCATAACCCCCCCCCCCCCCACATTCCCTCTAAGGTTTGATGGTGTGATCAATGCTTTTCTGTCTCTGGATCTGTTTTTGTTCTCCAGTTTATGTTGTTTATTATATTCCACAAATGAGTGCAATCATGTGATATTTACCATTCTCTGACTGGCTTATTTCACTTAGCATAATGCTCTCCAGTTCCATCCATGCTGTTGCAAATGGTAAGAATTCCTTCTTTTTTACAGCAGCATAGTATTCCATCGTATCAATGTACCATGTGTGTTTTTTTTTAATATATTTTATTGATTTTTAACAGAGAGGAAGGGAGAGGGATAGAGAGTTAGAAACATCGATGAGAGAGAAACATCGATCAGCTGCCTCCTGCACACACCTCACTGGGGATGTGCCCGGAACCAAGGCACATGCCCTTGACCAGAATCGAACCTGGGACCCTTGAGTTCGCAGGCTGATGCTTTATCTACTGAGCCAAACCAGTCAGAGCTGTACCACTGTTTTTTTTGTTTGTTTGTTTTTTTAACTAAATCTTTATTGTTCAGATTATTACAGTTGTTCCTCTTTTTTCCCCCCATAGCGCCCCTCCACCCGGTTCCCACCCCACCCTCTGCCCTTACTCCCCTACTGTCCTACTTCCTCATCCATAGTTGTATGATTTTTGTCCAGTCTCTTCCTGCACCCCCCACACCCCCTTCTCCCCTGAGAATTGTCATTCCACTCCCTTTCTATGCCCCTGATTCTATTATATTCAGTTTATTCTGTTCATCAAATTATTATTTTTTTTAGTAAATCTTTATTGTTCAGATTATTACATTTGTTCCTCTTTTTTCCCCCCCATAGCTCCCCTCCACCCAGTTCCCACCCCACCCTCTGCCCTTACCCCCCACACACACACTGTCCTCATCCCTAGGTGCACAATTTTTGTCCAGTCTCTTCCCGCATCTCCCACACCCTTTCCCCACCAAGAATAGTGAGTCCATTCCCTTTCTATGTCCCTGATTCTATTATAATCACCAGTTCATTCTGTTCATCAGATTATTTATTCACTTGATTCTTAGATTCACTTGTTGATAGATGCATATTTGTTGTTCATAATTTGTATCTTTACCTTTTTCTTCTTCTTCCTCTTCTTAAAGGATACCTTTCAGCATTTCATATAATACTAGTTTGGTGGTGATGAACTTCTTTAGCTTTTTCTTATCTGTGAAGCTTTTTTTTTTTTAATTCTTTATTAGTTAAGGTATTACAAATGTGTCCTGACCCCCCCCCCCATTAACCACCCCCCCCCCACACTCATGTTCTCATCCCCCTGTTGTCCATGTCCATTGGTTTGGCTTATGTGCATGCATAAAAGTCCTTTGGTTGATCTCTTCCCCTTACCCCCACCCTCCCCTACTTTCCCTCTGGGGAGTGATAGACTGATCACTGTTTCTCTGTCTTTGGATCTGTCCTGTTTATCAGCCTGTGTTGTTCTCTATAATCCACAAATGAGTGAGATCATGTGGTATTTATCTTTCTCTGACTGGCTTATTTCACTTAGCATAATGTTCTCCAGTCTCATCCATGCTGTTGCAAAAGGCAAGAGTTCCTTCTTTTTTACCACAGCATAGAATTCCATTGTGTAGATATACCACAGTTTTCTAATCCACTCATCTGCTGACGGGCACTTCGGCTGTTTCCAAATCTTAGCTATGGTGAATTGTGCTGCTATGAACATAGGGGTGCACATATCCTTTCTGATTGGTGTTTCCGGTTTCTTGGGATATATTCCTAGAAGTGGATCACTGGGTCAAATGGGAGTTCCATTTTTAGGTTTTTGAGGAAACTCCATACTGTTCTCCACAGTGGCTGCACCAGTCTGCATTCCCACCAGCAGTGCACCAGGGTTCCTTTTTCTCCACATCCTCTCCAACACTTGTTGTTTGTTGATTTGTTGATGATAGCCATTCTGACAGGTGTGAGATGATACCGCATTGTCATTTTGATTTACGTCTCTTGTATAATTAGTGACTTTGAACATGTTTTCATATGTCTTTTGACCTTCTGTATGTCCTCTTTCGAAAAGTGTCTATCTAGGTCCCTTGCCCATTTTTTGATTGGATTGTTTATCTTCCTATTGTTAAGTTTCATGAGTTCCCTGTAAATGTTGGAGATTAAACCCTTATCGGTGATATCATTGGCAAATATGTTCTCCCATGTAGTGGGTCTTCTTGTTGTTTTGCTGATGGTTTCTTTTTCTGTGCAAAAGCTTTTTATTTTGATGTAGTCCCATTTGTTTATTTTCTCTTTAGTTTCCATTACCCTAGGAGCATTATCAGAGAATAAATTCCTTCGGCATATGTTTGCGATTTCGCTGCCTGTGGATTCCTCTAGTATTTTTATGGTTTCCCATCTTACGTTTACGTCTTTTATCCATTTTGAGTTTATTTTTGTATATGGTGTGAGTTGGTGGTCTAGTTTCATCTTTTTGTATGTATTTGTCCAATTTTCCCAACACCATTTATTGAAGAGACTGTCTTGACTCCATTGTATGCTCTTGCCTCCTTTGTCGAATATTAATTGGGCATTGTGGTTGGGGTAGATTTCTGGGTTCTCTATTCTATTCTATTGATCTATATGTCTGTTCTTGTGCCAGTACCAAGCTGTTTTAAGAACAGTGGCTTTATAATACAGTTTGATATGTGGTATTCAGATCCCACCAACTTTGTTCTTCTTTCTCAGGATTGCTGCAGCTGTTCGAGGTCTTTTTTTTATTCCAGATGAATTTTTGGAACGTTCGTTCTAGATCTGTAAAATATGCTGTTGGTAATTTAATGGGGATTGCATTGAATATATAGATTGCTTTGGGTAGTATGGACATTTTGATGATGTTGATTCTACTGATTCTACCAATCCACGAACATTGTATGTTCTTCCATCTGTTTATGTCTTCCTCTGTCTCTTTTTTCAGTGTCCTGTAGTTTTTTGCATATAAGTCTTTTATCTCCTTAGTTAAGTATATTCCTAGGTATCTTAATCTTTTTTGATGCGATGGTAAATGGGATTGCTTTTTTAGTCTCACTTTCTGTAAGTTCACTATTGGTGTAAAGAAATGCCATGGATTTCTTGGCATTAATTTTGTATCCTGCTACATTGCTGAATTCATTTATTAAGACTAATAATTTTTTGAGGGAGTCTTTAGGGTTCTCTGTGTACAGTATCATGTCATCTGCAAATAAGGACAGTTTTGCTTCTTCTTTTCCAATTTGGATGCCTTTTATTTCTTCTTCTTGTCTGATCACAACGGCTAGTACTTCCAGTACTATGTTGAACAGGAGTGGTGAGAGGGGGCATCCCTGTCTTGTTCCTGTTTTTAGGGGGAATGGTTTTAGTTTTTGCCCATTGATTATGATGTTGGCTGTGGGCTTGTCATATATGGCTTTTATTACGTTGAGGTATGATCCTTCTATACCTACCTTGCTGAGAGTTTTTATCAAGAAAGGGTGTTGAATTTTGTCAAAAGCTTTTTCTGCATCAATTGATACGATTATGTGGTTTTTTTCTCTCAATTTGTTTATGTGATGTATTACGTTTATTGATTTGCGGATATTGTACCATCCTTGCATCCCTGGAATAAATCCTACTTGGTCATGGCGTATGATCCTTCTGATGTACTGCTGGATCCGATTTGCTAGGATTTTGTTGAAGATTTTGGCATCTATATTCATGAGGGATATTGGCCTGTAATTCTCCTTCATTGTGTTGTCTTTATCTGGTTTTGGTATTTGGGTGATGTTGGCTTCATAGAATGAGCTTGGAAGTGTTCCTTCTTCTTGAATTTTTTGGAATAGTCTGAGGAGGATAGGTTTTAGTTCTTCCTTGAATGTTTGGTAAAACCCCCCTGTGAAGCCGTCTGGCCCTGAGCTTTTGTTTGCTGGAAGCTTTTTGATTACTGCTTCAATTTCCTCCATAGTTATTGGCCTATTGAAATTTTTAGCTTCTTCCTGATTAGGTTGTATTTTTCTAGGAATATGTCCATTTCCTCCAGGTTGTCTAGTTTGTTGGAGTAGAGTTGTTCATAGTGTTTTCTAAGAATCCTTTGTATTTCTGTGGGGTCTGTTGTTATTTCTCCTCTTTCATTTCTGATTTTGTTTATTTGGGTCCTCTCTCTTTGTTTCTTGGTGACCCTGGCTAGAGGTTCATCAATCTTGTTTATCCTTTCAAAGAACCAGTTCTTGGTTTTGTTGATCTTTTGTTTTTTTGGTCTCTATATCATTTATCTCTGCTCTGATCTTTATTATTTCCTTCCTTCTGCTTACACTAGGCTTTTCTTGTTGCTCTCTAACTCTTTGAGTTGTAGGGTTAGGTAATTTATTCTCATTGTTTCTTGTTTCTTGTTTCTTGCAGTAGGCTTGTAGAGCTATGAACTTCCCTCTCAAGACTGTTTTCGCTGTGTCCCATAGGTTTTGGATTGTTGTGTTTTCATTGCCGTTTGTTGCCATGATGTTTTTTATTTCTTCTTTGATCTCTCTGGTAACCCAGTCATTGTTTAATAGCATACTATTTAGTCTCCATGTGTTTGGTTTTTTTGGATTGTTTTTATTGTAGTTGATTTCCAGTTTTATGCCATTGTGGTCTGAGAAGATGCTTGATATGATTTCTATCTTCTTGAATTTGAAGAGACTTTGCCTGTGACCCAATATATGGTCTATCTTTGAAAATGACCCATGTGCATTTGAGAAGAATGTATATTCTGTGGCTTTGGGGTGAAATGTTCTGAAGATGTCAATCAATTCAATCTGATCTAGTGTTTCATTTAGGATTGATGTTTCTTTGCTGAGTTTATGTTTAGAGGATTTGTCCAATGGTGATAATGGGGTGTTAAAGTCCCCTACTATGATTGTGTTGCTGTCAATCTCTCCCTTGACTCCTCCAGAAGATTTCTTATGTATTTGGGTGCTCCTATATTGGGTGTGTATATGTTTACCAGAGTTATTTCTTCTTGTTGGATTGCTCCCTTTAGTATTATGAAGTGGCCTTCCTTATCTCTTTTTATGTCCTTCACTTTGAGATCTAATTTGTCAGATATAAGTATTGCTACCCCGGCTTTTTTTTCATTTCCATTCGCCTGAAAAACCTTTTTCCATCCCTTCACCATCAGTCTGTGTGCATCTCTTTTTCTGAGGTTGGTTTCCTGTAGACAGAAGATATATAGGTCACATTTTCTTATCCACTCAGTTACCCTATGTCTTTTGATTGGGGCATTTAATCCATTTACATTTAAAGTTATTATTGATAGATACTTGTTTGTCACCATTTTTATTCTTTACCCCTGTGTTCCTTCTTCGTTTCCTATTTTTTTCTTTTTACAGCAGACCCTTTAGCGTTTCTTGCATTGCTGGTTTGGTGGTAATAAACTCCCGTAGTCCTTTTTTGTCTGTGAAGCTCCTGATTTGACCCTCAATTTTGATTGATAGCCTTCCTGGGTACAGTATTCTTGGATTCAGAGCCTTCATTTGCATGACTTTGTATATTTTATTCCATTCCCTTCTTGCCTGATGTGTTTCTGTTGAGAAATCAGTCACTAGTCTGATGGGGGATCCTTTGTAGGTAACTTTCTGTCTCTCTCTGGCTGCTTTTAAGATTCTTGCTTTGTCATTGGTGTTTGCCAATTTAATTATAATGTGCCTTGGCGTCGGTCTTTTGGGGTTCATTTTGTTTGGGACTCTGTGAGCTTCTTGGATTTGTGTGTTTTTTTTCTTCCCTATATCAGGGAAGTTTTCTGTCATTATTTTTTCAAACAGGTTTTCTATTCCTTGCTCAGTTTCCTCTCCCTCTGGCACCCCTATTGTTCGGATGTTGTTTCATTTTGTGTTGTCCCAGAGTTCTCTTAGGCTCTCTTCCTGCTTTTTAATTTTTTTTCTAGAAGCTGCTCTGCTTGGGTATTTTTTCCTACCTTGTCTTCTAGCTCGCCGATGCGGTCCTCTACTTCTTCTAGTCTACTGTTGATGCTTTCTATTGAGTTCTTTATAGCAGTGATGTCATTTTTCATTTCTTCTTGGGTTTTCTTCATTTCCTCTTGGTTCTTACACATATTGTTGAATTTGTCTTCCATTCTTTTCATCCACCTTATGGCCATTTCTCTGAATTCTTTCTCTGACAAGTTGCTTGCCCCCATTTCCTCCATTTCATTTATTTCCTTTTCTGGTGAAGCCTGTTTATCTTTCAAACGCGGGCTGGTTCTTTGTTTCACCATGATCTCTCTTCTCCAGATGTTTGGTTATGTAGTTCTCTCTCTGTTGTGTTGATTTAAAGGCACAAAATACAACACAATAAGGCACAATGTACAAGGCACTGAACACAAATGTATTCACAATATTAACCCCCAAATAAAGGTGACCACCCGAGCAAACAGAATTAGGGGATAAGGAAGAAAGAGGAGAAAAAGAGAAAAGAGAAAAGGAAAAAAAAAGGAGTGCAAAAAATGGAATTGGGAAAAGGGTGAAAAAAATGTAAGAGAGAAAAGAGAGAGAATGAAATAGAAGAGGGGAAGAGACTATTTATATGGGGATAAAACTCCAATAGCACCGCCACTAATCCCAACCAATTCCAGCAACAGATCCCTGGAGATAAATGCAAACCACTAATATCAAGCGAGGCGAGGGAAAATAGAAGCACAAAAATAACTGGAGAAAAAAAAAACCAACAGGAAAATAAAAAGCAAAAGCAAAACAATCTCACAAACAAGCATAAAAAAAACCCAATATACTCAACAACCAAGCAAACATAACAAAACGACAGAGAGAAGAAAAAAAAAAATTGGATAGTGAAGAAAGATAAGAGAGAGGTGTATATGGATTTAGAGCAGGGGATTGGAAATTAGATATATAACTAGGGTGGAATTTAGACAGGGGGTAAAAAGAAGGAATAGGGAAAATCTAAAGCAGGAATAGGGTAAGAGAAACAGGACAACAAAAGGGGAAAAGTGAGGAACAGAGTTTTGGCATAAAGGTTAAGTTGAGGTAGAGAAAAATGATGCTAAAGGAACGATGGAAATAGAATGTAGAACACTAATCCCAAAATAAAATAGAGAGAAAATAAAATGACACTATAAAAAATGGTAAAATGGTGGTAGTAATAATACTGGTTAAAAATAAAAGTGTAGTAATTAAAAAGGTAAAATAAGGTGATGAAAGAAGAAAAAAAAAGTTTCTTAATTAAAAGGTGAAAAAAATAAAAAATAAAAATAAAAATGTACAGTAGTGGAGGTGCTTCAGGTCCTCTACTCTTCTTTCTGGGACGCCTTAGTCCTGCCAGGTATTCAGGAGAGTGTTGAATTTCCCTGCGATAAACTGTTCCCCCGTGTTGTAAACCACAGTCCTGATTTTAAGGCAGGCTGTATTTGTTTCCCAGACTGCCTTTATTTGTGTTTACAGTAGAGTCAGTTTGTGGATCAGCCCCTGGGTGGCAGTGTTTCTGGATTGACCTCCGAGGCTATAAGTCCTCTCTATCCAGCAGTTGGGTTTATTTTCCCTATCACACTTAAAACTGGTTTGGGAGAGTCAACTGTCCTAGAACCTGTTCTTTAATCGTTACTCCCGCTCTGTTTCCCAGGTTCAACAAAAACAACTTTCCCCTGCAGTCTCTGAGAGTGACCCCACCTGGGCAATCCCATGTACTGGGTTTAATAATCAAATGCAAAGATTTAGTGGGAAGAGAGAAAACAAGAGCCTGAGAAGTTGCTCAAATTCACAATCCCCCCCTTTCAGCTCTGTGCGCAGTCCCTTCTGTGCACCCTCTCTTCCCCAGTGCTAAGCAGCTGGCACACTGGCAAAATCCAAGGCTACTTTTTTGCACCCAGTCCAGTTATGGGCTTCTTTTTAGCATTCCCTTCTGCCAGCAGCCCTGCGGGAGCCCTTCCACACTCACAGATCACGCTGGCCCCAATGGCCGCGGAATTTGTGGGGCTCAGATTTCCCCCGCACACGCGCGTTCCTCTCTCCAACCTGAATTGCAAACCACACCTTTCCGTGGGGAGAAGCAGGGTTCCTCTAAGTTCACGTAGTCACGCTGCTTGGGGTTCGTTGTTTCTGGGTTAGTAGCCGATCTCCGGATGCCGTGGATGCCGGGTCTTTGGGTGTATACGCTCCCAATAACAGCCTCTCAAGATGGCACGTTCTCCGCGGCTGAGCTGGTGCTCTGGGAGAGATTTCAGCTGCAGTCTCCAACCGTCCCCTTTCTCTGGGAGACCTCTGTCTTTCCCGGCTGCAAACTGTCTCCCAGGTGAATATCTTCTGCTTATTAGGGCTGTATGTTACCCGTTTCAGCTGCTCACCCTTATCTGCTCTGGGACAAGGCACGGGACGCGTCTGTCTATACCTCCGCTATTTTTTCCCTCCATCTGTGAAGCTCTTTATCTGACCTTCAAATCTGAATGATAGTTTTGCTGGGTAAAGTAATCTTGGTTGTAGGTTCTTGCTATTCATCGCTTTGAATATTTCTTGCCACTCCCTTCTGGCCTGCATAGTTTCTATTGAGAAATCAGCTGACGGTCGTATGGGTGCTCCCTTGTAGGTAACTATTTTTCTCTTGCTGCTTTTAAGATTCTCTCTTTGTCTTTTGCTCTTGGCATTTTAATTATGATGTGTCTTAGTGTGGTCCTCTTTGGATTCCTTTTTTTGGGGGTTCTCGGAGCATCCTGGACTTGTAAGTCTATTTCTTTCACCAGGTAGGGGAAGTTTTCTGTCATTATTTTTTCAAATAGGTTTTCAATATATTGCTCTCTCTCTTCTTCTCACACCCCAATAATTCGGCTGTTGGTATGTTTGAAGTTGTCCCAGAGGCTCCTTACACTATCTTCATATTTTTGGATTCTTTTTTCTTTTTGTTTTTCCGGTTGGGCGTTTTTTGCTTCTTCATATTTCAAATCTTTGACTTGATTCTTGCGATCCTCTAGTCTGCTGTTGGATCTCTGTATAATATTTTTTTATTTCAGTCAGTGTATGCTTAATTTCTAGTTGGTCTTTTTTCATATCCTCCAGGGTCTCCCTAAATTTATCTGTGGTTTCTAGAAAATTCTTGAAAAACCTTATAAGTGTGGTTTTGAACTCTATATCCAGTGGTTTGCTTTCCTCCATTTCTGTCATTTGTTACCTGTTTCTTTGTCTCCGCATTTTGGCTCCTTCCCTGTGTTGATAGAGTGGCTTTCTGTGCTAGGTGTCCTATAGGGCCCAGTGGCTCAGCCTCCCCAATTACCTGAGGTGGACACTCTTGGTGCACCTCACTGTGGGCTTTGTGCACAGTCTTGTTGTAGTTAAGCCTTGATTGTTGTAGGTATCACTGGGAGGAATTGACCTCCAAGCCAATTGGCTGTGAGAATCAGCTGCAGTTATGGTGGGAGAACTTCTGTGCTTGGAGACACCCTTATGGGGCAAGACTTTCTTCAGTGGGGCTTTGGTGCTCACTGAGTCTGCCCCCTGAGTGTGTCCCTTATGGATCTGAGGAGTTGTAATCTGGATGGTCCCCCTCTGAGCACTGGGTACACTGGCTCTTGGATCTCTAAGGAAGTGCTAATTTAACCTCTGCCCGAGGCTACCCAGGAGGAGCTACGGAGAGATCTGCAGATTCCTCTTCTTTGTTTGGAGTTTGGAGGTGCCCAGATGAGGCCCAGCTGTGAAGCAAGGTAAGCTGCTGTGGGGCCTTGGGCCTTCTTTTGGATGTTCTGGGTCTCTCTGACCCAGATGCAGTTAGTTAGGTAATTTTAGATTGCAAAGGGCCAGGCCTTTCATATGCAAAAGCCTTTGGGCACTGCTTGGGTGGGGCGGAGTCTCAGGGAATCAACAGGGTGGAGCAAACAGCTATGGCTGATCCTCAGTCCTGCCCTAAGAGGCCCCGGGTCTCACTGTTCTGCGGTAATCGCTGCAATCACCTCTGAGAGAAAGCCACCCTCTTTTTCTGCACGATGCCAGACAGTCCAGTTTCTCCCCGTATGAGTCTGGGTCCCCAGAGACTCACCCAGAACTGGCATTCAGAGCAGTCGGGAGGTTGTGTCTCCCTCCTGATTGAAAAAGATAACCGAGTCCTCAGTTGCCAGCCCTTTCCACGTGCGCCTCCGTACCTCTGCACTTTACTTCCACACCGCACCTCCTCTGAGTCTCAGTGTGCTTTTCTCTTTCCTTCTAGTTGTAGAATTTCCACTCAGCCAGATTTCCTGTGGTTCTGGATGATGTCCGTTTTGTCTTTTAGTTGTATTTTTGAAGTGGTTGTGAGAGGCAGCAATTTCCGGTGTTTAACTATGCCACCATCTTGGTTTTTTCCTTGTACCACTGTTTTTTAATCCACTCATCTGCTGATGGGCACTTAGGCTGTTTCCAAATCTTAACTATGGTGAATTGTACCACCATGAACATAGGGGTGCATGTATCCTTTCTGATTTGTGTTTCTAGTTTCTTGGGATATATTCCTAGAAGTGGGATCACTGGGTCAAATGGGAGTTCCATTTTTAGTTTTTTGAGGAAACTCCATACTGTTCTCCACAGTGGCTGCACCAGTCTGCATTCCCACCAGCAGTGCACCAGGGTTCCTTTTTCTCTGCATCCTCACCAGCACTTGTCGTTTGTTGATTTGTTGATGATAGCCATTCTGACAGGTGTGAGATGGTACCGCATTGTCGTTTTGATTTGCATCTCTTGGATGATTATTGACTTTGAGCATGTTTTCATATGTCTCTTGGCCTTCCTTATGTCTTCTTTCGAAAATTATCTATTTAGGTCCGTTGCCCATTTTTTGATTGGGTTGTTTATCTTCCTATTGTTGAGTTTCATGAGTTCCCTGTAAATGTTGGAGATTAAACCCTTATCGGTGATAACATTGGCAACTCTGTTCTCTCATCCAGTGAGCTTTCTTGTTGTTTTGTTGATGGTTTCTTTTGCTGTACAGAGCTTTTTATTTTAATCTCTAATAATTACTGTCAATAGAACATAACTTATATGAAAAATTTGATTATAACAATATAGTTAGTGATTTTGCTGAATTGTCAAGAAAAATAAATATATAATCTATATATTATAATCTTTTTTTTTCTATGTCCCTGATTCTATTATGATCACCAGATTATTTATTCACTTGATTCTTAGATTCACTTGTTGATAGATGCATGTTTGTTGTTCATAATTTGTATCTTTACCTTTTTCTTCTTCTTCCTCTTCTTAAAGGATACCTTTCAGCATTTCATATAATGCTGGTTTGGTGGTGATGAACTCCTTTAGTTTTTCCTTATCTGTGAAGCTCTTTATCTGACCTTCAATTCTGAATGATAGCTTTGCTGGATAAAGTGATCTTGGTTGTAGGTTCTTGCTATTCATCACTTTGAATATTTCTTGCCACTCCCTTCTGGCCTGCAAAGTTTCTGTTGAGAAATCAGCTGACAGTCATATGGGTATTCCCTTGTAGGTAACTGAGTTTCTTTCTCTTGCTGCTTTTAAGATTCTCTCTTTGTCTCTTGCTCTTGGCATTTTAATTATGATGTGTCTTGGTGTGGTCCTCTTTGGATTCCTTTTGTTTGGTGTTCTCCGTACTTCCTGGACTTGTAAGTCTATTTCTTTCACCAGGTAGGGGAAGTTTTCTGTCATTATTTTTTCAAATAGGTTTTCAATATCTTGCTCTCTCTCATCTTCTGGCACCCCTATAATTCTGATGTTGGTACGTTTGAAGCTGTTCCAGAGGCTCCTTACACTATCTTCGTATTTTCGGATTCTTTTTTCATTTTGCTTTTCCGGTTGGGTGTTTTTTGCTTCTTCGCATTTCAAATCTTTGCCTTGATTCTTGCACTCCTCTGTCTGCTGTTGGGAGTCTGTATAATATTCTTTATTTCAGTCCGTGTATGCTTAATTTCTAGTTTGTTCTTTATCATAACATCGAGGGTCTCATTAGATTTGTTGAGGATCTCATTAAATTTATCAGCGGCTTCTAGACAGTTCTTGAGAGACCTTAAAAGTGTGGTTCTGAACTGAATATCCTCCATTGACAGTTTTGTCCTGTTTCTTTGTCTCCGCATTTTTTATGCTTTCTTTGTGCACCCCCTAGTGGTCTTTGTGTGCAGTCCTCCTGTAGTTAAGCCTTGATTGTTGTAGTTAATACTAGGGGGATTTGACCTCCAAGCCAGCTGGCTGTGAGAATCTATAATCTTATATTTTTATATATATTATATTTATATATATATTATATTTATATATATATATATTATAAAAATAAATATATAATTCTATATATTTATAGAATAAATATATAATCATTTATGAATTATAGAATTTTTTTACTCATTTAAACATTATTGAATAGAATATCCAGACAGGTTATTAGAAGAGTGAGAGAGAGATTGAAATTGAGTGTGCCTTGTAGTTATACTAGCACCTGACTCTTACATTGGGCCCTTTATGTATCTTCTGAAACACGGTTCTCGCCTTCTCTTTCAAGAGGAGTACTTATAACTTTAGTTTGGAAATTTTTACTCTCCATAGTCTTGGCCAAAGTCTAGAGTTACCTCTGACTCTTCTTTACTTTGCTCTCTGACTCAAATATCCATGATAATTCTAACTTTAACTCTAAGGCCTTCCTTGCCATGCTTAAAAAATAGCATACTCATACCTTTATTCTCTGAGCAAACTGTGGGCTAGCACATGAGGGGGGGCGTGGAGGGGAGATCCAACAGATGCCGCTGTTCCAAGTCAGATCATTATGATAATTGTCATAATGATGTGCCTGGCTCTTCTCTATTTTCTTCTTGGGCTTTTTTAAGGAAAATCTGTTCTTACCCTTAAAATATCACTAACGTGACTGTCTTCTGTTTTGTGTTTTGGCTACAGTTTCTCCATCTTGTTCCTTTGCTAATCTGATGCTATAAATGTTCGATTTTCCAGGAATTCCTCAACTCTTTTATCTACTATCCACAGCCCTTCTAAATTTATGGTGTCATTATGAATTACTGCTCTTAAAATATCTTTCCTGATAGTCCACTAGGTGTATGCACAGGAAGGGAAATCATTATTTGTGTTTAGCATGTCATCTTAATCCCAATATATCTACTGACATTTTTAATCTCATTGCCTGGCACTTGTGAGCTTTAGAGATACCAGAATGCTTGAGCTCTCTACACACTGCCTTGTGTTTTCTCTTTCTCATGAAAATATTCTTCCCACCTTCATTCACCTGGAAAACTCGTATTTATCCTTCAAAACTTAACCCAAGCATTCTTTTCTCCAAGAAAGAACTAACCAAATAAATAAATAACATTCTGAGACATCTCAGTTTGGGTTAAGTCTCCCTTCTCTAACATGTGTTTCCAGTCTATCTTTGAGATTTTTCAGATAAAGTATTTGGATAACATACTAAAAAATTATTCATTGTTATCTGAAATTCAAATTTAACCAGGCATCCTGTTTTTGTTTTCTAAATCTGGCCACACTAAATAGCTCCTCACTGGCTATACTGTATCAATTATATCTTCTTATGTGGGCACCCCTCACTTGGGTAAGGGAAGTTGAAGGAAGGGACCATGTCTTTTTTGAGTGGGGAGTTGGGTTAATAGAATGGGAAACATCTTTTTTTAATCTCTGTATCCCTAACAGCTGACAAATTGTCTGACATGCTAGGTTATATTAGTTAGGATCTTTTGGTTGCAAGTAATACAAACAAAACTCAAGCCCAATTAAACAATGGAGAATTTATTATAAGGAGAATTCCAGGGCAAGAATGCAGCTAGCTTCAGAAGCATGTGGAACTCATTGCATTCTTTGTCTCTCATCTCTGCTTCTCTCAACCCCTGGGTTTCCTTTTTCTCTCATTGCCATAGCTTTCTTGGCTCCTCAGTTCATATGAAAAATGACTGCACAATACTCCTAAATGGTTCATCTTCTCCATTCAAGATAAAGACATGAGTTTCTCCTAAGCCCAATTCAAATTCATGGAAGAGACTGTGTTCAATCAGCCGAGTTTAGGAAATGAGGGTCATGTAATAGCAAAGGGTCCACCGGTGACCCTATGGTTTGGTAGTGGAAATGAAGGAGAGGTAGACACTGAAAAGGTTACTATGTAGATGCTGCATCAGTCAGAGTTCTTCAGAAAACAGTCTATAGTGTGTGTGTGTGTGTGTGTGTGTGTGTGTGTGTGTGTGTGTGTGTGTGTGTGAAGCCCACCCACATCAAGGAGAGCAATGTGCTGGAAGTCCACAGATTTAAATGTTAAATTCATCCAAAAACATACTCACAGAAACATCCAGAACAATGTTTGAGCACATATTTGGACACCATAGCTCAGCTAAGTTGACACATAAAATTAACTATCACAGATACTCAATAACGTTTGCTGAATTGAAGTATTTTTGGTTGTGTACTACATTTGAAAATTATTCTTTCACTCTTAACCTATTTCATCTATCCCCACTCCCCACTTCTGGCAACCACTGATCTGCTTTCTATATCTATGAGTTTTTGTGTTTGTTTTTTAATTCTACATATGAGATCATACAGTATTTGTCTTTCTCTGTCTGACTTATTTCACTTAATATAGTCCTCTGAAAGCCCATCTATGTTTTTGGTAAATGGCAGGATTTCCTTATTTTTATGGCTCAATAATGTTCTATTTTATATGTGTAACATTTTATTTATCCATTCCTCTGTTGATAGACACTTAGGTTGTTTCCATGGATTGGCTATTGTGAATAATGCTACAGTGAACATGGGAGTGCAGATATTTTTTTAAGATGGTGAATTTTTTTTTTTTTTCAGATAAGTACCCAGTAGAGGAATTGCTGGACCATATGGTAGTTCTATTTTTAATTTTTTTGAAGAACCTCCATACTGGTTTCCACAGTTTCTGTATCAATTTGCATTCCCACCAGCAGTGCACAAGGGGTCCCCATACTAATTTGTTTTTATTTTATTTAACAGCTCTGTATGGAAGAGTATGAATTAGTAAAGAAAGAAAGCAAACACTTGTCAAAATTCTTGATCTACATTTCATAGAGCAAAGACCAGCTTCCTTCATTTTTAATGATTTTGAATGAGCAGTTTATATATATTTTAAAAGTCACCATAGGATCTGATTCCCACATCCCTCCCATTTGGCATTCCTGTTCAGAATTAAAAAAAAAACACAAAACTCAGCACATATCATCAATCTCTTACCATTCAAAGCAAAATGAAAGCCAAGTGCTCAGTGCTGCAATATGTGTCAAAACACCTCTGGGGATTTTTTTTTTTTTTAACCAGCTTAAACTGCTCTTATTCTACCATCCTAAACACATGCTGTTTTCCTCAGATCTTCAAAAATGTTGACTTCTAGAAGAGGCACTTTGTCTAGTGGAGGTAGAGTGGAAAAGTGAGGGAAAATAAAGAGTTGTTGAGAGCCAAAACAGAACCGAGAGAAGCGTCCTTGTAATTATATCTGCTATGTACCTAAGTTTGGAAGGTTGCATTTAAGCCACTATATTGTTGATAATTGAAGCAACAGGAAGTTTATTATCATACTTAACTCTGGGTTGAGGCTGTCCATGTAATATTCATTTGGTATCCTGCAAGCAGCCCTGAGTGTGGCAACTTTAAATGGTAGATACCAAAATAGGAAGAAGCCAAAGAAGCCTTTTCTATTATCATGTCACCTCCTTGCCCTGGTAAGAAAATTACTCATCTTAAAACAAGAGAAGTTTTCTTAAATGATACAGAATTTCATTACAAGGTTAGTACTATCTATTTCAGTTATGCTAAATAATCACCAAAAGAAACATAAGAAGGGGAAAATGGTAATTTCACCATGAAGAGAATACCTTTGTAATTTTAATTTAAGAAACTAAGTAATTAAGGGATGAATAGGTCCTAAAGATTTTAAGAGTTGAGTAACTACTTCCAGAAAATATTTAATAGAATATTGTTTTACTGTCTCTGCTCTTTCATTAATTGCATGCTGTGATAGCCAGAACTGGAATAGAAGTCCCAAGCTGCCAAATACTAACCCTGGGTGGTAGGAGGGACTTGGGCTAGTGCAGTGAAGGTGTCAGTACTGGGCACGTGCATCCAAGTCAAGTTCAGCCTGGCTGTGCTTGCCTGACAAACAGTGGAGCCCAGAGAAGAAAGAAATAAGAGAAAGCAAAGAAGATATGAAGTAAGCTGTGTAATTTGCAGGTGTGACAGAGAAGGACTAAATCCGCACGAATGCCTCAGAAAGGTCTTTCTTACTCCAATTTTATTTCCCTAGTATTTTCATGAAATGACTATGAAAGGGACAGGGCACACAGCACAGAATCAGTGGAGGTTTCTACTCCTCATCTCTTTCTGCTCTTATAGGCTCGAACCCTGTTGATACACACAAACAAGTCATTCCTGAGGCCTTTGAGGAGAAGGTAAGTGAACGCAACTGGACAAGAAGCCTAGAGGAAAAGTATTTTTTTTTCGTTTGTTAATCCTCACCCAAGGATATTTTTTTCCATTGACTTTTAGACAGAGTGGAAGGGAGGGGGAGAGACAGAGAGAGAAACATCAATGTGAAAGAAACACATAGATTGGTTGCCTCCCGCATGCTCCCTGACAGTCAGATTGAGCTTCCAACTGAGGTACCAAGGTATGTGCCCTTAACCCTTCAGTCTGCAGGTTGGCACTCCAACCACTGAGCCAAACCAGCTGGGGTGAGGAAAAGCATTTTTTACCCAATGGCAGTTCCTGGCACTCATTCTGCACATGTCTGCACTGTATAATATGCAAAGTACTTGGTAGTCCTGCTGCAGTAAAACTCTCAAGTTTTTGTTCTCCTTGCTTTTTTTAAATTTTTTTTCTTGTTTACTTTCCCCCCCCCCCCTTTATTTGGCTATCATCAACAAATAAACAAATGACAAGTGCTGGCGAGGATGCAGAGAAAAAGGAACCCTGGTGCACTGCTGGTGGGAATGCAGACTGGTGCAGCCACTGTGGAAAACAGTATGGAGTTTCCTCAAAAACTAAAAATGGAACTCCCATTTGACCCAGTGATCCCACTTCTAGGAATATATCCCAAGAAACTAGAAACACCAATCGGAAAGGTCTCTTTGCTTTTCTTCTAAGTATTTGCTTCTGATTTAATTCTTGGATTCTTTTAAAAGAATAATGAATTGCAAAGCTTTGCCTTTCTCTTAATTCTACTCAATTCTCCATTTTTTTATCTCACTATCAGAAGCCTTTACTGCAATGCACAGCAAGAAAAAAGATAAACTCAATCTATGGTATGTTAGTCTTCTATTAGTTAGCAACACGCTGGGCAATAAAATATCACATTTGAAAAACTCTAAAGTGCAGTTGGTTGTCAAAGAACCTGTCAATCCCTTACCTATATCTTTGTGGCATTTTGGGACCCAACCTTAAGAAAAAATATATATATATTTTTTTCATCAGATTATTTATTCACTTGATTCTTAGATTCACTTGTTGATAGATGCATATTTGTTGTTCATAATTTGTATCTTTACCTTTTTCTTCCTCTTCCTCTTCTTAAAGGATACCTTTCAGCATTTCATATAATACTGGTTTGGTGGTGATGAACTCCTTTAGCTTTTCCTTATCTGTGAAGCTCTTTATCTGACCTTCAGTTCTGAATGATAGCTTTGCTGGATAAAGTAATCTTGGTTGTAGGTTCTTGCTATTCATCACTTTGAATATTTCTTGCCACTCCCTTCTGGCCTGCAAAGTTTCTGTTGAGAAATCAGCTGACAGTCATATGGGTATTCCCTTGTTGGTAACTGAGTTTCTTTCTCTTGCTGTTTTTAAGATTCTCTCTTTATCTTTTGCTCTTGGCATTTTAATTATGATGTGTCTTGTTGTGGTCCTCTTTGGATTCCTTTTGTTTGGGGTTTTCCGCGCTTCTTGGACCTGTAAGTCCATTTCTTTCACCAGGTGGGGGAAGTTTTCTGTCATTATTTCTTCAAATAGGTTTTCAATATCTTGCTCTCTCTCATCTTCTGGCACTCCTATAATTCTGATGTTGGTACGCTTGAAGCTGTCCCAGAGGCTCCTTACACTATCCTCGCATTTTTGGATTCTTTTTTCATTCCACCCCTCCGGTTGGGTGTTTCTTGCTTCCTCGCATTTCAAATCATTGACTTGATTCTTGCGCTCCTCTGGTCTGCTGTCGGGAGTCTGTATAATATTCGTTATTTCAGTCCGTGTATGCTTAATTTCTAGTTGGTTCCCCAATATAACATCGAGGGTCTCATTAGTTTTCTTGTAGATCTCATTAAGTTTATCAACGGCTTCTAAACAGTTCTTGAGAGACCTTAAAAGTGTGGTTCTGAACTCTATATCTTCCATTGACAATTTTGTCCTGTTTCTTTGTCTCCGCATTTTGTTATGCTTCCTTGGTGCACCCCCTAGTGGTCTTTGTTCGCAGTCTTATAGTTAAACCTTGATTGTTGTAGCTAATACCAGGGAGGGTTTGACCTCCAGGCCAAGTGGCTATCAGAATCAGCTTTTTCTGCAGTGAGAGAACTTCTGTCCTCTAGGGAGGTGCTAATCTAGCCTTTGCCTGAGGCTATCCGGCAAATGCCTCTGTGCAGGGCTTGGGCAGGGCGGGTCGCACAGGATCAACAGGGTGGGCCGGAGAGAGCAGTTATGGCGGCTCTCAGTCCTGTCCCCAGGGGCTCTGCCTCTCTGAGTCCCAGCACCGGCTGCAAAGCTCGGAGAGAAAGCTGCACTCGCTCTGACCGAAGCCAGACAGTCCCGCTTCTCCCGTTTGAGTCTGGGTCCCTAAAGACTCGCCTGTATCTGGAGCTCAGAGTCTGCGACTCCCTCCCGATTGAAAATGATTGAAAACGCCAACCGCGCCCTCCGCCGCCAGCCCGCTCCACGTACTCCACACCTCAGAATTTGACTTCAGCACTGCGCCTCCTCTGAGTGTCCGTATGCGTTTCTCTTTCCTCCTAGTTGTAGGACTTCCACTCAGCCAGCGTTCCTGTGGTTCTGGGTGATGTCCGTTCCGTTTTTTAGTTTCACTTTTGAAGTAGTTGTTCAAGGCAGCAAACTCCGGCGTTAACCTATGCCGCCATCTTGGTTCTCCAAGAAAAAATATTTTAATTGTATAATAATTTTACATACAAAAAGATATGTAGCATGAATGTAAATTTTTATGCTTACTGATAAAATGAGTACCTGTGAACTCACCGCCTAACTTAAGAATGAGGCAATAGCCCTGACTGGTTTGGCTCAGTGGATAGAGCATTGGCCTGTGAACTGAAAGGTCCCAGGTTTGATTCTGGTCAAGGGCATGTACCTTGGTTGCAGGCACATCCCCAGTGGGGGGTATGCAGGAGGCAGCTGATCAATGTTTCTCTCTCATTGATGTTTCTAACTCTCTATCCCTCTCCCTTCTTCTCTGTAAAATAATCAATAAAATATATTTGTTAAAAAAGAATGAGGCAATAATATTTTTGTATCAAACAATGTTCAACTTATAAATATTTTTTCACAGATCATGCTTTTGTTGTATCTCAAAAGTCATCACTCAGTTCAGGTTGACCCAGTTGTTCTTTTATGTTACCTTCTAGCTAGAACAAGCATGTCAAACTCAAAGGCTAACACGGGCCAAATAGACAAAGTTTAAGTTTATGTGGGCCACAAAAAAGCAAAAGCTTCAATTTTCATAGAAACATAGGTTTATTTTGATAGAGACATGCTGAATACAAAGGGCTGAAATAAATGAGTAATCGTTAACATAAAATAATAGAATATTTTAATAAAAATTAATATTGTTTCTTGAACATTAACTTACTAGACACTGAATAACTGCACAAATTAATAAGTATAACACAAATAAACCTATTTTTCTTGTTCTCCGAAAGCGGACTTCCTGTTGTGCACACCAAACAAGTCAGTCTAAGAGTAATGGCATGGCAATCGGCCGCTAAAATATTTGCTGCTAGTATTAGTGGAGAGAAATGGTGTGCCTACACGTAAGGCGCGCAAGGGAAATTGCCGGGGTCCTGCCCCAGCAGGTCCAGGGGTCCCCAAAGGTGTGGATGGAGTCGGTGAAGAAGGAATGACACAGAGACAGCATTCAGTTGATCAGCAGCCTAGCCAGGATCTCTAGCCAGGATCTCCAGCCAAGTTCTGGTCTGGATCTCCAGCGAAGTTCTGCTTAGGATCTCCAGCCAGGTTCTGTGTCCATGTTCTCTTGCTAGGTTCTCCAGGTTCTCCAGGTTCTCCAGCCAGGTTCTGTAGCCAAGTTCCCTCGCTAGGTTCTCCAGCCAGGTTCTGTCCAGGTTCTCCTGCCAGGTTCAGTTACCAGGTTCTAGTCAGGTTCTCTTGCCAATTTCTGTAGTCAGGTTCAGTCCAGGATCTTTTGCCATGTTCTCTCGCTAGGTTCTGTCTCTAGGTTCTGAGGCCAGTTTCTGTCCAGGATCTTTTGCCATGTTCTCTCCAGCGAAGTTCTTCTGTCTCTAGAGAACGTTCTGTGTAGGTTCTGTGCCTAGGTTCTGTCTCTCTTGGTTCTGTCTTCTTACATCTGTATTTATACCAGTTGATTCCAATCATATCAATCTCTATTCCAAAGGTTAGGGAGTTTCTTATCTCCATTCCAGGGAGTAAAGATTATGTAGCTTAAGCATTATTGTTCGTAGTTAAAGTGATTAATTACCCACCTGGCACTTAGTTAAGAGGTTTTATTCCCTCCCTAACTTCAGGGGGAAATCCCTACCTGGGGAAACAACCTTTCTCAGAGACCTTGGTTAAAACACATAGTGCCAAGAAGGTGAGCAAACATATTAAGAACAGTATGCCATATATGCCAGGTCCCTTGAAACAGCAAGCATGGACCGGCTCCCGGCAGGAAATGAATGCAACATGATTATTGTAATCAGTCATTAGTGAACATTGTAGTTCGTTATTAATAATTATGTATAACAGGACCTTGTAAAAATTAAGCTATGAAATTTTTATTAAAATATTTCTTATATACCGTTATATTGGCTGGGCTGCAAAAATATTCATTGTGGGCCATATTGCAGCCCACGAGTATGATATGCGTGTTCTAGAAATTTTATGGGTTTGTGTTTTACAGTTAGGCCTATGATTCCTTTTGAATTAATGTTTGTGAAAAACGGAAATCTGTGTTCCAGATTTATTTATAGTTTGCATGTGGGTATCCAGTTCTAGCACCATGAAGAGAATACCTTTGTA
This sequence comes from Myotis myotis, assembly GCF_014108235.1. Classification (NCBI taxonomy): domain Eukaryota; kingdom Metazoa; phylum Chordata; class Mammalia; order Chiroptera; family Vespertilionidae; genus Myotis; species Myotis myotis. The sequence continues at coordinate 76,186,049 of NW_023416324.1, forward strand.
ATTTTATTTTATTTTTTAAAATACATTTTTATTGATATCAGAGAAAGGAAGAGGGAGAGAGAGATAGAAACATCCATGATGAGAGAGAATCATGGATCGGCTGCCTCCTGCAAGTCCCCCACTGGGGATCCCGCCCACAACCCGGACATGTGCCCTTGACCGGAATCGAACCTGAGACCTTTCAGTTCTCAGGCCGACGCTCTATCCACTGAGACAAATTGGCTAGGGCAATACCTTTGTAATTTTAATTTAAGAAGCTAAATAAAGGATGGAAAGGTCCTAAAGAAGATTTTAAGAGTTGAGTGGCTACTTCCAGAAAATATTTAATGGAATATTGTTTTACGGTCTCTGCTCTTTAATTAATTGCTGAAAAGACTATTTTAGCACCATTTGTTAAAAAGGCTATTCTTCATTGAATTGCCTTTGCTCCTTTCTCAAAGATCAGTTGACTATATTTTTGTGGATCTATTCCTGGACTCTCTATTGTGTTTCTCAGAATATTTGTCTATTCTTTCACCAGTGCCATACTGACTTGGTCACTATAGCTTTATAGGAAGTCTTCCTGTTGGGTAGTGTCAGTCTTTCAACTTTATTCTTCAGTATTGTGTTGGCTTCCGTGTGGATTTTCCCTTTCCATATACACTTTAGAATTAGTTTGTTGATATCCACAAAATAGCTTGCTTAGATTTTAACTGGGATTGAGTTGAATCTATAGATCAAATTGAGAAGAACTGACATCTTAACAATATTAATTTGTTTTTAATTTCTTTTTATCTATGAATGTGAAATAACTTTCATTTTTATACAAACCTTTGATTTATTTCATCAGGGCTTTGTAGTTTTTCTCATGTAGTCCTATATCCTATGTAATAATAGACAAACATGGTATTTAACCGTACCTCCGACACGCTTCCTATTGGCTAATCAGGGTGATATGCAAATTAACTGCCAACCAAGATGGCGGCCGGCAGCCAGGCAGCTGAAGCAAACAGGAGGCTTGCTTGCTCCAGTGATGGAGGAAGCCAAGGTTCCCCGCCTGCCACTGCTGGGCTCTGAGCTTGCACTCTAAGAAACAATGTTGCAATTATAGAAGCAAAACAAACCCCATGCTTCCAGCCAGCCGGCCGAGCTGGAGTTGCAACAGTGTTTCATTTATAGAAGCCAAACAAACCCAGATTCCTGCTTTCAGCAGCCGAGGTCTCAGAGCTGGAGCCGAGCCTCAGAGCTAAAGCCGGCTCTCAGTTCCAGTGACAGCCATAGAAGGTAAATAAATCCCAGAATAAAAAGAAAGAAAGAAAGAAAGAAAGAAAGAAAGAAAGAAAGAAAGAAAGAAAGAAAGAAAGAAAGAAAGAAAGAAAGGAGAGGTTGGGAGCTTCAGTCACCCACCAGCCTGAAAACAGCCCTCAGCCCCACACCCAGACTGGCCAGGGACCCCAGTGGGGACCCCCACCCTGAAGGGGGTGTGACCAGCTGCAAACAGCCATCATCCCCTCATCCAGGCTGGCCAGGCACCCAAGCGGGACCCCCACCCTGATCCAGGACACCCTTCAGGGCAAACCAGCTGGCCCCCACCCATGCACCAGGCCTCTATCCTATATAGTTAAAGGGTAATAATATGCCTCCCAGCACCAGGATCAGCGGAGCCATGAAGCCTCACGCCCTGGGATCAGCAGAGCCTCCCAGCACCGGGATCAGTGGAGCAGTGAGGCCTCCTGGCCCCTGGAGCAGTGCCCAAACCCCCTGATTGCCCTGTGGCTCTGTGTGTGACAGGGGGTGGGGCCACAACCTCTCCATCTGCCCTGCTCTGTTCGTGATAGGGGAAGGCGCCCCAACCCCCTGATCAGCCCTGCTCTGTGCCTGATAGGGGGGAGCTCCCCAACCCCCTGATCAGCCCTGCTCTGTGTGTGACAGGGTGCGGCACCCCAGCCCCCCCATGGGCCCTGCTCTGTGTGTGATGAGGTGGAGCCGCAACCTCCCCATCGGCCCTACCCTGAGTGTGACAAGGGGGAGTGCCCCAACCCCCTGATCTGCCCTGCTCTGTGAGTGACAGGGGGCGGCGCCCCAACCCCCTGATCCGCCTTGCTCTGTGTGTGGCAGGGGGCGGTGCCCCAACTCCCCTATCGGCCCTACTCTGTGCGTGACAAGGTATGGAGCCCCAACACCCCTGATGGGGCGTGACAGGATGGAGCTCCCCAACCCCCTGATCGACACTGCTCTGTGTGTGGCAGGGTATGGAGCCCCAACCCCCCTGATGGGCCCTGCTCTGTGTGTAACAGGGGATGGCGCCCCAACCCCCTGATCAGCCTTGTTCTGTGCGTGACAGGGGGTGGCGCCCCAACCCCCAATCGGCCCTACCCTGAGCGTGACTGGGGGTGGCATCACAACCTCCCGATCCGCCCTGCTCTGTGTATGACAGGGGGCAGCGCCCCAACTCCCCAATCGGCCCTGCTCTGAGCCCGACCAGGGGCTGCACCTAGGGATTGGGCCTGCCCTCTGCCACCCGGGAGCGGGCCTAAGCCAGCAGGTTGTTATCTCCCAAGGGGTCCCAGACTGTGAGAGGGCACAAGTGGGGCTGAGGGACCCCCCCCACCACCACCAGTGCACAAATTTTTGTGCACCGGGCCTCTAATATATAATATATATATATATTTTTAGAGGCCTGGTGCATGAATTTTCATGCACGGGAAGGGGGGGGGGTCCTTCAGCCTGGCCTGCCCCCTCTCACAGTCCAGGAGCCCTCAGGGGATGTTCTACTGACGGCTTAGGCATTCTGGCCTCCCTCTGAGGGAGGCAACCGGGCCGATCAGGGGAAGGCACTGCCCCCATCACCCTGCTGCTTCTGCCACTACCAGCCCTCTCAGCCATTGCGGCTCCTGGCCTTCCTCAGCCCTCACAGCCAGTGCGGCTTTGTCTGGAAGGATGTCTGGAAGATGTTTGGTCTATTGGTCTAATTAGCATATTACCCTTTCATTAAAATAGATTGTTTGGGTATTTTTTTTTTAATATATTTTATTGATGTTTTACAGAGAGGAAGGGAAAGGGATAGAAAGTTAGAAACATTGATGAGAGAGAAACATCAATTCAGCTGCCTCCTACACACTCCCTACTGGCAATGTACCTGCAACCAAGGTATATGCCCTTGACTGGAATCGAACCTGGGACCCTTCGGTCTGCAGGCCAACGCTCTATCCACTGAGCCAAACTGGTTAGGGCGATTGTTTGGTTTATACCTCAGTATTTTCTTTTCTTGGTACTAGTGTAAATGCTGGTGTGTTTTTCATTTTAAATTTTTTATTTCTAGTATAAAGGAATATAATTAATGCTTGTATCTGGACTATGTATCTTGCAATACCGCTATAATCACTTACTCATTCTAGGGGGCTTTTTGTAGAGTCTTTGGAATTTTTACATAAACAATCATGTCATCATCAAAGAAGGAGAGTTTTATTTCTTCCTTGACAATCAGTACACTTTTATTTACTTTTCTTGTCTTCTTGTGTTACCCAGTATGTTGTTAAATGGGAGTGGTGAGAGGGATATCCTTGTCTTGTTTTGGTGTTTTAGTGGGGAAGCATCTAGTTTCTCACCATTAAGTATTATGTTAGCTGTAGGGTTTTTGTAGGAAGTTCTTTATCAAGTTGGGGAAGTATTGCTCCATTTCTTTTGTTGTTGTTTTGTTAATCCTCACTCAAAGATATTTTTTCCATTGATTTTTAGAGAGAATGGAAGGGAGGAATGGGAGGGAGGGAGAAGGAGGAAAGGAGAGAGAGATAGGAAGGTAGAAAAAGAGAGAAAGAGAGAGAAAGAAAGAAAAAAAGATCAACGTGAGAGAGACACATTGATCGGTTGCCTCCCACATTCGCCCAGACAAAGGGCGAGGCATGGAATCTGCAACCCAGGTACATGCCCTTGACCAGGAATTGAACCCTCGACCCCTTCCTCCACGGGCAGACATTCTAACCACTTAGCAACACTGGCCCGGGCAGTTTTGCTCCATTTTTTGTTTTTATCATGAAGAGGTGTTAGATTTTGTTAAATGTTTTTTTCAGCATTTACTGATATGATCTTTCTTTTTTTTCATGCTATAATTTTGTTTTGTTTTGTTTTTATTGTTTACACTATTACATATGTCTTTTTTTTCCCGGTTGATTCCCGCCCCCATCCACTCCCACCCCCGAGGACAAGCCCCCACCACCCCAGTGTCTGTGTCCATTGGTTATGCTAATGTGCATGCATAAAAGTCCTTTGGTTGATCTCTATCACTCTCTCCCCTCCCCTGCCCCTTGTCTCTGGATCTATTTTTGTTCATCCCACATATGAGTGAGATCATGTGATATTTATCTTTCTCCTACCGGCTTATTTTGCTTAGCATATGCTCTCCAGTTCCATCCATGCTATTGCAAATGGTAAAAGTTCCTTTTTTTTATATAACAGCATAGTATTCCATTGTGTAGATGTACCACTCATCTGCTTATGGGCACTTAGGCTGTTTCCAAATCTTAGCTATTGTAAATTGTGCTGCTATGAACATAGGGGTGCATATATCCTTTCTGATTGGTTTTTCTGGTCTCTTGGGACATATTGCTAGAAATGGGATCACTGGGTCAAATGGGAGTTCCATTTTTAGTTTTTTGAGGAAACTCCATAGTGTTCTCCACAGTGGCTGCACCAGTCTGCATTCCCACCAACAGTGCACAAGTGTTCCTTTTTCTCCACATCCTCGCCAGCACTTGTCGTTTGTTGATTTGTTGATGATAGCCATTCTGACAGGTGTGAGATGGTACCTCATGTTGTTTTGATTTGCATCTTTCGGATGATTAGTGACTTTGAGCATGTTTTCATATGTCTCTCGGCCTTCTCCATGTCCTCTTTCAAAAAGTGTCTGGTTAGGTCCTTTGCCCATTTTTTGATTGGATTGTTTATCTTCCTTTTGTTAAGTTGTATGAGCTCTCTCTAAATTTTGGAGATTAAGCCCTTATCTGAAATAGCATTGGCAAATATGTCAATATTTGGCAAAAAAAATATGTCAGTAGCATTGGCAAAAAAGCCCCATGCAGTGGGCTTTCTTGTTGTTTTGTTGATGGTTTCTTTTGCTGTGCAGAAACTTTTTATTTTGATGTAGTCCCATTTGTTTATTTTCTCCTTAGTTTCCATTGCCCTAGGAGCTGTATTAGTAAAGATATAAGCTACTACATATGTCTGATATTTTGCTGCCTATGGAGTCTTCTAAGGTTTTTATGGTTTCCCATCTTACATTCAAGTCCTGTAGCCATTTTGAGTTTATTTTTGTGTATGGTATAAGTTCGTGATCTACTTTCATTGTTTTGCATGTATCTGACCAAATTTCCCAGCACCATTTATTGAAGAGACTGCCATGACTCCATTTTATGCTCTTACCTCCTTTGTCAAATATTAATTGAGCATAATGGCTTGGGTCTATTTCTGGGTTCTCTATTCCATTCCATTGGTCTATATGTCTGTTCTTGTGCCAGTACCAGGCAGTTTTGAGAACTGTGGCTTTGTAATACAGCTTGATATCTGGTATTGTGATCCCTCCAACTTTGTTCTTCTTTCTTAAGATTGCTGTGGCTATTCAGGGTCTTTTTTAATTTCAGGTGAATTTTTGGAGAGTTTGTTCTAGGTCTGTGAAATATGCCATTGGTATTTTAATGGGGATTGCCTTGAATCTATAAATTGCTTTGGGTAGTATGGACATTTTAATGATGTTTATTCTACCAATCCATGAACATGGTATGTTTTTCCATTTGTTTATGTCTTCTTCTATCTCTTTTTTCAATGTCCTGTAGTTTTCAGAGTACAGGTCTTTTACCTCCTTAGTTAAGTTTATTCCTAGATATCTTAATTTTTTTGGTTGCAATGGTAAACGGGATTTTTTTTTAAGTTTCTCTTTCTGTGAGTTCATTATTGGTGTGTAAAAAGCCATAGATTTCTAGGTATTAATTTTGTATCCTGCTACACTGCCGAATTCATTTATTAAGTCCAGCAGTTTTTTGATGAAGTCTTGGGGGTTTTCTCTGAACGGTATCATGTCATCTGTGAATAATTACAGTTTTATTTCTTCTTTTCCAACTTGGATGCCTTTTATTGCTTCTTCTTGTCTGATTGCTATGGCTATTACTATATCTAACAGGAGTGGTGAAAGTGGGCATCCCTGTCTTGTTCCTATTCTTAGGGAAAATGAATTTAGTTTTTGTCCACTAGGTATGATGTTAGCTGTACGTTTTTCATATAAGGCTTTTATTATGTTGAGGTATGATCCCTCTATTCCCACTTTGCTGAGAGTTTTCATCAAGAAAGGGTGTTGTATTTTGTCAAATGCTTTTTCTGCATCGATTGGTATGATTATGTGATTCTTATCTCTCAGTTTGTTTATGTGATGTATCACGTTTATTGATTTGCGGATATTGTACCATCCTTGCATCCCCGGAATAAATACCACTTGGTCATGGTGTATGATCTTTCTAATGTAATGCTGGATCCTATTTGCTAGAATTTTACTGAGGATTTTAGGATATATGTTCATCAAGGATATTGGCCTGTAGTTCTCTTTCTTTGTGGTGTCTTTATCTGGTTTTGGGATTAGGGTAATGCTGGCTTCATAGAAAGAGCTTGGAAGTGTGCCTTCCTCTTGAATATTTTGGAATAGTCTGAGGAGGAGAGGTTTTAGTTCTTCTTTGAATGCTTGGTAGAACTCCCTTGTAAAGCCATCCGAACCAGGGCTTTTGTTTGGTGGAAGATTTTTGATTACTGCTTCATTTCCTTCGGTAGTTAATGGCTTATTCAGGTTTTTTTATTCTTCCTGATTGAGTTTTGGGAGCTTGTATTTTTCTAAGAATATGTCCATTTCATCTAGGTTGTCCAGTCCAATTTGTTGGAATAGAGTTGTTCATAGTATTTTTTCATAATACTTTTTTTTTTTTTTTTTTTTAGGGCAAGACATACATTCTTTTTTTATTTTTATTTTTTAAATTTTTTTAAAAATTTTGTTTTATTGCATAAAGTATTACAAAGAGTATTATATATGTCTCCTTTTTTTCCCCTTCTTGACATTCCCCCAGCCTCCCCTATCCCCCAGTGTCTTATGTCCATTGGTTATGCTTATATGCATGCATACAAGTCCTTCGGTTGATCTCTCATAATCCTTTGTATTTCTGTGGGGTCAGTTGTTACTTCACCTCTTTCATTTCTGATTTTGTTGATTTGGGTCCTCTCTCTTTGCTTCTTGGTGAGCCTGGCTAGAGGTTCATCAATCTTGTTTGTCCTTTCAAAAACCAGCTATTGGTTTTATTGATCTTTTGTATTTTTTTTTTTTGTCTCTGTGTTGTTTATTTCCTCTCTGATTTTTATTATTTCCTTCCTTCTGCTTATGCTGGGCTTTTCTTGTTGCTCTCTTTCTAATTCTTTGAGTTGGAGAGTTAGACAATTTATTACCATTTTTTTCTTGTTTTTTGAGGTAGGCCTGTAGAACTATGAACTTCCCTCTCAAGACTGCTTTCACTGTGTTCCATAGGTTTTGGAATGTTGTGTTTTCATTGGCATTTGTTACCAGTTTGCTTTTTATTTCTTCTTTGATCTCTTTGGTAACCCAGTCATTATTTAATAGCATGCTCTTTAGCCTCCAATGTTTGATTTTTTTTTATTATTGTTTTTACTGTAGTTGATTGCTAATTTTATGCCATTGTGGTCTGAGAAGATGCTTGAAATGATTTCTATCTTCTTGAATTTGAAGAGACTTTGCCTGTGTCTCAATATGTGGTCTATCTTTGAAAATGACCCGTGTGCACTTGAGAAGAATGTATATTCTGTAGCTTTGGGGTGAAATGTTCTGAAGATGTCAATTAAGTCCATTTGATCTAGTGAGTCATTTAGGATTGATGTTTCTTTGCTGGTTTTTTGTTTGGGATTTTTCCAGTGGTGTCAATGGGGTATTAAAGTCCCCTACTATGACTGTGTTGTTGTCGATCTCTCCCTTGGTATCTTCCAGAAGTTTTTTTTATGTATTTGGGTGCTCCTATATTGGGTGCACATATGTTTTCCAGAGTTCTATCCTCTTGTTGAATTGCTTCCTTTAGTATTATGAAGTGGCTTTCCTTATCTCTTGTTATGGCCTTCACTTTGAGGTCTAATTTGTCAGATATAATTATTGCTACCCCAACTTTTTTTTAATTTCCATTCACCAGAAAAAATTTTTCCATCCCTTCACTGTCAGTCTGTGTGAGTCCTTTGTTCTGAGGTGGGTCTTTTGTATACAGCAGATATATGGGTCATGTTTTCTCATCCATTCAGCTACCCTATGTCTTTTGATTGGAGCATTTAATTCATTTACACTTAAGGTTATTATTGATAGATTCCTGTTTGTTGTCATTTTTATTCTTTATGCCTGTTTTCCTTCTTCCCTTCCTGTTTCTTCTTTTTACAGCAGTCCCTTTAGCATTTCTTGCATTGCTGGTTTGGTAGTAATAAACTCCCTTGCCCTAACCAGTTTGGCTCAGTGGAAAGAGCGTCGGCCTGTGGACTGAAGGGTCCCTGGTTCGATTCCGGTCAAGGGCATGTACCTTGGTTGCGGGCACATCCCCAGTAGGGGGTGTGCAGGAGGCAGCTGATTGATGTTTCTCTCTCATTGATGTTTCTAACTCTCTATCCCTCTTCCTTCCTCTCTGTAAAAAATCAATAAAATATATTTAAAAAAATAAAAGTAAATGTAAATAAACTCCCTTAGTCCTTTTTTGTCTGTGAAGCTCCTGATTTCACCTTCAATTTTTAATGATAGCCTTGCTGGGTATAGTATTCTTGGATTCAGTCCCTTGCTTTGCATCACTTTGTATATTTCATTCTATTCCCTTCTGTCCTGATGTGTTTCTGTTGAGAAATCAGTTGATAGACTAATGGGAAATCCCTTGTAGGTAACTTTCTGTCTCTTTCGCAGCCTTTAAGATTCTTACTTTGTCGTTGGTGTGAGCCAATTTAATTATGATGTGTCTTTGTGTCGGTTGACATGATTTTTCTCCTTTAACTTGTTGATGTTATGGATAACATTAATTGATTGTCAAATGTTGATCTAAGCTTGAGTACTAGAATAAATCCCACTTGGTTGTGGTGTAGAATTCTTTCTATACTTTAATGGATTTGATTTGCTAATATTGTGTTGAGGGTTTTTGCATCTATGTTCATGAGGGATATTGGTCTCTAGTTTTCCAGTTATGTAAATCTTTGTCTGGTTTTGGTATTAGAGTAATGCTGGCCTCATAGCATGAGTTGGGAAGCATTCCCTCTGCTTCCATTTTCTGGCAAAGATTGTAGACAATTAGTGTAATTTATTTATTAAATGTTTGATATAATTCACTAGTGAAACCATCTGTGCCTGTTGCTTTCTGTTTTGGAAGGTTACCAATTATTGACTCAATATCTGTAATGCATATAGGCCTATTCAGATAATCTTTTTTTCCTCGTGTGAGTTTTTGGTGTCTTAAGGAATTGGTGCATTTCATCTAGGTTATCAAATTTGTAAGCATTTAATTTTCACCATATTCCTTTAGTATCCCTTTTTCTTATTTAACTTGGCTAAAAGTTTATCAATTTTATTGTTCTTTTAAAGGATCCAGCTTTTGTTTTTGTTCATTCCTCTGAGTTCCTTTTCCAATTTCTTGATTTCTGCTCTAATTGTTATTTCTTTTCTTCTGCTTACTTTGCATTTAATTTGCTCTTCTTTTTGTAGTTTTGTAAGATGGAAACTTAGATTACTTATTATAGATCTTTCTTCCTTTCTGATATATGCATACAATGCTATAAGTTTCCCTCTAAGTTCTGATTTTGCCGCATCCACACATTTTGGTAAGTTGTATTTTCATTTTAATTAATTAATGATTTAATTAATTTTTATCCTCACCTGGGGATATGGTTTTCTCTTACTGATTTTTTAGAAAGGGAGGGATAAAGGAAGGGAGGGAGGGAGGGAGAGAGAGAGAGAGAAGAGAGAAAGAAACAGAGAAACATCGACTTGAGAAAACTGATCGTTGCCTCCCATATGGGCCCCAACTGAGGATGGAACCTGCAACCTAGATATGTATGCTGACCAGGAATCGAACCTGAAAGCTTTTTGTATATAGGACGACACTCTAACCAACTGAGCCACCCGACCAGGGAAGTCATTTTAATTTATTTTAAAATATTTTTAAATTCATCTTGAAATTTATTTTGATTCATATGTTTAGAAGTGTGTTGTTTACTCTCCACCTTTTTTGAGGGTTTCCAGCTCTCTTTCTCTTACGATTTGTAGTTTAATTCCATTGTGATCTGAGAGCATACTTCCTATAATTTTTATTCTCTCAAATTAAGGTACATTTTGTGGCCCAGAAAGTGGTCTATCTTGGTGAGCCTGCTGTTGTTAGATGAAATTTTCTATATATGTCAGTTAGATTTAAATTATTGGTGGCACTGCTGAGTTCAGCTATATCCTTACTGATTTTTTTATGGCAAATCTATTACTGTTAAAGTATTGAAGTCTCCAACTATAATAGTGGGTTTGTCTATATCTCCTTTCAGTTCTATCAGTTATGGCCTGATGTATTTTGACATTCTGCTATTGGGCATATGCACTGCAAGTGTGGATTGTTCTACTTCTTGGAGTGTTGACCCCTTTATCATTTGTAATGCTCCTCTTTATCCCTGATAACTTTCCTGGCTCTGAAGTCTGCTCTATCTGAAATCCACGTAGTTACTCGTACTTTGTATTGATTCGTGTTGGCATGGTATATCTTTCTCCATCCCTTTACTTTTAATCCATTTGTCTTTATATTTAAAGTGGGTTTCTTAAGTGACTATTGACACTTAAAGTGGTTATTGGTAATAGTTGGATCAATATCTTCCATATTTGTTACTGTTGTCTATTTGTTGCCCTTGTTCTTATTTTTCTCTCTCTCGTCTGGCTTTAACTGAGCATTTTGCTCCATTATTTTCTCCTCTCATACTTTTAAAAAAAAGTTTAAAAATGTAAAATACAGTTTAGATGTGATATTACTTTGAATTAGTTTCAAGTGTACAACATTGTTAAACAATCATATACTTTATAAAGTATTCCCCTGATACTTCCACTATCCGCCTGGCATCAGACAGAGTTATTACAATATTATTGACTATATTTCCTATGCTATACTTGACATCCCCATGACTATTGTGTAGATGGGTAATTACCCATCTGTACCTCTCAATCCCTTCACTTTTTAAAAATTTTTTATTATTTTATTGTTTAAAGTATTACAGATGGTAGTACATATGTCTTCTTTTTTTTCCCCCATTGACATTCCCCCAGCCTCCTCTACCCCCCGGCACATGCAAAGCCCCCCCCCCCCATGTCTTATGTCCATTGGTTATGCTTATATACATGCGTACAAGTCCTTCGGTTGATCTCTTACATCCTCCCCCAACACTCCCCAGCCTTCCCACTGTAATTTGACAGTCTGTTCAATGCTTCTCTGCCTCTGTATGTATCTTTTTGTTCATCAGGTTATAATGTTCTTTATTATCCATAAATGAGTGAGATCATGTGGTGTTTTTCTTTCACTTCCTGGCTTATTTCACTTAGCATAATGCTCTCCAGTTCCATCTATGCTGCTGCACATGGTAAGAATTCCTTCTTTTTTATAGCAGCATAGTATTCTGTTGTGTAGATGTACCACAGTTTTCTAATCCATTCATCTGTTGATGGGCATTTAGGCTGTTTCCAAATCTTGGCTATTGTAAATTGTGCTGCTATGAACATAGAGGTGCACATATCCTTTCTGATTGGTGTTTCTGTTTTCTTGGGATATATTCCTAGAAGTGGTATTACTGGGTCAAATGGGAGTTCCATTTTTAAATTTTTGAGGAAACGCCATACTGTTTTCCACAGTGACTGCACCAGTCTGCATTCCCACCAGCAGTGAAGGAGGGTTCCTTTTTCTCCACATCCTCTCCAACACTTGTCGTTTGTTGATTTGTTGATGATAGCCATTCTGACAGGTGTGAGATAGTACCTCATTGTAGTTTTGATTTGCATCTCTCAGATGATTAGTGACTTTGAGCATGTTTTCATGTGTCTCTTGGCTTTCTTAGTGTCCTCTTTCGAAAAGAGTCTATTTAGGTCCTTTGCCTTTTTTTTTTTAATATATTTTATTGATTTTTTACAGAGAAGAAGGGAGAGGGATAGAGAGTTAGAAACATCGATGAGAGAGATCGACCAGCTGCCTCCTGCACGCCCCCCAGTGGGGATGTACCCGCAACCAAGGTACATGCCCTTGACTGGAATGGAACCTGGGACCCTTGAGTCCGCAGGCCGGCGCTCTATCCACTGAGCCAAACCGGTTCAGCCCTTTGCCCATTTTTTTATTGGATTGTTTATTTTCCTTTTGTTGACTTGTATGAGTTCCCTGTAAATGTTGGAGACTAAACCCTTAACAGAGATAACATTGGCAAATATATTCTCCCATGCAGTGGGCTTTTTTGTTGTTTTGTTGATGGTTTCTTTGGCTGTGCAGAAGCTTTTTATTTTGATGTAGTCCCATTTGTTTATTTTCTCCTTGGTCTCTCTTGCTCTAGGATCTGTGTCTATAAAGATAGTGCTACAGCCGAACCGGTTTGGCTCAGTGGATAGAGCGTCGGCCTGCAGACTGAAAGGTCCCGGGTTTGATTCCGGTCAAGGGCATGTACCTTGGTTGCGGGCACATCCCCAGTGGGGGGCGTGCAGGAGGCAGCTGATCGATCTCTCTCATCGATGTTTCTAGCTCTCTATCCCTCTCCCTTCTTCTCTGTAAGAAATCAATAAAATATATTTAAAAAAAAAGATAGTGCTATGACATATGTCTGCAATTTTGCTGCCTATGGAGTCTTGTAAGAATTTTATGGTTTCCCGTCTTACATTCAAGTCCTTTAGGCATTTTGAGTTTGTTTTTATGTATGGTGTAAGTTGGTGATCTAGTTTCATTTTTTTTTTTTTTTTTTTTGCATGTGTCTGACCAAATTCCCAGCACCATTTATTAAAGGGGCTGTTTTGACTGCATTGTATGCTCTTGCCTCCTTTGTCGAATATTAATTGAGTATAATGGCCTGGCTCAATTTCTGGGTCCTCTATTCTGTTCCATTGGTCTATATGTCTGTTCTTGTGCCAGTACCAGGCAGTTTTGAGAACCGTGGCTTGTTAATACAGCTTGATGTCTGGTATTGTGATCCCTCCAACTTTGTTCTTCTATCTCAGGATAGCTGTGGCTAGTCGGGATCTTTTTTTATTCCAGATGAATTTTTGGAAAGTTTGTTCTAGATCTTTGAAATATGCCATTGGTATTTTAATAGGTATTGCATTGAATCTATAGATTGCTTTGGGTAGTATGGACATTTTAATGATGTTGATTCTACCATTCCACGAACATGGCATGTTCTTCCATTTGTTTATGTCTTCCTCTATCTCTTTTTTCAATGTCCTGAAATTTTCTGAGTACAGGTCTTTTACCTCTTTGGTTAAGTTTATTCCTAGGTATCTTAATTTTTTTGGTGCAATGGTAAATGGGGTTGTTTTTTTCATTTATCTTTCTGTGAGTTCATTATTGGTGTATAAAAAGGCTATAGATTTCTGAGTGTTAATTTTGTATCCTACTACATTGCCAAATTCATTTATTAGGTCTAGTAGTTTTTTGAGGGAGTCTTTGGGGTTTTCTATGTATAATATCATGTCGTCTGCAAATAAGGGCAGTTTTACTTCTTCTTTCCCAATTTGGATGCCTTTTATTTTTCTTCTTGTCTGATCACTATAGCTAGTACTTCCAGTACTATGTCTAACAGGAGTGGTGAAAGTAGGCATCCTTGTCTTGTTCCTGTTCTTAGGGGAAATGGATTTAGTTTTTGCCCATTGAGTATGATGTTGGCTGTGGATTTGTCATATATGGCTTTTATTATGTTGAGGTATGATCCCTCTATTCCCACTTTGCTGATAGTTTTTATCAAGAAGAGTGTTGGATTTTCCCTTCACCTTTTTCACCCATTCTCCCCAACCCCTTTCCTCTTGCAACCATCTCTATATCTGTGAGTCTATTTCTTATTCTGCTTTATTAAAAAATTTGGTGGTTGCCATAGAGTTTACAGTACACATTACAACTAATCTAAGTCCATTTTTAAATAACACTATTTTGCTTCACATGTAATACAGGTATTTTATAATACATTATCAAAATTCCTCCCTCCATCCTTTATAACATTGCTGTCATTCATTTCACTTATCCATAAGCTATAATCATTTAATATGCTGTTGCCATTATTATTTTGTACAAACTGTTATATTAGCTCAATTATGAATAAGAAAAATAATATATTTTATTTTACCTTCATTTATTCCTTCTTTAATGTTCTTTTTTCATGTAGATCTGAGTTTCTGACCTATATCATTTTCCTTCTCTCTGAAGAACTTTTTAAAATATTTCTTGCAAGGCAGATCTGCTGGCAACAAGACCCTCAATGTTTATTTGCCCGAGAAAGTTGTTATTTCATTATCACTTTTGAAGGGTAATTTCTCTGCATATAGAAATCTAATTTGGTGGGGGGGGTTTTCTTTTAACGCTAAATATTTCATAGCACTCTTGCGAAGGAGAAATTCAGTATAATACTTACCTTTGCTCCTCTAAAGTGTCTCACCTCCCAGCTTCTTTTGAAGTTTCTTCTTTGTCTTTGATTTTCTGCAATTTGAATATATATATATATATATATATATATATATATATATATATATAGCCAGTGGCCTTAACGCAGTAACATCGTAGCGACCAATGACCGGACAGGGAACCACAGGGAACCGGGTGGGTGGTGGCGGTGGCCAGAGCGAAGCAGCCCGGGTCCTGAGTGGGTGCCTGGCGGCAGCTGGAACAAAACAACCTGGGTCCCAGGTGCCTGGCGGAGTTCAGAGAGAAGCAGCCTGGGTCCCAGGTGCCTGGTGGCAGCAGCCAGAGCAAAGCAGCCCCAGTTCCGGGTGCCTGGCAGTGGTGGCCAGAGTGAAGCAGCCGGGTTCCAGGTGTCCAGTGGTGGCTGGAGAGAAGCAGCCCGGTCCTGGGTGCCTGACAGTGGCTGGAACAAAACAGCCCCAGTCCGGGTGCCAGAAGGAAGCCCATGCTAGCAGCCGGATGAAGGAAGTTCTACTCTTGCACGAATCTTCATGCATCAGGCCTCTAGTGATATGATAATATGCCTAGGTGTAGATATATTTTTTTAATCCTCACCCAATGATTTTAGAGAAAGGGGAAAAGAGGCAAGGAAGAGAGAGAGAGAGAGAGAGAGAGAGAGAGAGAGAGAGAGAGAGAGAGAGAGAGAGAGAGAGAGAGAGAAGAGAGAAACATTGATGGTTGCCTCCAGGATGAGCACCAAATGGGGATTGAACCCACAACCTAGGTATGTGCCCTGACCAGGAATCAATCCCACAACCTTTCTGTGTATTGGGATGACACTCTAAACCAACTGAACCACATCGGCCAGGTCCCTAGGTGTAGCTGTTTCTATATTTATCCTTTTTGGTGTTCTGTGAGCTTCCTGGACCTGTTTGCCATTACTTTTGGAAAATTCTCAACCATTATTACTTAAAAATATATGTTTTTAGTTTCATGCTTTCTTTTCCTTCTGGTATTCACATTAAGCTCATGTTAAACCTTTTGTAATTTTCCTACTGTTCTAGGATACTCTGTTCCTTTCTCTCTCTCTCTCTCTCTCTCTCTCTCTCTCTCTCTCTCTTTTCTGATTATTTTTCAGTTTGGGAAGTTTCTATTTATATATCTTCAAGCTCACTGATTCTTCCCTCATCCATGTCAAATCTACTGGTGCATCCATTAAAGGCATCCTTCAATTCTGTTTCTATGTTTTTAATTTCTAGCATTTCCTTTCAATCCTTTCTGAGAGTTTCATCTTTCTGCTTACATTGCCCATCTGTTTTTGCATGAAATCCCCTTTATCCATAAGAGCCCTTAGCAGCTAATCACAGCTGAGATTCCCAGTCTCATCATTCTCAAACCCCTAAATTTGGTTCTGATGCTTGCTTTGTCTCTTCAAACTTTGCTTTTGTATTTTATCATGCTTGCAATTTGTTTTTTAGAAGAAGTCAGACATTATGCATGAGGTAAAAAAGAAATGAGGTAGACAGGCATTTAGTGTGAAGTTTTAGGTTTATCTGGCTAGGAGTTCATTTGTGTGTACCGACTCCTAGCAGTGTAGCTGTGGTATCCTTGGCTAAAATTTCTTATTGTGTGGCCCTGGCTGGTGTGCCTCAGTTGGCTGAGTGTCATCCCATACACCAGAAGGTGGCGGGTATGACACCCATGTTTCAAGCTTGATCCCTGGCAAATGTTTCTCTCTCTCACATTGATCTTTTTCTCCCTCCCTCTCCCTTCCTCTCTCTCCAAAAAAATCAATAAAACTTATTTTTAAAATTTTCCTATAGTGTGTTGCCTTTGGGTTTTCCTACCGACTCCCTTTTAAAAGAAAGTCTGAGGCTTTCAGGTTTTCCCACTCTAGCCCCCTATTATTATGCACAACCTATTGATGTGGTGCTAAGATATGGGAGAAGTAAAGCATGTATAATCCTATGATTAGCACTCAGCCCTTTAGTGTTGCTGGGCTGTGAACTTCACACGCTTCTTCGTTTGGTTTTCTTGTCTTTTGCCCCTTAGGCAGGACAGGAAGGCTAGAGAGGGCTGGAATCGGGTATTTCCTTTTCCCCACAGCATTTAGGCTCTGACAAAATCCACTGTTGATTAGGCTCTGGTAAAACAGTTTTCCTTGAGGGCAGACATTTGTTAAAGAGAACAGAATGCTCTGGGTATATTTTAAAACAGTTATTTCTCCCATCCCCCTGCCCAAAGCATGAGGGAAATTCACCCTGAGCACCTGGTGGGAATCCCGGAGGAAAAACTAGTCACAGTGTGAAGGCCTCTCCTGAGACTGGGGCCTTGGGAGGTTTTCTCTCTCAAGCTCGTCCAGGTACAGACCCCAACAGTTAGTCAACTACCCTTGAGGTCTCATACATGGTGCTGCTGCCACTTGCCGTTCCTGCTCTGGGTAAGCTCTGATTCCCTGTATGTGCCTTTCTCTCCAGTTTTCAGGGCAGTGTTTTGTCCTGGCCCTCAGTTCTCTGACGGATCTAAGGAGAGTTGTTGATTTCCACATTGTTCAGGGTTTTTCTTGCTGTGAGGACAGGAGTGACAACTTCCACAGTCCTTACACGTTGGATCTAAAACCACCCACCACCTTTTCCTGTACAACTCTGAACTAAAAGCAATTTTTGCGTTTTTAAAATGGTTGGGAAAAAATCAAAAGAAGAATATGATTTTATGGCTAGTAAAAGTTACATGAATAGCCAATTTTAAAATTCATATTTAAGTTTTATTGGAATACAGCCCTGCTCATTTATTTACATACTATTTATGGCTACTTTTGTGCTACAGAGGCAAGTTGAGAGAGTTTGACAGATAATTTAAGGCCCACAATGCCTAAAATATTTACTATCTGGCCCTTTGCATAAAACATTTCCAATTCCTACTCCTTTTCTCTTAATTTTTCTTTATACTTCCTATTGCTTTTTCTCTCTATGTTGAATTTTGGGTAATTTTGTCAGATTTACGTTCCAGTTTATTGTGATTCTTTTTTAGCTGTATCTAATCTGCCGATTTTCTGTCATTATTTTTTCTTCAGCAACTATGCTTTTAATTTTCAAAATTTTACTTTTTTAAATCTATGTGGCAGGTTTTGATCATCCCTGGTTGCTCATTTTTTGTGATACCACTTTTATTTTTTTAAGCATTTCATACATATTTGTCATATACTATATCTGATAATTCCATTATTTGAATCCTTTGCGGTCTACATCTGATGTTTGCTGCTTCTGCTATTAGTGCTGGTTTGTTTCCTTATGTATCTTATGATTGCGGGTTGTGAGCAGACCCAGTCTGTGGTCCTATACCAAGGATGCCTTGTTCAGAGAGGACTTTGCTCTTCTGAAAGCCAGGGAGATGACGACCACCTGGAGCACTAGAGCCTTCTTCCAATTTCTCTGACTTCATCTGGGACTTCAATCTTTCTCTATTGGCCCAAGCTACAACACTGGAAGTGAAATTGGTAGCTGTTCGTTGGTAGCCTGTCTTTTCCCATGTGCATGCTCTTCAGCTTTGGTTTTCAGCTCAGTTTTCTCTTTTACTCTTTGGGCCCTTTGGAATTTTCTAAAATGTTAGCAACACAAGAAAATTATTTTTTTCTGATCAGTCTAGATGTTTTGTAAGAGGAGGGTCTCCTGGCTATCTAATCTGCCATATTGACAGAGCAAGAGTCCGAGCCAATCTTTCTTCTGCACTTGCAACTAATTTTGGCTGCTCCTTTGCTGTTTTAACTCCTTCCTGGGACCAGGTATGGGAATTATTTCTATACTTTCTACCTTCTCCTTTCCTTCATTACACTCCTTTTCCTGTTCTTATGTGTAGCACCCACTTCATTCCCTTAATTACAGCGGTTCTCAACCTGTGGGTCGCGACCCCTTTGGGGGTCGAATGACCCTTTCACAGGGGTCACCTAAGACCATCGGAAAACACATATATAATTACATATTGTTTTTGTGATTAATCGCTATGCTTTAATTATGTTCAATTTGTAACAATGAAATTGGGGGTCACCACAACATGAGGAACTGTATTAAAGGGTCGTGGCATTAGGAAGGTTGAGAACCACTGCCTTAATAGATACCCAAACTCTGAGTCAATGGTGATGGCATCTTCTCTTTGGTGAAAGGAACACCCATTCTTTGGACTCATCAATGATAGAATTTAGCTTGTGGCTCTTTTGGAGTATCTTGGGTCTCCTTCTGTCTCCTCCCATTTCTAAGTATACACAACCTCTATTCTTATGCCTAACCCATTTATTTATTTATTTATTTTCCTAACATTCTTTTTTTTTTTTTTTTTAATATATTTTATTGATTTTTTACAGAGAGGAAGGGAGAGAGATAGAGAGCCAGAAACATCGATGAGAGAGAAACATCGATCAGCTGCCTCCTGCACATCTCCTACTGGGGATATGCCCGCAACCCAGGTACATGCCCTTGACCGGAATCGAACCTGGGACCTTTCAGTCCGCAGGACGACGCTCTATCCACTGAGCCAAACCGGTTTCGGCTATGCCTAACCCATTTAAACAAGCTCTTTTTGTTGACATGATTTAATTTTTTTTTAAATATATTTTATTGATTTTTTACAGAGAGGAAGGGAGAGAGATAGAGAGCCAGAAACATCGATGAGAGAGAAACATCGATCAGCTGCCTCCTGCACATCTCCTACTGGGGATATGCCCACAACCCAGGTACATGGCCTTGACTGGAATCGAACCTGGGACCTTTCAGTCCGCAGGCCGACGCTCTATCCACTGAGCCAAACCGGTTTCGGGGACATGATTTAATTTTTATTTACTGATTATATTATTTCAGGTCTCTTCTGTGGAATTGCTCCTTGGGTCTCCAGAGTATGGTTTAACACTAACTGCTTTTCTTCCTCTGTTTACATCACTGCCTACATGCTGTTTTGTCATTTTTAGATTGATTAGTTACTTCTGCAGCTGTTGCATCAGTTACAAATGGCTTTAAATGAAGAAACAAGGGATATGAAAATACTTTGTCAGCTGTAAAGCCCTATACAATGCCAAGGACTAGTCAAGGATGAGATACACAGGGCCTTAAAAGGCTTCTGAGGCTGAAGAGTGGTCTATACAGGAAGAGAAGTCTGAGTCTTTTATAGGGGAAATGGAACTTCCTATTTAGAAGCTGTTGCCAATTTGATTCTTCCCCTATTTAAATAGAGCAAATCTACTTTTAGCCAAGACTGAGGACAAAAGAATCACTGAGAAGTTCTCCAGACTTACATTTCCAACAGCTTCCATCTCTCCCAATTTGTTGTGTATGACACAGGCACAGAGGATGAGAGCATGCACCCATGAAACGTGGTATGGAAGAGTGGAAGGAATTACAGTGCTAGGGGACAATATGATGGGGATCTTTCAGAAGATATGCTAATTCAAAATGATGAATTACCATAGCCAGGCTATGGTTCTAGGGCCAAGACTGAGAAGAGGCAGGGGAACTAAGAGACCTTACGGATACAGCAGAAAGAGTGTTGGGCTAGGATTCTGGAGACTGTTTTCTTGAAAAAAAAAAAAAAAATTGACAACTGAATTGTCACCTGATGAAACCAGCTCCTTGTTGAATATGAGGTTGCCTTCCAACTCAAATTTAGTGACCCTGTGATCAGTACCAGGAAATGGCTTAGGCTGAGTTGAAAAAGTAGGCTTTGATTAATGTTTTGGTTTGTCTACTAGTATTTTAATTCCAGGGTTTTAATCCTATATTTCTGTGTTCCTGACTTGTGTGTACTTAGCCACTGAAGTTGATATAGGTGAGAGAAGATACATACATCCTCCCTTTTCCTAGGAACTCACTATCTATTGTGTTCTAGGGCATACACCCAAGTTCTAAAACATCCCAACAGAAGCATTGCCGGCATTTCGTGTTGTTTTTGAGGCACATCCCTGATGGTACAGGACTTTGTCCCTCCAGTTTCCCAGCGCTTCCCAGACACTCCAGCGCAAGGAACTCTGCAACTTTTTCATAATATTCTTTACACACAGGACAAGCATGATAGTAATTTCTAGTCTTATAAGCATTTCAGAATATTTTAATAAATTGTTCTGTTTGTCTTTCAGTCTTCAAGTCCCAGATTTAAGGACACGACGCAAAGTTTGCTTTTGCATTCCCCTTCCTGCTATGAATGTTACTTCTTTTAACTTCTGATTGATTCCTGGCTGATTAATTCTAAGTAGCCAGTGCAGGAATTCTCATTAACACCCCAATGGATGATCAGGGTGGTAGGCTAGACCTAGAGTGAGGTTCCCAGCTCCCTAGGTCCTAGAACATGCATTGGTGATCTACGCTGGAGTTGTGCCTACTCAGCAGGCTTCTGCAAGCACATGTGCATCCAGCTGCACAGGTCCCCAGCTGCACCCCACCCCAGTCTCTCCTGCCTTGCAAAGGCTTCATCCTCCCTTCACTTCCATGTCTGCCTCTAACCGTCTGTCCTTCCAAGTCCTCCACCCATGGCTTCAGAAAGAAAAGCCACTTATTCAATATCCGGCCCTCAGTCTTTACTTCTAGCCAAACTTGTTTCTCCCCACTAGACCGTACGCTTCCTCTTGCTGACAGGAACTATGACTCTACTTAGACTGCAGCACTTACAACAGCCCCTAGTATATCGTAATCACTTCATGCTTGTTCAAAGAGTAACTGAATAAATAAGTGGACATGTTTCTCTCTCTTCTCTCTCTCTCTCTCTCTCTCTCTCTCTCTCTCTCTCTCTCTTTATTTTATTCATTTTTATTTCATGCTGAAGTTACTCTCAGGCCATAAGTTTTTGTTTCTTCAGTTTCTGCTGGGATATCTTTTCTTCTGTGCAGCTTCCTCTTCTGGTTTAGGAACCACCTGCTCTTTCTCAGGAAGGGTCCTCTCAGTGCGGCAGGGGGAGCTCCTGTAAGGGGTAACCCGCCCATGAGCTCTGTAAGTTCTGCGCTGCATCTTGGGAGCTTTGTTCACCTGGATGTGCTCAAGGACCAGAGTCTACATCTAAACCCTTAAGTTCAGCATTGCTCTCTGCATTTTTAAGCACGTGCAGCAAAAATTCAGCATGCTTTCTGGGCCACGATCCTGTGTCCAGCCCCACTGTCAGGCCTGGGCAAACCTACCGACTTCCCCATTGTAACGACGGAATGGCACGCACTGCTTCTTTAAAGTGACATCTTTCAGATGGTGGCGACTTTTCGAATCTGCATCCCCTTGACGGCCGGGGCAGTTTCACGAGTGTTCTTAAAGTGAACACGAAGATTTGAACCTCTTGATTTGCATGATTATGTGGGTTTTTCTGGGTCAAGTGAATAGCAAACCATTTTCAGAGGTCACCTCTGGCTGCTTTGGGGAAGAGCTCTCTCCTTTTTAAGGAGTTAAAGGGAACATTTATGGAGTGCTTACAATGTACCATATTTTCTTTTTTTTGTTAAATTTATTATGGTGACATTGATTAATTGGATCATATAAGTTTCAGGTATAGATTTCTATGATGTAAGATCTGTATATTGCATTGTAGGCCCACCACCCAGAGTTAATTGTTATTCTGTCACCATATATTAGGTCCCCTCCACCCTTCACCCCCTTCCTCTGGCAAGCACCACACTGCTGCTTGTGTCCATGAGTTTCATTTTCTTATTTCACATGAGTGAAATCATATGGTTCTTAGCTTTTTCTGACTGACTTATTTCACTTAGCATATATTCTCAGGGGCCATCCATGTTGGTGCAAATGGCAGTATTTTGTCCTTTCTTATGGCCGAGTAGTATTCCATTGTGTACATGTACCACATCTTCTTTATCCAGTCCTCTATCGTAGGACACCTTGGTTGTCTCCATGTCTTGGCCACCGTGAATAATGCTGCAATGAACATAGGGGTGCATATGTTCATGCAAATTCATTGGGTTTTTCAGGTAGATACCCAGGAGAGGGATTGCTGGGTTATATGGTAGCTTTATTCTTAATTTTTTCTTGATTTATGCTGGAGTTGTGCCTACTCAGCAGTCTTCTGCAAGCACGTGTGCATCCAGCTGCATAGGTCCCCAGCTGCACCCCACCCCAGTCTGTTTCGCCAGACTGTTTTCCATGGTGGCTGTACCAGTCTACATTCCCACCAGCAGTGAATGAGGTGAACATGTTTCCCTTAATGGACATTGTATGAGTGAATACAATTAACTTTTCTATAATGGTTTTCTTTTCTGTCTCAATAATATTATTCCCAGAATAGAATTCTTCCCAGAACAGAATGAGCCCATTTCTGAAATAATACTCAAGTAAGGCTCTGAATTATAAAATATTTACACAGCTTAGTCATATATTCACCTCTTTAAAGGATGCAGCCCTACATGATTCACGTTTATCTTGCCTGCATTTTTCAGCTGCTTTTGTATATGGCAATTCTTGTTTTATTTACTAGCTCCCACCATCCACTGCCTTCAGTAGTCTTAAATGGAAGAAGGAATACATCTTTGTATCATTTCGTTCAGATTTCATAACTGGCTTAACTATTGACTACCTGCTGACCAAAGGTACAGATCCCTGTGTAGATAGTAGTTATGTTTGATGACAGAATTCAGGTCCCCCAACTCTGGGAAAATGGGACTCCTAGGCAGAACTAAGGATGAAAGCAAAAATGCAAAATAATAGTAATAAAAATTTCAATACAAGGTACAAAATGAGGAAGGTGACAGTAAAGGTGAAAAAGCTTTGAGCTCATTATAGCACTGTTGCCTTTGGGCTTTAAAAAAACATTCTTAAACCTCAGCCTCTTCGTCTGCAAAATAGGAATAATTCATTCAAATATGTATTAGGTATTAGGAGTATTCTAAGAACTGGAGACAAAGTAGTGAACAATACAAAGGACCTCTCCTCACTGAGCTTACATTCTGGGAGAGGCGATAACATGTAGCTAGTGATGTATGCTTTGAAAAGTCAGAGCACTCAACAAAGCACTTACACTAGTACCTGGCATTTCAATAGCCAAGAGGTGGAAACAACCCAACTGTCCATCAACTGATAAATGGATAAAAATGTAGTAGTACCATACAACGGCTATTATCCTATCTAATAAAAGAGAAACATGGTAATTAGCCGTACGTCTGCTACCCTTCCCATTGGCTAATCAGGGCAATATGCAAATTAACTGCCAGCCAAGATGGCGGCCGGCAGCCAGGCTACTGACACGAACATGAGGCTTGCTTGCTTCAGTGACGGAGGACTCCAACGTTCCCCAACTGCTGCTGCTGGGCTCTGAGCTGCTAAGAAACATTGTTACAAATATAGAAGCTAAACAAAACCCCAGAAATCTGCTTTCAGCGAGCCAGGGTCTCAGAGCTGGAGTCGCAACAAAGTTTCAAATACAGAAAGTAAAGAAAGCCAGAAACCTGCTTTCAGCAGTGAGGTCTCACAGCTAAAGACAGCTCTCAGCTCCAGTGACAGCCATAAATCCAAGAATTAAAAAAAAAAAAAAGGAAAAAAGGAGCGGTTGGGAGCTTCAGTCACCCACCAGCCTGAAAACGGCCCTCAGCACCTCACCCAGACTGGCCAGGCACCCCAGTGGGGACCCCCACCCTGAAGGAGGTGTGACCAGATGCAAACAGCCATCATCCCCTCATCCAGGCTGGCCAGGCACCCAAGCGGGACCCCCACCCTGATCCAGGACACCCTTCAGGGCAAACCAGACGGCCCCCACCCGTGCACCAGGCCTCTATCCTATATAGTAAAAGGGTAATATGCCTCCCGGCACCAGGATCAGCGTGACAGGGGGCAGCGCCCAAACCCCCTGATCGCCCTGTGGCTCTGTGTGTGACAGGGGGCGGGGCCACAACCTCCCTATCTGCCCTGCTCTGTTTGTGACAGGTGAAGGCACCCCAACCTCCTGATCAGCCCTGCTCTGTGCCTGATACGGGGGAGCTCCCCAACCTCTGATCACCCTGTGGCTCTTTGTGTGACAGGGTGCGGCGCCCCAACCCCCTGATCGACCCTGCTCTGTGCGTGACAGGGGGGAGCTCCCCAACCCCCCTGATGGGCCCTGCTCTGTGCGTGACAGGGGGCAGCACCCCAACCCCCTGATTGGCCCTGCTCTGTGCGTGACAGGGGGTGGCGCCGCAACCTCCCCATCGACCCTGCCTTGAGTGTGACAGGGGGCAGTGCTCCAACCCCCCAATCGGCCCTACCCTGAGCGTGACTGAGGGTGGCATCGCAATCTCCCGATCCGCCCTGCTCTGTGCATGACAAGGGGCGGCGCCCCAACTCCGCAATCGGCCCTGCTCTGAGCCCGACCAGGGGCTGCACCTAGGGATTGGGCCTGCCCTCTGCCACCCGGGAGCAGGCATAAGCCAGCAGGGCGTTATCTCCCAAGGGGTCCCAGACTGCGAGAGGGCACAGCCCGGGCTGAGGGATCCCCCCCCACCCCCCCAAGTGCACAAATTTTTGTGCACCAGGCCTCTAATCTATATATATAAAAGGCTAATATACAAAGTGTCCCCGAGGGAATTTGACTGGGAGACTGGGAGTTCTATCTCTCTCTATGGCTCTCTATGACGTGCGCTGACTGGCAGGGGGTGGGGCGGAACGAAGATAGGCCCTGAACGGCAGCTGGAAGGCTCTGATTGGCCCTGACTGCCAGTCAGGCCTAGGGACCCTACCCATGCATGAATTTCATGCACCGAGCCCCTAGTTCAGGTATAAGAAGGAATGAAGTACAGACACATGCTATAACTTGGATGAACCTTGAGGACATTATGCTAAGTAAAACAGACACAAAAGTTCACATCTTGTCTGATTCTTTATAGTGAATATCCAGAACAGGCAAATCCATAGGGACAGAAAGCAGATTAGTGGTTGCCAGGGGCTGGGAATAGGAGATGGGGTGATGGCTCAATGGGTATGGGGTTTTCTTTTGGGATGAAAATGTCCTAAAATAGTGGTGATCTTACACAATACTGTGAATGTATTAAATGTCATTAATGGTTCATTTTATATTATATATAATTTACCTGACATAATATAAATAGTACCTGGCACTCAATGTTATATTATTTCATAGCAAAACAAAATCACTCAAGCCCTGGCCGTGTGGCTCAGTTGGGTGAGCATCGTCCTATACACCTAAAGATCACTGGTTAGGGACACAGACACTGGGGTGATGAAGGCCTGGGGCGGGTAATGGGGGTGAAAGCGGGACATATGTAATACTTTTAACAATAAAGAATTATAAAAAAACAATAAAAACATTAAAAAAAAAAGATCATGGGTTTGATTCCCAGTCAGGGCATGTACCCATTAGGTTGCAGGTTAGATCCCCAGCTGTCATGCGTGTGGGAGGCAATTGATCAATGTGTCACTCTTGAGTGGATGTTTCTCTCTCTCCCCCCCTATCCCTTCCTCTCTCTACAAATCAATAAAAGCATGTCCTACGGTGAAGATTCTTTTTAAAAAATCGCCCAAATAGGAAATTACCTAGGTTAATAAATTAAATATATTTTTAATTATTGGAATGCTATGCAGACTTTGAAGAGAATGAACATGATCTAGAAGAAGTACAAATATGGAAAGATGTCCAAGATGTAGTTGGTAAAAAAAATAAGTAAAAGCTAAAGATCAGCATATACTTGGTATGATTTGTTAAAATACGCATGCACAGCTCCACCGGTGTAGTTTAGTGGACTGGCGACCTGTGAACCAGGAGGTCATGGTTCGATTCCTGGTCAGGGCATATGCCCGGGTTGCGGGCTCAATCCCGTGTGGGGCGTGCAGGAGGCAGCCAATCAGTGATTCTCTCTCATCATTGATGTTTCTGTATCTCTTCCTCATCCTTCCTCTGAGATCAATAAAAAAAAAAATATATATATATATATATATATATATATATATATATTTTAAATATATATTTTATTGACTTTTTACAGAGAGGAAGGGAGAGGGATAGAGAGCCAGAAACATCGACGAGAGAGAAACATTTATCAGCTGCCTCCTGTACACCTCCCACTGGGGACGTGCCCACAACCAAGGTACATGCCCTTGACCGGAACTGAACCTGGGACCCTTCAGTCCGCAGGCCGATGCTCTATCCACTGAGCCAAACCAGCCAGGGCAATAAAAATATATTTTAAAAAATACACAAGCACACACACGTTTATATATGCCTAGGGAACAACGGGATATGAAAACAGTGGTTACTTCTGAGGTAAATAGACTGGTTGTGGGTGGGAATTTTTTTGGTATACATTTTGAAGTTTTTAGGTGAGCTTAGAGTTGAGTGTGACATAGCAGTCAAAGCATTAATATGGCATTATAAGAAATACAGAATCTTGAAGGAGGGAGGTCATTACTAAAATTGAGAAAATGTATTGGCTTCATACACCTTATAGAACTCCACTTGTCACATTCGCAGTGTAAAAATCCTTCTTTAATACCCGAGAGCAGTCTCTGCAGGTGGTCAGAGACATGGCAAGTTCTTGTGCTTCCCAAAGTGGGGAGTCTACCACAAGTGCTCCACAGATATTTGCTCAGTGTTCCTGAGGTGCCAAATAGCCCAGCTGGTGTGGCTCGGTGGTTGAGTGTTGACCCATGAACCAGGAGGTCATGGTTCAATTCCCGGTCAGGGCACATGCCTGGGTTATAGGCTCAGTCCCCAGTGTGGAATATGCAAGAGGCGGCCGATCAATGATTTCTCTCTCATCATTGATGTTTCTATTTCTCCCTCTCCCAAACCAATAAAAAAAAAATTTTTTTAAAGGATAAGGAATATAGTATCTTAAGCTTTTGTGCAAACTTTCCCCTTAACTTGTTAAAGCATGTCTTTAAGAATGAGATTAATATAGAAGCTTCAGGCCACTGTAAAAATCCAGCCACAAATCTCAACTCTTAAAAAAAAAAATCATTTTATTGATCCGATACCATACAAAATTTATTCAAATTACACCCAGTTGAAGTGGTAAGATCACAGCTAGAGAACAGGTTACCCTGTAACAAATCTATTTACAAAATCCATCATAAAAGCTTTTTTTTTTACACTATATTACACATTTTCTTTTTTAAACTAGCATACAACACAAAGCTAAACTGATTAGTAGTTTGCCTTCTCCCAATTTTGGGAGAAATATTTCCCTTTGACAAAATCGTGTACCCCGTAGGAAAAGAAACTCCCACAATCTGACAAGTGCTGCCTGACTGACTCGACAAGGCCTCTTCCTTCAAACCTCTCACGCGCCCGAGTTGCCGTGCACACGCTGAGTTCTTCCTTCTTCTTCCTGAAAGCTAAAGCTTTAAATACTGCAATTCTATTTACAGATCTACACTTGAAACAAAAATGAAAACAAGACCACAACAAAAAACAAAAACAAAATATAACACTCTTAAAAAATTACAAACCAGCTAGAAAATATTCTGGCAGTGTTTACAAATTAATTGCTATCTTTGTACAAAATTGCTAGATAATGAAAATGTGAGTAGACTACATATCAACTTAAATAAAACAATTGCTATGCACAAGTCTGTACATATAAACACACACCTTAACACTGTTTGACAGCTCATGTGTTGCCCTTTATACAGTTTATTTTCTAAGGCTCACGCAGTCATAATTTGCACACTTGTAACTTTTAGCCATTTCATGTGTGAGCTTTAATAGCAGCAACTCAATGGTACCAGGAAACCGGCATACTTTGACTTAAAGTAACACAAATACTGGAGAACTAACCCACTTTGTGTGCCGGATACTATGTTAAAAAAAAAAAAAAAAAAGACGAATGCGAACAACAAAGTATGGACATTTCACTAATGGACCCCAGTTGAGCCCATTAACTGGAGAAATCTTATGCATGAAGGAACTTTTAAGACTTATTAGTATTCCTTTCATTTTAAAACAATAAATACGGCATTACATTACGAAAGGTTTAAGGAGAAATTCAACAAAACACACAACAACCTAGCCAGGTGAGCTCAGTCGTTAGACTTTGGAAAAAAAAAATAGCTTTGTGCAGCTGGCAGGGAATTACACAAAGCTGGAAGCAGAGGCAGCTAACCAGATGAGATAAATATGGGAAATGGGGAAAAGCTTGGCATAAATGGTTTCCTATCCAGGAAAACACCCCACAGTGCATTTCCAGTAGGCACTTGACACAAAGCTCTCCTCCCCTCCCCCACCCCAAAGCTTCATCTCGGACCACATATTTGTACCAAGTCCAGTGTGTGAGGGGAGGAGGCTGGGGATGGAGGCTGAAGAAAAAGGAGGGTAATCTGCACCTTTGTTTTTCTTCCCAAACACACATCCACGCATACCTACACAAGTCGTTTAAAGTGCTGGTGTCATGCTTTTGACCCCCACCACCACTTTGCATATTGTGGAACTCTACCTAGAGTAAACTGGCTGGGGTGTTCGTGGTTGACCGTTTTGTATTTTTCCTAAGGGATATTTTCAATTCAATCACACACGTGAATAGAGTGCCTACTATGTGCCTACCAGTGGGCCAGGCACATAGCACTTCAGTTTCTCTGTTCCTGTTGAGGTTGTTTTTTTTGTTTTGTTTTTAAATAAGACTCCCTCATCCCCCTGGTCTTTAGCATCGAAGGAATGGATTTGAGGTACTAAGTCACATTCCCGGTGGGAAATGGCCACCTCCCCTGGCCAATGGGAAAGCCACTCTTGGACATAACTGGTAGGATTTGCAACTGACACGAAGCCTCCCACCCGGGACACCATTCCTGAAGAGGAAAGTGGGAAAACACCCCGGCATTCTATCGCTTCATTTTCTACGCCCGCACTTCCCTGGGTCCAGCTTACTCCTTCATAGGGAAGGGGGACAGGTTGTGGCCAGGGGCGTTGCAGCCCTCCACAAAGCGGGAGCTCCCTGGGCTCACCAGCCTGAGTAAATGCCACTGGTAGAATGCCACTCACACAATGGGATGCCTTTCTCCCTGGAGGCCTCTCCATCTGACCGCATCCTGAGAAGTGGTCTCCCTGAGTGCAGTGTAAGAGAGCCCTTTCCCCGGTCACGGGGCCCCGGGAAGCCCAAGGACGGAGGGACCCACACCTGCTGTTCCTTGGGACGGCTGTATCACCTGACCTGGCCCTCCTTTCAAAGGGGCCACCAATGTCAGCGAGGACAGACTCGCTCCAAGCTCCCCTCCTGGGAAAGGAAGCCAAATGGGGCAATGCTTCTGCAGAGGCTGTTAAACCTTAGGTCACACTCGTTCAGATGCTCGGATCAGAGAGGTTCTCTATCTCTGCTTAAATAATTTGAATGAGCAAAAACCGCTTCAAAGTAAACAGTTAAACTGTAATGGTGATGGGTGCCACAGGAATGCTTAAATGGCAGCTAAAAAAAAAATTTAAAAGTCTAAAACAATCCACAAAGAACTCCTCAGTAGGCGTTTGCTACAAATCAACTTTAAACTCACAAACATGTTGGGGGCAGGGCAGTGGGAGTGGTTTATGGAGACAGGAAAATCCACAACAGCTTAACAGTGGCAGATCTCAACTATTCTTCTGTATCTGCAACAAGTATTCGAAAACAGGTTCTTCATCCGAAAGGCTGTTGGAGGTTCTCTTGACCTCCAAGTTGGACCCATGGCCCATAGCTTACACTGAATTATGACAGTAATTTAAATATTCCTAAGAAGAGCTGAAGACATCCGTTTCATACTTTTGCATGACTTCAAGTTTACAGTTCCTGCAGTTCCATTCCATATTAGCAGACCCCAAAGACATGCATTCTGCAGAGAAGGCACGGCTTGAAATGCTATTAAGGAAGATTGCTGTATTCCAGTGGCCCAGATGGCCAGACCCCCTTCTACAGCCCATCCGTCAGGCACAGCAAGCCAATCCGGGAGGGAGGGAGGGAGGAAAGTATGGGTGAGAGACACCTGATTGCACATTTTCTCACTTGCTGACTCATCCAGGAGATTTTGGAGCCTGGGGCAAAGCAGGGTTTCCCCAAGGGAGCCTGCAACTGTGCGTTGAGACAATTTATATATATATATAAAAATTCATTAAAATGTCAGCTTTGTTCTGAAGTCTGTAGTTCACTTCATGATACTATCTTGGAGGAAGAAGGTAGGAAGGGACAACACTGCATGACAGATGTTCTGGTTCCATAATAAAAAAATATTGGTTTATAAGGAGTTCACAAAGCATAATCAACTACACATAAAGTCTTCCACCAGCGGGAGCTTTTCCAAATCATAAGCATCGAAGAGATCGCTGATGCCTTCTTCCTCCCCGAGGCTTAGGAGATAGTCTTCTTGGAGCAGGGGAGGCAGTAAGTTCACAAACGGTCCTTCTAGGTTGGAAGGAATTTGGTCCTCAGTCTGCTGTAAAAGGTTGGCTGGGGAGGCCAAAGGAGAAAGGCTTGCCATAGAAACTGAGCAATCACTATGTCCTGAGTTGGTTGAAGCCAAGTCTGAAAGGAAGAAAATTGGTGGAAACACAAAAGTAAGTAGAATATACAAGTTGCTGTTCCGAAAGCTCTCACCCCCTGCTAATGACAATTAGACAGCATTATGATACAGATCACCTGTCGGCAGTCTAGTCACTCACTCATCTTTTAAAGGACCTACTATTAGCAAAAAGAATTTAATTAGCTCCAAAGATTAGAGGTTAATAAGTTAAAAAAAAACTTCTCTCTGATATCAACTGGTCATTATATAAGGAAAAACAAAACAAAATATAAGGTCAATACTATAAAGTTGGCTCCCTAGTAGAAATTCACTGATTTTTAACTTAGTCCAGCGGTTCGCAACCTGTGGGTCGCGACCCCTTTGGGGGTCAAATGACCCTTTCACAGGGGTCGCCTAAGACCATCGGAAAACACATATATAATTACATATTGTTTTTGTGATTAATCACTATGCTTTAATTATGTTCAATTTGTAACAATGAAATTGGGGGTCACCACAACATGAGGAACTGTATTAAAGGGTCGTGGCATTAGGAAGGTTGAGAACCACTGCAGTAGTTCCACCTTATCTGTGGTTTTGCTTTCCCCAGCTTCAGAATTACCCAGAGACAACTGCTGTCTGAAAATTTCAGAAATAAACAATTCCTAAGTTTTAAATTGCCACAGTTCTGGTAGGGTGCTGACCTGCTCCATCCTGCCTGGGATGTGAATCATCCCTTTGTCTAGCATCTCCTCACCTTAGACACTCCCTGCCTGTTAGCCACCTGGAGCCATATCAGTTATCAGATGGACTGCTGTGGTGCCGCAGCGTGCCTGACGCTACCTCCCAATGCCTATGTCATTCTCCTCACTTCATCTCATCATGTAGGCGTTGTATCATTTCACATCATCACGAGAAAGCTGAGCACAGTATTCAGTCAATGACAGTTTGAGAGAGACCACATTCACATAACTTTTATTACAGTATATTGTTATAATTATTCTATTTTATTAGTTATTGTGGTGAATATCATACTGAGCCTAATTTATTAATTAAGCTTTTCCATAGATACCTATATATAGGAAAATACAGTCTATGCAGTTGAGCCTTGAACAACATGGATCCACTCATACTCAGATTTTTAAAAAATAAATACTCGTACTTTCTTCAATCCACAGTTGGGAATCCATGAGGTCCTGCAACCAATCCTCCACATACTGAGGGACAATTTAAGATTTGGGGGCGTCAAAAGTTATAGGTGGATTTTTGACTGTGAGGGGGTCAGAGCCCCTGACCCTATCATTGTTCAAGGATCAACTGTATAGGGTTCAGTACTATCCCAGTTTCAGACATCTATATTTTTTTTGCTCAGTATTAAGCCAGACCTGTTCACTTAAATCACTGCTATTCTTGCTGCTATATTGGGAGGTGGGGGAAAAATGAAACACATACTGAAAAAAACAAACAAACAAAAAAAAAACAACCACAAAGAACTTCCTTTGCTCCAGGAACAGTGCAGGAAGAAGTTAGATTTATTTGGTTGGCGGTTTCCTTCCATATCCTCACCCCAATACACTGGGGGGAGGAAGGGGAAATTAAGACAAAACTTCTTTGATAGAAGGCTTTTCTCTCCAAACACTTCTCTCTCTAAGGATCTCTGTAGCATCATGGAAAGGTGTGTGGCCAAGGATAGCTGATGATTCACTCAGCTTCACTCCCTACTTCAGTTGGGTTTCCAAACACTGTAAGGAAATGGTTTCTGCCAATAGCCAAATCCTGAGGGACTCCATTCGTGGGTGGAGGAGTCATTAACCCAAGGTCATTATTTGATTCTGCAAACTAGTGAGAATGCCTTTAAAAGAAAGTTCCCTTCATAACAATAATAACAGAAGATTTTGTGTCTTGCCTAGACTTGTAGTTCTGATACAGAATTCTTCTAGCCTGGCCGGCATAGCTCAGTGATATGGTCACCTTCATTTTTAACATAGTTTTCAAATGACAGATACAAGAATTGTTACCTTTGGAAGTGGGTTTAGAGATATTCCCATTGTGGTCTTGGTTGTTTGTTTTCATTGGACTGTGTGTTTCAGTCTCTTCGGGACACAAGTAAACCTCAATGGGCCCTTGGGTACTTGCCAAGTGTATTTGCAGGCTCTATGAACAGAAAAGAGTGAGGAAGGTTCAAAATGAAAGTTCTTTTGGAAATGAAAGAAATAGTAATATTCATCTAAAAATGTGAAACAAGGGTAGTTTTCTTAGTTCATTTTGCTTTGCCACAGCTAGTCTGCCTGTACCAATGACTGCCATCGCCTAGAGGACAGGTCAGCAAACTATAGCCCAAGGCCCAATCCAGTCCACAACTGATTTTGTGAGGAGTTTTATTGGCACAGAGTCACGCTTACTCCCATTATTGATGCATGGCCTCTGGCTAGGTGTGTTTGTTTTTCTCACGCAGAGTTGGGCAGTGAGCAGTCCCAACAGAGACTGTATGGCTCACAAAGCCAAAAATATTTACTGTCTGGCCCTTTAAAGAAAAATTTGCTGACCCCTGCCCTGGAGAAGGTGAATTATGCTAAATAATTCTGAATTTTTCTAAATATATTAAAAAAACAAAAAAGCATCACACAAACTATTAAAGGGTGCTCTTAGTGTTCCAAATACAATACTTCCATGTTGTTATTCCTTTACGGAAGGGCTTTTTTAGTGTTGAACTTTAATAACCACTGGAACGGAGTTTAATAAGAGAATGCAGCACACTAATATTTAAAATTCCTCTTCATCTAGGTCACAGAGCTATTATTATCACTGAAGGTGAGAACTCTACCCTAGATGAGAGCTTGCAAATTTCATTCTCTTTTTACTTTCTATGCATATTCTTTTTACTACATTTCTTTAACTTAGAGGTATAGTCTGGGCCTCTTATTAAACTACATCTGAAACCAATCACAAAAATACGCACCCTACTTTCTTACAATATGCTAGCCTATGAAACAAACCAAAGTCCCATTTCATCTCTTAAAAGTAAACATGATATAAATGATAAATTCTGAAATGTGCTAAGTTAGGGAGATACTTTACAGCATTCCTATCTCTTTTGTAGTGGGAATTATATTTAGAGTAATCAACATAAAATTCTCCAAAATTTCAAATTGATTGGAACCAACAAATTATGAAAAAAAGAAAGTACAAGAGGGACAGGCCATTGCATACCACCTTGAGCTGAGTGCCCTGCTTTGTTAAAATTAGATCTTTTGGACATGCAATATATATTGATTGGTTGAAATGTTTTTAAAGTTAGCATTAAGTAAAACAGATGGGGAAAGAACTTTCTAGTTTTCAGGAGGATATGAACTTTAACCATGAATCAATGATTCTTTAACTTCAGGCATTCCAGAAAGATATCTGCAGATGAACAAAGACATCTCCTTACCTCTATTGGGTCAGGCACTTCAAGTCTTGTTTCTGGAGGGGCTTTCACAACTATAACAGTTTGGTCTTTAAGGCCACTAATTTTTCGAATATCTTGATATGTAGCATAAGCTAACGTAACGAGTGTTAAGGAAATCTTCCAACTAATTGCCTCAGATAACCATTATGAGATTAACAAAATAGACGCATGGAAAAATTTTGAAGTATTTTATGGTTTATAAGATTGTATCTGTTTTGCCTTCTAGATCTTTACATACATGGGATCTTCCACGAATCTTGTTTTCTGGGTGATATTCCAAACAACAAAAGAAATGCATACCTTTTTCCTGCCCATTTTTAAAAAGTCCATGGCTTAAAATATTAAAACAAACACAGAAACAGCAAAGTTAATTTAACAAAAGAAAACCAAGGCCCGGCTGCGGTGGCTCAGTGGTTGAGCATCAACCTATGAAACCAGGAGGTCATGGCTCGATTCCCACTCAGAGCACATGCCCAGGCTACAGACTCAATCTCCAGTAGGAGGTGTGGAGGAGGCAGCTAATCAATGATTCTCTCTCATCACTGATGTTTCTATCTCTCTCTCTCCCTCTTCCTTCCTCACCGAAATCAATAAAAACATTTAAAAAAAAAAATAAAAATATTTTTAAAAAAATAAAAGAAAGAAAACCAAGACCCATTTGGTCCAGGATTTTCAAACCAGGTTCCTCTGGAATGAAGATATTCCCTGTTCCCATGAAGTATGCTATCACTCAAATCGAATGATGGCAGAAACCAATTTACAGGAAAAAAATTTTAAGCTCTATTAAACATAGTTTTTTGTAACTTCCAAAAACTTCTATCTTCTACTTGACTACTAGCAAGTGTCAGCAGTCACCCAAATGCATGAATGAATGAATTAGTAGCAAATAGATATATTAGTGGAAGAACTCAGAATACTGCGGAGGCAGGCAATATATTTTCTTAAGTGTACATGGGCAGGTTGTGATTATATATTAAGAGTGTCAGTCCTTCTTGGTTAGAAAAATTATCCTTTATATGATATTATTAACTCTATCAATATTTCAGTGTTCACGAGGAAGAAAGTGGCTTCCACATGGTCTGCAACCTGAATGAATATGAGAAACACTGATTTAGGAAAAGAGAGTAAAATAATATTCAGTACTCCTAGTTGTTACATCTGAGCACTGAACAGTTCCTTTAAGGGCCTGGGCAGCCAAACCTGCAAGGATGCCATGAAAGAATATGGTACTTATTATATGATAAAAGTATCCATGCAAGCTTGCCTAGACAGACAAGCTTTTTACTTGGCACTAAGAGAGAACATGTCGCATGGCTTTCTTATAAGGGACATGGAGTAACATAATGTACAATGTCTTTACCCAGCAGTTAAAAAATGGTAACCCACCAAAAAAATGCACATAACAAAACAGCAAATCACAATTCAATGAAGGCATTTCTACGGGTAATATAATGTAGCTAACAGAGTCTATTATCTAACATGTTTAACACAGAAACAGGACTGAGTGAGCCTAGAGAAAAAAATATCCCTCAGAACAGTAGCTTTTTACTAGAAGTCGAAGGAAGCTATGAACCCATTTATCGGGGGGAAAAGCACATCCACCCCAATCTGCACATACATTTATCACGACGACCTTCTTTAAATTTCAATAATTGAGACAACAGCCAATTAACTGGACAGCTCAAGCAGGATTCCAGGTTTTAGGTCACCATTTATCTCATCAAGAAAGACCACTGATACCGTTATAAAAGTGTTGACATGCCCTGGCTGGATGGCTCAGTTGATTGGAGCATTGTCCAGTATACCAAACGGTTGCGGGTTTGATTCCTGGTCAGGGCGTGTGAGGGAGGCAACCGGTCCATGTTTCTCACATCAATGTCTCTCTCTCTCTCTCTCTCTCTCTCTCTCTCTCTCTCTCTCTCAACAGAAATGTATCCTCAGGAGAGGATTAAGAAAAAAGAAAACGTCTTAGAACAGCTTTGAATTTTTACTGAGAACACTGGGAAAACTGATAACCAGGTACTTACACCATAGCCCACTGTCAAAAAACTATGTGACAAGAACTCAGTAAAATAAAAACTCATCTACAATTACTCAACATGCTGCAGGAAAGAAAATTTCAACACATTTGTGAACAAGCTGTACCCAATTTGGAACTGAATGGCAAATGGAAATAAATGGTGCAAACATATTCTCTAATCTTATAAACTTAGAAGTGCTTCCACGGTGGCTCCCTCCTGAATTGGCTTCTTGGGTTAGCAGCCCCCTGCAAGGTAGCTTTCATTCCCTGCAACAAAGGCTGCAGAGAAAGCTAATGTAGGTGACAATGCCATAAGCTACAAGCGGCCAGTCATGTGTAACTGCCACATCTCCTCGCTGGGGCTCCCAGCTAAACAATGAGTGAAACAGCCCGACAGCCATTCTTGTTTCTGCCCCTGTCAGCCCACTCTGGCCACCATTAGGGGTTCATATCAGCACAACTTTCTCCATATCACTAATCATCAGCTGACAAAGTTAATCTTTTGGTCAAAAGAAATAAACAATTGCTGTTTCAAAAAAATTACCTGAATTGGAAAGTAAATGTCCCGCACCCTCTAAGGGAAAGCCTATTGGAGAGGAGACACGAGAAGAACATGGGCAGGACACATCTTATTTCCTGTCTCACAAAGGTAAATGTGGAATAATCGAAGTCTGGAACTAAAATTAGAGATGGGGTAATTTAAAATATTGCATTTGTCTTCTACTAATAACTGAGAACACTGAAAAATCTTCTTGCCGAAACAACAAAGCAATCTCCCCTAATCTTTTGTCTGAAGTAAGATGATGAACAGTAAGCTGTACTGAGATGGTCACCAGACTGTTAGCCTACAGAGAACAGGAATTGGCTTTCTATATTTTTATTTCCAAGAACTACAACTGTTTGCAGATGAACAAATATATTCAGACTTCTTGGGCCTTGTGGTTCTTCTAAAATCAGTTTCTGGTGTTGTGAATCAGCCTAATGCTCTCTAAAACTTACAGAATAATTTTTTATATTCAATTTCTTCAGCTATATAGCTCAATCAGACAGATTCAACAAATTCAATTGCTCCAATAGCTGATGAAAAGAAAGTAGAATGTGAGAACCCCAACAGTGACAGCTAACACCCACCCAAAATCTGGGAAGCCAAAGATGAATCTGTGGAATGTTGTCATTAATATTAATACTGACACCATTCGTATCCTTACGCAATGAGTGTACCATATGTATCAACCACACATGAATTTAAAAAAGTTCCCTCCTTGTTGTAAAATAGACATAATAGATGATTATCTTTCCATAACTACTGACTTCTAATACAAAGTGGGTTCTCTCTCTCTCTCTCTCTCTCTCTCTCTCTCTCTCTCTCTCTCACTCACACACACACACACACACACACACACACACACACAGAGACACCCCACGCATGTGCATAAAACCAAAGTAAAAGTCTACCTTGTGCATAAAAGTCAGATTGTTGACTCTGGAAATAGTCTAGAAAGCACTAACCCCCAATGACCAGGTGGCACAAAGGATATCTTTGATTCTCTGAATCCTCGGTTAACAGTTTGAGGTCCAGGGTGCAGCTTTGGATCAGTTCATCTAATTTCTTCTCTTCCTGACTGAGCTCGGTCACTTCCTTTGACAGGCCTTGACACTGGGCCAGCATGCCCCCATCCTCAGACAGACTGCAGCCCCTAGAAACCCAAACACAGACTCTTCATGGCTACTGGAGAGGCCAGCGGGAGGAGGGAAATGGACAAGCAAGGGCGGGCAGGGAGAAACGATCCTTTGGGGGAGTGTCCCTTTCTTGACATAGGAGGTCCCAGTGCTTGTTTGCCAAGTGTTAAAATTAGAACATTTATACATATATATTTTTTATACGTATAGTCCTTCACTTTTCATATCATAAAGATTAAGTGAAAAACCACTACTATTTCAGCTTTCTTTCCTACAGAGGAGGCCTGTGTCTGTAGAAGGCTCAAATTCATAGGGCAAAGAGGCAGCTCCTTCCTGCCACACGCCTCCCAGAGGTGGGGGTGGGGTGAGAGGTGGAAAGCAGGTAGGAAAACACAGAAAGATAGAACAATTTGAAAGAAAAGATAGAATGATTCAAAATTCAACAAAACATCATCCAACAAGCACAAAAGGCCTTGGTAATTTCTGGGGGTCTTATGCCAACGTATAAAAAAGAAAAGCAGGTTAAGGAAACAGATACAGGAACTGAGACATTTGACACTTGCCTTAATTTATTCAGAAAGTGAGTTAATCTGCTGTGAGAACCATGGATAAAGATAGTTGGTGACTGTGTGTATACCGAGATATGTTAATACACAGCCATAGTTAATTTCCAAATTCCTGTTGGAGTTAGGACATGTGCAAGCATTTATGAGATTACACACATGGACTTCACCGTATCAAATTAACAGCATTCTACTTTACACCTACAGGACCCTAATTAATCCCAGGACCCTCTTGCTTGTAGCTAATGAAATAGAAACTCTTTATTATCTTGGACAGTATCTAATTAGGTCTCTTCCTAAGGAGACTTTGAACTTGTGGCTAAGGAGTTGAGGAAGGAGAGAGAGGTGAGAGAAGAGAGTAGGAGAACAACAAAAAAAATGAAGTGTGGGCATGAATGTGAAAGTTAGGATGGAGAGGAAGCTCAATGTTTGAATGGACCTCCATCAGAGCCAGGGATGGGGTGGGGGTGCGACTCATACTCACATCCATTGCACGTTGTTTTTAGACTTCTTCTTAATGAGGTGGATGCCTTCCAGTACATTGGTGATATCATAAATCCTTCTCTTTTGCACTTTCAGCACCTCTGCTGCCTTGTTCAAATCCAAGACCCCATCAGGTGACTGGCTCAGGAGCTGAATGAACTTCTTGGTGAGCAGACCAAGTGAAGTATCATACCGTGTTTTTTCTGAGGGAGATTTTGGAGCTTAAAGAAAAACAAAAACCGAGCGGGTGGGGGGTAGGGGGGAAGGTAAAGAAATGAGGGGTTTCTTTGCAGTTGAGCAAGCCCCCTCTCCCACTGCAGCCCAAGTATTAGTATCAGAAGCAAAGCCATTTCTGTCAAGTTACATAGAAAGCTATGAAACTGCTTTATTAGAAAAGGAAGGGACAGTTAAAATTCCT
Source organism: Myotis myotis (assembly GCF_014108235.1). Lineage (NCBI taxonomy): Eukaryota > Metazoa > Chordata > Mammalia > Chiroptera > Vespertilionidae > Myotis > Myotis myotis. The sequence continues at coordinate 76,225,709 of NW_023416324.1, forward strand.
GTTTGTGAATTTCTCAGTGGTTTCTACTTCGGTTCATCCTATTCCCTGGAGCTAGTAAAGTATCCCACACACAGTAGGTGCTCAAAAATGTCTGATGAACGAATGAGAAAGTGCTGCAGCCCCATGGGATCAGCAACGTGGAGTCTAACCCCATGCGGACAGGTGAGGAATCTCCCCAGCATTTCGTGCCGGGCTCAGACAGACCCACTTCAGCTGGCCTTTCAGGCTCCCGGGTTGTGTGTGTTTGTAACTTGTTCACCAATGTATCCAATGATGCTTCATTTGGATGAAGACTTTCTGGACCCTGGAAGTGTCTTTCAATCGTCTCCCTATCCCACTTGAATAAAATTTCTTATTTAATATTGTGCCTATTCTCTTACAGGTCACAGGTCAAGGATTTAATGTAGCAGTACACACAATCTGTGGATTTTTTAATACGAAAACTACAGGAAAGGTGAGAACAAAGTCTAACGAGGCCAGAGACATAAAGGACTGGCTAGCCATCTCCGACCTACTTTCCTCTCTCCCAGAAGAAACAGTGATCATATCAACGGAAAGGAAAACTAGCAGCAATTCATTGGGCTCAACCAATTCTTATACTGCTTTATGCTGAGCTAGAGATTCAGACCGACACAGACATTTGCGACTCTGGCACAGTTCGTCTACACCCACTTAGCCTCAGTCTCTGAAATAATGTCCGTTAAAGAAGGTTAAAATTAAATTTGATTATAGAATGGAACAAGGAGCTTATATTCCGAGTTGAAAAATGAAACTGCACACATTTCAAGAGGCCTCCCCTTAGGTCAGTATTTAGGCACTGGAGTGACTCGGTAAACCTTTTGCTGGGTGTCTGCAGACACGGTATTTACTTTTTGGATAGGCACAGAAAGAAATGACAAAGAACAAAACATGCCAAAGTTTCTCACACCTTGGCGCCCTTCCAGCCGCAAGCTTTGAAAGTTGGGAGCCCACACCACAGAGAATCAGAGAGGAAAGAATCCTTACTTTTGGGACTGTCTGGACTTCGCAGTGCAGCTCTCCCTTTGCCCTTTGGGGTTTTTAAACCATCTGAGAGGTACTGATGACCGCTTTCTCCTAGCTCCAGCCTTCGCTTGGCCTGGAATAAGAAAGTACAATCATTCGTCCCGGTCACATGGACAATCACAAGTGAGGCTGCGTGGGATCTGGCCCCTGCCCAGCGCTGCAGCCTCGTGCCTGCTCACACCTTGGCTCCGCTCGCCCAGGGTCTCGCCACTCCCCAAGCTCTCTCTTCATCTGCAATGATCATCCGTACACACTCAGATGGACAAATCCAGCAATCCTTTAGGATTAGATCCAGGCGCCACGCTATTCATTTATTCACTGATTCAACACATGTGCCAGGCATGGGGCTAGATACTGAGAATCCAGCAGGCACCATGGAACTGAAATTAACTTTCCCCCAGTGAGCCTTTACTGCCTCTCTCCATCTCTGACCTGGGTTGGACGCCCTTCGTTGTACTTCCCCAAACACCCTGTGTTTATGTGCATCATAACACTTATTAGATATAAGAGTTATTTTACTAATCTGTTTCTCATTTAATTTCAGGCAGGGACTGCTTCCCATTTATCTTTGTATATACCTACTGCTCAGCACAGAGCCTGAGTTTCTGTAGGTCTTCAATCTCTAAGTGATTGTGGTAACACAACTGGTCACAGACTACAGATGGTCATTCATCACAATAACAAATATTGCAAATACTCAATCTTGGGCTTCAAGTGGTATTATTTCTGCCATTTAGTCACTAAACCTGGCATTTAAATGAGAAGTCCTCATAAAAGTTTTAAATTTATATTCATTTCACTTTAAAATTATCCAGTTAGTGTCTTCTATGTACTGGGCACTGGACTTGGGGAACAGAGGTAAGGAAGATACTCTACCTAAGGCATAGAGTCCACAAGAGCAGAGAATTAAAATCATTGTGGAGTATTAACTGTATGGGTGTGATGGGTGTTTCAGACAGAAGTGGCCCCAACAAGACACTACACAGAGCAATGTGTATTTAGGTTTATTTTAGGACAGGTTCTTCTAATGAGGGATTCACAATTTCAAAATAACTTCCCATGACACAGAAACGGAAGTAATAATTTATCAGCTGATGATAAATATTCAGCTTCTCTATGAATGTTGTCAGCAGTTTGTATTGTTCACTACAGTAAGCAACTAGCAACACATGGCTCACTTGGTTGAGGGTTGTCCCATGCACCAAAAGGTCACTGGTTCAATTCCCAGTCAGGGTGCATGCCTGGATTGCAGGTTTGATCCCCAGTAGCAGGAAGTAGCTGATCAGTGTTTCTCCCCCTCCCTCTAAAAAAATCAATGAAAACATATCTTTAAAAAAGATATGTCTTTGGAGAAATAAAATGCACATTGGATTTTGAAGACAGTACAAAAAAAGGGTAAAATATCTTAATTTTAAAATTGATGACTTTAAACTGCACACCCTCCTACTGGGGATGTGCCCGCAACCAAGGTACATGCCCCTGACTGGAATTGAACCTGGGACCTTTCAGGTCGACGCTCTATCCACTAAGCCAAACCAGTCAGGGTGACATCTCTATTTTTTTACTACATGGCTTAGTTTAGTGGCACAGATTACCTTTCTATTGGCTAAACATTACTCTAAAGTCCTAAGAATGACAATTCACAAATTTGTTTTTTCAAACTCATTTCCCCCTCCCAAATACTGTCCAATCCTTGTGTGGGTCTGGTATTATGTTTGGCCCAGGAAAATTCCCTCTTCACCAGGCAAATGCCCCCTGATTGTTCTTTGGGGAATACCCCCCTACCCAGCCTGAGTGCACACAGGTCTGGTCAGTCACTGTGGTCCGTTCTCCCTTCCCTCTTCCCTTTACCCACAGTGGCTGGTTAGGGTGGCACATGACCAAAGCTGGGTGAGCCAAGGCCAACTCTAGGCCTTTTTTTTTTTCTGGAGCTGCTGGCAAGAAGGGGGGTATCTTCCCGGTAAAGTTGATAAGCTGGAAGCCAGAAGCTACCTGAGGATGGAGGCCACACAGGGGAAAGCAGAGTGGAGAGATGGAGGGAAAGGGGCCCCAGACTCTTCAGTTACATTAGTGAATAAAATTTCCTTTTTGCTTAAAGCACTTTGAGCTGAGAACCTGAAAGTGTGGTGTAAGCAATAGCCTGTGGGATTAGCTGAGTATGGTGGGGCTGGCAGAGCTGTTGGAGTGGCAGTTGTGTCGGTCACTTCATTCGAGGCTGGCGTACCTAAAAGTAGAGAAGAGTGTTGCCACGGAGGCCATTTTTCTCTGCAGAAACTAATCCAAGATAGAGAGCTATGTTCCCTGCCCATGCTAAAGGCCACAGAAGGAAGGCAAGTGGGAAAAGCATTTGGAGCCTGGAACTCATGTGCCCCCAAGGCCGTATTCTTCCGAATCCTCACAATAGGGGCCCACCACTGGCCAGCAGCCTGGGGAATATTACTTTTGCCAAAGGCCTATGGAAGCAGTAAACTGTGGGCTAGAAACTGAGATGGAACTTTATGAACCAGGACTACTCGTGATGTGTCCTGGTCACCAAGCACCGAATGTCAGAGTTCACCAAGTCTAAATACTAGACAGAAAAATCTCCATTTTAAAGGCACTTGTATGGCCAGAGAATCTCTACATCTAGAAAGCAAAGGCCTATGAGGTCTCAGCCTCCAAGACAATCAACCACTGAAGCGTATAAATCTACACCAACAAGACCCGAGCTTTGTTTGAGAGGGTAGAAATCGAGGTGACCGTATTGACCCCACAAGCGAGCCACGTCTCCACCAAGTCTCCAAGGGCCAGCATTCCTGCTGAGGACACGACCACTACGTATTCCTTTCCTTTTCCAAATGGATGTTTCTGTTGGGCTTCCCTGCTACCCCTCCCCCACTGTTCAGTGAGCGGGAGTTGAATTGGACTTGCGAGGACACAGTACTTGCAGGTCCTAGGTCAGAGGATGGGCGTAATAACTGGACTCTTTGGGGAAAGGCTAATAATTTCTACACATGTTGGAGTGGCATTACTTTAACTTATCAAACTCAAGCACACACGCTTGGTAAGACAAACAAAAAAACAAACCAAAAACTAGACTGGAGGATTTAAACAGTGCAGGTAGTCTCTGCCGATACCCCCTGGCTCTGGGCTGAGCACCAGGGCAGATTAAAATCTATTCTCTTGGTCATCTTATTAAAAAAGAAAGAAAAAAAAAAGCAGCGTATTGATTTTAGAGAGAGGGGGAGGGAGAGAGAAACATCGATGTGAGAGAATCATAGATTGGTTGCCTCCCCCAGACCAGGGGTCAAACCAACAACCTAGGTATGTGCCCTGACCGGGAATTGAACCAGCAACCTTTTGGTGCATGGGATGACACTCCAACCAACTGAGCTACACCAGCCAGGGCTCATCTCAAGTTTTGGTTGCTCTTAGTGTGAACTTCTTGCTGAACTGAGAGTTACTCTGTTTATAAACAGATTTTCATATTACATGCCCCCTACTAGTCAAGCAACTAATCTTTCTGGTGCTCAACAGAAGGCCTAGCCATTTGGTCTTAAGCAGGAGTCAAAGTTGGACATGAGAGATGCTGTGCAGACCACCCACATGGCACCTGCCTGGGATCTCAGCTCCAACTAAGATCACATTCCTCAGTAACGAACAGTGGCACCGTTAAGCCTTTCTAAAAACACATATATGAAAATAACAGGATTAATGGTCAGGCAGCCAAGCAGTGCGCTGTGGGGAACATCCAATTTCTATCTGCCCCGCATTTATTGCCCCTATTGTTGTTGTTGCTGGGGAAGGTTTCTATGTCTCCAAGCCTGAAAACAAAAGGTCTACTATTGCTCAACATCTTAAACTGACCCTTGCCATGCAGGTTACAAAGGTGAGGACTGTAATCTGGGCCTGCCAATCAGTGCATTCCTTAACTAAGTGCACCCTCAACTAAGGTGACTAGTTTGGGGATGGGCCCATGAACAAAGAGGATGAATCAGTCAATCCTGGGATTTTTGTTGAAAAGTACGGGGTTCTTTTCACTGGGAGTTATTAGGCAGTAGGGTGTAAGCCTGGAACTACTTGGCAACTGAGCCAACAGAGAAGACACAGTTAAGACCTGGAAAGAGGCTGAGTCCCAACACCTTTGAGGGAGGTGCTAGATACAACCATGCTGAAAAGCAGTCCTACTGAAGGCTTTCACTTCTGTGAGCCAACAAACTCCCTTTTTTGTTAGAGGACAACTGAGTCAGATCACTACCACTGGCAACCAAGAGTCCACATAGACATGGCTCTTTAGTATTAACTATAACACAATGAACATTTGAGTGCTTACAGTATTTCATGCACCATGTTAATTGCTTTCTAAATGATTGTGTTATCTCATTTTCACACAACCTCATAAGGTAGTTTCTATTATCTCCTATTTTACAGGAGAAAACTAAGGTTTAGAGTGTTTAAATAACTCTTCTAAGATCCCACAGCCAGTAAGTATGCCTACACCAAAGTCCATGCTTATAGCCACTTTATAAAAATGATTGTAAAAAATATTTGAGCCCAGCCTGTGTGGCTCAGTGGTTGAGATTCAACCCATGAACCCAGGTCTCGGTTCAATTCCCAGTCAGGGCACATGCCCAGGGTTGTGTGCTTGATCCCCAGTAGGAGGTGTACATGAGGCAGCCAATCAGATTCTCTCTCATCATTGAAGTTTCTAGTTCTCTCCCTCCCTTTAAAATCAATAAAAACATATTAAAAACATTTGAAGAATTTATTATATTGATACCATCTTACTTTATGATTGTATTTTTAAAAACTTTTCATTATTTAAAAAAACCTCTCCTTTATAAATAAATGCACATTGTAACTCAAACAACACAAGTGAGTATACACAGAAAGCATATTTTTCTCCTAATCTTAATCCCGAATTCCCCTCCTTAAAGACAAGCACTATTAAGTTACTTTGGCATTTGCTTAAGATAGTCTATGTAAATACACATACCACGCCTTAAAAATTTTTTTTAAATATACACAACCACACCTTTAGAAAATTTTTACACAAATGGTAGCAAACCACATACTGTTCTTACAACACATCTTAGGGTTTGATTCCTATCAGTATACTTAAAATGACCTTATTTTTCATAGCTGCATAAAATTGTATTACTATACAATGACTTGTTTACTTAACGAGAATCCTACTAATGGATGTTCAACACTCTTCTATAATTTTCCCAATTAATATTCATGTTGGCATAGTGGGGTAGTTACTACTAGTATATACCCATCTTGCACTGAGGCAGGTAAGTTAAAAATTACCTATAGCCTCCATTAATAAGTCACACATACCAAGATTTGAATCCAGGTCTGTTCAAATAATATGTTAGTGAGCACTTCCCTAGTCTGATTGAGATGCCCCTCCTCTGCTGTCATAGCAACTTACGGGCTGCCAATCATAACACATGCTCCAGTTTTTCTCCCTGAACCAAAAGCTCAGGACTTTAGCAGCTAAATTTCCCCAGAGTCTTGTATATGGCGTGCACTCATTCAAATTAACTTATTTATCTTGAATGAACCAAGAAATAAATTCCCAAAGTCTCTTGGCAGGTAAACCACAAAACTCCAACGTTATCAACATGTAAAGGGAATACTAAAAAATAAATAAATAAATACACACACACACACACACACACACACACACACACACACACACACTAAAGGCCTGGTGCCTGGCCTGCGCCCTCTTGCAATACGGGACCCCTCAGGGGATGTCAGAGGCCCAGTGCACAAATTTGGCCCAATCCCTGCAGGCCAGGCCAGGCCGAGGGATCCCACCAGTGCACGTATCAGTGCACCAGGCCTCTAGTAGGCACATAAGATCTTTGGTTAATCTCTTCCCACCCTCCCTCTGAGATTCATTAGTCTGTTCCATGTTTCCATACCTGTGCGTTGAGTGTCTGCCCCCTGGTGGTCGCTGCATGTCATAGCTACCAGTCGAATGGTCAGACACAGCATATTAGCCTTTCATATATATAGATATGTGTGTGTGTGTGTGTGTGTGTGTGTGTGTGTGTGTGTGTGTATAGGTAGGTATATGTATTTATATATCCTGGAGATTAATTTCTATAGAGAGAGGGTACAAGTATGTATGTGAAACACAGTATATTCTTGTATTATTAATTATTAATTATTGTATTATTTTCCATATGAACAACTGTAAACCTACTTTTGCCCCACCTTGTATTTGGAAATATTCTCAAAAAATATAAAGGGGAAAAGTTAAAATTGTATAAAGATATGTATAATATGACCTCACAGGGGTAAAAAAATTTTAAAACTATAGCTCTCCTGCCCTGGCTGTATCTAGAAGAAAGGTCTGGGAAGATCCACATCAATTGTTAGAGGAGATTATCTCTAAAAACTAAAATACGTGTCTTGATTTCATGTTTATAGTTCTGCAGTATTTGTATTTTTAAAAGTAATGTGACTATACACATGTTACATTTATCCCTTTCATCCTGGCAACTCCACTTCTTGAAGTATATTCTGGGAACATTAATGTTGTTGCTAGAGTTTAATCTATCAAAAAAACAGCACAGCCAGTATTTTGAATATTTACATTTTTCCACGTGTCCAAAAATCTCAGAATAACAATTCAGTAAATAATTGTACATTTATATAATAGAGTGTTACGCAATGAATACTGATGTAAAGCTATATGTAAGTTTTTTAAAAAGCAGGTATGAGCAGTAAAACTATAATTTTGTAGGGAAATTATCTACATAGAAATAGGTATTAAGAATACATACCAAATAGTTTGAGTATTAATCTTTGGGTAGGATTATGGTCTTATTTTCTTCTTAGCTTTTTATATTTCTAAATTATTTTAAGGTGCACATGGGTTATTTGACTTACGAAACAAAACAAAAAAACACAAAATCATTTCCATTTGAGGTTAAACAAAACAAGTCTGGTGATTTACTTTTAGACTTGAAAATCTTATGTACCATTTAATGTGTTCAACAGAAATGGGCTGTGCTCCAGAAAGAGCATCCCAGTCTCACAGGGGTAAGGCAAGTGGTGTTCTTACCTACCACTCAACAGAGCCACTGGAAAATTAAGTCAACAAAAAGGCCCGGCCTGCTGTAGGTTAACAAACTGTGAACACTAAAATAAACTCCCTTCACCTCAGTTAATAGGAGATCTGGGCAAGGGAAAGAACTAGATATATGATACTTTTCTGTCCCAAAGCCAAACATGAGACAGGCATTTTGAACACAGGAAAAAGGGAAATAGAAGAAAATGAAAATTAAATAAAAGGAATGAAGACCAGGTTAAGCACATTAGTGAAATAACCCGAAGAAATTTCCAGCGGGAGCCCAGGCCACAGCTGGATCTCTCTTGGATTCTGGCCATTGGCTCAGCAGGTTAGGGCACAAGCAGTTTTTTAAGAAAAGAATACCTGGCTTCCAGTTGTGACTATATACTACGAGAGGCACAGTGCACGGATTTGTGCACAGGTGGGGTCCTTCAGCCTGGCCTGCACCCTCTCGCAATCCCGGACCCCTCAGGGGATGTCGGACTGCGGGTTTCCACCTGATACCCACAGGCTAGGCCGAGGGACCCCACCGGTGCATGAATCCATGCACTGGGCCTCTAGTCTATCTATCCTATCTAATAAAAGAGAAACATGGTTATTAGCCATACGTCCGCTACCCTTCCCATTGGCTAATCAGGGCGATATGCAAATTAACTGCCAGCCAAGATGGCGGCCGGCAGCCAGGCAGCTTGAAGCAAACAGGAGGCTTGCTTGCTTCAGTGACGGAGGAAACCAACGTGCCCTGCCTGCCGCTGCCGGCCTCTGAGCTTGCAGTTTGAAACATTACAAATGTAGAAGCTAAACAAAACCCCAGAAACCTGCTTTCAGCCAGCAGGGATCTCAGAGCTGGAGTTGAAACAGTGTTTCGATTATAGAACCCAAGCAAACCAGATACCTGCTTCCAGCAGCGGAGGCCTAAGAGCTGGAGCCAAGCCTCAAAGCTAAAGCTGGCCCAGAATAAAAAAGAAAAAGAAAAAGAGGAGCGGTTGGGAGCTTCAGTCACCCGCCAGCCTGAAAACAGCCCTCAGCCCCTCACCCAGACTGGCCAGGCACCCCAGTGGGGACCCCCACCCTGAAGGGTGTGTGACCAGCTGCAAACAGCCATCATCCCCTCATCCAGGCTGGCCAGGCACCCAAGCGGGACCCCGACCCTGATCCAGGACACCCTTCAGGGCAAACCAGCCGGCCCCCACCCATGCACCAGGCCTCTATCCTATATAGTAAAAGGTTAATATGCCTCCCAGCACCAGGATCAGCGGAGCCACGAGGCCTCCCTGCACCGGGATCAGCGTGACAGGGGGCAGGACCCAAACCCCCTGATCGCCCTGCAGCTCTGTGTGTGACAGGGGGTGGGGCCACAACCTCCCTATCCACTCTGCTCTGTTCGTGACAGGGGAAGGCGCCCCAACCCCCTGATCAGCCCTGATCTGTGCCTGATAGGGGGGAGCTCCCCAACCCTCTGATCGCCCTGCGGCTCTGTGTGTGACAGGGTGCGGCGCCCCAACCCCCCTCCCCCCAAGGGCCCTACTCTGTGTGTGACGGGGTAGAGCCATAACCTCCCCATCGGCCCTGCCCTGAGTGTGAGAGTGGCGGCGCCCCAACCCCCTGATCGGCCCTGCTCTGTGGGTGATAGAGGGCGACGCCCCAACCGCCCCCCACGGGCCCTGCTCTGTGTGTGACGGGGTAGAGCCATAACCTCCCTATCGGCCCTGCCCTGAGTGTGACAGGGTGCGGCGCCCCAACCCCCTGATCCGCCCTGCTCTGTGTGTGACAGGGGGCGGTGCCCCAACTCCCCTATCGGCCCTACTCTGTGAGTGACAGGGGGGAGCTCCTCAACCCCCTGATTGGCCCTGCTCTGTGCGTGACAGGGGGGAGCTCCCCAACCCCCTGATTGACCCTGATCTGTGCGTGACAGGGTACAGAGCCCCAACCCCCCTGATGGGCCCTGCTCTGTGAGTGACAGGGAGCAGCGCCCCAACCCCCTGATTGGCCCTGCTCTGTGCATGACAGGGGGTGGCCCCATCGACCCTGCCTTGAGTGTGACAGGGGACGGTGCCCCAACCCCCCAATCAGCCCTACCCTGAGCGTGACTGAGGGTGGCATCGCAACCTCCCGATCCGCCCTGCTCTGTGCATGACAGGGGGCGGTGCCCCAACTCCCCTATCAGCCCTGCTCTGAGCCCGACCAGGGGCTGCACCTAGAGATTGGGCCTGCCCTCTGCCACCCGGGAGCAGGCCTAAGCCAGCAGGTCTTTATCTCCCGAGGGGTCCCAGACTGTGAGAGGGCACAGGCCGGGCTGAGGGACCCCCTCTTCCACCCGAGTGCACAAATTTTTGTGCACCGGGTCTCTAGTATATATATAAAAGCCTAAGCAACCGTCTGGTCAGTGCGTGCCATAGCTACTGGTCAAACAGTCACTTAGGCCTTTTATATCTATATCTATATCTATATCTATATCTATATCTATATCTATATCTATATATCTACATCTATATAACCGTATATCTATATCTTGATAGATAGATAGATAGATAGATAGATAGATAGATAGATAGATAGATAGATATAGACATATTAACTCAATGTGGCTAACCATTTTTTTAAAATATATTTTTATTGATTTCAGAGAGGAAGGGAGAGGGAGATGGAAATATCAATGAAGTGAGAGAATCATTGATGGGCTGCCTCCTGCACGCTCTGAGCCCACAACTTGGGCATGTGCCCTTGACAGGAATTGAACCTGGGACTCTTCCATCTGCAGGGCAATGCTCTATCCATTGAGCCAAACCGAGTAGGGCACTAACCATTTTTAATCCATCCAATTATGTATTAAGTGTCTGCTGTGTACCAAGCCCTGCAAAGGCGACAGGGTAGTCCCCGCTATATAAGAGGCAAACAAATAACAGGAAATGCATGACCAATACTGAACAAGCCCACGGTTGGGTACAGGAGGGCAGGAAGACAGGCTGGGCAGAGAAGTGGGTGGGCATCTGGAGAGAGCAGTTAGAGATGGCGGTGCTTGCTCCAAGTCCTGGAAGGTCAATGGGCTCTGTCCTGAGGAGAAGTGAGTGGAGTTGGGGGACTTTAGAGGCTGGCCAAGCACAAGCTGAGGCACTGAATCTTGGAGGAGCCCTGGTTCAGAAGTCTTGGCGGTAGGAGGGGCCTGCTGCACAGGGTAAAGAATGGCCAGGCCATGGTTCCTTACTCACCATACTAATAACCACACCCCAAATGTCAATCCTTCTCCAAGATGGGTTACCTAAGATGAAGAGCTCTAAGGTCATATCCGGCTCTTTAGGCGAGAGGTCAATTCATAATCTAACATGTACGGCGTCTCTATGAGCTAGTAGGTGAGAAGCCTAATCAGAAACCCAATTATTTCAGAGAACTGGTGAAGTGAACAGACAAGCAGAAAGCTCCGACAGAGGCATGTGGCAACAGGAATAGCAAACATGCATTTTATCTTGGTCGAGACTTCCCGTTAAATCTCACACCACACCCGCTGGTGAGCAGTCTCTCTCTTCTCTCTCCGATGTCTCCCTGCGCATGACCGTCTCACTGCCCCAGCTAAACTGCCCCATCGTTTCTCACTGGATTACTAGAATGGCCCCCAAACTTGGCCATCTTTCTTCTTTTGATTTTTAAACTACAGATTTAGGGTATTTTAAATTCAGTATAACTTATATTTATTTTTAGAAATCTAAGCACATACATATGAATGTTTCTAAAGGAAAAGGAATATCAAACTGCTTCACAACTTTGGAATAGAAGCCATTTACTGATGGACTGGTGACTGCCTTCCTTTCTATGTACATTTATTGTTTTCTAAAATAATTTCAGACCATTTAAAAATAAATATATGCACATGATTTTTTAAAACCCACTAGCGTGAGGAGCTTATAATGATTACCTCCCCAGGGTCACACCTCAGTATCTCTTAAATAATAAGCATACACAGCTATTTCTTGGCTTAGCCATTTTCGTTATTTATGCAGACTTCCTTCTTGATACCACTTTTACCCAATAGTTGCATACCAGTGCTGTGCATTTTGACTATACAAATAGCATTCACTGCAGCGTCAAATAGTATACTGAGATCATATTTTCTTTCTTGTAAAGCTCGTTTGTTAGGAGTTTCAGATTGTCTTTCCTGCTTTTTGGCACCATTTGACTTCAGATCAACTTTCCAATTCTCCTTCCTGTTGGATATTCAATTTTTCCTCTGCCTGAAGCTCCTGGACCTCCTGCAGTCTGGACACTAGACTGACTGTTCTACAAACCTGCTGCACAGTGGTCATTCTGCAGTTTTCTCACGGCATGCAGTATTGAAGTCTGAGGTGGATACCTAACATTTTATTTGACTGCCCAGCCTCTAAACCTACCCCCCATCACTAGAAGTTTACCAGTTTGTCTGTATTGGTGGGAGGCACAGCCACCTTTCTACCACAGAAGCTGAAGACCCAGTGCCCTTTCTCAGCTTCCCTGAACCTTCCCTGTTACCTAGGCTGGCATAGGCAGGCACACCACCCTGGACTTGGAGTCTAGAGTCATTCCTGCAAGGAAGCAGACCAGTGGTGACGGCTGGGGAGCCTGGGAGGAGAGACTAGTGATGCTGGACTGGTTTCTGTGGCTTGTTGTTTTGGCTGTGGTTCTGGTTATTGATCCTTCCTTGTTCCTCCCTGTTCTCCAAGTTTGGTTCTCTAATCGTCTTGACAATTTAGTTAGTTATCCAATATCTTCTCAATAAATTCTTTTTTCTGCTTAAGTCAGTCAGAGTTGATTGCATTATCATCAACTGTTTTCCTGGAACACATCTGAACAGTAGTATGGAAGAGAAAACTCGCATCCTTATACATCTGCAATGTGTATTGCACCCTCACACTGGATAGTTCGGCTGGGTAAAGAATTGAAGGCTGAACACCACTGTCTCAGAACTGAAGGCACTGCTCCAGTGATGACAAACCTGCAGCTACTGCTTCTCACGCCTTAGAAGCTATTCAATTTTTAACCTCTCTGAAACCTTCCAGGCCTGCCTTACCTTACAGTAAAATCTCTTATGTATTCAGGTGTGCATCTTTTCTCACTCACAGTGTGAGAAACTCGTGGGCTCCTCAACGCTACATTTGGACTTCAGCTATAAGAAATACTTAGGTTGTAAATCATTCCTTCACTGTCTGTCTAATCTTTCTAAAATTCCCATTCTGTTTGGATTGATTCTCTAAACGTTCTTAGCTTCTATTTTTTTGTTTGTTTGTTTTTTGGTTCTATTTACTTGCGTCCTTACATCAAATTTAGCTCCCACTTCACTACTTTTTTTTTCAATTTGGGCAACTCTACTTTTAGTTTCCAAGAACATTTGTTTTACCTTCTGCTGCATCTATGTTATTGCATCTTGCTCTTATTTTATGAATAGGACAGCCTCTCTGATACCCCTGATTATTTCCTTTAAAGTTTTCTTTTGTTTCCTGTTTAATCTGTTTTCTTTATAGTCATCTTTTCCTAACCATTAAACCAAAAAAAAAAAAAAATCTTGATCCCACTGTAGAACGTTGTAGTCTTTTCTCTTTTCTCAAACATCTAGTCAAGCTTTGTGTCTGTTTATATTTTAGAATAAAGCAAGACACTGACAAGTGGGAGCTGCATGATTCTAGTTGAGGTGATACAATGCCAGAATGGTGCTAATTCAGCTATTCTGAGACTTCTCAAAAATTATTTGTCTCCCGGATTTTGGACATTTATCCTGTACAAAGACCTTCACATGAATCCCTCTTGTACTCTTGGTTTTGCCACACGAGCTTCTGTGGTTTTCCAGAACAGACTAACACTCTCTTTGGCCACAGCTTCTTCTGTTCTGCTAGACTGCTTGTCACTCCCCCATTCATTCTCTGTATTCCAGAAATCTATTGAATTACCTTGTCCACTAAAGTCCCCACTCTCATTTTTAATGACTGAAACAAAACAAAACTGTTTACTGTTATTTTCATAGGGTTTCAAGGGGAAGGAGATAAATATGCATGACAATCTGCCTTTCTGAACCAGAATTGGCCCCCTATGTATTTAATTCTCATTTTTCAGCAAGTGGTACTGACTACTAACTATGTGTAAGGCACTGTGCTAGGCACTTTATATTAGTAAATAAAGTAGGCAATGATTTCTTTTGCAAGTAGAAGCTGAAGCCCTAATATTTTTCCTTCCGAAATCTCTACCCCAATAATGGAATGTTGATCTTAAAAAGCAAAAACCTCTGAAAACCTTTTAATGTATATATTTTTGACTTCAGAGAGGAAGGGAGAGAGAGAAAGAAACATCAATGATGAGAGAGAATCATTGATTGGCTGCCTCCTGCATGCCCCCCACTGGGAAACGAACCAGGGACCCTTCAGTACACAGGCTGATGCCCCATCCACTGAGCCAAACTAGCTAGGGCCCTCTGAAAACCTTTTATAAGTTAATTCTCTATCTATCTATCTACCTATCTATCTAATCTTTACATATAATCTATACCAAATTAAGAGTGAAGAAGCATATGAGAAAGGCCTGATTAATAAATTAAATAGACCTATTGTTACTCAGGTCAAGTAAGAGAAATTGAGTGATATTTTTAATAAGAGAAATGCTATGATGACTCTTTATATCTGTGAGTCAGAGGGGTCTCTAAATCTAAGTGGGCAAAAGTTTTTAATCACCCATACAATGTTTAAGCTTTATTATTCCCTTTGAACTTTAAATTTAATATTCTTTTACAGAAAAATAAAGAGCAGGGAAAACTGCAATTAAACCACTATTGAAAAGAGGGTTTTTAATTTATTTATATTACCAAATTCATAATGTTTCTTTCATTTCAATTATTGCTAACCTTAAATATGTAGTTATTGACCATAAAATGGAATTTAAGAATTATTCCCTTGAGACATATGAATTTCCAATTTGGAGGTTGGCAAAAGTATTTCAAATATATTTAGTGATGGGCGGTAATGAAGCTTAGGCTCTAAGTCTGCTGCTCAGATGCCTCCCACAATAGTATATTTGAATCTCCCAACAGATTACTGTTTAGTTTATCTCTATTTCCCTTTCCATTTCCTAGTTGTTGGTCTTAATATTGTCTTTTAAATCTGCACATAAGGACGTGCTTAGAGAGAGGAAGACAGTGGGGAGAGGAGAGATGGGGTGGGGGGGGGGGAGAGAGAGAGAGAGAGAGAGAAAGAGAGAGAAAGAGAGACATCTAAAAGTTGCCTTTTGTATGCCCCCAACCAGGGAAACCTGCATCCGCGACTCAGGCATGTGCCCTGATCAGGAATCAACCGGCAACCTTTTGGTGCACAGGATGATGCTCAACCAACTGAGCCACTATGGCCGGGTTTGGTCTTAGGCTTTTACCTCACTTCAAAACCAATGGAATACACAAGAAGCTGACAAACATTTTCTATAAAAGCCACAGAGTAAATATTTTAGACCTTGTGGGACACAGTTCTGTTGTAGTTACTCAACTCGTGCTATTGTAGCAAGAATACATCAGTGAATGGACTTTGCTGTACTCCAATAAAACTTTATTTACAAAATAGGATGTGGACCAGATTTGACCAGCAGGTCATTTGTGGACTCATAGGATAAACCATTACCCTCCTGCAATTACTACTGTTTTAATTTAGGATATCTATATTGCTCATACCAAACACTAAAAATTGTATGAAGAAAGCCAGTCATCTTTTTGGATAATGGAATTACATATCTGACATACTTTGTGTTAAATGTAAGGACTAGAAACAAGCACTAAACATAAAGCCACTTTTAAACTATCCATTTGAATAGGATGTCATCCTATGTCATCCCAGACATAGAAAACAATGATAATTGAACACATGGAGACACTACTTTCTATGTCAATGATTCACAGCTAAAAAATAATTTATAGATGCAATGAAGAGCTACAAAGAAATTCTCACTATAGGTTCATCAATTTAGAGAAGAGTAATCAAATTGCTTCATTACTAGTACACTCCCCCCCCACCCCAAAAAAAATCTGTCAGTAAACGTTCTCCCATTGAGGTATTAGGGCATTTACTTTAGAACCCAGTTGCTAAAATGGCTTGCAGCACAGTGCTAGCACCTTAGGTCTCAGAAAAAGCATGTATGTAATTATTACTCTGGTTCCAAGGGGCAGGGCACTTGGTCCTGGTGGACACAGTTTCATAAATTATCTGCTGGAGCAGGAGCATGATAAATGAAGTAAGAATACTCTTGAAAGACATATGAACATAAGAACTAATATGTGAGGTCCCCCCCCTTCCCTTACATTTAAATCTCTTTAAAAGATAATTGACTACCTAAACCAAAACAGTAAATTGTATTGTGGAGTTTATAACAAGAGTATAAAATACAAGACAGTCATAACATAATGTCCAGAGGTGAGAAATAAAAGCATATTATTGTAAGATAAGTGGTATAATTTAAACATGAATAGGTTAAGTGCAAAGAGTCAAGAATAACCAAGACAATTTTTTTTTTTGGGGGGGGGGGGGGAAGACATGGTAGAGAGATTTGCCCTACCAGATATCCAGACGTTTACTGTAAAACTGTATTAATTAGTGAAATGTGTACTGGCCAGGATTAGGCAAATAGACCAAAAGACTAGAATAGAAAACCCAGAAACAAATCCACACATACATGTTCAATGTCAGATATTACAAATGGGACACTGCAGATCACTAGAAAGGATGAACTAGGTAATACTAGTAAATGGTGCTAGGACAATTGTTTATCTGAGAATAAAATATATAATTGTACCCCCACCTCAACCCACACAAAATTCAACTCCAGACCTATATAAAGTTTTGCTCCAAACTTTAAAACCAAAGTTATGAAACAAAGAAGAAAATACTCCACTTCATGGAAGAGAAGGTTTTCTTAAAACAGAAATGCACAAATCATACATACAGAAAACTATTAAAATTAATTATGGTCATCAAAAGACCGTAATAAAATAATGAAGTCAAGCCACATATTTGGGGAAAATATATACAATGCACATAACTTCCTCGGACTTATTATCCAAAATAAATAAGGAATTAGTAGAAAACAACAAGAAAAGGGCATAGAACCCAAAAAGTAGGCAAAAGATGGGAATTAGGCAATTCCCAGAAGATGGTACTAAAGAGGCAGAATATTAAGATATGTATTCTGGGAAATGTAAATTAAAATGAAATAACTTTTTCATACTCATCAGAATGGCAAAAATTGCAAAGTCTAAAAAGAACAAGTGTTGAAAACATGCAAAATTGCTACATCCTGCTAATGGGGTAGTGGTGGAGCCCCTTTGGAGAAACATTTCATCAATATTTAGTGAAACCATGTAGCAAAAGAACACATGCACAGTACAAATACAGAAAAAAGGACCATACAATTGGGCAAGGAAACAGTCTTCAACTGTACTGTTAATGCCATTGCATGGTGCTATTCTATGGAAATACATGATGATGGAATAACCTCCATTTTTCTAATTACCAAAGAAGCATTCTGTTTCTGGGAAACAGATTTAAAAATGCACTACACACAAGCACATGCACAGATTAACCCCGTTGTAATGAAGATTTTACCAAGAGGCCTACCTATTTTTGAGAAATCTTCTAGGGTTTAAAGGATAGAATGGAATCCTTAAAAAATGAGTCAAGTAATACTGATAAGACATGCACTGGTTCTCAGATGAGAAGTGAATACACAAATACCACATAGACACCCCCCCCCCCCCCAACCACACACACATTTTAAATTGGCTTTAGAGAGAGAGAGAGCAAGGGAGAAGTAGAAACATCCATGTGAGAGAGAAACATCGATCAGTTGCCTTCTGTACAGGCCCTGACCTGGCACCGAACCTGCAACCCAGGTATGTGCTCTGGTCAGGAAATGAACCGGCATGTCATGCACAGTATGACAGTCAACCAACGGAGCCACTCTGGTGGGCAGAACCATAGTGAGCTTCCTAAGTCTGAGGAATGGGTAAGTGGTCTAGAGAGCAGCCACACAGGGTGAGCAGGTGGCACTGACAGCCGGTTGTGTAGCTGCAGTGATGCCACTAGTAGGTTCTGCTTGACCCAGGATTTAAAGACCCCTCAATCTGAACAGCATGAAGTATGCATCCTCTCAAGTTAGATCTTCAGGGCAAAACAATACAGCCATCGACATAGAAAAGGCACAACTCCTTGAAAGGAACCAAATTCCTCTACTCTCATTCTGCAGTTTTATGACTCCCCAGGTTCTGGCACACAAATTGGACTTGAACTCCCTGTTATACTCACGTGGGCCATTTTCATAGAGATCATGATTCAGAAGCCTCTCACCCACTAAAAATTCACAACAAGGTCTTAGCTTTTTTCTACTTCGTAATGAGCTACTTGCCTCTGAAGCACACACATGCGCACGCATGCGTACACACACACACACACACACACACACACACAATAAAACAGAAAGGCCTATGGCAGTGATTACTAATGAATATGAAATTGTTTCATTTTCAAGTGCACATAAAAAGAACTTGGAAACATACTAGGAATAAATGCTGTGACGATGTGGGATGGAATAGTGGTGATACAATCACTCTGAAAATATACAAACTTGATGATACTGAACTCAATGAACAAAGAAAAACGTTCTTTACCTAAATGAGTTCTGAAAAAAAAAAGCTAATATGTTGTATTGGAAAGGGATGGTGATAATGCTAACCTTTATTAAGGATAAAAATCAATAACAAGCAATAAAGTTTATCAAGGACCTAGCTTGATTCAGCAGCTCAATAATTAGAGGAAGAGCAACAGTTGATTTGAACAGGACTTTCACTCATGTGGAGCGAATGAGGCTCTCTTAAGGGGCAATGGTGAGTGGCAGTTACCGCTAAGTCGCTACACTGACAGCTTGTTTCCTTTTCTTACCACTGGGTTTTTTTTTTTCTAACCATTTATCTCTTCACTACCTCTAGCCCAGCCGTGGGCAAACTACGGCCCATGGGCCGGATCCTGCCTGTTTGAAATGAATAAAACTAAAAAAAAAAAAGACCGTACCCTTTTATGTAATGATGTTTACTTTGAATTTATATTAGTTCACACAAACACTCCATCCATGCTTTTGTTCCGGCCCTCCGGTCCAGTTTAAGAACCCACTGTGGCCCTCGAGTCAAAAAGTTTGCCCACCCCTGCTCTAGCCTATATACCTTAAAACACTTCTAGGCACCAGCTGTTATCTCAATAGATATTTGTTAATTGGGAGACTAAAATACTCTAGGTCAGTGGTTCTCAACCTTGGCTGCACATTAGAATCACCTGGGAATCTTTTTAAATCCTGATTTCTGGGCCTCATCCTCCGGAAATTCTGTTTCTTTGTTATGGGGTGGGGCCACAACATTAGTAACAAAGAAACAGAATTTCCGGAGGATGAGGCCCAGAAATCAGGATTTTAAAAAGATTCCCAGGTGATTCTAATGTGCAGCCAAGGTTGAGAACCACTGACCTAGAGGATCCCATTACCAGAGTTAAGGTTTTTGCAATTAATCATTACAAATGCAAAGTACCTGGTAATTAAAAATAAAAAACAAATATTTATCTGTGTGATAAACAAAACATCATGATTTCTACAATTAGTTAAAATTTACAGATATGATAATGTAGTGCTTTATAAAATAATTAACCAATCCAAAATCCCTTTTGTTTTATTAAACAAATGATTAATGATTTTGGGAATTACTTTGGTACTTTTTTCAACTAATAGACTGACATTATCTTTTTACAAAATCTATTTCTATTTGTATTCATACACTGCATTGCTCACTAAAATGTGTGTTTGCAGCTAATCCTATCTAATAAAGAGGGAATATGCAAATTGACCATCACACTGTCACAAATATGGCGGTGCCCACAGCGGAGACGGGGGTTTCTATAACACAAGATGGCTGCACCCACAGCGGAGGCCGAGTTCCCGTAATGAGCCTTAAAGAGCAATCAGCAGGGACCTAAGGCTGCATGGCGCTGGGCCGGGGCAGGGTACCTGAGGCCGTGCCCCCCGCCCAGCTGGGCTTGACAGGGGACCTCAAGGTGCGCGCCCCCCCCGCCCCCCGGGGCCAGGCCAGGGGACCACAGGCTGCGCCGCCCATACTGGCGACGGGCCAAAGGACCTGAGGGTGCGCTGAGGGACCTGAGGCTGCGCCCCCCACCCGGCAGGCCTTGACAGGAGACCTGGGGCAGCACCCCCCGGCCCAGTGGGGCTTGACAAGGGTGGGGCCGGCTGGGTATGGGTCTCGTGTGATTTTTCAGGTGGGTGGGGACTTGACTCTGGGTCCTGCGGCGCGCCCCAGACTCTGACAGGAGGAAGATTTTCATATACATTTTACTAGTTTCTTTCATCTCTGACACTTCTATTATAGAGGAAGGGAAAATAGCAATATTAAAATATTTCCTCTAATTAATCCCCTTTTAATGTGCACGAATTTCGTGCACTGGGCCACTAGTTACTTCATAAAAAGCAAGGAGGAAAACAGACAGGGACCATTTGAACCACAATTTAGGAGAATTCTCTTTAAGATGTTCTCAGAGTGGTAATTCTTTTTCTCACTTCACAAAATATATCTAAAATATATATATATTTTTAAACTTTGAGATTGTGGGGAATGGCAAGAAAAGTTGGCCAAGTTACAGAGCCTTCCTGGGTCTCGGTTTCCTCACTTGTACAAAGTGAATAGAACTAGGAAAATCCCCAGAATACTTTCTAGGACCCACACGCCTATGAGGGTCTCTGAAGCCTCACCTGCTAACCAAGTTTCCCACTTTTGTCCACTCACACAACCATCTCTGAGCAACATTCCCTGCCTGACAACACCTGACAAACACTGAATTCCCCAGAAAATTTTATTAGATTACAGTTAATAACACAGGTAAGGTAAATACACTTCAAAAACCATTATAGAACCTTAAGCAAAAGTTTAATACCAAAAGACTCTTGGCTTATGATTTCGCCAAACACATAAGCTCTGTCCCCAGCCCCTTCAATTGTTAAACTGGTTCTAGGGTTGCCTGGAGTTACAAAAGGAATAACAGAAATTCTTTCTGTCCCCACCCTATTACCACACTGTTTATGACCAACTGGCACCCCTGTCAAAGCATTTGGGACACCCTGCCCCAGGGCCAATGCAAAAGAAAGTTCCCTTTATGATGAGCAGGGCCCTGTCTCCTTCAGAAAGGTTTGAACTCAGTCCTCATCTCCCCTTTCAGCCAGCTGTGACTTGCTACAGGGAAAATTGTACAGCAGGGTCGACTAATAAAATGATGGACTTCGAAGGGGGTTTGTCAACTACTGCTGTGGACAAAGCAATTATCTGATGAACCAGAAGGTGGGAAAGGGTCTTATACATGCTACAACATGGGTTCCCCACACGATGACAAAGTCATGCAAAAAGGAGGCAATCTAAGTTTCAAGCAAGCTGCTAGTTAAACAGTAAGTTTATTGTTCTGATTGTACTGGACATCTTCAGAACTACAATCTTGCAGGTTGTAGTCCTCTTCTATAGTGCTTTTTGTTAGAACTAACATCACTCTCAAACAAAAATGCACACGTCCTGGTTCTCAAATGTAGATACACACTGCAATGGAGTGGGAAATTTAGAAATTTCTGATGCCTGGGCCCTAGCTATGAGATATTTAATATAAGAGTGTGGTCTGGGTGGCAGGATTTAAAGAAGCTACTTGGCTGATTCAAAGATCCGGCAAAGTTTCAGAAGCACTACTCTAAGCTGGCTGGCAAATAGACTCAGAAGATACTACTATTTATGGGAAGTCTGCCGTATCCTGCCAAGCACACACGCAATCATGGTGTGGCTAGCAATCATCAGAGGTAAATATGATTCTGTTCTGATATCAAATTATTTTCAAAGGCAGAGGAGCAAGTGACAAGAAGGAACAATGACACTTTTGTAGGGTAAGAGAAGTTTTCAATGCTAAAAAACTTCCTAGCATATCATAGAAACCAGTTTTGCTGGTTTTTTATTATATGATAAAGGGAAGCACTGACCCAATCGGCAGAATTTTGGAGGTATGATGTACTAGTCCAAAGCACCAGTGAGATATCTTTGTGACTCCTGGAAAAACCCAAAGGAGTTTTCTACTCTAAGAATACTGCCGCCAAAGAACAGACATTGTCATTTCCTGAGAGTCATTACATGTTTCCATATCAAGAAGATAAGGACCAAACCTATCCAGCTAGAGGGCAGCACTCTAAAATTGTAATTTTCCATTAAGAGATTAAATATAACTTGCAAGGTCATGGCCTCAAGCTTCAGCATGCTCAGAATCACCTGCAGGGCCCGTTAAATGCAGGTCATTGGGCTCCACCACACATGGTCTGATTCTGTAGGTCAAGGATGGGAGTTTCTGCCACGTGCCCAGGTGATGCTGCTGGTGGTGTGGGGACCACCCTGAGAACTTCTAAGGCAGCCATGGGCAAACTACGGCCCGCGGGCTGGATCCGCCCGTTTGAAATGAATAAAACTAAAAAAAAAAAAAAAAAAGACCGTACCCTTTTATGTAATGATGTTTACTTTGAATTTATATTAGTTCACACAAACACTCCATCCATGCTTTTGTTCTGGCCCTCCGGTCCAGTTTAAGAGCCCATTGTGGCCCTCGAGTCAAAAAGTTTGCCCACCCCTGGTCTAAGGCCTCACAAACGGCATTCTCTGAGTTACTAGAATGGTTTCTATCCTGCTTTAGGGTTTGTGATAAAGAGACAAATTACTTTGAGTGAAATGAGACATTGTCTTAAGATAAATCTTGAGATTTATGTCACGAGGAAAAATTTTATCATTACTCTAGAGAGGAGCAGAAGGGTTCAGTTAACTTCATTCATTCACTCATGAGTAAACACTACCCCTGGAGGAGAAAGTGCAAGAGCTGTCTAAGTTAAAAAAGAAGGACCTAAACACCCTCCTCCCCCAAACCTTGACCTATGGTTCCTTGTTTCCCAAGGAAACAGTGAGTATTTTTCATTTATAAAATGTTTAAATGGGGGTAAAGTTGGACTGTATAGCTAAGTAGTTAGGTCAACTGAGTGACATCTGGAAAAAAAATAAAGTTGAACCTGTACTTTACAGAAGAACAGTACAAGCCTCAAATGGAGCAAAATTTAAATGTAAAATAATACAGAAATCCTACCAAAAAAAGGGTTGTTTGTGTCAATTTCTGCATGTAAGGGGGATGTGGAGGATGCTTTCTATGATTCAAAATCTGAAAGCCATAAAGGGAGAATGGAAAAAACATGCTCTGTAAAAATAAACTCCTGTATGGGGCAAACAAAAAAACGTCAAAGGTTGAAAAGAATGCTAACCTGCCCGGCTAGCATGGCTCAATGATTGAGTGCTGACCTATGAACCAGGAGGTTATGGTTTGATTCCGGGCAGGGAACATGCCCGAGTTGTGGGCTCACTTCCCAGTGGGGGTGTGTGTGCAGGAGGCAACCGATCAGTGATTCTCTCGTATCATTGATATTTCTATCTCTCCTTCTCCCTTCCTCTCTGAAATCAAATATATTTGGGGGGGAGGAAAGAAAGAATGCTAACCTGAGAAAAATATTTGGAGATTATACCATGGACTTAGTTAATCACACTATAAATAAAGAGTCCTACAAATCAGTAAGAAAAAGACCAATAACCGAATAGAAAAGCAAGTACAAGAACAAAGTTTGAAGAAAAGAAAAGAAAGAAATACAAATGGCCTTTAAGTATGAAATGTCTGACCTAACAATTTTAAAAAAAAGGCATGCAAATTTAAAACATATCGAGATATTATATTTTGCATATCAGATTGGCAAAAATCCAAAAAGTGTGATACCCACTCTGTTGAAGTTCTCATAACTTGTTGGTAGGAGAATAAAATGAAACAAGCCCTAATAAGACAATAGATAATATCACAAGTGCATATGGTCAAATTCAAATCCTCCCTGTAGGAAGCTACCCTGCAGATACACCTAGACATGTATGAAGTAATATATGTGCAATTTTGTTTGTAATAGCAGAAGACTGAAAGAATCTAAGGACCTATTCATAAAAAATTGGCTTAATAAACATTGACCCACCCATATGATGGAATATTATACAGCTTGGAAACATACAAGGCAGTACTGTATGTTCTGACATACAAAGCTTATTAAAGTATATCATTAAATGTAAGAACAAGGTAAAGAATAGCCCACATCTGTCATCTTTTCTAAGAAAAAGAAAAAGATTTAATTTTTGAATTTGCATAAAGTGAAAAAACTCAAAAGAAACTAATGGAAATAATGATGTATAAAAAGTATAGGAGGGTGGGGTGGATGGGAACTGGCCTGAGAGCAAGATTGTCAAGTATACCTTCTTATAAAACTTCCTTGGTAATTGTTATTGAGATCAAATTGCAGAACTATATAAAAATATGAAGACAGTGGCATAGGTAAACCTGGTCCTCACCGCCTCCCACAACCACATCAAATTACAACTAATGTACAGACCAACTATCATTCAGAACCACCTGAAATCTAGCTGAATGAAAGTCCTACACCTAGGGAATTAAAGAAAAAGCACATCGAGACTCGTAGGAGGGGCAGAGATGCAGAACAGAATCGCTGAACCTGCTTGTCCCATACCCATGTGTGGCAGTTTAAAAGCAAGGGGATATCTTGGCTGTGGAGGTTTCCCTGAGGAATGAGGATTCCCAGCCCCATCCCAGATCCCAAGGCCCAGGGTTCCAGTACTAGGAAGAGAAGTCTCCACAACTAATGGCTGTAAAAGCCAGTCGGGATTGTGGCTGAGTGACACAGAGGCTGCTGGACCCAGGCAGTTCCTCTTAAAGGGCCCACATGGACTTACTTGGACTCATTCTCTGCGAGCACCAGTGCTGGGGCAGCAGCTTGAAAGGAACCAGGACATTCAGGGAGGCACTAACTTGCCTGGAATCAGGGCAAGGGCTGGAGGGGCAACTTTCTCCCAGACAGAAGTGCTGGCAGAGGCCACTGTTCCTTTGCTGAGCCCTCCCTGCCACAGAGCCGGCAGGTGGAGCACCATGTCTCCATCAACTTGGCTCACACTTTTCGCCCTGCCCTGGTGATTCCCTGAGACCCGGCTTCTCCCTATTTGCAGGCTCATCCAAGCCATTTCCAATGGCTTTTCCATACTACTAGCCTCTCTTGCCTCATACTTCGGACTTTCCTGAAATCTCTCAAACAGGCAGCAGCTGGCCTGAGCATGTCCTTTCTATAAGTGGCCGAGGTCTGGCACTACCAGCAGGCTGCCTTGGTTCATAACTTGGCCTCTCCTGGCAACCTCCAAGCCCAACACAAGTAGAGGCCATTTGCAGATTGCTTTGTAGCTCATGCTGGTGGCCCCAGGCAGGGCATAGGCAGTGTGGTTAACTTTGTACCTCCAGGAAGGCTCCAGAGCCAGTGTACCGGTGGTTAGTTTCAACCACACCGGATTGCAACCCTATCACCACCACCATGAGTGACACACTCAATGGGCAGACTCAGTGAGCACCAAAGCCCCACTGAAGCAAGCCCTACTCCATAGGATCTGTTCCGTTGTAGTTGCAGCTGATCCTCACAACTGATTGGCCCGGGGGTCAATCCTTCTCAGTGACACCATCAACCAAGGCTCAATTACAATAGGACAGTTTACAGAGCTCACACAGGGGTGCATCTGAAGTGCCCAATTCAGGTGACTAGGAAGGCTGTGCCACTGGGCACTACAGAACACCTAACTATACAAGGCCACTCTACCAAACCTGTGAGATATAGCAGACCTACCTAATACATAGAAACAAACACAGGAAAGCAGCCAAAATGTGGAGACAAAGAAACATGTCACAAATGAAAGAACAAGATAAATATCCCCCCCAAAAAAAGAACTAAATGAAATGGAAGCAAGAAAAGTGCCAGATACAGAGTTCAAAACAACAGTTATAAGAATGCTTAAGGAACTTGTTGAGAACTTCATGGAAATTAGTGAGATCTTTAAGGAACTTACATCAACAACATAAAAAAGGACCAGTCAGAAATTAAGCATACACTAACTGAAATAAAGGATAATTTATAGGAATCAACAGTAGAGGACACCAAGAATCAAGTCAAGAATTTGGAATATGAAGAAGCAAAAAACATCCAACAGAACAACAACAAAAAAGAATCCAAAAATATGAAGATAGTGTAAAGAGCCTCTGGGACAACTTCAAGCGTACCAACATTCGCATCACGGGGAAGCTAGAAGAAGAGAGACAGCAAGAAATTGAAAACCTATTTGAAGAAATAATGACAGAAAACTTCCCCAACCTGGTAAAAGACATAGACATATAAGTCCAGGAAGTACAGAGAGTCCCAAACAAGGGGAACCCAAAAAGGCATATAATAATTAAAATGCCAAAGGTTAAAGACAAAGAGAATCTTAAAAGCAGCAAGAGAAAAGCATTTAGTTACCTATGAGGGAGCCCCCATACAACTGTCAGCTGATTTCTCAATAGAAACTTTGCAGGCCAAAGCGGGTGGCAAGAAATACTCAATGTGATGAAAAGAAAGGACCTACAACCAAGATTACCCTACCCAGCAAAGCTATCATTTAGAATTGAAGATCAGATAATGAGCTTCACAGACAAGAAAAAGCTAAAGGAATTAATTACCACCAAAGCAGTATTACATGAAATGTTAAAGGGAAGAAGAAAGAAGGAGAAGTAGAACAAGAATAGGAACAATGAAATGGCAATAAATACATATCTATCAATACTTGAATCTAAAAATCAAAATAAACAAACAAGCAGAACAGAAATGGACTCATAGATACAGAGAACATGTTGATGTTGCCAGATGGGAGGGGATTGTGGAGATGAGTGAAAAAGGTGAAGGGATTTAGAAGTACAAATTAGTCATAGCCCATAGAACAGTGGTTCTCAACCTTCCTAAGGCCGTGACCCTTTAATACAGTTCCTCATGTTGTGGTGACCCCCAATTTCATTGTTACAAATTGAAAATAATTAAAGCATAGTGATTAATCACAAAAACAATATGCAATTATATATGTGTTTTCCAATGGTCTTAGGTGACCCCTGTGAAAGGGTCGTTTGACCCCCAAAGGGGTCGCGACCCACAGGTTGAGAATCGCTGCCATAGACAAAGACAACAGACAGGTGAAGGCCTGGGATGGGGTGGGAGATGGGTAGAGGAGGGGAAATGGGGGAAGAGGGGGACATCTGTAATACTCTCAACAAGAAAGTAAAATTTTAAAAAATAAGAAAAATGTGGTATGTATGGACATTTTTCCTTTGATTTTTTTTTTTTTAGCACAATTTCAAACCAAATTTTAAAAAAAGTACTTAGTAAACATGAGTCAAGTAGAGCAAGGCTAAAGGTATTGACCTCCAGGGAGCCAGACATCAGATGGCAAAGTCCACTTTGGAGGCCAGGGCTTTTCAGAACAACATTTACTACAGCCGGTCTCTGAAGATGAAAGAAGCCAGGCTTTAGTTTCACTGGATCATTCAATTTCTATAAATACCCTCTTCCAATTAAAGCCCATGAATTTACATTTCTTTGCAGCCCATGCTTTTAAGAGAAGCTCGCATGTTTGCCATAGAACAGTGATGGCGAACCTTTTGAGCTCGGCGTGTCAGCATTTTGAAAAACCCTAACTTAACTCTGGTGCCATGTCACATATAGAAATTTTTTGATATTTGCAACCATAGTAAAACAAAGACTTATATTTTTGATATTTATTTTATATATTTAAATGCCATGTAACAAAGAAAAAGCAACCAAAAAAATGAGTTCGCGTGTCACCTCTGACACGCGTGTCATAGGTTCGCCATCACTGCCATAGAATGTGTTTCACTCTGTAGCAATCTCTCCCACCTTTGTTTTTAATAAATAAACTATAAACATAAGCACCTAAATATAGACTTCAGGAATATAAAATTTCCTGGACACAAGACATACCATCTGTCTTTCCCCCCACCTCTCAAACTTGGATTTTATCTAACTCAAAATGAGGAAACAACTTTAGGTGCTGCACAAAGTAGACCCATGGAGTATACAAATAAGTCTTAGTACCCATTGGTACTATTTTAGTGCCTCTAAGCCTACCTGCAGAGATGCCAGTCTTTACATGTTTCCTGAAATAGCATACTTTAAAATCACTGCTTGTGGTCAAACTGTTATATAAAATTTATGAAAACTTAATATAAACTTTATATAAATGTTATATACTTAAAAAAATAAAGAGGAGTGCATTTAACTTTCTCTGGGTACATGCCAAGGCCCCAGAGTTACATTTCTCTGATTGTCTATCAATTGTCAACAAAAAGAAAACCAGTCTGCTGACCTCTCCTGTACCGACTCGTTGCCAGGAACTTACAGAAGACTATTTACCAGCAAGCACAGGGACATACCGGTCGGACTCACGCTCCTTGGAGAGCTGATTATCATTTCTCTGGAGATGCTTCTAAGCTATGCATGGAGAGCACTCATGACAACCAAACCAAAAAAAGCCCAGTGCACAAATGAGATTTTCAGCATCCCTGGCTCAGTTTCTGAAGTACCACCTGTAATCTACTTTGGAAAAAAGAATGGCTTGGGCAATTGAAACACCTTTCATATCAACTCTCAGGAATGAAACTTGAGTAAAAGCCCATCCATGGGTCACCAAGAAGTGGAGTTGAAAGACCCAGGGGCAAGGGTATCAAGAATCACTGGTTTTCTAGTCCTCATTATGTCCCTAACTCATTGTGTGACCCTGGGCAAGTCACTTCCCCGCTCTGGGCCTCCATTTGCTCATCTCCAAAATGTGGTGGTGGCACCTGAGGTCTCACAAAGATCTTTCCAAGCACTCATGAACGAAGCCTGGAACTTTAGGTTACTTAATTCCAGTAGCTTATTCAGTCTCTTGAAAACCCAATTTACTGGCAAAAATAAATTATGGCAGTGACTGTGGGGTTCTTCTGTTGGTGAGTGCTTATAATGAATGAATGTGTTGTAACCCAGCTCATGGACAAAATGACTTCACGGCCTAATGCTTTAGATTTCTGACTCTTGATTATATAGCAGTCTCTGTACAAGATGACATGACTTAAAAACAAATCATCTTATTTCATTTACTCCCCTGTTCTTAGAGGCTGGATCAGTGCAATCACTGACATTCAGAAAAAGAGAATTGCCAAAGACAGCCATGGGTCTGTCTGCTGCACTGGTGAACTGACTCCAAGTTCTGCTCTAGTTTAGGGGCCCAAGCACAGAAAGCAGTGGTGTGGGTTTATGATGATGTTCCTGTGCTGAGGGCTGGCTATCGGATAGAAAGTAAAATAGCAAAACGTGTGTGTGTGTGTGTGTGTACCTGTTCCTCTCTGTCTTGCATGTAACACACACACACACACACGACTAATGATGCAGTATTGCGTAGCTCATTTGTCCTTTGGGTGAGAAACCTCAGGAGAGGCATGCTCTTCCCCTGTCTGTCAAAAGCTGCAGAAAACCAGGCCCTGGCGGGTCCTAGCCCTTTCAAAATGTCATTGAACAGGATAACCAAGTTCCTCGCTCCTCTGTGCTCTGAGGACCTATCTATTTTCCTGACAAGAAGACAAGCTAATACGTTAATCTAACTTATTATACTGCAGCCTAATATTACCCAAGAAATATGATTTAAAAAACTATCATCTTCTGGGTCCAAGGTGGCTGTATTTCTTTATAAAGATGCAGGATAACAGCGACATTTTATGAAACTGCTTTTGTTACTGAGATTTATTTTTTACTTTTCACTTCCTAGGTTCCCTCTAAATGTATGAGTTGTCTATCCTGTCAAAAGTAATACAGAGGGTGGATTACAAATCTCACTTTTCATATCCTAGTCCAGGAACAGATATTTTACATCAGGGGTCAGCAATGCTTCCCGCCAGGAGTGCCGCTGTGGCTGTTACACAGCACCTATATATGAAGTAGGGCCTCCTAATGCCTTCAAGCATAAAATGCCTAACCTTGTGGTGAAATAATTATACTCAATAGGTATTAAGTCTCTGCTGAAAGTCAAATTGCTGGGCTAAGCAGTATCATTTCATCTTCCCTCAACTTCTGTGTCACAGATGAGGAAATTTGATGTCAGCTAGAAAGTGGCAAAGTGGAGACTTGAAAATAATCTTTCTAATACCAATTTACCTCCAGGAGTGATGAGAAAAATTCCTTGGCTCTAACAAGGTACTGATTACAAGATGTAATAACAATGACGTGCCACCATTTTATAAACAAACTAGAGGTCCGGTGCATGAAATTTGTGCACTCTGGGGGAGGGGGGCCCTCAGCCTGGATTGCGAGAGGACACAGGCCAGGCCGAGGGACCCCCACCGGTGCAGGATGGGGCCAAGGAGGGACATGGGAGGTTAGCCAGCCAGGGAGGGACCACAGGAAGGCTCCAGGGCGTGTCCAGCCAAAAAAAGCCAGGTGCAAACATTTCACACTTTAACCAAATGTCTATGAAGCATTTTCCAGTGCCTCATCTCATTTGATCCTCACAGAAGTCCTGGAGTAAACAGATAGGAGACTCGGTGGAATTCCATTTTCTTTTCATTAGCCGGAAAACAAAGATTTAGAAAGTTTAGAAAGTTGACCCTACTGAAAAGAAGAAATGGTGGACCTTGAAAATAACTTCAGGTTTTCTCACTGCGCAGAATATAGTCAAACATTGCTGCAGGTAAATATTGTACCCTTTATTCTCCCTGTATGATCTATAATAATAATCTGCTTCGTGTTGATATTTACTTCTGTGTTGTTCACAATTACCTGAAAGAGAAGTTGGGGTTGTTTCACTGGGCTGGAAAAAGTTTACCTACATCAGAAAGCGGGTCTGATTAAGCAAGTTTATTCTATATATATAAAAGGCTAAGTTGACTAGCCCATGCGTGATACATATAAAGCTCTCAGTGGCACCAATCGCACACGTGTATTTCGACCTGTCATTGTCAATTGTGAATTTGGTTGACACTTCTGTTATAGAGAAAGGGTGAATATTAAAATATTTCTTCTAATTAATTTCCTTTCAATGTGCACAAATTTGTGCACCAGGCCACTAGTGTAATGATAAAAAGGGTTTTAAAAAGTTGGATGTAAAGAATTTACATTTTTTTTAAAAAGTTCAATGTTATAGAAACTCAAATAATTCTAAACTCTGCTTTAAAAAAAACATGGAAGTAACCAAGATGATTGGTAAAACAATATTTGACATGTGAGTAGCTCTTCCTTTGGGTAGGCAACACAGATAAATTTTTCATTTAGATGAACCTGCAGCTATTAAGAAGATGGTTACCAGGAGAATGAAAAGCCTCCAAGGCAGACTTGCTGGACGAGGCAGGGTGAGCACACTTCCCCATGTTGGCTCCCTTACAGCGTGTAACACAAAAGTGGCCCAGCGCTGGACACCACGCCAGGAAGCCTTCCTGTACCTCATAAAGAGGCTGGCACAGCCAACCAGTAACAACTAAAGAAAAAGGCTCCTTCCCCAACCAAAGTGAACTTACCAAGCAGCAAACGCAGTCACTCATGGAAGACCCAGTGATGAATGACGCCATAGTGAGCAAATTAAGAGTTAGGTGACACTCGGAGGGGTCAAAACCAGGTTTCTGCCTTACGCACAGCTGGTTCGGGAATGTAAAATGGTGCAGCTGCTGTGGAAATGTTTGGCACTTCCTCAAAAAGTTAAACACACATTAAAAAAAAGTTAAACATGGAATTACCCTATGATCCAGTAATCCACTTCTGGGTATATACCCAAGGGAATTGAAAGCAGGAACTCAAACAATACCTCTACACCAATGTTCAGAACAGCATTATTCACAATTGTCCAAAGGTGGAAACAACCCCAGAGTCCATCAACAGATAAATGAATAAATAACCTGTGGTATAAATACAAAGGAATGAAGTTTTGATATATGCAACAACATTGATGGACCACACAGATATGCTAAGTGAAAAAGGGACAGATTCTCCTTATACGAATCAACAAATTCATGGATACAATAAGTAAAATAGTGGTTACTAGGAACTGGGGGAGCAGAGGCATAGAGTTTCTGATAGGGATGGACGGTGACAAAATAAATAGTGGTGATGGTTGCACAACATTATAAATGCACTTAGTGTTACTGATTACCTACCTAAAAATGCTAAATTTTGTTACATACATTTTATCACAATAAAACAAACAAAACAAGGATTCCCAAAGGATGCCCTCACACTGGATTGCAGGGTCTTCCCATTTCTACCTCTGACCCCTTTCCCTCTCCTTGACTGTCTGTATATTTCCCCCCTTAAGATGTCCACTGAAATTACTCCTGGCTGAAGTAGATTCAAGTATATATGGGAACAAGAGTTAAAGCAAGGTTTATGAACCTTACTCTTGATGTTCTACTGTTAGCTCCCCATCCAAAGGAAAATAATTCTTAATGAGTTTTCACAGAGATAGTAACTACCAACATTTAAGAACATTATGAAAAGAAATCTTCAGTTTCTCCAGTGGGTTCCAGAGAGCAAACCAAATCTCAAGGAAAATGGGCTTTTTCTACTGACTTCCTACCAAGAAACCCAAGAGAGAGAAAAGAGACAGCACATAATCATATCAATAGATGCAGAAAAAACATGTCACAAAATCCAACACCCATTTCTGATAAAAACTCTCAGCAAAATGGGAATAGAGAGATCATACCTTAACATAATAAAGGCACATATGACAAACCTATAGCCAACATCATGCTCAATGACAAAAACTAAAATCATTTCCCCTAAGAACAAGAACACGATAGGGATATCCACTGTCACCACTCTTAGTCAATACTAGGGGCCCAGTGTGCAAACTTGTGCACCTTGAAAGGAATTGTGGGCCGCGAGGCTGTGTTGGGCACATGGGTAGGTCTCGGCCCATCCTCTGTGCACCCCCCCCCCCCCCCCCCGTCTGCTGTGGGCCCCGCTCCTGCCGCTGCCTCTCCCACGCGCTGACGGCGCCAGCCCCACTCGCACCCGCTGATGGCGTGGAGCGATGGGGACTGGTGCCAACAGAGGGTGCAAGCGGGGCTGGCGCTGTCAGAGGGTGTGAGTGCCAGGCGGGACTGTGGCCTCAATCACCCCTCAGGAACAGGGGGAGGTGGAGAAGTCCTGAGGGGTGATTGGGTCTGGCAGCTGCAGCTCACACCCGCTGACGGCACCGAGCAATAGGGGCCAGCACCGGCAGCAGTGCGAGTGCCTGGCAGGACCACGGCACGCGGAAGCAAAGAATTTTCAGTAACTACCAGAGGCTCGCCCCGATGACAGCAACCAGCGCCCCACCTTGGTCTGGCGCACCTGCTCACCTGCTCCACCATCCCACCGTGGCCGACGCCTGCCATGTTCCGCGCGCGCACCCCCTGATGGTCAGCACATGTCATAGCGACCAGCTGTTCTGCTGTTCGGTCTATTTGCATATTAGGGTTTTATATATATAGACAGTACTGGAAGTCTAGCCACAGTGGTAAGACAAGAACATCCAAATTGGAAAGAAGGAAGTAAAATTCTCATTATTCACAAATGTAAGCATAGAACCCTAAAGATTTTATAAAAAAAACTACTAGATTTAATAAATGAATTCAGCAATGTAGCAGGATACAAATTTACACCCAGAAATCAATGGCATTTTTACACACCAATAATGAATTCTCAGAAAGAGAAACTAAACAAACCCATTTACCATTGCAACAAAAAAAATTAAGATACTTAGGAATAAACTTAACCAAGGAGGTAAAATAAAAGACTTGTACTTGGAAAACTACAGGACATTGAAAAAAGAGATAGAGGAAGATATAAACAAGTGGAAGAATATACTGTGTTCATGGAATGGTAGAATCAGCATCATTAAAATGTCCATACTACCCAAAGCAATCTATAGATTCAGTGCAATCCCTCTTAAATTACCAAGGGCATATTTCACAGATCTAGAACAACTACTCCAAAAATTTATATGAAACCAAAAAAGACCCCATATACCCACAGCATTCTTGAGAAAGAAGAATAAAGTTGGAGGGATCACAATACCAGATAACAAGTTATACTACAAAGCCACTGTAATTAAAATAGCCTGGTACTGGCATAAGAATAGACATATAGATAAATGGAACAGAGAATCCATAAATTGACCCAAGCCATTAAGCTCAATTAATATTTGACAAAGGGGGCAAGAACATACAATGGATTCAAGACAGTCTCCTCAATAAATGGTGTTGGGAAAATTGGACAGACACATGGAAAAAAATGAAACTAATCTAAAAAATTACACGACACAAAAGAGTAAACTCAAAATGGAAAAATACTTACATGTAAGGTGTGAAAGCATAAAAATCCTAGAAGAAACTACAGGCAGCAAAATCTCAGCCATATCTCGTAGCAATATGTTTATGGATATATTTCCTAGGACAAAGGATACTAAAGAGAAAATAAACAAATGGGACTACCTATGATAATAAAAGCATAATATGCTAATTAAACCTGCCGTCCTTCCAGATGACCTTCTGGACAAAGCTGGGGCTGTGAGGGAAGCCCGGGTCCCGGGTGCCAGAGGGAAGCCGGTGCCAGTAGCCAGGGGAGGGAAGGCCTACTCTTGCACAAATTTCATGCATCGGGCCTCTAGTATCAAAATAAAAAGCTTCTGCACAGCAAAAGAAACAATCAACAAAAGGAAAAGGGAGCCCACTGTGTGGGAGAACATACTTGGCAATGATACATCTGATAAAGGGTTAACATCCAAAATATATAAGGAACTCATACAACTTAACAAAAGGAAGACAAGCAAATCCAATTAAAAAATGGGCAAAGGACCTAAATAGACCTTCTCCAAAGGGAACATACAGATGGCCAACAGACATATGAAAAAAATGCTCAAAGTCACTGATCATCAGAGATATGCAAATTAAAATGACAATGAGATATCACCTCACGCATGTCAGAATAGCTACCATCAACAAATCAACAAATGACGAGTGCTGGCGAGGATGTGGAAAAAAGGGAACCCTAGTACACTGCTGGTGGAAATACAGACTGATGCAGCCATTAGGGGAAGAGTATGAAGTTTCCTCAAAAAATTGAATGTGGAACTGCCATTTGAGCCAGTGATCCCACTTCTAGGAATATACCCTCCCGAAGCACCAATCAGAAAGAATGTATGGATGGACTCCTATGTTCATAGCAGCACAATTTACAATAGCTAGATCTGGAAATAGCCCAAGTGCCCATCAGTAGATTGGGGGGGGGGGGGGAGGGGAGCAGTGGTACATATGCACCAAGGAATACGATGCAGCAGTAAAAAAGGTTTTGAGACAGTGTGGAGGGGCCTGGAGAGTATTATGCTAAGTGAAATAAGCCAGTCAGAGAAAGACATGTATCACATGTTCTCACTCATATGTGGAATCTAGTGAACAAAATAAAGTGATGAACAAAACAGATCCAGAGACAGAGAAGCATGGAACAGACTGTCCAATCTGAGAGGGAAGGAGGTAGTGGGTGGGAAGAGAACTTGTATGCATATATGCATAATCCATGGACACAGACAATAGGGTGGTGAAGGCCTGCGGTGGGGGGCAAGGGAGAGCTAGACTGAGTCAATGGGGGAAAAGGGGGGACTTATGTAATACTTTTAACAATAAAGAGAATGAATGAAAAGAGACAAAAAATAAGGGCCAAGGCTCCATGTGCACATGGGTGAATCATTTGCGGTCAAATTTTCCTTTCTGTTCTTTGGGCTGATGGATACAATTCTCCAATTGTAATTGCCTGGATAAGAAGCAGGCTGGGGCTCAGGTGAAAATCCACAGTAGCTGGCCTGGCAGGTGTTGCTCAGTGGTCGAGCACCAGCCTATGAACCTGGAAGTCACTGTTTGATTCTGGTCAGGGCACACGCCAGTAGGGGGCATGCAAGAAGCATCTGATCAATGATTCTATCATTGACATTTCTCTCTCTCCTTCCTTTCTCATTGAAATCAATAAGAATGTATTTTTAAAAAAATCCACAGCAGCTATTTGTTTCCAATGAGTAATTTTGGAAAATGTTCAATGTAAGATACTGTGAACACTATTAATCTAAGTTATAATTTTCCTGGATTACCAAGTTAAATTACTATGATTTCTTTGGTAGTAATGTACCTGTCCCAAAATATGCATTAGCTAGGTATTCAGTGGCATGAGGAATGCAATGAAATCAACTCCCTCAAGCAAATGATGAGTTCAAAATATGTGATGAAGCTCGTAGTTCAATAGCACGAGTAAATCCTGATACATAGTAATGGGAGTTCGAGAAACTGTGATGGGCCAGATAGCATGTAACGTGTTGATAAGGAGAATTCATGACTGGCAATGAAGAAGCACTGGCTGGGCTGATGTGCTACTGCTTTCTCCATTACAGCTGATCAACAGAACACAAACATACAGAGAGAAAAGTATCAGTATTGGTCACAAATTTAAGTATTTTATTTATATTATATATGCTTAAGTAGGATGACATTTGTGAGGTAGTGAAATGTGAATGCACCATTCTTTTCCTTCCTTCCTTCCTTCCTTCCTTCCTTCCTTCCTTCCTTCCTTCCTTCCTTTTTTTTTTTTTTTAAAGAAAAAACAGGAGGAGCCCTGGCTGGAGTGGCTCAGTTGGTTGAACGTTGCCCTATGCACCAAATGTCACTCACCGGTTTGATCCCACCAGGGCTCGATCCCCAGTAGGGAGCATGCTGGAGGCAGTCTATAGATGTTTCTCCTACATCAATGTTTTTCCCTCTCTCTAAAAAAAAAAATCAATAGAAACATATTTTTAAAAAATGAAAAAATAGGGTGGAAAAATAAAATGGTTGCAGAAGGACATGTCACTGCAGTTGAGAGTACATGGAAAAACTACAATATTAAAATTGGAGAAATGGGCAAATAAATTAAGTAGAATAAAGTCACAAAAAGAAACATCCGCGTATGCTTCCTCCTCCTCCCAAAAGGGCAGCTTGCTTCATCAACCAGGCTAAAGGGTGGTCTCGAACATTTTAGCACTCGGTTTAGAATTTGAGCAATTCTGCATTCTGCTTCATACTGACAAAGTAGTTCTTTGCTGCTACTTATTTATAATTTAATTCCCCTGATAGTTCTAAAAACAAGGGATGAAATATTTTCAAACAAAATCATTATTTATACAGCTGGCGTTTCCATTTAGTTAGGAAAATTAGTAGAGAAATGTTTGGTCAGAATTTAAGATAAGTTTTGAATGTTTCACAAAACCTTATACTATCCACTCCCAAATTTCTTTTACTATGTTTAAGTCTTTCCCAAAGTCAACAAGGGAAGCCCCCAAATCAACTAAATTAGTGGGTTCTGAACTAGGCAACTCCTTTGGCAAGAGGTGGAGGACCTTTGAATCAGCAGCAAAAATAGTTCAATTAAAATATCCTTCTAATATGTAGTTCGTTTTTGTTTGAAAATGGAAACCAGCAATTGGCTTGCATGAGTAAACAGAAGACAATTATTCAGGCTGGGGTCTACAGAGCAAGAGCAAAGGAGACAGATGGCAATTATCTGGCTAACTTAACCCGATAATTCATGCCTAAGTATCCACTCTGGTGCCCAAATTGGCTATATTCATAGAAGAACTAAAGAGTGTAATTACCAAATCTCCTTCCAATCTGTGCTGCCAAGGCCGTGTGCCTAGGTGGGCTGTTTTGAGGTGATGATCGTATCACAAACTGTCCTCGATCCTCTGCTGGCCCAGTGAAGAGTATGCTAGGATTTTCACAACATAAATTTGGATATTTGCGTAAATGTCCTATGGCCCTAAAGCAGTGATGGCGAACCTATGACACACGTGTCAGAGGTGACACGCAAACTCATTTTTTTGGTTGATTTTTCTTTGTTAAATGGCATTTAAATATATAAAATAAATATCAAAAATATAACTCTTTGCTTTACTATGGTTGCAAATATCAAAAAATTTCTATATGTGACATGGCACCAGAGTTAAGTTAGGGTTTTTCAAAATGCTGACACGCCGAGCTCAAAAGGTTCGCCATCACTGCCCTAAAGGATGCAATTATCATATACTGAATAAAGTATCAAAAATTTCATGCTATCATTCCTAGCACAAAGAAATTCTAAAGGGAAAAAATAGCATAAAAACAGAAAAATTTAAAGAATATGCAAATTGGAGAAACCAAAATTTAAATGTCTTTTTAGCCTATCATCAAAGATGTGAGATTAACACCCTGATGTTTATTCAGCACTTCATACTTTTACAAAATCCTTCACAGTTTAGCCTCACAATTGTGTAAAATAAATTGAGTGAGATTATTATTCCCATGTTATGGATTAACAAAATAGGGCCCTCAG
The DNA here is from genome assembly GCF_014108235.1 of Myotis myotis. NCBI lineage: Eukaryota > Metazoa > Chordata > Mammalia > Chiroptera > Vespertilionidae > Myotis > Myotis myotis. The sequence continues at coordinate 76,264,221 of NW_023416324.1, forward strand.
ATTTGCTGAAGCCAAGCTAACGTCAAAGCTGAAACTTGAACCCAAGCCTTCTGGATCCAAATCGAGTGCCCTTTCCATCACACCATGCTAAAAGCTAAGGTTAACTAAAAGCTAATAGAAAAGATCACATTACACAGTCAAATTTTGTGGTATTCACCATCACAAACAGTCTTAGTGTCAACACATGACATTAAATAAATCTGATAACCAAGCTTGGCCTGAGAATAGACTGCACAGGAAGGTGGTGCTGATGATACGGCTGCTTTCCCCTGGCTCTGTGTGAGCTTGGGCAAGGATTTCTCGTAGACTTGATTTCCTAATCAGTAAAATGAAAGGACTAACTAGAGAACCTCTAAAGTCCCTTCAACACCAAGCTGATTAGGAAACTAGTGGCTTCAGTTTTTTCTGTTCACGCCTACTCAGAATTCAAAGGAGGGTCAACTTTCTTCCCCCTCCGATATCAGATGCTTCCTCAAGTGTCTCCACTCTCCCCAACTGAATGAAGACAGGGTTCCAATATGCATTTTACCAATGTCTGCCCAGCTTAAGTAAAACAATATGTAAACACTTTAGAACAAACATGTTGAGAATTATTTACTGTTTTCTGTAGGTTACAACACCACTTAGTTCCATTTCCAAATGTGGTTTACATCAGTCAATCTTTCTACTCTCTAGATAGATCAAGGGTGTTAGTAAACAGAAAAAGAAATAATCTTGCCCTAGAGACAAAAACGACTCCACTGAAACTGATGATAAATTCATTTCAAGAGCTGATTAATTCTATTCAGAATTTTCAATCACCTATAGTTGGCAATTACCGATATTTTACTTTCCATATAAGCTAGGTCCAACCAAGAGACTTCTATTTCTCACTTGGAAATAGTGATTTTTGATGTGTTAGAAGGTATGAAAGACTTCCCCACTCCCTAACTGGCCTTAATTGTTACACTTTCATAGAAGTCCATATGAGAAGTTTACGGTAATTCAAGGCCTTAAATCATAGGCAAAGAGTTAGGTGTTCTCCTAACTCTTGTCAGTATTCCTATGTAAGGGAGGAGGGAAAGGGGGCTATTAATGAAGGAGAGCATCTGAAGTATGAAAATCGAGAATCTCCATTCTATCGTAATTGGAGAAAATGAAAACATTCCTTTTTCATGAAGACAATTCTGTAGTTTGGTGAAGGTCTATTTTTCCTCCAGGGTAGATTGAGGAGACAAGAAATCAAGGAAAGAAAGAGCTGTAATAATACTAATTATTATTATTATTGTTCTATAACAACAAAAGAAGCCCATTCTTCTAACCTATATCCCTTTAATTATGGCATTCAGCTATTCAATGAATTTTAGTAATGCTCATTATTACTTCTTTTTTTTTTAAGTTAATAAATTGGCTTGGTAAAGTTCTAAAACTTTTATTATGCTAAAGGGGCCTGATCTTATTATCTAATCCAAAGACCAAGCAATACTCATCTCCTAATATTTGGAGTTGGCTATTAATTTCTTACACAACTTTGGGCAAGTTATGGCCAATATAGGTCTCCAGTTCTTCCTCTGTAAGTGGACACACCACTAAACTACTTCAAAGAGCTATTGCTGGGAAGAACAAATAAAAAACACCCTGAAATATTCTGAAATAATCCAGCAGGACCTCACTCATGCGAAGCCACACCCATTTACACATGGGTGCTGTGCAGAGCACCTGGGGCAAGTGCCAACTATTCTGGCTCTGTCCCCATATTGCTATGCCCTCCTCTTCAAGCCTGTGCCTGGAACTGGTCACTCCAGATTCCCACTCCCTCTCCATCTGTCAAGCTGATTATATATGCACGTGCCTGTGCTAATTTATTTTTTTTTTAAAGAATAGTTTATTGATTTTTAGAAAGAAAGGGAGAGAAACATCGATGTGAGATATAGTGCAGGCCCCCTACCCGGGATCAAGCCCACAACCCTGGCATGTGCCCTGGTTGCACATTGGCAACCCTTTGGGGTAACCAACTGAGCCTCATCGGCCAGGGCTGCCTTTGCTAATTTTGAAAAGCAGAAGTCATTGGTCCTGCTCAGTGAGTGTTGCCCAAGGTGCAGTCCCCCACTCATACGAAGGGTGACCACAAGCATTATAAAGCTTGCAGCAGTGGATGAGCTGTCTGGGCAAGGAAGGCATGTTCAGCTACCTAGTCCCCCTCTGGTCCTAAATGAAATAAAGACATGAACCTCCAAGGTGCAACAAACATAACAAAGGCATTGGAAGAAACCTGTGTGCCTCTATCCCAGTGGTTCTCAACCTTCCTAATGCCGCGACCCTTTAATAGAGTTCCTCATGTTGTGGTGACCCCCAACCATAAAATTATTTCCGTTGCTACTTCATAACTGTAATTTTGCTAGTTATAAATTGTAATGTAAATATCTGATATGCAGGAGGTATTTTCATTGTTACAAATTGAACATAATTAAAGCATAGTGATTAATCACAAAAACAATATGTAATCATACATATGTTTTCCGATGGTCTTAGGCGACCCCTGTGAAAGGGTTGTTCGACCCCCAAAGGGGTTGCGACCCACAGGTTGAGAACCACTGCACTAGAGTGTTCCTTTCTTTATATCACAACAGGGATTTGCTCATGATTTTTTAATAAATTCTTGCCACAAGTGAATTTAGGCTGTTTTTAATTAAGGTCTTAACCAGGAGATCACTTGAAAAGCTCTGGCTCTCCCACAAAGCAGGACAAGCTTGTTTTGACCAGCTGTCCTAAGATTTTTCTGCTCAATCATCAGAGCTTGCAATATCTTCTTACAGTCCTGACAAGGTGAGTACCTCTTCCAACCAAACTGAAAAAAAGAATCTCTAGAAAAAGGTACATCCTGAAATTTACAAAAGATCCAGGGGCGCAGATTCAACAGAATCCATGAGGCCAGAGCAGGGGGGTGGGACCATTTTTTATAAGAATCTTTACTCATACAATTTAAGCTAAGGTGATAGGACCTCTCTTTTTACATAATTCTACCAGAGGTCTTAACCTTTTTTGTGCCACAACTTGGGGACCCTGGTGAAGCCTATAGACCCCCTTCTCAGACTAATGTTTCTATATACCCGATGTTTGCATATACTAACGCTTTTATTTCTTTTGTAATGAAGGAAAGAAACTCTTTATTAAAATTTAGCTATTCAAAATGTTAAAAAAGAAATCTATGAAACAGTAAGCACTCTATGTGTTTTAAATAAAAAGACCCAATGAAGAAAATAGATTCAGAGACATAGAACAGACTGCAGAACCTCAGAGGGAAGGCGGGGGAGGGTGGGTTGGTGGGAAGAGATCAAACAACTTGTATGCATGACCCATGGACACAGACAATAGGGTGGTGGAAGCCTGGAATGGGGGGTGGGGACAGGCTGAAGAAGGCCAATGGGGAAAAATGGGGCATACGAAATACTTTCAACAATAAAGATTTAATTTAAACAAAAAGATCTAGTAGTGGGTTAAAAAATTACTGTAATTTCAAAGTCGTGATGAACATACACAATATTTCAATATATCTGCAACGTGTAATGTGATATGAAAATATCTAGAATTTCTGTGGGTGACAGTTATAGGTACTGCAAATACTACTGTGGTTTATTGCCTATCCTCATAATGGGAGGAAGTTCTAAATTTCAGTTAGAGGGTGGTAATAATAAAAAAGTAATATCTAGAACTCTAATCAGGGACCCAGGTTCAGAACCATCCACTGATCTCCTTAAGGCCTTTAGTCATCTTCGATTCTCCGAGATCTAATCAGTATCAAGCAAGGCACAAAATAGGCACTCAATCAAGTGAACTGAGCCAATCAATAGAGATCTTGACTTAAAAAGCCATCAGGAAGGAGCTGAAGAAGCCTACTGTGACATCCCAAGCTCCCAAATCTCAGCCAGTCCACTAGTACCAGCCTACTTGGAGCTCTTCATTCATTTAGCAAATATTCACAGAGTACCTAGTAAGTGTCAGGTAACATTCTGGGTACTGGGTGAACACAGATCCTAACTTCAGATAGTAATAATGTTAAGAAAATAAAACATGAAAATAGGATAAAGAGTGACTGGTGGAGGATGGGGCATTTTAGACTGAATGGTGCTAAAGAACTTTCTGAAGTTTCAGCTGAGTCAGTGATGATAAGGAGCCAAGGGAAGCATGGCAAGGCCTGTGACTGGGCCATTCTAGACAGAAGGAACCACATGTGCAAAGGCTCAGAGGCAAGAAGAAGCTGGGCACAGGTCTCTCTTACCTCCTAACTTATCGTACTCTCAAGAGCTGCTGTCCTCCCTGGCCCTGTCTTCCCTCCAGCACAACACTGTCCAATAGATCCTCCTTAAACACTTTTGTATTGTGGGGCCCTTGCTGAGATATATAAAATGTTCCCTATTCCTCAGTACACCTGACCATACCACACCTTGTTCAACATTTCCTCCCAGTCCTTCACATAAGCCCTCTGTGAAGACTCTGTAAGTGCCAGGCCTATGTGGTTCAGTGGTTGAGCATCAACCCATGAATCAAGTGGTCACTAGTTCAATTCCTAGTCAGGGCACATGCCTGGGTTGCAGGCTCAATCCCCAGTAGGGTACGTGTAGGAGCCGGCCAATCAATGTTTCTCTCATCACTATCCCTCCCCCTTCCTCTCTCTCTCTAAAAATAATAATAATAATAATAATAATAATAATAATAATAAATAAATAAATAAAAACATGACTTAAAAAAAAAAAAAAGACCCTGAAAGAGATTCTATTCATTTTTCCTATACCATTCCCTTCTTTCCTCCATCTATCACATTTTCAAATACTCCAGACCACACTGATCTCTCAGTAAACTTCAGGGCAGAGATTCCATAAATTATCTAGTTTTCCACACCCATAATAATCTGACCATTCTTTCAGTGATAAGCAACTCAACCCCCCTGAAGCAGTATGTCTCCTCTAAACTTATGATTTGTGCCATATAGCTTATCTCAAACAAACCTAAACTGTTCTCTGCTCATAAATGTCTAATGGTCTCGGCTTATTTAGACTTTAAGCTCCTTTGAGCTAGCAGTAACCTTGCCTTGTGTTATCATCAGAATGTACAGAGCAGAAGTGGACAGATAGAGGCTGCTCCATAAATTTATCCCCCTTTAAATTCACAGACCCATCTCCCCAAGGCCCTATAGTAGACAAGATAGAAATGTTTTGTAAAAACAGTTACAAACTTAAGACTAAATAATGATGTTGGGGTAGTTTGTACTCCAGATGAAGTTTTTCTTCTTCACAGGTACTGTCAGCTGAATTGTGTCCACCTCAACATTCCTATGTTGGAGCTCTAACCTCTACTTCCTCAGAATGCGACTGCATTTGGAGATGGGGGCCTTGAAAGAGTGATTAAGTAAAAATGAGGCTCTTAGGGCAGGTCCTAATCCAATCTGACCGGTGTCCTTACAAAAACAGGAGATTTGAACACACAGAGGCAGACACATGCACAGATACCATGTGAAGAGACAGCGAGAGGGCGGCCATCTGCAAGCCAAGGAGAGAGACCTCGGAGGAAACCACCACTGCTGGCCGTGATAGGACCAACCTTAATCTTGGACTGCCCAGCCTCCAGAACCGTGGAAAACACATTTCTGTTGTTTAAGGGCCCTGTCAGTAGTATTTTGTTATGGCTGCCCCACAAAACTAATACCACACGTGTTTAAATTTCAATATTTCCAAAAAAGGAGATGAAGATAAGGACTTGGGTGCAGGTAGTTTATTTGGAAGTGTCCCGAGCAAGCAAAGTGAGGGAGCAGGAAGAGCGAGGCAGGTGAGTTATTTAAGGGCACGTGAACCAGGTCATGGCTATAGGTAACGGGCACTTAATTCTGCTGGGGCCTCCCTGGAAGCACCGAGAATGTCCCTTAAGTTATTCTAAGAGACAGGGATATTTATCCCCTCACTGGCTTCTTCTATTCCCAAGGGTGGTGGGATGCCTCCAGGCAATAACTTCCTAGATGGGCGGCTGCAGTGTGGGGGCAGTGGCACTAGAAAAACTCCTGGGAGAAAGCAGGAAGGCAGTGCCGCCTGCACCTGGGGCAAGGTGATGCCAGCATGCGGCAAGTGGGACAGTCTGAGCTCCAAGGACACTGACTGACACAGCCAGGGAGGTGGGCCGCAAGGATTTGGTGTGGGACAGAGGGATGTGTGGTTAGCTGACCACAGTTAACACAGCTGGTTCTTTCTCTGGAGGCAAAACATTGTTAAGGCAGCCAAAGGCAGCAAGATTCTCTGATAGACCATTTGATGCCACAAAGATGTATAGATGCTGGCGTCCTATGACATGCTTTCCTCCCAAAGGTAAATATGGGTGTCATGAGATAATGAAGAGGAATGTTGAAGAACACTCACTCAGGCACGCTCACTTTCAGCCAACTCTTGCAAATGCTGTATTTCAAATAAGACTTTTGGTTGAGCTTTTCTGCTATTTCCCCCAGGTAATTGAATTCTTTTACAATCAACCTGTTCCAGTTGTAACTGGCCCTTCAGCTGTAAAATGAATTCTGCTTATGAACAGCAGAGTTTAGATACTGTATAATCACCTAATTTAAGTTGTAGGTAATTCCTGAAAGCCCAACCACTGAAAACACTCTGCCCCCCCATCCAAGTTTTATCTCTAGAATCGAGTTTTTAGGTTGAATATATGGTACTTCTAAACATCAGGTAAGAGATTCCTAATTCCAGTTGATTCAAGCTATCCTTAAAGATCAATGAATGTGATTAGAGAACAAATTTTCTAAATTACCTTCAGAAAACGATTTCCTTCTTTTAGGCAAACAACTGTTTGAAATTTATTATTTAACACTTTTTGTGAAATATAACATCCGAGATGAAATTATGCAGGAAGATGTCAGACTGAGTGGCATTTCCTGGTATTTTCCAATTACCCAAGTCCTATCTTTAGGGTTGCCAAATTTAGCCAATAAAAACACAGAATACTCAGTGGAATTATAATTTCAAACAAACAAATAATTTTTACTGTTAAGTATATCCCAAATATTGTATGGAATATACTTAACTAAGTATCAATGTATTATCTGAAATTCAAATTGAATTTGACATCCTATTATCTTAATATTCCAGAATGGAAAATTAGCAAAATTAGAATTTAAAAGCATAATTTCTATTTAAAGTAGAAACTTCCTGTTTTTACTACAATAAACCACAGCAGAATGCTCAAAGCATGCTTAGTTAGAACAAGCTGCTATTCTGACAAGATTCATTTTAGAACTGATGGTTCATTCTAACAATTAGGATAGCTTAATTTGAAAAAAACAAAAGAGTTTAAAAACAAATATTAAATTTCCCCTAGAAATCAATGCATAAAAATAAAAGCCTAGTATTATTTGTATAAAAAGAGCAATTAACATGTAGTAAAAATACATTTTGTTTGCAAAGCTTGCTACTGTTTACTCAGTGCTTATAAAAACTAAAACAGCAATGTGGATTATGTGATACTGGGGGGGGAGGGGAAACCCACACACACACAAAAAGCTGTTATGAAAATTTCTGATTGGATCGGAAAGCTTTATATACCTCAAGCTATATGAAAGAAATAGTCTTAGACTTTCAGGATTTTGAAGTTTTTTCATATGGAAACCCAATATTCCTTAGAAAATGAATACACCTTGTTTGAAAAGACTTAACTGACTTTGCAATAATGGGAGAAAGCCTGCTAGCAATAGGAACAGAATTACCTAACAGCACAGCTTCTAAACCTCAGTACTATTGACATTTTGGGCCCAAAAATTCTTTGTTGTGAGGGGGACTCTGCCCAGTAGATGTCAGTAGCATCCCCCCCCCCCCCCGCCAGCCCCCACCCCCTCTACCCCCAGTTATGACAACCAAAAATGTCCGGGGGGGGGCAGGGGGGGTGGGGTAGAACTGTGCCCAGTTGAGCACCACTGGCTTAGGAAAACTAGTGTCTTGGCCCTCCCTGGCAATTACACTCTGGAGTTCCCAGCAATTTTTTTTTTTTTTAAATATTTGTATTGATTTCAGAGAGGAAGGGAGAGGAAGTGGGAGATAGAAACATCAATGGTGAAAGAGAATCGTCAATCGGCTGCTCCTGCACGCCCCCTATTGGGGATTGAGCCCACAACCTGGGCATGGGCCCTTGACTGGAACGGAACCTGGAACCCTTCAGTCTGCAGGCCGACGCTCTATCCACTGAGCCAAACCAGCTAGGGCCCCAGCAATTTTTAAAAATATTATTACAGGGCAGCTTAGAATAACAAAAGAGGGGGGAAAAAGCTATAGCAAAGTCTCCATCAAACCTATGTTGATTGAAATTGTTCTAAATATATTTGAATATAATGAAAATAAATAGATCTATTTATCTAAAGATGCTTCTAAATCTCTTTATGGACAGAAAGTTGTGTGCTAATACAGGAATTACAGCAGAGAACTGGTTTTAGTCCCAGCTCCCCACTTGCTCAATATGCATATATATAGGGTGGGCAAAAGTATGTTAAAAGTTTACAGTCACGAGTACACAGAACAGAGCTAATAAAGTCATTGTAATTAACATAACCTGTATGTCTTTTACCATAAAAACAACCCTAAACCTATTTTGCCTACCCTTGTAGACGAACTAACCTTTCTGAATACTACTTTCCATGTTCCACGCATTCTCATTCAGTGTGTCCTTCCATCAACCCTGAGAGGTAGGTCATTAATTGTCCCATGTCATGGATGAGGAAACTCAGGTCTAACAAAGTGAAATAACTTGCCCAAGATCCCACCGGGGGAGGCTGTAAACCCAAGTAATTCAAAGTCTAACCCTTTAACCAGCTCTCTTATCATGGGGGTGGGGGGCGGGAGGAAGGAGGGGAGAAGAGATGGGGAGGAGAGGAGAAAGCCATTCAGTGTCTCTGACTTCATGGTTTCCTCACCTGTAACCGGAAATACCGTTTCTCAGTATTTCTCAGATTCACTGCAAGAACTAAGGCAGTAAAGTGAGTTGTTGGAGGGTAAGAACCAAAGTCCTGGCAACCTGCAGGCAGTGATACTCAGATTCTGAAGGGCTGCAACATCCTCCAACAGCAGGAGAGCCACTCCCAGATTCTGAGGTCTACTTAGACTTGAAAATGAACTGGTGCCAACTCCCTTTGAAAGAGCACTATCAGGAAGGCAAATGTAAACAGTAAACAGCATAATTAACCCTTAGGACTTTGAAAGGAGAAGAGAGAGACATCAAGTCTGGATGGGAAGGGTATAGCAAGTAGCAGGAGGCCACTCCCATGACACTCCCTTCCTTGTACAAGTTCTGAGTCACCCCCAAAGACACTCCCTTTCCTGGCGCATGGCATGGCATGGCGGCAGAATGGGCAGCCATCTAGAGCTGCAAAACCTTCCCTGGGGCTTGGAGGGAGTCATGGAAGGCCTGAGTGGAAGGGGGTCATAAAGATGACTCACATTTGACAGATAAGAAACTGGAGCTGAGAGGTGAAAGAATTGATCCACCTCATCCAGGCTGTGACCCGTGCCAGGTTCCATGTCCCCGAGTCTGACTTACACAGCAAACCCTGCTGCTACCCAGGCCCCGCCAAGCCCTCTCCTAAGCAGCCTCCAGTTCCAGGTAAGTAATCCCCATACAGCCTGGCCTGCCTCCAGCACGAAGAGAGTCACCTTTGCCATGTATCTATTTTGCAGGAGTAGTTTCAGGGCCAAATTATTGTTTTTCTATGAGCAAAAGGACCCAATACAAAGTGTGTGTGTAGCTCAGTCCAAGAAACATAAATGAAATGGTTAATCTTTGGGTTACAAAGTCTCATCGTTAAGGTAAGAAGTAGCTGTAGGAGTGAGCACAGGGAGGGTTCCTGATTCCTGTTACATGATAAGAAATGCAATTAGGTTGAAGTCTATTCAATATGCTTGGGGAAGGCAGGCAGCAATGGTGGTGAACATCTCTACTTGATTATAGATGCAAAGAAACAGCCAACACCACCCCTCATACAGAACTTTTTCATCCTAAGTCACTTCCAGACACATAGTACACACATCACCCATTTCCCCTCCCAACAGCACGTGAAGAAAAAAGGTACAGATAGGTGACTGGGGATGCCAGCACACCACGGACTATTTGAAGAGAAAAATGTCTCACCCATCGTTTCATGAAGCCACATTTAGATTCTAGGTCTAATTTCAACAGATATCAGCATAGCGGAGCTACAGTTACAGTGGACAGATCATTTGTCAAGAATGGAAAAAGCCAGAATGCCAGGGCAGTTGCATGGGGGGGGGGGGGGGGGGCGGGGGGCGGGGGGGGGGGGGGGCGGGGAGAAGAGGGGGAAAGGAAGAAGCGAAAGTCTGTTTTAAAGGAAATATGGAGAAAACTGCTAACAGAGCGGGCGGATGAAAGCTGAAGCCTGGGAGTGAGAGGAAGCCCAGGTCAGCCGAGGCAAAGCCATGGACAGCAGGGTCACCAGCACCCGCGGTCACCGCCAGCACGGCCCGGCAGGCCCACCTGTGATCGTAATCCCCGAGCGACACTAGGTGGTGATCAGGGAGATACCAGGAACGGGAAGGCTGGGAATGAAGTAGATGTACCAGCCATAACTACAGACGTCAAAATCAAGGTCAGGCATCATGTGCTAAATAAATTAACAAAATAATTATACATTTACCTTTCAACCTGGAAGGAAACCTTGTCAGCTTTCACAAAATGAAGAGTGCAGTCATGCAGTAAAAAGGAGAATTCTTTGATGAGGTGCCTTCTATTTTATAATAATAGATGGGGCATGTGGGCTGATTAAACAAATAAGTGAACAAAGCACAACTATATATTATAGAGGCCTATAAGATTTAATAGCCATTCCTCCATGCTTACACCAGTGATTCTTAAAGAAAAGGTAAATTAAAGGAATTAGGATATGAAAACAAATTTGACCTACTTATTGCCAATTTAATTACATGCATTCGAGAAATTCACTAAGCATCTAATCATTTATATTCTGGGGTTGTATTTCTGCACAGCTATTCTGTTAGATATTTTAAATTATAATTTCAAATACACTCATTGTCACAGGCCTCTGAGTCCATTTTCACACACAAAATCAATATACTACTACTCATAAATAGGATTACTTTTCCAAGGCTCCCAGCGGGAACTCAGCTGGACTTCTGTTTGGGAGGCAGTTTCAAAGTTCTCCAAAGAAAATGACTTTCACCCTTAAGAATCAACAGAAAGCACCTGAGAGAAACCGACCCTAAAGGCAATCCATCACCGGCGGGATGGGAAGGTTTAGGCTGGTAGGTGCATTGACGGAGACACAGAGGAAAGATGCTCCAAACCCACTGCAGAGCTGGGTTCCTCCACTGGGGAGCTAACACGTGTTGCCTTTTCTTTGAAAAGGTACAAACTCCTAGGGTTGGGTATGGCTTTTGCCACCAGAATGCCTGGCCCTTTAATGTCCAGGGCTGTGTCTTCCTCACCTTTGTGTTCCGAACCACGGGCAGACCCAGGCTCTCCGAGCTGAGGGAGGGGCTAAACAAGTGTGAGGCCTAAGAAGAAGCATCTGCTAAATGACTTCCCTCCCCTCTCACCATGTCCTAAGTTAGAACAAATTCCCTTGGCAAAGTTGACTCTTTCCACTCTTGCTGCCCCAATATGTGAGTCCTCAGGAGAAATCATGTTAGGTCTTCCATCTCACACAATGAACACTGTAATTGCCAGTCACTGGCTACCCACAGAACACAAAGACACCTAATCACCATCCTAGACAAAGGCCTATGAACAACTGGTGAGGAGTCGCCAAGTGTCCGGGTAGCCTCAGAGTTAAAAGAGAGGTTTGAATTCGCTTGGTCTGGCTCTCTCATTGTCAAGAACGGTAGCTTGGAATACAGGGCTTACCTGCTGAGCCTCACTTTCCTCATCTACAGATGAGAAAGGGTTGCGGTATTAGATGAAATAATATATGCAAAAAACTCATTACCATTCCCAGTGCACACAATCGCCAATGAGGTAGGCCATTATCCTCTTTCTTACTACTCTAAGTTCACAGTGCGTGGGAGAATCTGTAAATCTTCAATGAAGTATAAGAAAATAAAAGCATAATGATAAACACTATAATCCTAATTAAAAAAAAAAATAAGATGGCCATAACCGGTTTGGCTCAGTGGATGGAGCGTCGGCCTGCGGACTGAAGGGTCCCAGGTTCGATTCCGGTCAAGGGCATGTACCTTGGTTGCGGGCACATCCCCAGTAGAGGGTGTGCAGGAGGCAGCTTCTCTCTCATTGATGTTTCTAACTCTCTATCCCTCTTCCTTCCTCTCTGTAAAAAATCAATAAAATATAGTAAAAAAAAAAGTATAAGATGAAAGGGGGCAGGATTTTCCCTATTTATAGCAAAACACACCACAAAGCTACTGTATTTAAAGCAGTGTGCTGTTTCCTTAGAAAGAGGCAAAGATATCAACGGAGTGAAGTAGAAGGTCTAGACACAGACCGACACAGATCCCTGCACGCACATGCGTCCAAATGCTTGCTTCAATATGATACAAGTGGCATTTCTGATTCATGGGGATAGGCTGACCCATTCAATACACGGTACTAGAATAACTGGCTATCCATTTGGGAAAAATATAAAATCAGATCTTTAAAACACAAACACCCTTCTGCCTGACCACTGTGGCTCAGTGGTTGAGCATTGACCTATGAACTGGGACTCAAACCAGGAAGCCACGGTTTGATTCCTAATCAGGGCACATGCCCAGGTTGCAGGCTCGATCCCTAGTAGGGTCCGTGCAGCAGGCAGCTGATCAATGATTCTCTCCCTCTTTCTTTGAAATCAATAAAAATATACAAAATAAAATTTAAAACACAAACACCCTTCCAAAGACATTAACAGTCAAAATACTAAAATTATGAAGTCAAAAGAAAATATGGAATATTGTTATAATTTGGGGACTAGCAAAGGCTTTCCCAAAACAAGTCACCAAACTCAAAGTTTATAGTTTTATATTTTTTAAAAATGAGTAAAACTTCTATAGATATACATCTCACGGATAAAATGAAAAGAAAAATGACAAACGGGAAATACTTACTATACTACACATACACACATACACGCGAGAAAGTCCAATATCTGTAACTCATTAAAAGTTCCAATAATTCAATAAGAAAATTCTAAACAGCCTTGTAAAACCAATACAGGAATAAATATACTAATCCACTTCTCATCCTGCAAAATGAGCACAATAATCATACCAAATTCACAGGGATGTTGAAGTTTAAATTTCACACAACGCGCTTAAAACAATCCTGGCACATAAAAACTGTCAATAAATATTAGCCAGCAGCAGTAATAGTAGTACCAGGGGTGGTGGTAATAGTAGTAATTGTGAAAGAAGCACAAAATAAAAATAAGGCGGTACCATGCCATCATTAGCAAAAGTACAGAGACTAATGTTATCCAGTACTGGAAAGAGGACGAGAAAGCAGGCCTGTCTCCACTGGTGATAGGAAGAATTGGTTCAGCCTTTTGGAGGACAAGTTGGCCTATCTACCAGCATTTTACTATATGTGCCCCATGGCAGAAATTCAATATGTAGAAATCCAGCCTACAGAAATACACACGTGCACAAAAATATATGTACAAGGATATGCAATGTGGCACTGTGTGTGATATCGAGAGTTAAAGAGAAATAACAGTCAGACGGGAAGAGCTAACGACACTTGGGCACATCCATTATCACGGGTGGGAGTGCAGCTATTACCAAGAAGAATGACATCCTATGAAAATGTGTGTAACTCCTTGCTAAATACAAACTGCAAGCCACAATTTTTATATAAAATAGTATATTTGCGAATGGATATAAAAGGGAAAGGCCAAGCTGTTATTGTGGTTACCTCTAGGAAGGAAAGCAGGGGTATTTTAAATTTTACCCCATGGACATATATTCTTTGATTTCTTTAAATAGCAAGCATGAAAAAAAAAACCAAAACGTATTTTCTTTGAAAGAAAAAAAAAAAGGGCAACAAAATCAGGGTTTCATAAGTCAGCGCTGGACCTCTGACTAAATGCCAGTGTCCACTACGTACCGTCAGCAGCCAGCAGGACCCCGCCTCCGCAGGTAGGATCCAGAGCAGCTGTCGCAGCTGGAGGACACTAACAGTCACTCAGCTCCTTTATTCTGACTCAGCTAATAATCTCCTGATCGGGAACACAAAGCAATACCAATTTCTGCAACTGTCCACTTGTCGGGTATTATTTCTCCAGGTGAATTAATAAGTTCGCATTCTAGTTCATTGGTCTCCAGAACTCTGATGAACACAAAGTAGTCCCCCTGAGCAATACAGCAGAGTTCCTAATCATGCAAAGTTGGGGCCTATATCTATTCCTATTGAGATCTCTTTTCTAAGGTGCAAAAATAGCAGGAGACCTATCTCATCTATAAAAGGGGTAGCCAACGGGCGGGCCATTTGAACAACATTATTCTTACATGTTGTTAAAGGAAAAGCAAGACTCAGAAGAGTCTCAACACTTGGCAAGTTGTTACCATCAAATGGGACAATACATGTCTAGAGCCATCTTAACAAATATTTTCATAACTCAACTATGTGGACAGCATGGCTCTATTCCAGTTTCTTTGACTCCACAGGGCAGAGGGAAGGCTCACACTCTGGTCCGCAAACCTTATTTTGAAAAGGATGGCGGTAGCTGAGTCACGCTGGAAGTTCAGAGATGACGCACATTTAAGGGCCACACCTTGGCCACCCTGCTATACAGAGCAGCAAACTTTGAAACTCAAGGGCTGAGAAGTGCTGATCCTCACCCTCTCAAGCAAGGCAGGAAGCAAGAAATGAGTACGCTGGCCTTACTCTCCCAACCTCTATATTATAAACAGCCACAGAGAGCAGACCTAAAACTGTCCCTGTGACCAGAAGTTGTTTTGGCTGAAAGTGGATGGAAAGGGAAATGAAATGCCCACCACTGGACAGAGGGACATTTTTAGAAGAGAACCACCAAGACAAAGCTAGGTCACAAGCCTTATAAGCCTTCACATGCATTTTCAAGAAACAGCCTTTTATCAAGGAACTAGCCATCCATCCCACACACCCCTTCGAACACGGCAGTAATTAATTAGCATTTGTAAACTGAAGATGGCCGTTACATCGACAAGTTACCTATCAGCAGACCCAGGTTTGGACTGATGCAGAAGTAAAGAATCTCTGCCAATCTGATTAAAGTGTATCCCCCCATCCATCTTTATGAAAACAAGTCAGGTGACATCTATTGAGTGTTTTAAGTTTATGTAATTACATATAAATTTAGTAAAAGTTTTAAATAATCAAAACTTCTGATTCCATGACTTTGGTTATAATTTATACTATGGTTATTCACACCCATTCAAACGGTGGGTAGTCAAGAACAGTAGTGTTTATTCTGCCCTTATTGGTTTTATTTTTCTAAAATATATCTTATTGATTTTTTTACAGAGAGGAAGGGAGAGGGGATAGAGAATTAGAAACATCGATGAGAGAGAAACATCGATCAGCTGCCTCCTGCACACTCCCTACTGGGTATGTGCCCACAACCAAGGTACATGCCCTTGACCGGAATCGAACCTGGGACCCTTGAGTCCGCAGGCCAACGCTCTATCCACTGAGCCAAACCGGTTAGGGCTGCCCTTATTGGTTTTAATGAATTGGGGGTAGGGGCAGGAATTGCACCATGTCTGTCGAGTGGCCAGCCACTCTGTGCGCAGCTCCAGGCTGGATGCTTTCCATGGTCTCTCATTTCATTTGCTCCTTACCATATCTTCAAATGCCCAAGTTATCTAAAGAGATCGACCATTTCATTTGTACATCTGGCTGGCGATTTGATTATAGGTATAAAGATTTTTTATGGTGCTAGATAAGAGGATGACTAAGAGAGAAGAAATTAAAAGAAGGAAAATAATTGTCAAAGAAATATGTCAACGTCTCTAGAGAAAAGGGAGGAAGGAAGCTCCCTGTCCATTGGATGATGAAAGCCCAAGGGTGGCCAAGCCTTTCTGTTATGAGTTCTGTGCTGTGGCACGCAGGCCCTTCCACCTCATGGGAGGGGGTGAGGGTGTAGGGGACGAGGACTGCAGCCCCAGGGAGAGATCCCAGGGCACAGTTTAAAACTAAACTATCTTCACACACCGAAGACTAGCTTTCCTAAGCTCCGCTGTTACTGGAATTGCACTATGCGAGCAACACCATTTCTGATGGCACCATGTATAACACTAGCCCACTGAAGGCCACGGGCTTCCCCAGTCCTTGGTGAAAAGTATCTTTCCCCAGATAGTGGCCCTCAAACTTGGTGCATCAGAACGGCCTGGGGCGCCTGTTAAACCCTACACTGCTGGCTCTACCTCAGAGTTCCTGACTGAGTAGGTCTGGGGAATAACCTGAAATTTTGCATTTCTAACAAACTCTCAAGTGCTGCGGGTCCAAGCCCACCATGTAATAACCACTGTTCTAAAAACACAGACCAGAATAACTTATATGCATATATGTATAACCCACGGACACAGACAAGAGTTTGGTAGGCCGGGGGAGGGGGGGTACGGGGTGGAAAAACTCAATGGGCGGGGGGAGGAGGGACATCTGTAATACTTTCAACAATAAAGACAAATTAATCTATAACAATAAAAGTATAATATGCTAATTAGACCGGACGTCCTTCCGGATGACCTTCCGGACACAAGCCGGGTCTGCGAGGGAAGCCCGGATCCTGGGTGCCTTGTGCCAGAGGGAAGCCGGTGCCAGCAGCCGGAGGAAGGAAAGCCTACTCTAACACGAATTTCATGCATCAGGCCTCTAGTAAGTAAATAACACAACCAGAATCCAAACACAGGAACAGGGTACTTACTATGTGGCAAAATCCAAACACAGAATCCAAACACAGGAACAGGGTACTTACTATGTGGCAAAATCTTCATCAGTTATGACACAAGCCACCACACAAAGGCAGGGGATTTTATCTGTGCCGACCCTGTTTCCCCAGCACCTACAACAGGGGCTGGCACACACTAGGTGCCTCACACACACAAGCTAAATCAGCAAAAGTCAAGTGAGTCAGGATGCCCCGTGGCTGTGGCAGAGACTGGCCAGCATGGGGCGGGATGAGCAAGGGAAAAAGTGGTTGCAGGGGCATCAGCAACAAAGGAAATGGCTGTTAACAGTAGTAACAACAACAGCAACAATACAATGACAACAAGCATTTGTGTCTAGCACTGACCAGCCCTGGAGCCAACATGTCACAGGCACTGTGGCATTCCATTTTCACAACAACCCTATGAGATGGGAACCCTAATTACCCTCATTTAGCAGGTCAGAAAACAGGTTAGAGGGGCAGTGATGTGCCCACATCATCAACTAGCCATGGTGAAGCTGGGATCAACAGCCATGCCGTGATGTTAGTCCTGAGCAGAACGTCTCCCTTAATTACCCAGTTGAGTAAATGATAAATGCGAAACTTCCTTGGCCTGCCCTGAACTGCAGACTTTGATCCTTGCTTCCCCAACTTACAGAAAAGCTCCCAGTGGCCTATTCATAGAACGCATGACCATAAAACAGACATGGAGGGCTTCGGCTGGCTACCCAGAGCAGCCGTACCAGCTAGGAAGAGTGGGATCAGTGAGGCACAGCTCTGGGGTTCCATGGTTAGGCATGCCAGAGGAAAAGGTCTGGGTCAGTAGGTCTGAGAACCAATGGAAGGAGGGTTAATTTTGCCTCCAGGGGACACTTGGCAATGTCCACAGACAATTTTGATTGTCTTACGTGGGGTGCTACTGGCATCTAATGAGTGGAGGCCAGGAGTGCTGCTCAACCAGGACAGCCTCCACCATAAAGAAGTATCTGGCCACAATGTCAACGGTGCCAAAACCCTTCACTAGTTTCAAACTTCCTGAAGCTTTCTCTGTCTCCCTCCCCGGCCCCCATCCACCCCATCCCTGGCTTGGATGCCTAAGACTTCATCAATATTTTCTTATGACCATCACTGTCTTTCATCTTAAGTTCCCGAAGAACATGTTTCATCTCTCTTATCTGCTGATAAACTCCTTGCGGGCCAGAGCATCTTAGTCCCCTTGGTAACCCCTGGAATTCTGGGAGCTGCATTCTGCACGAAGCAGGTGTTCAATAAGCGTTTGTCCAAATTTGTTTCCCCTGAAGCGGGTAAAAATGCTGAGAATATAGATTCAACCAACACTTCAGAGTTCCTACCATGGTAGGTGGCACACGCTAGTTAGGAACAGAGTACATTTCCTATAAACACTATCTCACTTAATCCTTGCCACCATTGGAGGAAACACGGACACTATTTTAGGTAACTACAGCTCATAGATATATAATTTGTAAAAGGTCACAGGCTGGGCTGGTTAAGTGACAGCATGTTTCTGGAGCCAGATCTTCCAGTCCTAAGCTCCTTCCATACCCACCACCACATCCCGGGGCTGAAATCCTCCTCCTCAAGTCTAGTCCCAGAGTGTACAAGGAAAACAGCAACAGGAAAGGTTGGAAACTTCACCACCTTAGTGTGACCTTCCAAGTGTTGCTAGTTAATATAGCAACAAAAATTAGTCAATTCTAGGTGTGCTGTAAGTAGGGTTAGACACAAGTTACATGTCCAAAAATCAATTACAAAGATACTTAGAATTTACATAGCTCTTTCCTCGGGGACAGTACTCAAAGACTCTCATTTTTAAACTTTAATATGCTAACAATTCAAGATTTTCTTTAATCAGCAAAGTCAGAGAGCATAAGACAGTGGTCGGCAAACCGCGGCTCGAGAGCCACATGCGGCTCTTTGGCCCCTTGAGTGTGGCTCTTCCACAAAATACCACGCGCGGGCGCGCACGTACAGTGTAACTGAAACTTCGAGGCCCATGTGCAGAAGTCGGTTTTCGGAAAGTAGATGAAACAAGTATGCAAGACGAGTGTGGATGGGAGTTGGAAGGGGTCGACCTCAGCGAACGTATCTCAATCAGATTGAGGACGTTTTTAGCAAAGGCCAGCTTAGGAGTACCCTAATTAAGTTAATAACAATGTACCTACCTGTATAGTTTAAGTTTAAAAAATTTGTCTCTCAAAAGAAATTTCAATCGTTGTACTGTTGATATTTGGCTCTGTTGACTAATGAGTTTGCCGACCACTGGCATAGGACATATGGTTAAAAGAGCCACCTCCGTTCAAGACAACTGTGACCTTTCTTTACACACAGCACTCTGCAGCTGGCTCTCTACCTTGAAAGGCTGCAAACTGTGGGCTTTCTCAGAGCACACAGGAGCCAGCCCAGACCTGCTAACGTGCCTAATCAATAACATCCGATGGCTCATCTCTGGGAGTCCTGACAATATTGATCCCCCAAAATCAACCTGATGAATCTGTCTCGTTTTCATATCATAGAGGGAGAAGTGAAGATGATGAGCGGTTTTTGTGGCACCTCAATTTTTTTCTTAAGCTAGGGAGACCAGTTCTTGGCTTGTGATTACTCATTCAGACTTCCACTGAAACCTGTATGCCAAAGCCCCATTTCCAGCGCTCAGCCCTAGCCTCTTAGAAAGCCCAATGGCCTCTGATGTCACTCACAACCAACTCAGACCGAACTAACCATTCCCTCCACACAGCGTACACCCTGGCATCAGAAAAGCTCAACCTCATCCATTTTTTCAGCCCCAGGAATTAAAAGGCATCAAAGGTTTTCTTTCTTTTCTCCCTCAGCCTGTCCCTCACTTCCATCCTGCCTTTTCCTACGGTCACTATAGCTGTCCTGCTTTCAGACCTGTCCAATCCATACCTCCCCTACTCTAATGGGATGCCCTGGTTCTCTTCCCAGGGAAATTCCTGGCCTTTTGATCACTTGGTAACCTGTTTCAGGCAGGCCCAGACCTGACAGAATGAAAAGCCTTCCTACAATAGGGTCAGGGACACCCTTTGAGAGCAGGTGTCCAGAATTTTTCGCCCAGGTTCGCAGCTGGCATTGATACTACCTGTTACGTAGCAATAGTGCTCACTCGAACCTCCTGAGCTAAGACTCTCAACCCTTGGGGAACCCCTTCTTGTTTTACCTCCTTTGGGTTTGGGGTGACCCATCTTTGGATGGCTTGCTCAGCAAGGACCTGGAAATCCAGACATTGGTACCACAAGGGTGGGTGTGGAGTACCCAGGCACCCACCCAGGTCCCTGGGATCTGCAGGGCTGTTCTCTCCACTGAGGAAGCCGTTGAGATGAACAAACTGTGCGCTGATTCTGGCAGGCAGCTCCAGCATCACCTGGTCTTTCCAGCTTCAAGAAACCTTTGCTTGAGCTCAACTACCGACAGAGGTGTTTCCCAAGCGCTCGCTGAACGCTGAAGACCTTGGTGCTGCTCTGATGGAGGGTAGAGGTGGGTGGAGCCTGGAAATGGGCTACAGGCAATTGATATTATCAGGTAGGCTTGGAAAAGCATTGGATTATTTCATGGGGACAGGCATCTTGGGTCCCTACTATGTAATTCATACAATATCAGAGAACAGAGGATAAAAACCAGGAATAGGTTGCGACTTTGGAGCCAGCCCCTTAGCCCCCCAGGGCCTGTTTCCTCCTGTGCAGAACAAGCTGGTCATAATGCCCACTTCACAGGTTGTTACGTGGCTAATGTGCTAATGTGTGTAAAGTGCTCAGTTCAGTGCCCTCCATACACACAGGCACTTGATAAACATTAGCTATTATTATCCGAGAGACCAGGGACTGCTGAGTGGCAGCCCTGAAGCCAAATCTGGCCTACAGACCTATTTTGTTTGGCTTCCCCTTTTTCCTTTTCAATGGAGCCAACATTTTTAAATTTCTGGCACTTTAAGGTTGAAGATCTGGCAACAAATGAGGTCTGCTTTTCCCTCTGGCCGCGACGGCCTAGGGCAGGGGTCCCATGCTCAACCCCCACGCTACTTACCCATCTCCCAATTCCCTGCCCGGCCCTTGCAGGAAGGCAGTCTGTAGTCTAGACGAGCTCAGCCAACGTTAGAGCTTAAGATTTCCCCCAGATCGACTCCAGTCCAACTGGTCTCTGCTTGTGTGAACCTACTTTCTGCCTCCCGACCTTTGCCTGATGATGTTCCCCCAGCCATGAACAACCTCCCCAGTTTTCACTCTCCGCCTAGGCTCAGTGATTCCAACTGAATGAATGCATTAAAATGACCTGGGACATTAAAGAAAATACCCATGTCCAGACCCCGCCCCCAGCGGTTCTAATTAGTCTGGATGGGGCCGAGTATTGGTAATTTTTTAAATAACCCAGGTGATTCACATGTGTACTCTAATGCACAGGGAGCGTGGCCTCCCCATTCATAAGGCCCAGCTGGCACATCCTGCTGAAACTGTCCAGCTGAGGACTAGATGAGTCTTGCTTTCCTCCTGACTCCTGTTTAGTCTTGCTTTCGAATCAACTGTGTTTAAAGCCTGTCTCCCCAAACAGCCTGCAAACTTACTCCAGCTACTTTTATTCTTTTTCTCCCCTCCCATTCCAAGAGTGGGCGGATCACACCTCCTACTTCTTTGCATCCTCAACAGGACAACTGGGGCCCCAAGCACACGGTAGGCATCTAATGAAAACGCCTCTGCTGCAATTTCTGAGAGTCTGCAACGCAGAAGGCGCTGCAAGGACTACATGATGAGAAAACCCGGCTGATTTCTTGCAGCTTGCAGATACGAAGAAGTCAAGAACGCCGACGGTGAGGCTACGAGGCAGGCTGAGATGTGCTACAGGAAAGCAGTTAATGTGAGGGAACCAGGGAAGGCTCTGTGCAGGTGTCCTTGATGGGCCAGTGGGAAGGATGGCCGCCAGAGCCAGGTGGAGGGCGAGGAGAAAGAACCCTTGAGCAAATGAATGCACCAGAAGGAAACCTTGGCCAGCTGACCCGCTGAGCCATGCCAGCATCCGAGTTGGGAAGAACGGGAAGCAACGTGGGAAAGACAAGATTTCACCTTGCGCCGAACACCAGGGAAAAGGCTGTAATTAATTTGGTAAGTCACGGAAGCAGCCAGTGAAGGCTGAAATTCTGGCATCCTTCTAAAAGCCAGGCAGAGGGACGGGTGAGGGGTAAGAGGAAGAACAGTCATAACACAGAAAGTGAGAGATGAGAGAGGTGACAATGGGGAGGAAGGCCCAGGGGCAGGTTCCCTGACTCAGGAGAGCAAGACTGCCCTTCACCCCCCACCCACAATGGCCCAGAGATGACAAACACCCTGATTTCTGCCATGCAGTCTTAAGCCAGGTTACTGTGCAAAAGTGAAATCATGTTAACAGTGCAATTAATGTTAACAGTGCCACTGTATTAACATATTTAATCACAGAAATCAAGACTTTAGTCACAACACTGTTACCACTGAAAGTGCTATTATAAAAAGTTTAATGGGCAGCAGCTTATAAAGACATACAAAGATCCTAAAGAATAAGTTAGGAGAAAGCCACCCCATGGGGTACACTCCTCCCCATCACCATCATTTTTAGCAAGGTGTTTTGGGTTTCAATGAACACTAGGGCTAGTTCAGAAAATAAACCACAATGCCCGACCAGTGTGGCTCAGTTCACTGGGCATCATCGTCCTGTGCACCCAAAGGTTACTGATTCAATTCGCGGTCAGGACACATGCCCAGATCCCCGGTCAGGGCATGACGGAGGCAGCAGATCAACGCTCTGCTCTCACATTAATGTTTGTCTTTCTCCCTCACCCTTCCTCTCTCACTAATAATAAAAAATACTTTTAAGAAAATAAAGCACAAGAGGACGGCCCGAGAGAAGGCTGTGGAAGGGAAGGGCAGTGCACCAATAATCTATCGAACACTCGCTCATCCTCCCACGTGGCAGCACTTGACATATGTGAACCCAAATCCTAAGCCCAGGGAGGTAGCTACAATGATTCCCCCATTTTACAGGAGAGGGAATTCAGACGCAGAGGGTGATGTGCCTGAAGACACAAAGCTGAGTAGTAAGCAGAGCCGGAATGCGAACCGGGCACTCAGGCTCCAGCTGCCATTGTCTCGCTATTACACTCAGCTGCCCTTCACGTCACCTGTTTGGTGGACGGTGCGGGTCATGAGCCTGCTCTTCTTCTAGGGCAGTGGTTCTCAACCTTGGCTGCACATTAGAATCACCTGGGAATCTTTTTAAACTCTTGATTTCTGGGACTCATCCTCCGGAAATTCTGTTTCTTTGTTACTAATGTTGTGGCCCTACCCCCGTGGTCGGCAAACTGCGGCCACATGCGGCTTTTTGGCCCCTTGAGTGTGGCTCTTTCTAAGCCTTAGGAGTACCTTAATTAAGTTAATAACAATGTACCTACCTATATAGTTATAGTTAAAAAAAATTGGCTCTCAAAAAAAATTTCAATCGTTGTACTGTTGATATTTGGCTCTGTTGACTGATGAGTTTGCCGACCACTGCCCTACCCCATAACAAAGAAACAGAATTTCCGGAGGATGAGGCCCAGAAATCAGGATTTTATAAAGGTTCCCAGGTGATTCTAATGTGCAGCCAAGGTTGAGAACCACTGTTAAGGGCTGCCAGACCCAGAAAGACTACAAGTACGGGGCTACAGGACTGCTGCTCTGGTTTAATACTTCTAAAGCCTTAAGACATCAGAAACAGAAAAGGGCAGAGCAGGGGTGAACCTATTGGGGGTCACTTTCCATGACCCTCCAGTGTACAGAGCCACAACCTTCAGGATCCTGAAAACGAGTGAGGCGAAGCCCTTCTCAGCAGTCAGAGGAGCCAAAAGAATCTCTGGGGTAGCCAGGCGTGAGCTGGCTGGGAGGACCAAGGGCATTCAGTTCCTCCACTCCCTGAAAGATGGACTCTGTCCACTAAAAAGCCTTCCAGGGGAAACCAGCTTCACTGGTAAATACAGCTCTCATCATTAACTGCTACTTCCCGCTCGCTGGCTGTGAGACCGTATCTACACGTGGCTCCTTCCTGATTCGTGGATCAGAGACAAGCCATATATCCCTGCCCCTAATGAGTCGGTGAACTACAGCCACCTTGGATTATGTTTCACTTTTAGGCTTCAGGACTTGAAGTGATTCTATTTTTAAGCTTTCTCGGTTCTACAAGTAAAAGAAGACATTTTAAGAAAGTTAGTTCTGGCTTTTAGTGGATGGTGGCTTCCTCTGACAAATCAGAAACCTCCTGGGGGAAGGGACCCAGTACTATGTTGGTGGGCAAAGGCCCAGGGCCCTCTGAAAACCACAACACTCAGGGCATGGATGGCTCGGACAAACCCGCTAATTCCAGAGCTACACCGCGCCTCTCTCCTGAAAAACTGTCAAAGGCATTTTAGGTTCTATTCTGTGAAGTATGTTTCACCTTTGAGCACCAGAAATGTGGTTTCCACAGAAAACAATCATATTTGCATACAACGAAGCTTTAAAAAAATACAACTATGTATTTATAAGAGTCAGTCATTCCTTCCATTTGA
Source organism: Myotis myotis (assembly GCF_014108235.1). Taxonomy (NCBI): domain Eukaryota; kingdom Metazoa; phylum Chordata; class Mammalia; order Chiroptera; family Vespertilionidae; genus Myotis; species Myotis myotis. The sequence goes on from NW_023416324.1 coordinate 76,288,679, forward strand.
AAAAAAAATTACCTTGCATTTAACAACTAAAATAGCTTCGCTTATTTTGTGTCTTTGAGAATGAGTTGTTACTCGAAAACTGTTGGAAGGACACTTCTGTGTGTGTGCATTTTTAGAAAAATGTAACCACTCCTGAAGACAATTTAAAATGTACTCTGCACATCCCAATTTTCACATATAGGGCACATGAGATGTAGTTAACCTTCTCTTGAAGAATGAGGCTGCTTCCAACAATTCGAGTCTCCAGTTTCAGTTCTGACTTGGACACTAGCTAGCCTGTGACCTTGGGCAAGTAACGTAACTGCATTGGGCCTTCATTTCCTCTCCTACAAAATGAAAGGGATTGGGTCAAAGGAGATGACTCTTGCTTTACAGCTCTCAAATGTTGATTTGAAGACCATTGGGAACATCGATTATTGCCTACGCTAACCTCAAGTATTGTTCTTAGGGACTGTCAAGTTATAAGAACATTGCCTGGGCACTACAAATGGCCCCAGACGGTGGGGATATGGTAATTGAAAGGAAGCTAAAATTCATTACTTTTATTCTTTTTATTCCTCCCATTCCATCAGCTGTCAATTCTCACTGCTATCCACCTCCCAATGACATGAGCCTCTGCTTTAGTTTTCAAAGCTAAGCAGTGGCCTGCTTCACTCAGGTTCTCTCATAAAGCAAAGTGCATGGGGGTTTGTGATACAATCTGGCAACCAGTGGGCGTTATCTCTTATCGTTCAAAGTTATATTGCCGACTGTTGTGGCCACAAGACTAAGCCCCAGTTAAGGTTGGGAGGAGAATGAGAACGCATTCCTGTAACCTGCATATTCTTTGAGTTCTAAAAGCACACTGCTTTGGGGGGAAGAGTGTTTGAAGCAAAAGTGAGAGCAGAAAATGAACCAAATTCCTTCTTACTAAAGCAAAAGCTATAGGCCTTATCCCTCTCCCCTCCACCTACTCCCTCCAAGTTTCCTGTCCCCATCTCAATTGTTGCTTTTTTGTACCTTCTGCTGTGTAACTTTTCCTTGTGTAAGATACATTTTCAAAGTCACTCTTTGAAGCCAAAGAGAGGATCAGAGTAGGAGGAAGGAGATACCATTAGTGGTTTCCTATGTTTACCGCTTTCCCAGTTATCTTACCTTCTTAGTCCCATGAAAAATGATTAGGAGAACACAAAGAATGCTTCTTAGCAATTGTAAATATAGTCCCTGAAACACTATTTTTAAGCTGCTACCAAGCACGAAAATATGTATTAAACCACATGCTTAGTACTTCAAAGAATTCAAGGAAGTTCTTTTCTTTAAAAACTAAAATGAAAAAGGTAATCTGTTAAGAAGTGAAATCTACCTTCTTTGCCTGGCACTATCTCGGGTTGTTTCATGGGAATCTATGAGGGACTTGATTTGATGAGCATAGGCAACTAATTTTCATCCTAATTTAAGATGTTAATAGTGGTTGAAAAGGAAAGGGAGCCTGGCCAGTTAAAGGTGTGGATGGCCCTAGCTGGTTTGGCTCAGTGACGGACTGAAGGGTTCCAGGTTCGATTCCTGTCAAGGGCACATGCCTGGGTTAGAGGCTCGATCCCCAGAATGGGGCATGCAGGAGGCAGCCAGTCAATGATTCTCTCTCATCATTCTCGTTTCTATCTTTCTCTCTCCCTTTCCCTTCCTCTCTGAAATCAATAAAAATATTTAGGATAAAAAAACAACACAGGAAAAGAACAATAAAGATTAAAAGAAAAATAAAGGTGTGGATGGTTTGTCTATGGAGATGGCAATAAAGACTGAGCGTTGACCTATGCCCCAGGAGGTCACAGTTGATTCCTGGTCAGGGCATATGCCCGGGTTGCGGGCTCAATCCCGTGTGGGGCGTGCAAGAGGCAGCCGATGGATGATTCTCTCTGATCATTGATGTTTCTATCTTTCCCTCTCTCTTCCTCTCTGAAAACAGTCAAAATATATATATTTTTTTAAAGGAATGGGAATTGGTCTGTCTGGAAAGTAGATGTAAACTGGGCAAATGAAATATATATAAATCCATTAGAAACCCAGACAGAAAATTAACTGAATATTTGAAGCTTTGCCTTCGAAGGGAGTTAAAGGTGTGGATGGTACGTCTATGGGGATGGCAATAAAGACTGAAGAGTTGAAAGAAAACTACTGCATTGTATCTCTGAGAAGTGAGAATAAAAGCAACTTTTCCTCAGTCTTTCAATCTCCAGGTGCTGTTGGCCATGCCTAAGCTGAGTATTATTTTCTGTTTTCAAGTTAGTTTTACACAGCACAACTTAATCTCAGCATCTACTCTTCCAAGTATTACACAAGGTGAGGATTTATAGAAAAACAAAAAAATCCTTTCCTGTTCACAAGCTTGGGTTCCTTAGCTCCTGGTGCCACATCTAAGTAAGGGTGCTTTGTTTCAGAGGGTGATTAGAGTGGCGCCCTTGGTACTGATTATGGCACTGAGCTATTTGTACTGCCCAAGTCTGAGCACTGTATTATATTAAAACTTCGATTATGGGGTAGGTAGTGACTAAAAATTATCTCCTATCTTAAACTAAGCATCAATCATATATCTCAGCAGAAGCAAGACTACTGAGTGCTGAACCACAGGAACCTGGCATTTTTCTTCTTTTATACTTGCACAGGAAAAAAGAGACCCAGCTAAAGCACCCATGGTTCCTCCATTCTTACATGGAAATTTCAAGCACTGTGGGCTCTTTACCAAGTATAATCAGTGGGTTGCTATGACTGCACTACATTAAATCAGATGTAACCGGCCATTGTCTCTTGCATTAATAGAGCCTAAGTTTTCTAGAAGTAGAATGAAATCATTTCAGTTTCTTTTTAGGAGGCAGAAAATGAAGAAGCCCTTTCTGTTCCAGAAAATAGCACCTCTGACTGTTTCTCTAGAGCTTTTCCATTTCCAATGGCTCACCATCTAAAACTGAGTGTTCAGTTATCTAAAAGCCACTAAGCAGAGATGTTCTCAAAAGTTGGCATGTCCATGAGTTATGGGTGGAGTGGAACTCAGCAGAAAAGTGAGAATGAGTTGCCTAAATTTGTCACAAACAAGGTACAAGCTCATGCTTGGGCAGTTGAACACCACCACCTCTATATAGGCCTGTCATACTGACATGTCCCTGTTTTACCCAGTGCTAGGATAGCTATATTTTATAGGTTTAAAAAAACAGATTAACTAGGTAGAAAAATTTAATTACGTTTAATTACTTTAGAAAACTTTTAACCATTTTCCTCATATATGTAAACAAAGGGGCAGTTGTACACATGGTCTTACACTATTTCTCTAAGTTACAAAAAAATACTAGAGGCCTGATGCACAAAATTCATGCAAAGGGGCTCAGCCGCCCCCTCCCCCCCCACCACCACCACTGAGGCTTTGTCCCAAAGCGTCCAGTCTAATTAGCACATTACAGTTTTATTATTATAGATTATTCCTGCATACTCATTTTATTGGGTGTCTACTATTTGTCAGGCACTGTTCTAAGTGTTTTACATGCATTATTATATTTAAACCTAAGGAAAAAAAAAAACCCTTCAGGTTTGTATCGTTACTGTCCCTATTTAAGTTTTTTGCCTAGGATCATACAACTTGTAAATGAAAGGCAATCAGCTAGTAAGAGCGTACTCATATATATTTTTTCTCATTTAAAAAAGATGAAGAATTTGCTCCTGGTTACGTTCTCAGATGTTCCTGAGACAGAACATGGATGGAGTAAGATCCAGGTAGGTCTGCAATTCTGGTCACCTGAGTACAAGTTCCCAACCACTTCTTAGACACCAAGTGTTTAAAGGGTCTCTTTGCTCTGCCAATCACTTAGCTCTCCCCATGTTGTTCCTGCTTAGGGAATAAATATCAGTAAACTTCAAGAATTAAATAGAAGTCTAATGCAGTTTTGATAAGAAAAAACAAATCAAACTTTGTACTCAGGGCTCATGACTTTAGAATTATATATGTTCTCATGGCAAGGAAGACAAAGTTTTGAAATAACTTGGAAGGTGGTGAGGGTAATTTTTTATACTTTAAACACTTAAATACAATGAACTACATATAAGTTTGGCTAGACAGTTTTGCAGACCTGGCCCAACAAGCAGGCGAAGGGGGGTGGGGGGGGGGGGGGAAGCAATCTGGTGGTCTCAAATTCCTATTATCAAAACTACCCTCTCATAAATCTGAATCCAATCCAAGAAGTATGTCAATAGCTGGTTGTTTAAGATTAGGTTTGTGATGTAGTAACAGAGCTGTGTAGGGGGCAAATATGCTTAAAATATGTCCAAGCAAGTTTAGGTCAAGTCAATAATAGTACTTAATGCTAATAAAAGCATGGAATATTCCTGTAACTGAGAATCCAGCAGAGGGATCTGTATGTGTAAGCAGGTACTTGTACTGTTTCCCCTCTGCTGGCAGACCCTAGTCACTAAAAAAAAAAAAAAAAAAAAAAAGCACCTTCTTTGACTGAGACTGTATCACACATCCCCAGCAAGTATCTCTGGGGCTGTAAAACAGTTAAGATCCAACAAGGAGAGAAATTGGGAAGCGTAAGGAAATAAAAATTTTCATTATTCCAAAACCCAGCTCATTTCCCAAAATGCTGCTTATGTGCTGACTTTCTTACGGACCCCTGCAAAATCTTGATCCTCCAAAAAATAAACCCATTTGGAGCTGAGACAAGATGAGGTCAACGATTGGTTCTATCAACCATCCATTTGTTTAACTGAGTCTGGTTCGTCTCTAGCCTCGTGGGGGCCAAGCCTGACCACGAGGGTGAAGACAGGAGGCATGGAGGAAGGGAATGAAGAAAAGGAGAAGGGTGGGGGTGGGGGTGGACGGACCTCCGGGCCACACTTCTTTCTAGTACCGACAAAAAGAGGAGCCGAATACTGACCTAAATCATCTCTCAAAGGCGCTTTATAAATTACAGGGACAAAGGGTGGGGGTGGCGGGTGGCCTGGGAATCCTACGGACACCCAACCCTCTGACCCGCCCCCTCCCCCTCCAGCACAAGGGAAGGAAGACAGAAAGCAGAGCTCAACTCGGCCATTGGCGAGAAGCCCCCTCCGGTTTTCAATCGCCCATCCACAGGCCCCCCTAGGAAAAAAAAACACACGTAAACACCAAACCAACCCCCCGGGGCGGCCACTCGCGCCCAGAGGTCCCTAGAACCGGAGGCCGGGGCATTTACTTAGTTAGATTTTTCTTGCTTACTCATTTCCCTCCAGCACCCAACCCCCCGTTCCCACTCCAAAACCCCGCTCAACCGCCTACCCTCTCGGCTCCGGCCCCCCCAACCGAACCCCGTGCCCCGGTGGCGGCGGCAGCCCCCGCGCGGTCCCGGTCACTAACCTGCTGCTGTAAGGGCATTTCCGAAACCAGCCTGGCTCCGGGAGAGGTGGGGGGCCGGCTGGAGAGGGGCCCGGAGGGCCGAGCAGACCGGCGGCGCCGGGCGAGGGCGGGCGCCCGTGGGGGGGTAGGGAGAGGAGAGGGAGGGTGGCCGTGCCGGGGGCGGGTGCGAGGGCGCCGGGACCGTCCCGAGCCAGGGAGCCGGCGAGCAGGAGGAAGTGGGTGCCCCCTCTCCCCTCCAGCGCCCCCTCCCGCCGCCGCCTCCTCCCCAGTCACAGGCGCGTCCTCCGCGCACGTGTGCGAAACGTCACCGGCGGGTCCCGGCGAGAGGGACAGAACCGGGCGGCGGGACGGGAACACGGCTGCACCCGCCCTCCGTCGCCGGGGGGCGGGGAGGGGGACAGGGCGGGGAAGGAAGGGGTAAGGGGAGAGGCGGGTCAAGGGCAGGCCCGGGGCCCGGCGGGGAAGGCCCGGGCGCTCGGGCCACGCGGGCGCTGCCGCTGCCACCGCCAGGATGCGCCCAGGCCGGGGCGCCCCCTGGCTAGCCCCTCACCCCCAGACAGCTCACGCCCCGGCCCGCACCCGACTGCCAGCTCCACCGCCTCCCCTGCCAGATCCCCCCCGACTGCCCCCAGCCCCTTTGTTGCCGGGAGTTACAGATCCCAAAATGTGACAAGCGCAGCCCAGCATAACCTCTGCGCTCCAAGCACGCCCGAGGGATCCCCCGGCCGCCCACGGGCCTCGGAGGCCGGCGAGGGGCGATCAGCCCAATGGTCCCCCGGTTTCCACTCCCCCAGAGTCCCCCACTCCCCAGTTCACTACTCCCTCCCCCACCCCCTTCTCCATCCGGGGCGTGACCCCATCCTACGCCCGAGAAAGAGGAAGCTTCGAGTTGGAGGGGAGGGGAGAGTGGGGGTAGGGAAAAGTGCAGGAAAAGAAGGGGGGGCCACGAAAAGTTTCAGAGTGTCTGATGTTCTTCGCGCCGAGGAGATCCCCACGGCCCCGCGCGTCCGGCGGAGCCCCCCAGCCCCACGGGCGCGGAGGGGAGCGCACAAGTCTAACAATAAACCCTCGTTGGAGGGGCAGCCCAGAGGCCCACGGGGCTCGGCCTGCGTTCTCCCGGGGCAGCCCGCAGCGCACCCACCAACCCGCGCGGTGCGAACCCACCCCCCGCCTGGGCTGGGGACAGTGGGGACGGGAGGGCATTACCGGAGGGCCGCCGCCGCCGCTGCTGCCGCGTCCCAGCGCTGGTGGCTGCTGCAGCAGCCCGGCTCTGCCGGAGGGTCCGTGCGGCGTGGTGTAGAGGAGGCTGCCGGCGGTCAGCTCCGCGCCGGGGGCACAGGGAAGGACAGGGCCGGCGGCGACGGCGCCGCTTTGGAGGGAGGAGGAACAGGAGGTGGTGGAAGTGTTCGTGGTGAGGATCTGGATGTACGCGCCCGGGGCGGCGGCGGCAGCGGCGGCGGCGGCGACAGGGAAGCCGGGGCTGGCTAGCAGTGCCCTTTTGTCCATGGAGGCTGCAGCGGCGGCGGCGACGACAGTCGCCCCCTCCCCACCCCCGGCGGTCACCAGGTACTGCTCCAGGGCGGGCTGGATCCCCTTTTTCATCTCTCGCTCCTGCTCTTTTTATTGCTATGGTATATTAATGTATTTTTTCAATTTCTTTATTATTTGCAGTCGGAGTTTCCAAGTCTCTCCTCCTTCTCTCCTCCCCGCCCGGCGCTTCCGAGCCCCTTCTCTCTCTTTTCTTTTTATTTTTCGGCACCGCACGGGCCCCGGGGGCCAAAAATAATCGGGGCTCTGGAGAGAGGAGGGTCCCGGCCGCAGGGATATCGGGCCCCGAGGGAGGATGGAGGCGTCGGGGGCGGCCGATGCAACGGATTGCGAGGCGGCGGCGGCAGCCCGGGCGCTGCGGCCGGCAGCTGAAAAATGGCTCCAGGAAGCTGCTGCTGACAATGAATGAAGGGATACGGTTTACGCGCCAAGGTCCTCCCGCGAAACTCAGATTTCCCGCCGGCTTTTCAAACCATATTTGCATATCCCCGCCCCTCAACCCGCCGAGGACCGTTCCCACAGCCCATTGGGCCTCTATCTCCTTACTTCAGTCCCAATCGTAGAGCCGGAGCACGAGTTGATGGTTTCCATTGGCTACCATGCATCATGGTTACCCGGGCGACAAGGGTTTATTTGCATAGGCCGCCTTGATTGGCTGGGAGAGAGCAGGGGTTTTTGTTTTTTTTTTTAGAAGGTGGGGCAAAGCTTTGCCTTCTCTCCCACGGAAGACCACGCCTGGTGCAGGCTCCGCCCCATCCCCGCCCACCAGCCGGATGGGCGCTGCTGACCTGGGCAGGGACTCCGCGCCCCGCAGACTCAGTGTAGCTAATCGAGAGCGCAAGTTTCGCTTTTGGAAATTGTCAAGGTGACTAAGGGGACAGCTTCAGAAACTCCCTTTCCTTTTACCAGTTATTGTAATAGATGTAGGACAACCGAAGATTTCCCCAAATATGTGCCAAAGGCAAGTTGTACCATGCGGACGATGCAGGTGGAAAGTGAGCCCTTTAAATCATGGGTTTCACTCTTCCTGAATCCAACCAATGCCAGGAGGAGAGTTGATCCGGAGGCCGAGGCTGATAGACAGAAGCATGTGGGCAGACAAAATTATGGGGGCAGAAGACTGGACTAACCTGATAGCGGGCAACATTTAGTTAACATTCTTAATCATTCTTGGTAGCTTCATTATTAGCCTAGATTGGATTTAAGTAAAAATTAACTCAATGTTCTGTCGAGTGAAATATCACCACCAGTATTGGTCTGAATCTAGCAAACACCTCACTCTGGCCCAGAAGCACCCAGGGCAGTTAATCAGGGCTAACCTCGGACTGACTGATCTGCGGGTCTAATCCGCCAAGCAGTAATCCAAAGAAGTACACGTTTCCCGCGATGACGTCTTGCTCCCAACCAACCCTGCTGCACGTCCGGGCACCAGCACTTTACAGTCTTGGTTTCCTAGCAAGTGCTCTGACCAAAAGCAAACTAGTCGACCCAAATCTATTTCAAAATATTAAAGCAAAAATTTTTTTAGTAAACTAAAAATTGTCACCAAAAAAGAATTAAATTATTGTCAAATGACATCTGTATTGGTGCAAGTACTCACTGGACCTAAAAACTGAAGAATGCTCTGTGAGACTGAGCAGGAAAAGGAACCCCTGCAGGAATGTGGGGAATGGTGTATGCCATAAGTCACATACACTGAGAACTGGACAAAATAGTTGGTGAGCTGGTGTTCACTGGGTGATGAGGATTCAATACCTCAAGCCCTTTCCCAAGACATTATTATTATTATTATTATTATTATTATTATTATTATTTTCAAAAAACTCATATACTCAGTCTTATGAAAGGCCTGAAAAGATGTGTCAGTTCAGGCTCAAACTCCTTAATATTCCAGTCCTATTACCTTGTCTGAAACAGAATAAGCTAAATGTACTGTTAAATTTTGCACCAGATGTAATATTTTGGTCTTGCATTCAAGCTAGTTGAGGATCCATGGCCTAGTACCCAAACATTTATTGACCCAAATATTTATAAATAGAACTGACATCATCTTTAGGACAGATTAAGTGGTATATCAATTCCTGGTTGAGGTAGAGGTCAATATGTTATCAACTTCCTTGATATTCATCAATGTTGCTTTCCACTGTAGGTCACTATGCTGAAAACTAATAATGTAATTACTTAGATATGACCCCCTGCAAAATATCACTAGTAGCATACAGTCGGTGGTAGTGGTGAGGGTTGTGGGTGGAGAGTGCTTAGGAATTGGGACTGTGTACAAGATCCCTGCTAGAGCTTCCATGAGGGACACAGCCACAGGGGAGCAAGTGTTCACAATCCCAATCCACACCTGTGATTCTGGTTTAGAAAGCTTTGAAATATTTACCATTCTACCTTACCCAAGCTATATTCTTTAATGTAGGGTATTTGGCAGAGAAACACATGTTTTGACCTTTTATGTCCAATGAACCCCAGGATGAGAAGGTGGAGGGAAGAGTTCAAAGAGAAGAGGAGGTGTTGGAAGACAGGATGCTAAAATTTGATGTAGGCTATTAATTTGTGGAGAGGTAGCATGCTTTATTAGAAAGATAATGGGCTTTGGAGCCAGAAAAATCTGGGTTTAAATTCTGGCTCTGACACTTACTAGCTGTATCACTTTAATCTTTAAAATCCTGTTTTCTCATGTTAAATGGGAACCCATATTGCAATACCCATAGGAAAGGTTATGATGAAAAGAAGCAAAAATAAATGCAAAGTGCCAGACATATAACACATGCTTATTAGGTGGCAGCTAGTTATGATTCTACTTATTTGTGTGGTTGTACTTTGCATCTCTTTGTAGTCCAATCTGACTCCTAGCCTCTAATCTTCCTACTGTCCCTGGATATCCACTTGCTGTGACAGCTTGGCTTTGTCCAAGAGTAGGAGCACAGCCGTGTCCTGGTTAGTAGGGATTATAGAATCCTGACTCAGAAGTTTAGGGTAATAAAATAAAGTCAGCTCTGCTGCTCTCCCTCTCTAACCTGCTCCTCTGTTAGTGGCCAGCTTCTGGATGGCTCATAAGTCTGAGCCCTCTTGACCTTCCCTTAAAGGTTAGACTGTTCCAGCACTAGAGCCAGACTGCTCTTGCCAATCACTACTCCCTTTCCCTTGCTCTGACAGTGGCCCAAGGCAGATAGTTGTCCCAGAATTGGCCTGTGTAGTTGATTGAATGGTGCCCTCCCCCCTCCAAATACATTTAAGTCTTAATCTCCAGAACCTATGATTATGACCTTATTTGGAAAAAGCATCTTTGCAGATATAACTAAATTAAGAATCTCTAGATAAAAATCATTTCAGATTATCTATATCCAACGAAGAGGTAAAATATACTGGATGGAAAAGAAAGGTGTTTCGAAGGTGTGCATTTCCTTGCCTTTTTTTGCAACAGATCTTTATGGTAAAATAAATTAAAGATCCAGAAAACCAAACAAAACAAATGTTTGGATGAATGAATTATTATAAAGTGAACACTCTTGTAACCACCCTGGTCAAGAAATGGAACTTGATCTGCACCCATTTCATATGCCCCATACTCATTACACCCCTCTGAAGTTTCATCACCCAAATATACATCTCCAAGTTTGCCCATTTAAAACATGTTGATACTTTTTTAATTCTCTTAACCTATGGTTCCTCATCCATCCTTTTTACTTACCTTAGAACTTATATTGAAGAATGTAGTGAGTTGAATGGCATCCCTCCCAAAAGGTATGTCCACTGGAAACTGAATTTGACCTTATTTAGAAAAGGGGTCTTTGCAGAATAATTAATGTAAGAATCTCAAAATGAGATTATTCTGGACTAGAGCGGGCCCTAAGTTCGATGTCATTTTTTTTTTTTTTTTTGTTATAAGAGAAGAGCAGAGGAGAAACACGGAGGAGATCATGTGAAACATTTTTAAAAAATTTATTTTAGAGAGAGAGGGAGAGAGAAAAACATCAATTTGTTTTTCCACTTATGCGTTTATTGTACATGCCCTGACCTGGGATCGATCGATCGAACCCACAACCTTGGAATATTGGATGATGCTCTAACCAACTGAGGGACCTGGCTAGGGCCCCTGCTAACATCTTGATTTTGGACTTTCGGCCTCCAGAACTGTGAGAATAAATTTCTGTTGGTTTAAGCAACCAAGTTTGCAGTCATTTGTTATAGTAGCTCCAGGGAACTCAATTAAAGGAATTTGGCAGATTGCACACTCATGGTACAGTTGATCATTTTCTTCTGTCCTCTATTTCCTGAAGATTTGCAGCTGGATCCACAGTCTGGATCAGACTCTGGTTTTATTCCTCTGGTAAATCTGAGGCACATAATGTTTGCTTGTTACTTTTCTGTGATCTTAGCAGTCATTCATACTCCTTACTTTCTTATAATAGTTTTATGTGATATTTGTCCTCAATACTCTTCTGTTGCTCATTTGCATGTGAAATTAGAATTCCTGGACTCTTGGAGTAAGAGGGTTCAGATGAACTTGTCTACCTTAACAGAGGCCCATGTTCTAATGAATATGGAAGCTCTTGAATATGGAAGCTCACTCTCTGATATTTCCTTATTGTGCCCTCTGCACTCCCTACTTCAGTATAGTCTAGTCCTTTCCTTTCCTTCATCTCTCTTGTCCCTGTCCTGATCAATTTGGGTTCCTTTGCCAACCATTCCTTGATGGTGCCTTCCTGTCTTAAAAGGAAGCTCTGAGGGTCATTTTTGAGAGGGGCATGTGGAGACTGCTGCAGTCCCTTCAGACTTCCTTCCTCATCCCTTGCTCTTGCCTGCTCTAGAAGGCCAAACGCCTTTCAGCTGCCCTTCCCACATCAGTCCACTCACACTACAGTGAAGATCTGCTGGCTCTTTTTAAAAAAATATATATTTTATTATTATTATTTTCCCCCCAGGTCTTTTCTTTTTTTTTTTAAATTAAATCTTTATTGTTCAGATTATTACATTTGTTCCTCTTTTTTCCCCCATAACTCCCCTCCTCCCAGTTCCCACCCCACCCTCCGCCCTCACTCCCCACCCACTGTCCTCATCCATAAGTGCACGATTTTTGTCCAGTCTCTTCCCGCATCTCCCACACCCCTTTCCCCCCCAAGAATAGTCAGTCCATTCCCTTTCTATGTCCCTGGTTCTATTATAATCAATAGTTCATTCTGTTCATCAGATTATTTATTCACTTGATTCTTAGATTCACTTGTTGATAGATGCATATTTGTTGTTCATAATTTGTATCTTTACCTTTTTCTTCCTCTTCCTCTTCTTAAAGGATACCTTTCAGCATTTCATATAATACTGGTTTGGTGGTGATGAACTCCGTTAGCTTTTCCTTATCTGTGAAGCTCTTTATCTGGCCTTCAATTCTGAATGATAGCTTTGCTGGATAAAGTAATCTTGGTTGTAGGTTCTTGGCATTCATCACTTTGAATATTTCTTGCCACTCCCTTCTGGCCTGCAAAGTTTCTGTTGAGAAATCAGCTGACAGTCGTATGGGTATTCCCTTATAGGTAACTGATTTTCTTTCTCTTGCTGCTTTTAGGATTCTCTCTTTGTCTTTTGCTCTTGGCATTTTAATTATGGTGTGTCTTGGTGTGGTCCTCTTTGGATTCCTTTTGTTTGGGGTTCTCTGCACCTCCTGGACCTGTAAGTCTATTTCTTTCACTAGGTAGGGGAAGTTTTCTGTCATGATTTCTTCAAATAGGTTTTCAATATCTTGCTCTCTCTCATCTTCTGGCACCCCTATAATTCTGATGTTGGTACGCTTGAAGCTGTCCCAGAGGCTCCTTACACTATCTTCGTATTTTTGGATTCTTTTTTCATTTTGCTTTTCCGGTTGGGTGTTTTTTGCTTCCTCGCATTTCAAATCTTTGACTTGATTCTTGCGCTCCTCTGGTCTGCTGTTGGGTGTCCGTATAATATTCTTTATTTCAGTCAGTGTATGCTTAATTTCTAGTTGGTTCTTTATCACAACATCGAGGGTCTCATTAGATTTCTTGTAGATCTCATTAAGTTTATCGGCAGTTTCTAGAAAATTGTTGAAAGACCTTAAAAGTGCGGTTTTGAGCTCTATATCCTCCATTTCTGTCATGTTTCTTTGTCTCCGAATTTTTTATGCTTTCTTGGTGCACCCCCTTGTGGTCTTTGTGCGCAGTCTTGTTGTAGTTAAGCCTTGATTGTTGTAGGTAATACTGGAGGGGATTTGACCTCCAGGCCAACTGGCTATGAGAATCAGCTGTGTCTGCAGTGGGAGAACTTCTGTGCTGGATCTCTAGGGCAGTGCTAATCTAGCCTTTGCCTGAGGCTATCCAGCAAATGCCTCTGTGCAGGGCTTGGGCGGGGCGGGTCCCAGGGGATCAACAGGGCGGGCAGAGCGAGCAGTTATGGCTGCTCTCAGTCCCGTCCCCAGGGGCTCTGCCTCTCAGAGTCCCAGCAACCACTGCAAACCTTGGAGAGAAAGCTGCCTTCGAGTTCCGACCGAAGCCAGACAGTCCCGCTTCTCTCGTTTGAGTCTGGGTCCCTAGAGACTCGCCCGGATCTGGAGCTCAGAGTCTGAGACTCCCTCCCAATTGAAACAGACAACTGTGCCCTCAGCCGCCAGCCCGTTCCGCATGCACTCCACACCTTAGTATTTGACTTCAGCACTGCGCCTCCTCTGAGTCTCGGTATGCTATTCTCTTTCCTCCTAGTTGTATAACTTCCACTCGGCCAGCCTTCCTGTGGTTCTGGATGATGTCCGTTCGTCTTTTAGTTGTATTTTTGAAGTGGTTGTTTGAGGCAGCAAACTCCGGCGTTAACCTATGCTGCCATCTTGGTTTCCCCCTCCAAAAAAATATATTTTATTGATTTTTTCCAGAGAGGAAGGGAGAGGGATAGAGAGTTAGAAACATCGATGAGAGAGAAACATCATCGATTAGCTTCCTCCTGCACACCCCCTACTGGGGATGTGCCCGCAACCAAGGTATATGCCCTTGACCGGAATCGAACCTGGGACCCTTCAGTCCGCAGGCTGATGCCCTATCCCCTGAGCCAAACCGGTTAGGGCTCTGCTGGCTCTTTTATATAGATATATAATTTAATAATTTTATTCTTCTTTTGTTTTTACTAATTCTTTATTATTGAAAGTACTAGTGACCCAGTGCACGAAATTTGTGCACATAAAAAGGTAATTAATTAGAGAAAATATTTTAATATTGCTATTTGCCCTTTCTCTATAATAGAAGCGTCAGAGATGAAAGAAAATTAGTAAAATATATATGAAAATCTTCCTCCTGTCAGAGTCTAGGGCGCTCCACGGGAACCAGAGCCAAGTCCCTGCCCACCTATGTGCACCTCGAAATTGCGTGATACCCAGACCCAGCCAGCCCCACCCCCATTGGGCTAGATCCAGACCCGGCCGGCACCACCCCTGTCAAGCCTCGCCGGGCAGGGGGCACGGACTGAGGTCCCCCGTCAAGCCCCGTTAGGCAGGGGGCGCACCCTCAGTTCCCCCAGCCCAAGGTGGGGGGCGTGTTCTCAGGTCCTCTGGCCCGGCGCCAGGGCGTGGGGCATGACCTGAGGTCCCCCGTCAAGCCCCGCAAGGTGGGAGGTGCAGCCTCAGGTCCCCTGCCCCAGCCCAGCACCATGCAGCCTTAGGTCCCTGCTGATTGCTCGTTAAGGCTCGTTACGGGAACTCGGCCTCTGCTGTGGGTGCAGCCATCGTGACCGTTACAGCATGATGGTCAATTTGCATATTCCCTCTTTATTAGATAAGATTACATATTCCCCCTTTTTCCCCATTGACCCTCTCCAGCCCGCCGCCGCCCCTCCCCCCGCCCTGCTCCAGCCCCAGGCCCTCATTGCCCCATTGTCTATGTCCATGGGCCATGCTTATGCACATACAAGGTCCTTGGTTGATGACCTCCCACCCATCTACCCTCCTCCACCTTCCCTCTGAGATTCCTCACTCTGTTTCATGTTTTCATGTCTCTGGACCCACTCCGTTCATCAGATTATTTTGTTACTTAGATTCCACATATGAGTGAGATCATGTGATACTTGTCTTTCTCTGACTGACTTATTTCACTTAGCATAATACTCTCCAGGTCCCTTCATGCTTTTTTACTGCTGCATAGTATTCCATGGTATAAATGTACCACAGCTTTTTATCCACTCATCTACTGATGGGCACTTGGGCTGTTTCCAGATCTTAGCTGGTATAAATTGTGCTGCTATGAACATAGGGGTGCATACATTCTTTCTGATTGGTGTTTCAGGTGTCTTAGGCTATATTCCTAGAAGTGGGACCACTGGGTCAAATGGCAGTTCCATATTTAATTTTTTGAGGAAACTCCATACTGTTTTCCATAGTGGCTGCACTAGTCTGCATTCTCACCATCATCTGGCTCTTTGGATTTCTTAAGTCCAACAGGCACCACTCAGTTCTTCCTTCCTTCCTCATACCACACAATTGGTGGTTTGCCCCAATTAATATTTTGGGATTCATGAGGCTACTCTGTTACCAATCTGTATAGCAAATCTTGTCCGGGAATTTTTGGTTTTGTAGATGCCCTTGTTGTTTACACGTGAGGGTAAGGAGAGATGGAAGAATGATGCTGCCTCACCACTGGCTTCAGATTTACTTTCCCTTTCCTTTTCATTAGTTTTGAACCTAACACATTGGATTGGCACTGAAACAATGCCATATAGGAAAACATTTCCACAAGTGAAAGGAAAGTTATGAGCTACATTCTTTCGTTTCTCAGAAAAAAAATAAAAACTTGAAAATGCGAGCTGAAGAAGAGAAGTGGAGTCAAGATACTCGGTTCACATAGGCAATGATTGGAATGAGATCTGGAATAGGAGGACACAGCGGAACACAAGCTACCTTTGCATAGTTGGTAGTCTGGTTATACCTCTTTCTTGTGGGTTTTAAATAGGGAACATTGTTGGCAACTTACTATAAATGGGCCTGTGGGTAGAAAATTACTTTTTCTTCTGCACCTTGGTTTCCTTGACAGCACTACCTCTTGTTTACCGTTCTTCCCCTGACTTTCTGGATCTCCTTGATGGCTTCATTTTCTTCTTTATTCTCTTAAAAATCTCTTCTTTATCTTTTTTATTATTATTATTAAAGCAAAATACACATAACACAATATTTATCGTTTTAACCACTTGTAAGTAAATATTCACAATGTTGTGTAACCGCCACCACTATCCCCAAACCTTTTTTATTATCCCCTCCCCAACAGAAACCCTGTACCCACTGAACAATAACCGCCCCCCCCCCCACTAGTCCTTGGTAATCACTCTTCTACTTTCTGTCTCTATGAATTTCACTACTCTAGGTATCCCATATAATGGAATTATACAATATTTGTTCTTCTGTGTCTGGTTTATTTCACTTAGCATAATGTTTGCAAAGTCCATCTATGTTGCGAGATATATCAAAATTTCATTTATTTTCATGACTGGAATAGTCCATTGTATGTATATACCACATTTTGTTTATTCATCTGTTGATGGACTCTTGGGTTACTTCCACCTTTTGGCTTTTGTCAATAATGTTGTCATGACCTTAGTATACAAATATTTGGTTAAGTCCCTGCTTTCAACCCTTTTGGATATATACCTAGCAGTGGAATATCTGGGTCATACAGTAGCGCTATGTTTAACTTTTTGAGTAACTCCCTGGACAATCTTGACCTTAGCTAAACTTCAGCTACTGTCAATGCAGTGTTTTCTAATAGAACTTTCTACAACAATGAAAATGTTCTATAATTCTGCACTACCAAATACAGTATGGCCACATGTGGTTGATGGTCACATGAACTGTAGGTAGTGTGACCAATGAATTGAACTTTTTGTTGTATTTACTTATTTTTTGCAATACAGAATTGTTAACTATAGTCACCATGCTGTACATTACATCTCCACAACTTACTCATTTCAAAACTGGAAATTTGTAGTTTTGATTCCCTTTACCCATTTAATTAATTGAAATTTAAATAGCCATATGTGATAGCCATATGTGACTAGTGAATCAGACAACATATTATCTATAGGGTGTGACTTCTTCTAATTCTGTATTTCCAACCTGGGCACTTTTCCTGAGTTTCAAATATACACTTCCACTATGTTTTCACTAACATTTTCTTTTCTTTTTCAAAAAATCTTACCCCAAGTACAGGTTATTGTTTTTTTAATCCTCACCCAAGGATATCTTTTCCATCGATTTTTAGAGTGGAAGGGAGAGGGGGAGACACAGAAAAACACTGATGTGAAACACATCGATTGGTTGCCTCCTGCACGCCTCTGACCAGGGCTGGGAGCCTGCAGCCGAGGTATGTGCCCTTGACCGGAATTGAACCCAGGACCTTTCAGTCCGCAGGCCAATGCTCTATCCACTGGGCCAAACTGGCTAGGGCCCGAGCATATGTTTTCATTAATTTTAGAGAAAGAGAAAGAGACATCAATTGGTTGCTCCTCATACTCACAGGGATGGAACCCACAACCTAGGTATGTGCCCTGAATAGGAATCGAACCCACAACCTTTGGTGTATGAGATGATTCTCCAACCTACTGAGCCACTGGGCCAGGGCTCACTAACATTTTCTTAATTTGCGTGGTCTTTATTTTTTATATGAACTGTTGCTGCAGACTCCAAATTTATTTCCTAATGTGAAATTGGCATCAAATTCCAGTCAACTCTACTGCCAAAAATGACCTAGTCTATTTTATTCCAGAAACTTTAATTTAATTCTAGACTATCTACATGGGCAATGAGATCTCTGTGAGCTTTCTAAAATGTAAACTCAACAATTGTTGTCTTTCTAAAATTTCCCATTACCTGAAGAGTTAAAGCTGAATTCCTTATCTTAGCAAGTCCTAGTTTCCAAGCCTGTAAGTTCTCAGTTATCTCTGTAGTCTCATTTCACATCAAGCTTGAAGATATAGGCTAGCAAATAGGGAATTACAATAACGGTATAACTTGCTTGGCCAACATGGCTCAGTTGTTGAGCATCAGCCTATGAACCAGGAGGTCACAGTTCTGTTCCCAGTCAGTGCACATGCCTGGGTTGCGGGCTCAATCCCCAGTGTGGGGTATGTAGGAGGCAGCCGATCAATGATTCTTTCTCATCATTGATGTTTCATCTCCCTCTCCCTCTCCCTTCCTCTCTGAAATCAATATAAAATATGAAAAATAATAGCATAACTATGTGTTAATAATTATAGAATGATAAGTGCTGCAATGTGAAGCAATACACAGTGCTATCAAAACACTGGAAGGACACCTAACCCAGGCTTGGGGCAGAGTTTAGGGAAGGTTTCCTGAAGGAGAGAATTGGGAGAGGAAATTATTTAGGCAACATCAAATGGGAGCAGGGAACATGCGTGCATGGCTCATTGAAGGAAATGAAAATGATTCAGCAGGGGATTGTGAAGAATCTTTTTTTTTATAAAATATGTTTTATTGATTTTAGAGAGAGAGGAAGGAGAGGAATAAAGAGATAGAAATATTGATGAGAGAGAAACATCGACCAGCTGCCTCCTGCACGCCCCTTACTGGGGTCCAAACCCACAGCCTGGGCATGTGCCCTGACCAAAATTGAACTGGGGACCTCTTGGTTCATGGATCAACACTCAACCACTGAGCAACACTGGCCGGGCAAGAATCTTATAAATAGTCAATAAAACATTTAGAATTTAACCTGAAGGCAATGAAAAGGCAATGAAAAGCCATTGTGACAGAGTTGTAACATGATAAGATTTGGTCTTAGCAGGACTCCTGGCTGAGGTATGGGGAATGTATTGGAGGGGCCAGGACTGTGACAATAATCTAGGTCAGGGATGGGCAAACTGGACCCTGGGCCAAATCTGATCCACAGTCTGTTTTTGTACAGCCTGCTATCAAAAATGATTTTTACACATTTGACATTTTGGAATGGTTGAAAAAAAAATATATCCCATGACACATGAAAAATTAAATGAAAATTCAAAGTTTGGTTCCCATTAATAACATTCTATTCGATCACTAGAGGCCTGGTGCATGAAATTTGTGTACAGGTAAGGTCCCTAGGCCTGGCCAGTGATCAGAGCCAATCTGCAGGACAACCAGGTGGGCCCCTGCTGGCACCCGCCTTGGCTGGCCTGGCGCCGCCCACTTACCAGGCCCACCCCTTGCAGCCGCTGCAGCCATTGCTGCCAGTTGGGGCCTGCAGGCTGGGGGCAGCTCCTGCAATGAGCGTCTGCCCCCTGGTGGTCAGTGTGCAACATAGTGACCAGTAGTTGTGCCATTTGGTCGATTTGCATATTAGGCTTTTATTATATAGGATAGCCAAGTATGTTTGTTTTCATATGTCTATGGTTGTTTTCAGGCTAGTAGGGCAGAGTTGAATAGTGGTGACAAAGACAGTTAACTTGTACAGCTGAAAATACTATCTGGCCCTTTGCAGAAATAGTGTACCCACCTCTGCTCTATCTGAGTGAGACATCATAGTGAATTAGACCAGACAGCCCAGATAGACTTAGATGTCTCCTTCTCTCCTTTTCCAAAATATGTGAAGTAAAATGAAACTTTACTAATTTCTTATTGTTTTCTATTTCTTATTGTTTTCCATTTTTCTCTCTTGCATGAAAATGTGAACATCTTGAGAGTAGATTTTTTCTTCGGTCAACTTTGGTTTTTTGGTGCTTAGCACATAGTACATGCTTAGTAAGTGTTTGTTGGGTAAATAGATGTATGTGGGTGTGATAATCATATGCATATATATATATACAATAAAGCATTCACTGCTCTTGCTTGCTGGTCCCTCTTCCCCACAGCCACAAACTATGTGATTTAGTTAAAGCTGACCCCTTTTATCCCTACGCTAAGGTTAGGACTGTGATCCAGGCCTGGCTAGTAAGTCTGTAAGTTTTAAACACTTGGAAGCTCACGGGGCCATCTTCCCCTGTAGTTTCATTTAGCCTAGAGTTGAGCTTACTTTCATCCTGCCCAAAGCTGAAGAGATATTCATAAGGAGAAGTGAGAGTATATATCCCTTTAGGTGCTCAGTGGTCCATGTGCACACGCGGGAGCGTGGGAGCGCATACACACACACACACACACACACACACACACACACGATAAAACCTTTAGTCAAGGATAGGCATGTAAATTAGAGCATCCTGTGTGTTTTCAGGAATGCCCTTGAATGAAGAAGAAGCCCTAAGAGAAAAAAACAACATAAAAACAAATGTAAAAAGTGAACAATTGCCTCCAATGCTTTATTCACACAAGTGAAATATAAGGTGGTTGGTAGGCACTTTAGAAGGAATAGTAGGCTCTGGTGCTCCTGCCATCACCATGAGATATGCCCTGGGTAGGCCACTGATCACAGGAGGACCCTTCAGCCACAGAAGCAGAGCTGTCCCAGTTAATTCAGAAACTTGGGAGCAAGAAATAAATGTTAACTGTTGGAGAAACCTAGATGGCAGCATAGGTAAACACTGGAGTTGGCTACCTTGAACAACCACTTCAAAAATACAACTAAAAGACGAAACGGACATCATTCAGAACCACAGGAAGGCTGGCTGAGTGGAAATTCTACAACTAGAAGGAAAGAGAAAAGCATACCGAGACTCAGAGGAGGTGCAGTGCAGAAGTAAAATACCAAGGTGCGGAGGTGCATGCAGAGCGGGCTGGCGGCTGAGGGCGCAGTTGTCGTTTTCAATCGGGAGGGAGTCTCAGGCTCTGAGCTCCAGTTATGGGCGAGTCTCTGGGGACCCAGACTCATACGGGAGAGGCGGGACTGTCTGGCATAGGTCGGAACTCGAGGGCAGCTTTCTCTCCGAGGGGCTTGCAGCGATTACCAGGACACTGAGAAGCAGAGCCTCTGAGGGCAGGACTGAGAGCAGCCATAACTGCTAGCCCCACCTTGTTGATCCCGTGGGACCCGCCCCGCCCAAGCCCTTCAGGGAGGCTTTTGCTGGATAGCCTCAGGCAAAGGCTAGATTAGCAGCCCTAGAGATCCAGGAGCCAGGAAACCCAGAGGTCAGAGTGGGACCATCCAGTTTGCAGCTCCGTGGAACCATAAAGGACACACTCAGGGGGAAGACTCAGTGAGTACCAAAGCCCCATTGAAGCAAGTCTTGCCCGGAGGGGTGTCTCCAGCACAGAAGTTATCCCACTGCAGACACAGCTGATTCTCACAGCCAATTGGCCTGGAGGTCAATTCCTCCCGGGGATACCTACAACAATCAAGGCTTAACTACACCAAGACTGTGCACAAAGACCACAAGGGGGTGCACCAAGAGTGTCCTCCTCAGGTAATTGGGGAGGCTGAACCACTGGGCCCTAGAGGACACTTAGCACAGAAAACCACTTTATCAACACAGGGAAGCATAAAAAATGTGGAGACAAAAAAAGGGACATAACTGAAAGAAATGGAGGAAAGCAAACTACTGGATATGGAGTTCAAAACCACACTTTTAAGGTTTTTCAAGAATTTTCTAGAAACTGCCGATAAACTTAATGAGATCTACAAGAAATCTAATGAGACCCTCGATGTTGTGATAAAGGACCAACTAGAAATTAAGCATACACTGATTGAAATAAAGAATATTATACAGACTCCCAAGAGCAGACTAGAGGATTGCAAGAATCAAGTCAACGATTTGAAATACGAAGAAGCAAAAAACACCCAACCAGAAAAGCAAAATGAAAAAAGAATCCAAAAATATGAAGATAGTGTAAGGAGCCTCTGGGACAGCTTCAAGCAGACCAACATCCGAATTATAGGGGTGCCAGAAGAAGAGAGAGAGCAAGACATTGAAAACCTATTTGAAGAAATCATGACATAAAACTTCCCCTACCTGGTGAAAGAAATAGACTTACAAGTCCAGGAAGCGCAGAGAACCCCAAACAAAAGGAATCCAAAGAGGACCACACCAAGACACATCATAATTAAAATGCCAAGAGCAAAAGATAAAGAGAGAATCTTAAAAGCAGCAAGAGAAAGAAACTCAGTTACCTACAAAGGAGTACCCATACGACTGTCAGCTGATTTCTCAACAGAAACTTTGCAGGCCAGAAGGGAGTGGCAAGAAATATTCAAAGTGATGAATGCCAAGAACCTACAACCAAGATTACTTTATCCAGCAAAGCTATCATTCAGAATTGAAGGTCAGATAAAGAGCTTCACAGATAAGAAACAGCTAAAGGAGTTCATCACCACCAAACCAGTATTATATGAAATGCTGAAAGGTATCCTTTAAGAAGAGGAAGAAGAAGAAAAAGGTAAAGATACATATTATGAACAACAAATATGCATCTATCAACAAGTGAATCTAAGAATCAAGTGAATAAATAATCTGGTGATCATAATAGAATCAGGGACATAGAAAGGGAATGGACTGACTATTCTTGGGGGGGAAAGGGGTGTG
Source organism: Myotis myotis (assembly GCF_014108235.1). Lineage (NCBI taxonomy): Eukaryota > Metazoa > Chordata > Mammalia > Chiroptera > Vespertilionidae > Myotis > Myotis myotis. The sequence continues at coordinate 76,311,018 of NW_023416324.1, forward strand.
GGAGATGCGGGAAGAGACTGGACAAAAATCGTGCACCTATGGATGAGGACAGTGGGTGGGGAGTGAGGGCAGAGGGTGGGGCGGGAACTGGGAGGAGGGGAGTTATGGGGGAAAAAAGAGGAACAAATGTAATAATCTGAACAATAAAGATTTAATTAATAAAAAAAATAAATGTTAACTGTTGTATCATACCGAAAAAAAAGTAATAGTAGTATTTTTAAGTCATTGGGTATGCTTTATGAAATATAATGGCATCATAAAAAATAAATATAATGTCATCTTAATTTGAGAGTACTTTGCAGATTATAAAGCGTTATGCTTTATACATTAAAATATTTTAATTTTACAATATATATGCTTCTTTTTAAAAATTCTAAAAATCATTTACAGTGAACAACTGGGCTAGGAGCTTTTACCCTCCGTAATATATAGATGTTTCTAATGTTCTGAAAAACTTGAGACAGTGAGTTATACATAAGCTCAAAGTGTCACACCTGCTAGGTGGCTGAGCTGAATTTCTAACTCAAATGTTCACACTCTGGATTCAATTATCCTTCTACAGTGCATGCTACTCTAAATGGGAGCCCAGTGGCCTATGGATCACTGGTTTCAACTGAGAAGCCAACTTCTCCAGACAGCAAGATCTAGTTTCCAAGTCATTCTCAAATAAAATTGTAGATCCCAAATGTTATGGGTTGAATTGTGTCCCTCTCACCCCCCAAAAAAGATATCCACTATTACCTCAGAATGTGACCTTTTTGGAAATAGGATCATTGCTGAAATAGTTAATTAAGATAAATTATATCATACTGAAATAGAGTGGACCCTTAATACCATATGACTGGTAGCCTCATAAGAAGCTGGTCATGCAAAGACACAGAGACACAAGGAGAATGTCAAGGCAGAGATCGGAACATGTAGCTACAAGCCTAGGAATGCTAAAGATTGACAACTAACAGAAGCTAGAAGAGGCAAGGGAGAATTTCCCTAAAGGTTTAAGAGGGAGCATGGTTCTGACAACAAGTTGATTTCGACTTCTAGTCTCCAGAACTCTGAGACAATAAATTCCTCTTATTTTAAACCACCAAGTTACAGCAGCTCTAGAATACTAATATACCAGGTAAATTCTACATAAGAAAAGTAACCACCTTTGCTAACAAGTTATTCATAAACTAGAGGCCCAGTGCACAAAATTTGTGCATGGGTAGGGTCCCTAGCTGCTGCCAGCTGCTGGCCAGGGCCTCCTTTCCCTGGTTGCCAGCTGGGGCCTGCCTTCATTCAACGCCGCCCCCTGGTTGTCAGCGCACATCATAGCAAGTGATCAAACTCCCAATCAGTCGAACTCCCGAGGGGACACTTTGCATATTAGGCTTTTATATATATAGATAATGATCACATTCTTTTGGACAGGGCAAAATTTTCTGTTTATATCTTAAGTTGCTCAAAACAAAACTAAAGCTCTTATGAAAAGCCAGAAATACTATGATTTTTATCTTTCAGTTACTCAATGATCTTTTAAGGGCTCAAAGAAAAATAGTATGCCCTTGGTTTAAGGGCAAATAATTGATATTTAATCCCTAATGTTATTTTCCCCAACATTTTATTAGAAAAAAATTTTAAACTCCAAGTTTATTTTATTGGAAACGTATAGAGAAATATTTACACATTATAGTAGTGTGAAAACCTTTTCAACTTAAACTATTATAGAAAGTTTATAAAGCATGGATACTACTTGGAGTATATATTAATTTTTTTCTTTTCTGCAGAAGAAGGCTTGGAAGGAGGTCACTAAATTTTTTTATTGAACTAGTTTGGGGTTGGGGATGGCCTATAGTAGGGCGTTTGGTCACAATGGGCTGTTGTGCTCTGAAAGAACTTGGTTTGGAATTTTTGGGGTGATCTCAGAGGGAGGCTCCAAGAAGCAGATCAGTATTTAAGTTACCTACCCTACAGCTAACCTCGTACTCATGAGTTTTAGGAGTTGCTCTTTGCCTGCATCTATATTCTATATTTGCTATTTTGACAAAACATTATTATGATTATTTGACCTTCTTTCTTTTTACTTCACCCTCAACTATAAATGAGTAATATTAACATTCCTTTGTATTCTGGATAAAAATTCCTTCTCTTAAGAGTCATTTCTTTGGGCTAGAGAACAAAGGTTGGGACATTGTCTTTAGAGGGTGTAATAATTCACAGATGACACCTGAGAGAGGGAGAGGATTAGTGTCTTGATTTTCCATGGCTCTTTTCCCATTGGCTGATTAGTATGAAACCATTTACTTGATCTGCTAAAATTTATCAGCAATGTCAAGGACTCTGAATTGGAGAAGCTAAGTTTGGTGGTGGCGAAATCACAAGAAGATCTTGCAGGGTTGTTGGAGATACTATTAAACTCCTTACATGGACAGTGATCATTCTCTATCAGGGAAAGGCATCTTCTCTCTTTGACCAGCTACATTCTGGAGCAGCTGGATCCACCCTGTTAATGAATGGAAGTTGTAGGTGAGTATGAATGTTGAATCCTCATACTCTAGTACAAGCATGTCAAACTCAAAGGCTAACATGGGCCAAATAAACAAAGTTTAAGTTTATATGGGCTGCAAAAAAACAAAAGCTTCAATTTTCATAGAAACATAGGTTTATTTTGATAGAGACATGTTGAATACAAAGGGCTGAAATAAATGAGTCATCGTTAACATAAAATAATGAAACATTTTAATAAAAATTAATATTTTTCTTGAACATTAACTTACCAGACACTGAACAACTGCACAAATTAATAAACGTAATGCAAATAAACCTATTTTTCTTGTTCTCCGAAAGCGAAATATTTCTTTTTTTAAAATTTTTTAAAATATATTTTATTGATTTTTTACAGAGAGGAAGGGAGAGGGACAGAGTTAGAAACATCGATGAGAGAGAAGCATCGATCAGGCGCCTCCCGCACTCTCCCCACCGGAATGTGCCCGCAACCAAGATACATGCCCTTGACCGGAATCGAACCCGAGACCCTTCAGTCTGCAGGCTGATGCTCCATTCACTGAGCCAAACCAGTCAGGGCGCAAAATATCTCTTGTTGCTCACACCAAAGAAGTCAGTTCAAGACTAATGATGTGGCAATCAGCTGCTAAAATATTTGCTGCTAGTATTATTGGAGAGAAATGGTGCCTGCGTGTAAGGCACGTAAGGGAAAAGAATGCAACACGATTATAGTAACCAGTCATTAGCAAATTTGTAGTTTGTTATTAATAATTATGTATAACAGGATATTGTAAAAATTAAGTTATGAAATTTTTATTAAAATGTTTCTTACATACGGTTATATTTACTGGGCCTCAAAAATATTTGTTGTGGGTCGCACGCAGCCCGCGGGCCGAGAGTTTGACATGCTTGCCCTATTAAGAAGGCGGGACACACAGCCAGGTCTTGGGGAACAGTTTTCTAGGAATGGAAGAAAGGTGGGTGTTGGGGCTGATGAGGCCACGAGAAAGCCCACCTGAGGGGGAGCAGGAGAAACAGAGGACAAAGAGACCTCAAAGGGCCACCTTCCCTTTGGGTGGTTTTATCTAGAGTTAACCTTATTTTCATCCTGCCCAAAGCTGGTGCAATATCCACCAGGAAGAGTGAAAAGTTTATCCCTCTAAGTGTCCACTAGTCGTGTTCTTGCCATCACACACAGAACCTAATGTGAAATTGTTCAAGCTGAGGCAGTCCTTTCGGCTTTGGAGTCCAAGAAGAAATAATTTACCTGTAACCTTTAAAACCTTCCTTCTCCTCTTCTTAAATTACTGAACAGAGAGAGTAGGTCATGGGCACCTTTACTGAGTTGTCCCTCACAAGAGACTTGATATGTTTCCTGAGAATGAAGACATTGTTTTCTCTGTTCAGTACTGTCTCCATATGTATTTGTTGATTGATTGTTTATGTCTATGTTGCCCATCAAATCATATCTACCCAAGGTACGGACATGTAAACATCCTGCTCTAAGACATATTTCCCACATGTCATATTGAATATAAAACAGAAGAAAATGAAACAAGGGAACAAGCACATGTTACACAGACATACTTGTTTGACTGTACCGCCTGGTTCAAAACCAACGGCAGAAATATGAAGGGACTAATATACTTCAGATGAGCAAATGTTAAAATCTGTGTTTGTGACTAAGTAGAAATGACTTTCTGAAAGGATGAGAGGGTGGCAGGAGAGGGTGGGGTAATAAGGAATGTGTGGAATTATGGGAAGAACATCTGGTTCAGTTAAAGAGTAAAACCTAAAAAAACACCAAAAGCTGGAGGCCTGGATGGCCAGTGTATGTTAGTGATAGCTTCATAAGAGCTGGGACTTCACTGTTTTCACTGCTGAGACCTAGGGCCACACTAGGCATACAATAAATACGTGTTGGATGAATAGGTGAATAAATTAATAAGAGAAAGTCCAGAAATAATTTCCTGACTATGATGAAGCCATGGTTTTTCAAAGTCAAAGGTTTATTTCATTTTAGATGTTCAATTCTCTGTTCAAAAAAAAAAATCTTGCTGAACATAAATCAGGGCACATTGACACTGATGCAAGTTCAATGGGAAGTCCAGTGACATCATCAGATCACCTCTACCAGTCTACCCTCTTCATTCCATATGCTCCAGTTCACTGGGTTTGGGAGAGACACCCTGAGATTGGGTTCTTTTTAAAAAATATATATTTTATTGATTTTTTACAGAGAGGAAGGGAGAGGGATAGAGAATTAGAAACATCGATGAGAGAGAAACGTCATCGATTAGCTGCCTCCTGCACACCCCCTACTGGGGATGTGCCCGCAACCAAGTTACATGCCCTTGACGGGAGTCAAACCTGGGACCTTTCAGTCCGCAGGCTGAAGCTCTATCCACTGGGCCAAACCAGTTAGGGCCTGAGATTGTGTTCTTAGGGGGCTTCCTAGACGATTCTGATGCAGAGCCAGGCTTGGACACTGCAGCACTGGGCTCTCCGGGACACTAGACTGGATGCTCCATTAGAGCAGGGCTCTATAGTGCATCCCTCATGACTAGATGGCCACATTCACCCTGGACCCCGGCATATTTTCCCTACTTCTACTATTGCATTTGCATTTTGTGGTCTATAAACTACCCTCAGAGCTGATTTGGGAGTTATAACAGACACACGGTGAATATCTGTTGATTTTGTCTAGCTTTCTCAGACAGTTTGAGGATAGGAGAGAGATTTTTTTTTTCCTTCTCGTCATCTGAGACAGGGCTTTCCCCCTTTGAAATGTCATTCTCTGACATTTTTCTTCATGGCATTTCAGTGGGTGGGGAAAGACAGGCATTTTTATTCTTATTTTGTAGATGGGGAAATCGAGGTCTAGGAGTATTTATTTATTTTCTCCTTGCCAAAAAGACAATTCAAAGCAGAGCTGGAACTAGCTTCCATGAACACATTAACAGTGATTGGCTCTTCTGAAGCAACAAAAAGGAAGATTTTTTCTCAAGAGAGGAAATTAGAACAAGCCCTTAGATAAATGTCTTCTGCTTAGCAGAAAACTGGTAATGTATGGTTACAATACAGTCTCGTGATTTTGTTGAGCAACAAACACAATCTTATATTTTATTTCAAAGATTATAAACTTTACAATTTTTATACACTTTGGGTTTTTCAGCTCTTTTCAAAGAACTACTTAGAATCTTCCTCATTAGCTGTATTTCTGCACTGCATTTCCCATTTATTTTCATCAAGCCCATTCTCTTCAAGATTCTAATAAGCTTCCTTTGCAACTGAATTCCTTTATTTCCTCCCCAGTACCTATTACCGAGCAGACCTTCTCTGAAAGGCACACCATTTAATGTATTAGCTTACACTTTGATTCTCAGACTTTGCGAGATAACCTTGAAAGAGTATCATCAGCTCTATGGCATTCCCTAATGAATATCATGGGAACATGCACGTTTTGACCCAAACCATGAGAAGCGTTCCTTTGGAAGTTATCCCAGATTTGGGTCCACAGATCATAAGAATGAGTTTATTTATGGACAATGATTATGTGAAATCTTCTGTAAAAATACAGAAGATTCTAATTCTAATCATTGCCTTACTCTTGAGCATCTCTCTTCAATCTGAGCATAATTTCTTTCAGTTTTGATCAGGACGTGTGATGCATAACTAATGGGCATCCCACTGCCATCTGGCAGACTGTGAGTTCACAGCTCACATCATGGCAGAGGCAAGATCACAAGCCAAATTCAAAGTAAAAGTGGGCTACAGGACAGTTGGACACATACGAATGATTTTTTGTTTAGCTCTATAAATTTTTTTTGGTGGTTTGATTTTTGTAAATTTCTGTAGGCTTTGTTACAGGGCCCTTTACCTGCTCTGACAAAGGTTAATCTGAGTTTCCAAATGTTTTGTTACCAAAGAAAAGTTTGCTTATTTATAGAGTTTCCAATTTTTATTTTTTCATAGTTTTCTTTAGTTTGAATCATTCTCTCATCACTGATTGTTAGAATACAATTTAATTATATTAGAAGGATGGATTCTGAGGACTGGCTAATTCTTGAAAATCTGTTCATGTATATTAATCAGTATTCAAAATTATGTTTGAAAATTATAGAAAAATATCTTAATTCAGTTGCTTGAAAGTGTTGTTACTATCATCAATTCTTCACCTCAAAATGGGTCACTAGAGTGCTTCCAAGTAATACTGGAGCAAATGGGAACACTGACAATTACTTCAAGTAATTTATGCTCTTTATAATCCTTGCATGAAATAATTTCTACCTGAAGAAATAGTTACTACTATGTCTTTTTCACAATATTCTATTCCCAGGCCAGAAGTTATCTTTGCATCATATTCACATATGTAAGTCTATACTATATTAGTTATTCTTGTGATTGTAAGTCAAGCAAGCCAACTTGAATTTGCTTAGACGCCAGGGAGGAGTTGAATAACAACTCTATTTCATTAATTCTAAAAATTTGCATTACAATTTTATGGCGAGGATGTGAAGAAACAGGAATCTTCATACACTGTTTCTGGGATTATAACTTAGTGCTAGAGAAAACAGTATGGAGATTCTTTTAAAAATAGAATTGTCATGTAATTCAGCAATTCCACTTCTAGGTATTTATCTGAAGAAAACAAAAACACTAATTCAAAAAGATATATACACCCCTATGTACATTGAAGCATTACATGTAATAGCCAAGATATGGAAGCAACCTAGATGTCCATTAATACATGAATGGATAAATAAGATGTGGTATATATTCAATGGACTACTATGTGGGAGGGGGGGCTGGCCAGCATCCTGCAGCGCCCCCCCCCCCCCCGCCGGCCCCGTCCCGATCTGCTCCCATCAAGGAGGGCCAGCTGGACCCCACCGGTGCATGGTTTCATGGACCGGGCCTCTAGTCTCTGAAATAAAATGAGTAACCATTCATAGCACATTATGCTTTAATTGCAAGTGATTTATATAAAATACATATATAATGTAATGGTACATATAAAAAAATTTTCTTTTTAGTTTTAGAGAGAGTAAAGGGGAGAGAGAGAAAAAAACACTGGTTTGTTATTCCACTTATTTATGCATTCATGGGTCGATTCTTGTATGTTCCCTGACCGGGAATGGAACCCACAACCTTGGTGTATAGGGACAATGCTCTAACCAACTGAGCTACCCAGTCAGGACCCATAGTGGTACATCTTTTAACTGATGGTGCCTTAAACTTGATCAGATATGGGACGTCACAAGAGGTTGTCATGCAACTGAGACTCAGAGACTCTCAAACCAGAAGCTTGAACACTACTAGAACTTTCTCTCCTTGCATGCTTCTCTCAGTTGGGGTGGCTTAATTTCTTTCACTGCAGACTGACTTCCTCGACATGCAAGAGATGAGGATACCAATAGCTCTTTAGTTTCATATCTTATGGGTTCCACCAGTGAGTCACAAATTCAAAACTACTAGTAAAGGCACTCATTGTCTGAGCTTGGGCCAGGTGCCTTCCCCCAGGTTGGTCACATTTGGCTGGGGAGCTGTAGTGGTGCAAAAACTATAAAGAGCATGAATAAATAAGGACGGTCCCATAGTAGCCATCCATAGCTGGGAGTGAAGGCGGGAGTGCACTTCTCAGGACCAGAGAAGTCCATGCTGGGGGGAAATGCCACTGATACCCACCACTGTTACATCTGTATTAATGGGTGGTCAGTTATCTTGGAAATGTTCAATCTTTATCATTTTTCCAGTTCCACGCTTTGTTCTCACAGCTGGAGCCACTGGTTCTCACTCATAGCTTTGCCCTCATTTGTACGACAAATTGCAAGAAGGCCAATTCAGCAAAAATAAAGGCATATTAGACCACATTGTTTTTATCATTCAAAGGACAAAACTTTATTGAATCCTTAGGGAGAAAAAGTCTGTTTACCGGTATAGTAGTCCTCCCTTATTTACACTTTTGCTTTCTGTGGTTTCAGTTACCAATGGTCAACCAAGATCCAAAAATATAAAATGGAAAATTCTAGAAATAATCAATTCCTTAGTTTTGAATTGTGTGCCATTATAATTGTGTGATGATATCTCATGAGATCCCCCGGGGACTCAAGTCATCCCTTTGCCCAGTGTCTCCATGCTGTGTCCACTCTCCTTAGTCACTTCGGAGCTGGCTAGGTTATCAGAAGGACTCCCCCAGTATCGCAGTGCTGATGTTCAAGTCACCCCTTATTTTATTTAATAATGGCCCCAAAGCACAAGAGTAGTGATGTTGGAAAATACAGTAGCGATGCTGTAAAAGTGCTTCCTCTGAGTGAAAAGGTGAAAGTTCTCAATAAGGAAAGAGAAAGACCGTATGCTGAGGTCGCTAAGATCTATGGTAAGAGCACAAATCTCTGTGAAATTATGAAGGAAAAAGAAATTTGTGCTAGTTTGGTTGTCACACCTCAAACTGCAAAACTTATGGCTACAGTGGTAAGTGCTCAGCTGAGATGGAAAAGGCATTAACTTTGTGGGTGAAAAGCATGAACACAGAATGTGTTCTGAGCGACAGGCGACATGTTGCTCCAGAAATCATGGAGGCTGTACAAAGACTTCAGGAAGGAATTCCCTGAAATGAGTGGCCACATCCACAGAACTTTAATCACAGTATATTGTTATAATTGACCTATTTTATTAGTTATTTTCATTAATATTTTACTGTGCCTATTGTATAAATTTAACTTTATCATAGGTATGTATGTATAGAAAAAAACATAGTATATACAGGATTCGGTACTATCCATAATTTCAGGCATCCTCTAAGGGGGATAAGGTGGGACTAGTGTACAGTGGGGCCTGACTTACGAGTGTCCCGACTAACGAGTTTTTTGAGATACCAGCTGTCTCTCGGCAGATTTTTTGCATTGAGTTGATAGAGTAATTTGAGTTAACGAGCTCCTTAACGAGCTCGGTCTGGGAACGAGTTAAACTCCTAAGTCAAGGCCCCACTGTACTTGTAGCAGAATCTGTCAGTTGTAGAGAAGCTACTCTGAACCCTTCTCAATTGTACCTCAGAGGCTAGAAAGTAAAAAATCTATTTCTCAGACTCCATTGCAAGTAGCATCCATGAGAAACTCTGAAGGTGAACAGAACAATATGAGCTGGCAGCCCATGGGGAGATAGGATCCTGTGGTGGAGACTGATCCTTCCAGGGCAACTGGATGGTGGCACAACTGTCCCATGGCCAGTGGTATCTGCAGCAGCGGAGAGGGTTCCTGGTGCTGGACAGGCTCCTGGTGTGGTTGGGTGTTTTTCTTGGCAGCATTGTTCCTGGCTGTGTGGACACCAAACTTGGTTCTGGCCCTCTTGGAAATTCCGTAAACTCGGATAGCAATGATAAATCTATTTCTGTTGAAACTAGTTATAGTGGATTCTACTGTCTGCAATTCAGGTCCCCAACTGATACTCTCACATAGTCAGCAAGAATGTTAGAACTTTTTGTTTAGTCACAAAAATATTAAAATCTGCATCTACTAGAGAAGTAGCCACATGGAGTCAACTTTCTAATCTTTAATCCTTTACATCCACTTGGAGCTGCCAGCTCATATATTATGTTCACCCACATTATTGACAAAATGTATAAATCCCTAATATTACTGAAGATGTGGGGAAATAGATACCATTCCTTGGAGAGGCACATGGTTAAGGACCTATGTTCTGGTATCCAATTTACTAACCCATGATTTTGGTCAAGTTATGACTTGACTATGCTTCAGTTTCTAAATACTATGTAAAATGAAGATAAAAATACCCATATTAAAGGGCTTTTTTTTTTTTTTTAAGGAATAAGCTAATCAATGCATGCTGAATATTTGGGAAGTTGCCTTGGGTACAATAAACTCCCAATCAACATTGGTTGCTATATCATTTACCTTTGGTAGGAATATAAATTGGTATATCCTATTTGGAGGACAATGTGGCTATATCTATCAAACTGTCTATATACTTTGGCTCAGCAATTGCATCTAATCTAGAGAAATACACTTGCTGAAATGTTTAGTAGTAGGGAAATAATTAAATAGATTATACCATACTATGCAGTCAATTAAAAGAACAAAGGAAATCTGTATGTTCTGTGTGGAAAGATTACCCGTATGTTGTTCACTTATTAAACAAATATTTGTTTAGGACTTACTTTGTCCTTCCTGCTCTAGGTGCTGAAAGTTACAACTATTAAATTATGGTTTAGTCTATGTAGCATGATCAATGAGTGCTAAACAATATTCTGCATCTGTGTACAAATGTATATTGGGCTGTGGTCCCCTCTGTCCAGGCAGCAGAGAGGTCTCAAGCTGCTTCTCCTCTGAGTACCTCCTATGCATGCTGGGGTTTGCTTTACCACATCAACTCTTCTTATGTAGCCTGGCTCCACTCTTCATTTTAGAAACCTACAAATACCCTGGGCCTTGAAAAGGGCAAAGCTGTGGGGCATGAACAGATATCATATCTGCTGGACAACTGGTGGCTGTCCAGGGCTGCTGTTTTTAGGGCAACCAGAAGAACAGCTGAAGTGTTTCTTGGTTCTGCTTCTTCAAACGGCTGCTGCACCCTCTGCAGACACTGCCTGGCCTCTTGCTGGCTCTCTGCTGCTCACAGAAAGGAAGGTGGGGTCTCCTCTTCTATAGGTGTGGTTGCTTCCTCCTGTCTGTCATCCTAAGCCACATAGATACCCCCGCCCCCACCTCCTCTTCCTTCCATCGCTTGACTTCCTATCTAGTCTCTGATGGCAGGAAGTTGGACTCTTCATTCTATTTCTGAACTGCCGGTCATGCCATGAGCTTTAAGCACCAAATATCTCAGGGCTTTGATTTTTATCCATAACATCAAAATTTTGGAACTGAAAATACCTTTCTTTCTGGTCTTTGGAATCAAAAGCTTTGGTCATGAGTAGCCTTAATCCTTAGGGTCCTTTAGTCTATGTAGGACTAAAAAAGTCAACAAATAAACAAGAATTACCCCCCAAAATTATCAATGGTTTGTCTTTGACATATATTGAAGACAAACCATTCTGATTAATATACCACAATATTATTCCACCACACATAGAAGGAAATCTGGGAAACCTACTTAGCTGTTAGCAGGCTTTATCTCTGAGGAATGGAGGGGGATTGATAATGAAGTGAAAACAGATTTTCTATTTTTATTCCAAAAACCTCCTTTGGTTTCTTTGAATTATTTACAGCCATGTTTTAATGGTATCTTTTGTAATTAAAACTAATGATAAAAACAATAGAGTTTTCTAAGTAGGTCACAGTGTTTAGAACTTGGGTCAGGGGTTGGGTGAAGGGGTCCTATGCTTTTATCCCCTTTGACCTTCTTTCTTTTCACTGTACTTCAACTCTAGGCTGCCCTTCTTCACCTGACTGCCTCTTAGGATATCTCAGAGAGTTTACCTCCTCTTCTTTCCCATTCTCTCCCCAAGGCTGGGTTAGAAAACCCTTCCTGTTGGCATTCCCCCTCAGACCTTAATACTTAACAGGTAGCTTTGAAATGCTCTGTTTATGTGTTGGTCTTCCTCTATCCAATGTGTACTTTTGAAGGATAGAAATTGTGTCCATTCATTGCTGTGTCTCCAGATCCTACCACATGCCAGGCATGTGGAAGCGTTCAATACAATGTTTATTTTAATTTTGGTCCTGCATCCAAGTGAGAGAATTTGCTGCCCTGACATATTATAAAAATATGCAAATGTAAAAAAATACTAACATCAACTCAGCTTTTCCTACTAACTGACAGTTTTTTTTCTATATCTTCCATCTTCACATTAATTGTTCCAACCTTCTTACACATTCCAAAGGTGAACTTATAAAACTAACAGGAAGATTTAGACCATCCCTTCTTTTTCTAATCCTAATCAATTCTGAGTCCCCCTGTGGAGACTAATCCCCTACATCTGCATCTCCTTCTGTCTCCTCTTGAACCTAAATTTAATTAGTTCATTAATTACTACCACTTTCTGTTATCTCAGACATGGCTAACTTCAGCAGGATGAGACCTTTTTTTTCCATTACTTATTCAACTATTATTGAGTAACTACTATATGCCGAGCACTATGCTAGATGTGAGGCTCCAGAGATGAGTAGGAAACCATCTTTGTCCTTGTATCAGTTAAGATCCCAGCAGGAAACAGATGGCACCTCAAATTGGGCCATTTGAGGATAATATAGACAGAGTTGGGGAAATCACATGGGATAGTGTAAGGCTAGGAATAGTGGAGATTACCATCCTTAGGCCTGAAATAGGGGTTGGTGAGGAGTGGTGGCGGGGTGAAGGGGGGGGGCATAGCTCCTGGAACATGGGAAGTAAAGGAAGCGTACCAGCAAGCTATGTAGAGATGCTTTCTGAAAGAGAGTGGCTTTTAGTCAAAAGCACAGTTAACAGATGGCAACCTAGCAAGGAGGGAGCTCGAGAATAAATACCTGGACCTCATTCTTGTTACCCCTTCCAAATCAATTGCAAGTCAGTGAGGGAGGAAGCCATTTGATGCAATCTATACATCAGCTTCCTGGAGCAGAAGTGAAGGAGAGGGATAGAGTGGATCTGGTATCCTGCAAGTCCTCAGGATATCAGGATCTAATAGAAAGATAAACAGGCTCTTATAATACACTAGAGGCCCGGTGCATGAAAATTCATGCACTGGAGGGAGGGTCCCTCAGCCCAGTCTGCCCCCTCTCACAGTCCGGGAGCCCTCAGGGGCGGGAGGCAACCTGGCTATCAGGGGAAGGCGACACCCCATCACACCTCTGCTGCTGCCACTGCTGGCAGTGAAAGCCTCGGCCAGCCCTGGTTACCTGAGCCTCAGGGGGCCCTTGGTGGCTGGGCAGCTGACATCTGAGGCTTTCCTGCACCTCGGGCCGGCCCTGGGCACCTGGGGGGCTGAAGGGAGTGGGGGACTCTGGAGGCAGGCGCACGGAGCGGCCAGGCCCACCTGGGGGTGGGCCCAGCCTTGCCACATGCCTGCCACCCCGGCAGGACTGAGGGGACTGGGCGCTGCCATCTTCTGGATGTGGGCACTGCTATCTTTGAGGGCGTGACAGTCAATTAGCATATTCCCTCCTTATTGGCTGTGGGTGCCACCATCTTTGTGACGGCCTGAGGGTCAATTAGCATATTCCCTCTTTATTTGATAGGATTATGGGATATAATGAAGTAGCTGTATAAAGTACACTGAAGTAATTATTCTGAGTATTTTATCTGCATAACCTAAAAAAATTCTACAATGTATAAGGTATTGGGGAGAAAACTAGCCTGGAAGGATCAGATAAGCTTTTTTTTTTTTTTTTTTAATATATATTTTATTGATATTTTTACAGAGAGGAAAGGAGAGGGATAGAGAGTTAGAAACATTGATGAGAGAGAAACATCGATCAGCTGCCTCCTGCACACCCCCTACTGGGGATGTGCCCGCAACCAAGGTACATGCCCTTGACCGGAATCGAACCTGGGACCCTTCAGTCCGTAGGCTGACGCTCTAGCCACTGAGCCAAACCAGTCAGGGCCAGATAAGCTTTTTGAAGAAAGTAAAATGGAGATGAGTCTTCGAGTATGAGAGTGAGATGTCAGGCTAAGCTGGGTTTAGGGAGGGGGCATGAGCAGAGATATAGAGGAGTAAAAAACATCATCTGTTACTGGAAACTCATGAAGTTCATTGTCATTGGAGTTTAGGGAAGGAGCACTGAGAGGAGATTGAAGAGGGAGGCAGGGGCTGGATGATGAAGAGCCCATTGAGATTTTATCAAATAGTTGCTGGGCAGCAAATGGATTTTTTTTTTTTCAAGAAAAGAGATATAATTGACATATAATTTAGGTGTTTTAAGTGAACAACATAATGATTTGATATTTGTATGTATTGTGAAATAATCACCATAATAAGTATAGTTAACATCTGCACCGTACATAGTTACAAATCTTTTTTTCTTGTGATGAGAACTTTTAAGATCTACTTTCCTAACAATTTTCAGATATACAATATAGTCACCATGCTGTACATTATGTCCCCATGACTTATTTTATATCTGGAAGTTTGTACCTTTGACCACTGACACTCATTTTGCCGGCAGCGCCTGCCACCCCCCAATGCCCTGTCTCTGGCAATCATCAATCTGTTCTCTGTATCAATGAGCTTGTTTTGTTTTTTTTTTATTCCACATATAAGTGCGATCATGACAGATATTTATCTTTCTCTGTCTGACTTATTTAACTTTGCATAATGCTCTCAAGGTCCATCCATGTTGACCCAAATGGCAAGATTTCTTTCCTTTTTTATGGCTGGCTAATATTCCATTGTGTATACATACATTTTCTTTATCCATTCTTCCATTAATGGAGACTTAGGTTGTTTCCACGGTGTCCATGGATGATAGGCAGCAAATGACAGTTTTAAACAGGAGAGTGAAATGGTGAGGTCTGCAATCAGATGACTGATAATGTAGAAAGGATAGATTTGAGGGAGGTAGGACCAAAGATGAGGAGACCAATAATAGAAGACCACAGTGGTGTTAGAGAAGAGAAATGATGTGGCTAAAACTCAGGCTGGGAAAGGGGTGATGAATTTGAAAAATGTTTAGGAGCCAAAAGTGGCAAGTCTCAGGATTAGAAATGAGGGTTGAAAGAGAAATTATCAAAGATAACCCACAGGTTTCCAGCTTGGGTAACTGTTGCAAGCATGTCAAACTCTCGGCCCATGGGCTGCATTTGACCCACAACCAATATTTTTGCAGCCCAGCCAATATAACGGTATGTAAGAAACATTTTAATAAAAATTTCATAACTTAATTTTTACAATATCCTGTTACACATAATTATTAAAACGAACTACAACGTTCACTAATGACTGATTACTATAATTGTGTTGCATTCATTTCTCTTATGCTCCTTACGTGTAGGCGCACCATTTCTCTCCACTAATACTATCAGCGAGTATTTTAGCAGCTGATTGCCACGTCATGAGCCTTGGACTAACTTGTTTGGTGTGTGCAACAGGAAATATTTTGCTTTTGGAGAACAAGAAAAATAGGTTTATTTGTGTTATGCATATTAATTTGTGCAGTTATTCAGTGTTAGTGTGCAAGAAAAAATATTTTTATTAAAATGTTCTATTATTTTTATGTTAATGATTACTCATTTATTTCAGCCCTTTGTATTCAGCACGTCTCTACTGAAATAAACTTACGCTTCTATGAAAATTAAAGCTTTTTTTTTTTTTTTTTTGCAGCTCACATAAACTTAAACCTTGTTTATTTGGCCCATGCTAACCTTTGAGTTTGACATGCTTGTGTTAGAGAATGGTGAATCCAGCTGAGAGTTGCAGACTAAAGAGAAGAATGAAGGATTCAGTTGGGTCTATGGAACATCCAAGTGAAGATGCTTAGCAACAATAAAAAATTATTTAAAAAGAAAAGAAAATGCTTAGCAAGTATGGGCTTACCTTGTTTTATTGCGCTTCACTTTATTGTGCTCCATGGATGTTGCATTTTTTAAAAATTGAAGGCAAGACCCTCCACAGCAAAATGGTTGTGACTTGCTTTTTTGGGAGCCTCCCTTTATTGTGGTGGTCTAGAAATGAACCTGAAATATTTCTAATGTATATGCTTGTAATTGGAAAAAATGAACCTAAACTGTAGTGGGAGGGACAGGCAGAAGGAATAGACTTGGGACTGAAACAATGAAAGTAGACTGGATTATTCAGTAATGGGTTGGAGAGTGAGAAGGTCTGAGGACTTCTTTTTGTTGTTGTTATTAATCCTCACCCGAGGATATTTTCCCATTAATTTTTAGAGAGAGTGGAAGGGAGCGAGAGGGAGAGCAAGACATTGATGTAAGAGAGACACATTGGTTGCCTCCTGCACACAGGGCTGGGAATTGAGCCTGCACCCGGAGGTACATGCCCTTGACAGGTATGTGCCCTTGATAGGAATTGAACCTGCAACACTTCAGTCCACTGAGCCAAAGCAGCTGGGCTGAGAATTTCTTTTAAGGAAGAGAGTGTGTGGTTGGACTGTAGTTGGGGAGAGATCCTGAAGAGACTATGAAGAATCCAGAAAAATACTATTTTTAAGGAGTGAAAATTTTTAAGAAGCCTAATATTTGGGCACCTTTACCTCTATCCTTCCTTTTTGAAACTTTCATCTCTCTTGGCTTCTGTGAAATTGTTTTTTTACCTGGTCTTTCTCCTTCTGCCCTTCCTATTCTTACAAGTTTTCCACACACACATACATCAAAACATTTAGAGAAGGACCAAGGAACAATGAAGATAGAGAGGAACTAAATAGGGAGGCAAGTATGACATTTGGGCCAAATGCTTTTGCTGTCCTATTGTAGGCATTTTATGTTCCCTCACGCTCCTGAGCTGAGGCTCCTGACTTTCTACTGATGTATTTCCTCCTTCTGTCCCCTAAACATGTGTCCACTCAAAGTACTTATATATCCAAGATGTTTCTAAGAAATAGTAGTTCTAACTAACTCATTCCATATTGAATCTACAGTTGCCTCAGGGGTGGCCGCAGACTTTTGCAAGATGTGGGATCATTTTCTTCATTAAACTTACATCTCTTGGGGAGGGAGTTTTAACTGTGCCAATATAGCTCTCAGCCACTATTCTCCATATTAGGTCAATTGTACTCCCCACTGCTTACCTTCACAATTAACACCTTCACATGTGCCAACAGGCAGGTGTATAATAGAGGAAGTAATAATAATGATAATTTTGATAAATAGTTATAAAGACTAGATCATTGGAGGTAGGGCCATAATCAACTTCTTCTGCCCTTCCTATTCTCATACATTTCCACCCACACATACATCAAAGATTTTAGAGAAGGACCAAGGAACAATTAAGATAGAGAGGAATTAAATAGGGAGGTAAGTATGACATTTGGGCCAAATGCTTTTGCTGCCCTGTTGTAGGCATTTTATGTTCCCTCAAGCTCCTGAGCTGAGGCTCCTGACTTTCTCACTCTTCCCTATTCTTGATCTGAGGAGTTTGAAACAATTTAGGCACTTTCTTGAGGTTATCAAAATGTATCATGATTCACAATGTGGCAGTTACTTAAGGCGAATAACTCTAGAACACAAGATATAGAGTCCACAGAGAAAGCATCTAGAGTCACTGGTTTGCAGGCCAAATGCCTCTCTGGAATCAACATTTGGACTTACTAGTATCATTGAGCTTACGGTTAACTGGTGGAATGTTACACTCCCCACAGTGAACTAGCGCGTATAAGACAGATCCCTCACTTCAGGAATTCATTACAATAAATGGCCAATTCTGCCTTCTGTTAATTTAATCTCCAATCCATTATGTGTTATGTTAGCACTGCTCTAGTGAAAATGGATGTCATCCATGCTTATGTAACTCCTGCTTGAGCTCTTTATGCTCCAGCCATGCTTATTTGTGAGTCATAATTATGTCTGTGTTAAAACACTGCTGCAAGCTGTGTGTACCTGTGTGGGTGTTTTATGTAGGGGTGTAGTCTACAGCCTGGGAAGCCAAACCTGTTGGTGAAGGGATTTTCATTTACCTAAGAGAAAGATCTGGACACTTAATAAAGATCAGATTAATTTCAACTGGTTCTTTACATGTAAAATAAGGCTTGTTAGCAAAAGAAAGTGCCTTCCTCCTTCCTAGCTACTCTCTGAGGATAGGAGTCGGGAGGAGAATCAAAGAACTCCTAATTTCTCCCAGGCTAGGTAGTGGAGTTAGCCCTCTTATCTGTCTACCTGGTACCCCACAGGCGCCTCCAGCTCTGGAGGGAGGTTGAACCTGTTTTGAGTAAAGGGGAGCTGTGGGGATATTATCATGGATAAGAGGATAGATTCTGGATCCAGACCACCTTCCTAGCTGTGTGGCCTAGGGCTAATGTTTCCTTATCTGTAAAATCGGGTGATAATAGTATCTATCTCTCCCGTTGCTGTAAGGCAGTGGTTCTCAACCTTCCTAATGCCTCGACCCTTTAATACAGTTCCTCATGTTGTGGTGACCCCCAACCATAAAATTATTTTCGTTGCTACTTCATAACTGTAATTTTCCTACTGTTATGAATCGTAATTTAAATATCTGATATGCAGGATGGTCTTAGGCGACCCCTGTGAAAGGGTCGTTCGACCCCCAAAGGGGTCACGACCCACAGGTTGAGAACCGCTGCTGTAAGGGTTAAATGAGCTAATACATGGGGATGGGTGGAGGTGGAAGAGGGCATAGAGGGGATAAACGGTGGTAGGGAAAAAAAGAAGAGTTTGGTACCTACCACACCGTGGTGCTCAAATAGCTGTCATCTTTCTAAAGGGTTCAGTGAGGGTCCTAAAGCTGGACTGGTTCACTCTGTAGATGTAACAAAAGTTCAAACTTGTAGATAATTTTTATGGGCATGTAATTGAGACAATACTTATGACAATTGCCTGGAAACAATATTTCAAGAGCTGCTTTTATGCATTTGGAATTAAAGAGGGAACGTAGGGAAGATTACAATGAAGGTGGAAGAAAGCAAGGCAGAGATTGGATAGATAACAAGATGATGTGTTGTCTTCAGGGTGGTTTCACTTATTTCAAAGGAGGTTAACCGAGCTGCACAAAAACAAGGAACAGGGCTTGCTTAAGGCAAAGAGAAACCTTTTCGTGAAAAAGCTATATGCCTGGGGACTGACTATCCCCAAAGACCTGCCCAGTTACAGTTTTGGTCAGACAACCCTGTGAGGCTAGTTTTTGTTCACAATTCCTGAGTCAAGCAAAGGAATCCAGAAATCCTGGTCCGGGCCTTAAGCGGGTGTCACACACGTGGGAATTCTCTTGCTGGCCTGCTTCTTCCTTTACCCTTCCTCTTTATGGTAGTCTTCTGAAGGCCCTGATCACCTGGTGCGTCTGCCTCATCCTTGAAACTCTGGTAAGGACAGTTCTTTCCCTAGAGTGAAATTTCATGCAGGCTGTGGTGTGTTTGTCTTTTGTAGACTCTGTTCCGCCCACCCCTACTCCACCTCCAGCCCCGCAGGCACTGGTGCCTCCTTGCCAGGGCTGATTCTTTTCATCTTGCTCAAGTTCCCTGTTTGCTCTGATGGTGTGGGTGACTTTGTGACTGCCTTCCCTCCTTATCTGAGACCAGTTTGTTTTCCCCAAAGTGGTATAATTGGCAGGCTTGATGTTTCCTGTTTTTTTGCACCCTGTTTGGTGGAGGGGCTAGCTGAGGTCGTGTGCACTCATCACTAAAAACTCTAATCCAGTGGTTCTCAACCTGTGGGTCGCGACCCCTTTGGGGGTCGACCCACAGGGGGTCGCCTAAGACCACCCTGCATATCAGATACTTACATTACGATTCATGACAGTAGCAACATTACAGTTATGAAGTAGCAACGAAAATAATTTTATGGTTGGGGGTCACCACAACATGAGGAACTGTATTTAAAGGGCCAGAAGGTTGAGAACCACTGCAAGCTCTGTGCTTATTTCTGAGAATTTATTTCACCTGGTGCACTCCATTCCCACAGGCTTGGATCCCTCTCCTGTTAAGAGGGTAGCCCGCAGCTCTCCCAGCCCTGTGTCTCCAGTTGTCTTGTTTCACCCAGTTTTGCAGCCATTTGCATTCACTGCAATCAGAAAGCAGAGAAGATAAGGATAACCTCATAGATCGGCTCTTTGGAGATTTCACTATTGATGGGAATGCTTAGGATTTTATGACTTACGACAGGACGAGTTGGGACTGGCAGTCTTACCAAGATGCTGTGTGCTTGGCTCCCGATATCTCGTGTCCTTCCTGGACTAGCTTTTTGAGGTTTATGTTGTAGAGTGCGTACTTTTCGCATCTGATTGCTGCTGGTGAATTTTGAAGGGACTTTTTTTTTTTTTTTTTTTTATTTCCTTATGAATTAGCTATGAGGCAGCTCCATTCCTCCATATTAATCCAAGTTGGATTTTTTTTTTTCCTTTTAATATGAGTAAGCCCCTACTCCATATATAGTAGGGTCTTATTAGCCTGACCTTAGTAGGCTATACCACATTTTCCTCTTTTCTGGCCTGGCTTTCATTCATATATATAATTGATTTCAGAGAGGAAGGGAGAAGGAGAGAATCACTGATGGGCTGCCTCCTGCACACCCTCTACTGGGGGTCGAGGCTGCAACCTGGGTATGTGCCTTGATCAGAATCAAACTGTGACCTTTTGGTGCACAGATGACACCCAACCAACTGTGCCACACTGGCCAAGGCATGATAGAGTTTTTTAATATGAAGGCAAATGTTCATATTTTAATTTTAAAAGGTAAATGTAGAATTCTTATTGTATATAACATATAATCTAAAATACTTTTTAAAATCTAATTTGTTAAAAATCGCATAGCCCTGCCTGGTGTGGCTCAGTTGGTTGGAGCATCACATACTCTGAAAGGCGGCAGATTCAATTCCTGGTCAGGGCACATACCTGGGTTTGGGGTTTGATCCCCAGTCAGGGTGCATATGTGAGGTAACTGATTGATGCTTTTCTCTCTCTCTAAAATCAATTTAAAAATTGCATATACAAAGGCAAGAAGGAAATATATCAAATATTAACAGTAGCCATCTCTAGGTAATTAGATTATCAGCACTAAAACTTTTTTCTTTACACGCTACTATTACAAAAATTCCTACAATTTGCAGGTACTACTTATGTAATTAGAAAAATAAAAAAATAGTGCAATATATTTGAGGTATTGGAAAATAAGAATGGCTCTTAACCATTTTGCGTGTTATATTGAATTGAGTAAATACTTGCTGACTTGATTAAAACTTGTATTTATATCACCAAACCCTCTGGACTCCAAAAGGAGGGTAGACTAACTGAGCAGTAGCAGATTTGACTGCATTTTTCTGAATCCAGTTGGCCTCGTTCATGCCACTTTCCTCAGCCTGTCCCTCTATTTTTAGGGTTGGGAGATCTTCTCCTCTCCCCTCAGAGTAGTTGAGGTCTGTGCTTGATACGGGACATTTTTCACTCTTCCTATCTGGTCAGTGTATAGAAGACAGGACCAGGAAGCTAAACTCCAGCTTCTTACGCCCAGCTAAGAGTTTTCCTCTGCAGTGAACTTTCATCTTCAGTATACATCCTTCTCTGCTACCGCATGCACAGAAGTCCTTCCCTGCCCAGACCCTAGGATGCCTTTCCCTGGGCCTCAGAACTTCTTCTACTGTGCCCTCCACTGGCTCCTCCTTCTGAGAGCTGCAAACCTGTTACTGGAGTCCCATCAATTTGTCCCTCTTCTCTCTTCCCATGCCAGATGCACATTTACCAGTGAGTTGATGAGGTTGGAAATAAATAAGCATATGTGTTTAGGCTCATCAGAGGTCAGCTCTGGAGACTGTCTGTCTGAAATCTGTAGCTTCCAACAGGACTTAGTTGGCTCCCTTTGCTTCTCTCTCAGCTTCCACCTAGGGCAGGTGGTTGTATAATTTGGTTCCAGTGGTACCCAACTTGTTCTCAACTCAGGTGCCCTTTGATGATGACCTATTCCATCTTTCTCTTCCCCAAGGTCTCTCGGCACCTGTCAATAAATTAACAGATTGATGTACCTTAGACATACCATATAGTGGCTACAGATGTAGTTTCCTTATATTCTGTAAAATATATTACTTTTTTAAAAAGACCTCTAACATTTAATCAGTTAATATATTCAGTAGGCAACACTTGAAATAAACTGGTTCCAATGCTACTAGTACATGCTATTATTGGTATTATTTTCATAATAGTTTCCTGGTCAGACTCACTGATGATC
Source organism: Myotis myotis (assembly GCF_014108235.1). Taxonomy (NCBI): domain Eukaryota; kingdom Metazoa; phylum Chordata; class Mammalia; order Chiroptera; family Vespertilionidae; genus Myotis; species Myotis myotis. Next base: position 76,333,275 of record NW_023416324.1, read on the forward strand.
ATGCTCTAATATTAACATTCAGTTCCTTGGGGGTAATTTTTAAAACAGTTTAAATAATCAAAACCATTCATATTTGGTTTTAGATCATGTAGAATGAATAACACTGGGCTTTTTAGGTTAGCACAAAATTGTCTTCTGTGTGAGTTGCCAGCACCAGTTTACTTCCTGCTTTGTGTGATATTATATGAACAGAGGATGGACAAAATATAGTTTAAGATAGAAATGGCAATGGTTTATAATGCAAACCCTAACTAATATGGTTATATCATTTGATCCTCTTAAAGGATTTGCAAATTGAGAAAGATTTTATTCTCTATCCCAGTCCAATTTCTACTACTAAATTGTTTGTAAACTCAAACAAACAAAGTGTCATCTTTGCCACTTGCCACTCACAATTATTGTAATTTTTCTGTGGACACGGTAGGGTCACATGGCAGGATTGCTGCTTTGGAGTCAGCTTGGCCATGGGAATTGCTTTGGCCTATGAACTGTGCGTGGAAGTGAGAAGGGGAATCACTTCTGGGCCAAAGCTTTGAGAGCCAGAGTGTGCTTTGTCATGTTCTGTGCTCCTGCTGGGTTGAAATGAAGCTTTGATTTCCCTGGTTCCAAGCTCCTAAATGAGAAGAGTCTCCCCAAACTACACTGGGTGTGTGAGAAATGCAGTTATTCAGCCATGGAAATTTCAGGGTTGTTTGTTACTAGAGCATAAATTAGCCCATCATGACTGGTAATGTAGGTAGCTAGGAGGATGATGGGTAGGTGTGCATGTAGGTAGACAGATATGCAAGAGAGATAGAAATTCAGATGTACCGTAGTAGTTGTTCATGGATAGAACTATAGGTCTAGGAATCACGACTCCAAAATTCTTACTCTAATATTGATTAGTCTACTGGTCACTATCTGTTATTATAATTCATTTGAGTTTCCTTATCCCAAATTAAATATTATATTTTAATCTTGTTGCTATTTATAAAGTTTTCAAAAGGCACTTTAAGTGAAAAGGAGCAAATTACAATGTGAAATATACAATATGATTCAATTTTTACAAGGAAAATTTGAGAAATGTTTGGAAGGCTATATACCAAAATATGAACTGTGGTGGGAATATAGGGGATTTTATTTATTTTTCTGTATAATTATTTTCTACTTTAAAAAATTACAAGTATACATCATAAACATCTATTTCTCTTGTTCTAATCAGTGTCCATTCCGTTGGGCAACTGCCCTGCCTTCAGTCCTATAATTCTGTTATGTCCTGCATGTCTCTTCTCTCATCTGCCTTCCCCCAACATAAAAGTGGATACATATCATCTGAACTTGGTCAATCAGATACTCCTTGAACCTGATCTTGATATAGGCACATAGAAATGCATAGTTTTTAGAGTTAAATCTTCTGTTGGCATTGTCAAAAGAAGTCCCTGGGACTTCCCTTGATTTCTGTCTTTCTTGAGGTTTTAGGAGTTATTTTGATTTTTAGGGTTATTTAGTTTCTTCTATTTGTTTTGTCTTTGTTTTAAGTGGTTCTCAGCCTTCTGGCCCTTTAAATACAGTTCCTCATGTTGTGACCCTCAACCATAAAATTATTTTCGTTGCTACTTCATAACTGTAATTTTGCTATTGTTATGAATCGTAATGTAAATATCTCATATGCAGGATGGTCTTAGGTGACCCCTGTGAAAGGGTCATTTGACCCCCAAAGGGGTCGCGACCCACAGGTTGAGAACCGCTGGTTTAAGTTAACCTAAATTGATGTGAAGATTTGCAACAACAACATCTTTACTGACACAACACATGTTTAACACAGAAAATGGATTTATTTTGTCCTCTTGCCTATGAAGAGTTAAATGGACAATTTTCAGTATTTTTACTCTTGCTTTTGTCAAGTTGGTGGTGATTATTACCAAGCTTCTTTAGAGAATGCAAAAGACATTTGTAACCAGCCTGTGCTGAGTGAATGTGTGTGCATGTTTATGAGTACACACACATAGTGTTCATTGGAACTTAAGCTGGTACATATGTGAACTCAGACACACTGGGATGTGTGTGAGTCAAAGTTGTATGGGTTTGAGTGTATGATAATGAGAATAGTGGGACAATATCCTTTCTAGCCAGCCACCCAGCATTTCACTCACACCTTCTAGTTATAGTATATGGTCTTGTGTTTCTGGCTTCTTTCATGTGGTGACTTGGAGTGCCCAAGCAGGTAGGCACCCTTCTTAGCATTTTGGTCCTATGTTCTCCAGTCTGTAGTACTTTTTATATAATAGCCAGTCCAGGGATGGTATTCCATGTTTCATTCCCCATTTAATATTTGCAGAGCAATTGCCATGTGCCAAGAGATATGCCAGGTACTAGGGATCCAATGTAAGTAAGAGAGGATTTTGTCTTTAAGGAGCCTGTAGGCTCATAATGACCGTGGAAAACATGCATAGCCTCTTTAGGAAACAAACCAAGATGACTCTGAAGACTGTTGAAATCTGAAGTCCACTTCCTACCCTCCACTTTCATAGTAGTCATTAGTGCTGTTCTCCAATATTTCTGGTTCTCTTCCTTCAGGGCACATGGTGGAATTGCACTTTCCTCCTCTTTGAAGTTAAGTGGAGCCATAGGACTTGTTTTAGCCAATGGGATGTGAAAGGCCACTTCTGAGTGAAAGCCTTTATGAGCGAGTGCATGATTTGCCATGGTAGCGACTGGCCATGTTTTGGAGGGGTTGAGATTCTATTAGCCTGGGACCCATGATAAGGGTCAGTTGGAGAAGAGCCACCTATACTGAGCCTAGATTGACAATGATCTAGGCATGAAAAAGAGTTGTTGTTTTAAGTCACTGAAATTTGGGAGTGTTTGTTACCTCAGCATAACTTAGCCTTTCCTGAGAGATACAATGGACATCTCCCAGATTTGGCAAGAGGTTTTGTGGCCCTGGATCACGTTCTAACTGTTGGTCCTGGATGACCTATAACACTGAATGAATTAAGATAACATTAAGAAAAGTCACAGAGCTCACATACCCACACTTCACACCACATTCACACTCAGCCTCCAACCATGTACCTCACATACCCCACACTCACCTCCTTAACCACAGACACACATCAAATTAAATTAAACACACACACCACCCAGACATAGAGACACACCCTGTATAGATAATGTGCCCCCCCCAAAAAAAACCCAAAAAAGATAACATTGAACTTTGTCTAGCTGGAATTCCCAGAAGAAACAGTCCTTCACATCTGAGCAATTTTCTCTTAGCCTCAAAGTGGCTGCTCACCATGCCATAAAAGTCTTTGAAATAGTAAAACCCAAGAGAAGACCTACTTTGACAATAGTAGGTTCATACTTGGTGAAAGAAAAGGGACCACCCCCCTGAGAACCAGGACTATAATTGTCTTTTAAAAAAGTGTATAAGAGTTTATTTGAGCCAAACTGACAACATATGCCAAGGAGCAAGAACTCAAATGCTCCTCTAGAATTGTCTTTAACAAAATAGCCCTGAAAGATGGTGGACAAGCTGGCATGCCTACAGAGAGGCTATAATCTTGAAATCTGGGCTTCCCACTTAACTCTGCACTTATAATCAATTGCTGAAGCCACTTGTGAGATTTATTTCAACAGAAAAAAAAATGGAGCAAGCATTACCAGAGATTAAGACAATGCAAAATAAAATAGCACGACAATCTTTTTCTTCAGTTATTAAGTTGGCAAGATATTTTAAATGTCTTGTGTTGGCAAGGTGATAGAAGTATAAATTCCTACAACCTTTCTGCTGACCAATAAGGGGGTATATATGAATAACCTTAAAAATGTATGCATGTTAACACCTTCTTCCATGATATTAGAATTTTTAGCATAGCTGCTCAGAATAAAGATTATATTCCCAGCTTTCCCTGTAGCTAGGAATGGGCACACGAATAAGTGCTGGCCAATAGGATGAGAACAGAAGTAAGGTATATAACCACAGGGTTGAGCCCGGAAGGGGCAGAGGTGTGGTCTTTTGTTTTCCCCTTTCCTTATCCTGCTGTCTGGGATAGAGATGTGCTTTTATTTCTTTATTCTTTTTTTTTTTAGTTTTTATTTTATTTTTTAAAATCTTTATTGTTGAGATTATTTCAGATGTCCCCTTCTCCCCCCGCCTCCACCTCCATTGCCCGCCTCCGTCTGGTTCCCAGCCTGTCTCAGACCTTTGCCACCCTATTATCTGTGTCCATAGGTAATACATATATGCATATAAAATCTTTTTTTTTTTAAGTTCACAGCGCAAGCTCTTATTCCATCTCCCTGCTCCAAAAATCCATCCTATATAATAAAAGGGTAATATGCAAATTGACCCTAACAGAAGAACGACTGGGAATGACTGGTCACTATGACACAACTGACCACCAGGGGGCAGATGCTCAATGCAGGAGCTGCCCCCTGGTGGTCAGTGCGCTCCCACAGGGGGAGCTCCGCTCAGCCACAAGCCAGGCTGATGGCTGCCAGCACAGCGGTGGTGGCGGGAGCTTCTCCCGCCTCCTCAGCAGCACTAAGGATGTCCGACTGCAGCTTAGGTCTGCTCCCTGCTGGTAAGTGGACATCCCCCGAGGGCTGCCAGGCTGCCAGAGGGATGTCTGACTGCCAGCTTGGGCCCGATCCCCCAGGGAGCGGGCCTAAGCCAGCAGGTGGACATCCTCTGAGGGGTCCCAGACTGCAAGAGGGCATAGGCTGGGCTGAGGGACCCCCCGAGTGCACAAATTTTTGTGCACTGGACCTCTAGTTTAATATAGTGTCCTCGGATAGAGGATGTATCAGATATTAAACTGATAAGAACAGATACTACACTTGATCTTAGCCAAAAGGCAGGGAAACAATTTTTGTTTAATCTCTTCCGGTCCCCTTCAACCGCCCTTCCCTCTGAGAATCATCAGTCTATTCTGATGATTCACCAGTTTATTCTGTTCATTAGATTTCTTATTCATGTGTTTTGATTTTTAGATTCAGTTGTTGATAGGTATGTATTTGTTGCCATTTTGTTGTTCATATTTTTTATCTTTTTTTCTTCTTCTTCCTCTTCTTAAAGAATACCCTTCAACATTTCATATAATACTGGTTTGGTGGTGTTGAATTCCTTTAGCTTTTTTTTGTCTGTGAAGCTTTTTATCTGACCTTCAATTCTACAGTAAATGATAGCTTTGCTGGGTAGTGTAATCTTGGTTGTAGGTCCTTGCTTTTCATCACTTTGAATATTTCTTGCCACTCCTTTCTGGCCTGCATAGTTTCTGTTGAGAAATCAGCTGACAGTCATATGGGCATTCCCTTGTGGGTAACTAACTTCTTTTCTCTTGCTGCTTTTAAGATTCTCTCTTTGTCTTTAGCCCTTGGCATTTTAATTATGATGTGTCTTGGTGTGATCCTCTTCGAGTTCCTCTTGTTTGGAACTTTCTGTGCTTCCTGCTCTTGTAAGTCTATTTCTTTTTACCAGGTAGGGGAAAGTTTTCTGTCATTATTTCTTCAAATAGGTTTTCAATATTTTGCTCTGTCTCTTCTTCTGGAACCCCCATAATGTGAATGTTGGTACGCTTGAAGTTGTCCCAGAGGCTCCTTACACTATCTTCATATTTTTGGATTTTTTTTTCTTTTTGCTCTTTTGGTTGGGTGTTTTTTGCTTCCTTGTATTTTAAATTGTTGATTCGATTCTCAGAATCCTCTACTCTATTATTGAATCCCTGTATATTATTCTTTATTTCAGTCAGTGTATGCTTAATTTCTTACTGGTCCTTTTCCACTTTTTTGGAGGTTTCTAGAAGATTTTTGAGTAGCCTTATAACCATAGTTTGCTTTCTTCCATTTCTTTCATTTGTGACATGTTTCTTTGTCTCCACATTTTGGCTGCTTCCCTGTGTTTGTGTCTATGTATTGGGTAGAGCTGCTATGTCTCCTTGAGTTGGTAGAGTGGCCTTGTGTGGTAGGTGTTCTCTAGGGTCCAGTGGCTCAGCCTCCCCAGTCACTTGAGCTGGGAACTCTAGGTGCACCCCTTTGTGGGCTGTGAGCACAGTCTTGTTGTAGTTGAGACTTGATTGCTGTTGGTGGGCCAATTGGCTCTGAGGACTAGCTGTGACTACAGTGGGAGAGCTGTGTGCTGGAGACACCCCTATGGAGCAGGACTTGTTTCAGTGGGGCTTTGGTGCTCAATGAGTCTGCCTCTTGAGTGTGTCACTTATGGATGTGTACAGCTGTAATCTGGTATGGTCTGACACTGACCACTGGGTCCACTGGGTCTTGGGTCTCCAGGGAGGTGCAAAGTCAGCCACTGCCTGGGGCCATCCAGCAGCAGCTACAGAGAGATCTGCAGATTCCTCCTCTTTGTATCAAGTTTGGAAGTGCCCAGATGAGGCCTAGCTATGAAGCAAGGCAGGCTGGTGCTAGTGCCAGGTCTTGGGCTTTTTATTGATAGGTTTGGGGCTCCCTGACCCAGCTTCAGTTTGTTTGAGAGATTTTAGCCTGAGCAAGGACTGGCCATTCATATGCAAAAGCTGCAGCATACAGCTTGGGTTGTAAATTGGACGAGATGGGGTCTTAGGGAATCTCTAGGACAGAACAAACAGAAATGGCTTCCAGTCAGCCCTGTGACCTGGGAGGTCCCAGCATAGGAACAATGATCCCTGTGAGCACCTCTGTCTGGGAGAAAGCTGCCTCCGAGTTCCTACCCCAAATCCAGACAATCCAGTTCCTCCTCATATGTGTCTGTGTTCCCAGAGCATCACCCTGGTGCTGGAGTTCAGAGGAAGCGGGACCTTGTAAGTTCAGTTCATGGTTCTGGGTTTTTAAGAAGAATAGCTGGGTTTTCAGCAGCCTCTGTGTCACTGAGCCCTAATCCGCACTGGTTTTTACAGCCTGTAGTCCTTACTGCTCATAGGGACTTCTTTTCCAAGCTCTGGGACTCTGGTCTGGGGTTCTGGTGTGGGGCTGGGACCCCTTGCTCCTCCAGGCTGCCTCCACAGATATGGTCTCCCTCCCAATTAAAAAAGCCAGACCAGCCCATTCTGCACCTCCATACCTCCTACCAGTCTCAATGTGCTTTCTTCTTTATTTCTCTAGTTGTAGGACTTCCATTCAGCCAGCTTTTCAGTGATTCTGGATGATGGTTGTTCTATATTTTAATTGTAATTTTGATGTGGTCATGAGAGGCAGCAAGAACAGGTATTTACCTATGCCGCCATCTTCAAATCTCAGCCGAGATGTGCTTTTAGATTGCATGAACAAGAACATTATCTAGGGATGGCAGTCACATGATAGAAAGAACCTGAGTCTTTGACATCATGGAATAGAATCAACATACCAGCTCTGACTTGTTCCAGATATATATATATATATATATATATATATATATAGATATAGATATAGATATAGATATAGATATAGATATAGATATATCTATATCTATATCTATATCTATATCTATATCTATATCTATATCTATATCTATATCTATATCTATATATACACACACACACACACACACACACACACACACACACACTAATAAAAGAGAAACATGCAAATTGGTGTCACTCTGCTACGCCCATTAGCCAATTGGATGAGTATGCAAATTAACTCAACAAAGATGGCTGTTAATTTGCATACGTAGGTGCCCAGTGGCCTGGGAACATCATTGGCACCCAGGTCACTCCGAGGTAGGCCCTGTGTGGTCCCTGAGCAGCCTAGGAAGGGCCTGAGCCAGGGGGGCTCCTGGGCAGGGCCAAGCCTGCCATCGGAGCCACGGGGAGCCCCTTCCCAGGCCTAAAGCCTCAGCCAGAGGCTTTAGGCCTGGGCAGGGGTTGAGCCGGCAATGGGAGGGAGCTGGGGGGGTCCCTGCCCAGGCCATGAGGCTTTAGGCCTGGGCAGGGGCCGAGCCAGTGATTGGAGGGAGCTGGGGGGCCCCTGCCCAGGCCCTGAGGCTTTAGGCTGGGGCAGGGGCTGAGCAGGCAATCAGTGTGAACTATGGAGGAAACACCTTTTCTGACCGCTCATTAGCTAAGCTCCCTGTATGCCACTGGTAATATTCTTAGTAACTTGGGTAATAAGAATCCAAAAAGGTTATCTAGGGTTTTTCCACCTCACTCCTGGAGGAAAAAACAAAGGTCTGCTGCTGGAGGGCTAAGAAATGTCATATCCTGCCCTAGCCGCTTTGGCTCAGTGGATAAAGCCTCGGCCTGCCAATCGCAGGGTCTGGGTTCTATTCTGACCAAGGGCATGTACCTAGGTTGCAGGCTCCTTCCTAGCCGGGGCCCAGGTCAGGGCTCATGCAGGAGGCAATCAGTCAAAGTGTTCCTCTCACTTTGATGTTTCTCTCTGTCTTTCCCTTTCTCTCCCACATTCTCTAAAAATCAATGGAAACATATCCTCAGGTGAGGATAGAAAAAAAGAAAAAGAAATGTCATATCCTATGAAAGACACATCTTTAAAATGCCTAAAGAAAGTTGTCATTTTTTCATGGTGAAGGGACTGGAGTCCGTGTTGATGAAAACACCTTGCTGGCTGTGGTGACTGGTAGTGGCTGCAGCAGCGGGGTGATGGGGCTGGTGCCTTCCATGATCAGCCCAGTCACCTCCCACAAAGGGAGGCCAGACTGCGGCTTAGGCCTGCTCCCCAAGGGGAGCAGGGAACGGGCCAAAGCCGTCAGTAGGACATCCCCTGAGGGTTCCCAGTATGTGAGAAGGGGCAGGCTGGGCTGAAGGTCCCCCACCCCCACCCAATGCAAGAATTTTGTGCACCAGGCCCCTAATATATATATATATATATATATATATATACACACATACATACACACTAGAGGCCCGGTGCACAAAAATTTGTGCACTCGGGGGGGAGGGGTGGTCCCTCAGCCTGGCCTGTGCCCTCTCGCAGTCTGGGACCCCTCGGGAGATAACGACCTGCTGGCTTAGGCCTGCTCCCGGGTGGCAGAGGGCAGGCCCAATCCCTAGGTGCAGCCCCTGGTCGGACTCCGAGCAGGGCTGGTTGGGGAGTTGGGGCGCTGCCCCGTCATGCACAGAGCAGGGCGATTGGGAGGTTGTGATGCCACCCTCAGTCACACTCAGGGTAGGGCCGATTGGGGGGTTGGGGCAACGCCCCCTGCCACACTGAAGGCAGGGTCGATGGGGAGGTTGCGGCACCACCCCCTGTCACGCACAGAGCAGGGCCCATCAGGGGGGTTGGGGCTCTGTACCCTGTCATGCACAGAGCAGGGCCAATCAGGGGGTTGAGAAGCTCCCCACTGTCACTCACAGAGCAGGGCCGATAGGTGAGTTGGGGCACTGCCCCCTGTCACACTTAGGGCAGGGCCGATGGGGAGGTTATGGCTCTATCCCATCACACACAGAGCAGGGCCCGTGGTGGTGGTGGGGGGGGGGTTGGGGCACCGCCCTCTATCACCCACAGAGCAGGGCTGATCAGGTGGTTGGGGCGCCGTCACTCTCACATTCAGGGCAGGGCCGATGGGGATGTTATGGCTCTACCCCGTCACACACAGAGCAGGGCCCATGGGGGGGCGGGGTTGGGGCGCCGCACCCTGTCACACACAGGGCAGGGCCGATCAGGGGGTTGAGGCACTGCACCCTGTCACACACAGAGCCACAGGGCGATCAGGGGGTTGGGGCGCCTTCCTCTGTCACGAACAGAGCAGGGCGGATAGGGAGGTTGTGGCTCTGCCCCCTGTCACACACAAAGCCGCAGGGCGATCAGGGGGTTTGGGCGCTGCCCCCTGTCATGCTGATCCCCGTGCCGGGAGGCCTCTCGGCTCCGCTGATCCCGATGCAGGGAGGCCTTGCGGCTCCGCTGATCCCGGTGCTGGGAGGAATATTACCCTTTTACTATATAGGATAGAGGCCTGGTGCACGGGTGGGGCTGGCTGGTTTGCCCTGAAGGGTGTCCTGGATCAGGGTGGCGGTCCCCACTGGGGTGCCTGGCCAGCCTGGGTGAGGGGATGATGGCTGTTTGCAGCTGGTCACACACCCTTCAGGGTGGGGGTCCCCACTGGGGTGCCTGGCCAGTCTGGGTGAGGGGCTGAGGGCTATTTTCAGGCCGACTGAAGCTCCCAACTGCTCCTTTTTTTCTTTTTCTTTTTTTTAATTCTGGGCCAGCTTTAGCTCTGGCTCCAGCTCTGAGGCCTCCGCTGCTGAGATCAGGTATCTGGTTTGTTTGTGTTCTATAATCGAAACAATGTATAACTCCAGCTCTGAGATCCTGGGCTCGCTGAAAGCAGATTTCTGGGGTTTTGTTTAGCTTCTATATTTGTTACAATGTTTCTTAAACTGCAAGCTCAGAGGCTGGCAAGGCAGGCGGGGACTTTGGAGTCCTCCGTCACTGAAGCAAGCAAGCCTCATGTTAGTTTCAAGCTGCCTGGCTGCCGGCCACCATCTTGGCTGGCAGTTAATTTGCATATCACCCTGATTAGCCAATGGGAAGGGTAGCGGTCGTACGTTAATTACCATGTTTCTCTTTTATTAGATAGGATATATATATGTATATATATATATATATATATATATATATATATATATATATATATATATATAGTATTATTTAAGCCACTGCATGTCACATGAGGCCAAAAATATCCTAACGCACCAGAATCCCTGCTTTGGGGGATTTATCCTAAGTCAATAATTGAGGACATGTGCAAAAACTTAGGTAAAAATGAATATTACTTTTATGTGAAAGTTAAAAATAATCTAAATAATGCTTTGGTTAAAGAAGTTATAATTCATCTATACAAGTAAATAATATGAAGCCATTCAAAAATATTACGTAGAAGAATATTTATGGATGTAGAAAAGCATTCATTTAAAAAAAATGAATGTATAAGACAAGAAAATAGCCCCAGTGATTGAGTGTCAACCTAGAAACAAGGAGGTTATGGCTCAATTCCCAGTCAGGGCACATACTCAGGTTTTGGGCTTAATCCTCAGTGTGAGGTGTGCAGGAGGCAGCCGATCAATGATTCTCTCTCATCATTGATGTTTCTATCTTGTTCTCTCTCTCTTTCCTCTCTCTGAAATAAATATAAATATATATTTTTTAAAAAGACAAAAAAATGATTGCTAGTATATGCTATCTCAGCTTTCCCCTCTCCTCCTGAAAAGGAGAATTTGAACTCTGCTCAGTAGGTTTCTTTCTTTTACTCATTCTCTGTGGAAGGACCTGCCTTGTCATATGAAATCCTTTGAGCTGTTCGGATGAGAATTGAAAAGAAAGAAAAAGGGAGAGAAGTAGGGGAGGCACATTGTTTAGAGCTAGGAGCATATTTTCTGAAGGGTTTGAAAAGTGAGAGGTGAGCTGTTGTGTGTAGGACAGTGGGTAGGAGATGAAAAAGTGTTTGTTTGTTTTTTTTGCTTTTTGTTTGTTTGTGTGTTTGTTTGTTTTTTAGTATGCCTGTGGACCATATGCCCATATGCCTCTTCAAGATATATGGGCTGAAATTATTTCAGGCTGCTACTATATGCAGGCATTGAACCATATGGTCTCCCTCTCTTGGACATAGAAATGGTTTCTTATGATACATATAAAGTACCCAGGATTCTTACTGGCTTTTTCTCTGGCTGGATAGAATTCCATTATTTGCTTTTTGGTTTTCGCTAGTCTCTCTCCATTTGTAATTAAAAGAAACACTAAAATTTATTTTATCAATTGTTCCTGAGCCCAGTTAATAAAAGTGGAGGCATAAATTCATGCTAGCCTTGACACACATAGAGGGAAGACCATGTGAAGACACAGTGAGAAGGTGATCATCTACAAGCCAGCAGAAAGTCCTCAGAAGGAACCAACCCTGCTGATACTTTGGTCCTGACTTTCAGCCTCCAGGACTGCGAAAAAATAAATTTCTGCTGTTTAAACCACTCAGATCGAGAATTGCAGCTAAAAAGAGATGGCACACCCAAAAGGAGTTAGTGAAGAGTGTAGGCAAGGATAAAACAAACCTACAAGAGATGATGAAGCAGCCTGGGCTAAGAAAGAGCAAGATGTTTCTACTCCTAATAAGACAAAAAAGTTACTCACAATGATATGATCAACACAAATGAAGGAGTAAATCTAACAAAGACATGATACAGGAAGTAAGAAATCAAGGAATCCCAGGATGATGATGAAAGGGAATTCTAGGGTGACAGTTATGTACCAGCCACAGAAGGCAAGCAGTCCAAACAGGACAAAACAGTAACAATTTCTTCAAGAAGATGGATGAAAATGATGAACAATTGATTCATCTGATCATATGAAGAAAGTATTCATACATCTAGTAGAGTTTGGGGTTGAATTAACAATACATACACGAAAACCTATGCAAACAAAGTCTATTATTAACTCAAGGAAATAAAAATGCAGTATAAGGGGGCTGGGTGAGAAAGGTGAAGGAATCAAGTAAAACAACCAACCAACCAACCTCGTAGACACAGTCAACAGTATGGTGATTACCAGAGGGAAACGGGGGTGAGATGGGGGGAGGTAGGAGTGGGTAAAGGGGTGATAAATAGTGATGGAAGGAGACTTCACTTTGGTTGGTGAATACGCAATATGATATACAGATGATGTATTATAGAATTGTACACCTGAAACCTATATAATTTTATTAACCAGTCACACCAATAATTTCAATAAAAATTCAAAAAAAAATTAATGCTAGCCTTTTTCCTTAGCACTGGGAGAGGTGAAGAAAGAGGAGGTAAGTTCATGCCTTCACTGTTCTTAACTCACAGCAACACACCCCTGTCTGCAAGAAATAACCATCTGCCTCTCCCAGGCCCTGAGCCAGTTAGAGTCTGGTCAGGTGGTGCATGTCAGCAGCTCCTCGCTGACTGGGGGAGAGGATGAGGGAGCTTGGTAACAGTCTGCTGCTTTGTTTCTGGGGGAGACAGGGCCATAGACATCCTATGGACATCTATTGCATCTGTCTCTATCTAAAGGAACCCTCATTGTAGGTGGCCTATGCACCAAACAGATCTATTGTTCCCATTCCTAGTGTTTATTCTTGATAGGACTGAAACTCAGCCCAGCTGGTTGGAGACCTGATCATCGCCGTGCCTATATCTAGAAAGGGAATGAACTCTGGCTCAGGAATTCCTGATCTATAGTTATGGCACCTTCCTGATGGTTTGAGCATTCTGTTGACCCTTTGCCCCACCTCAAGGAGTATCTATGGGGAACAATGGGTGAAGTCCCAGGTTCTGGTAATCTCGACACAGAAAGGAAAAAGAGAATGGTGGTTTGTCCACATCAGTGAGAGTTGATGAGATCACTCACTTGATCATTTTTAGCTATCCATGTCTTCAGAGAGCCATCCTGAGGTTTTTCTGGACAGCTGTTTTCTGACATATAAAGAGTATGGCAACCAAAGTCATTTATTTATTTATTTTTTATTTATTTTTATTTTTTTAATTAAATCTTTATTGTTCAGATTATTACATTTGTTCCTCTTTTTCCCCCCCCATAACTCCCCTCCTCCCAGTTCCCGCCCCACCCTCCGCCCTCACTCCCCACCCACTGTCCTCATCCATAGGTGCACGATTTTTGTCCAGTCTCTTCCCGCATCTCCCACACCCCTTTCCCCCCCAAGAATGGTCAGTCCATTCCCTTCCTATGTCCCTGATTCTATTATAATCACCAGTTCATTCTGTTCATCAGATTATTTATTCACTTGATTCTTAGATTCACTTGTTGATAGATGCATATTTGTTGTTCATAATTTGTATCTTTACCTTTTTCTTCCTCTTCCTCTTCTTAAAGGATACCTTTCAGCATTTCATATAATCCTGGTTTGGTGGTGATGAACTCCTTTAGCTTTTCCTTATCTGTGAAGCTCTTTATCTGACCTTCAATTCTGAATGATAGCTTTGCTGGATAAAATAATCTTGGTTGTAGGTTCTTGGTATTCATCACTTTGAATATTTCTTGCCACTCCCTTCTGGCCTGCAAAGTTTCTGTTGAGAAATCAGCTGACAGTCGTATGGGTATTCCCTTGTAGGTAACTGAGTTTCTTTCTCTTGCTGTTTTTAAGATTCTCTCTTTATCTTTTGCTCTTGGCATTTTAATTATGATGTGTCTTGGTGTGGTCCTCTTTGGATTCCTTTTGTTTGGGGTTCTCCGCGCTTCTTGGACCTGTAAGTCCATTTCTTTCACCAGGTGGGGGAAGTTTTCTGTCATTATTTCTTCAAATAGGTTTTCAATATCTAGCTCTCTCTCATCTCTGGCACCCCTATAATTCTGATGGTGGTACGCTTGAAGCTGTCCCAGAGGCTCCTTACACTATCCTCGCATTTTTGGATTCTTTTTTCATTTTGCTTTTCCGGTTGGGTGTTTTTTGCTTCCTCGCATTTCAAATCATTGACTTGATTCTTGCGCTCCTCTGGTCTGCTGTCGGGAGTCTGTATAATATTCGTTATTTCAGTCCGTGTATTCTTTATTTCTAGTTGGTTCTTTATCACAACATCGAGGGTCTCATTAGTTTTCTTGTAGATCTCATTAAGTTTATCGGCGGCTTCTAAACAGTTCTTGAGAGACCTTAAAAGTGTGGTTCTGAACTCTATATCTTCCATTGACAATTTTGTCCTGTTTCTTTGTCTCCGCATTTTGTTATGCTTCCTTGGTGCACCCCCTAGTGGTCTTTGTGCGCAGTCTTATAATTAAACCTTGATTGTTGTAGCTAATACCAGGGAGGGTTTGACCTCCAGGCCAAGTGGCTATGAGAATCAGCTGTGTCTGCAGTGAGAGAACTTCTGTCCTCTAGGGAGGTGCTAATCTAGCCTTTGCCTGAGGCTATCCGGCAAATGCCTGTGTGCAGGGCTTGGGTGGGGCGGGTCGCACAGGATCAACAGGGTGGGCCGGAGAGAGCAGTTATGGCGGCTCTCAGTCCTGTCCCCAGGGGCTCTGCCTCTCTGAGTCCCAGCACCGGCTGCAAAGCTCGGAGAGAAAGCTGTACTCGCTCTGACCGAAGCCAGACAGTCCCGCTTCTCCCGTTTGAGTCTGGGTCCCTAAAGACTCGCCTGTATCTGGAGCTCAGAGTCTGCGACTCCCTCCGGATTGAAAATGCCAACTGCGCCCTCCGCTGCCAGCCCGCTCCGCGCACTCCGCACCTCAGAATTTGACTTCAGCACTGCGCCTCCTCTGAGTGTCCGTATGCGTTTCTCTTTCCTCCTAGTTGTAGGACTTCCACTCAGCCAGCGTTCCTGTGGTTCTGGGTGATGTCCATTCCGTTTTTTAGTTTCACTTTTGAAGTAGTTGTTCAAGGCAGCAAACTCCGGCGTTAACCTATGCCGCCATCTTGGTTCTCCTCCAAAGTCATTTAATCTATAGAGGATCCCCTTTAATTTGCTGCAGTTTTAAAGAGACTTCATACCAAGCCTTTGCCCCATTAAGTGTGTCCCAGAGACTGAGCTGGCATTTTTGCTATAGGCACAATTGTAGTTCTGGGGTAAATGAGATAAATGGATGAGAGAATTCATAATTACTATGGAAGGAATATTTCAGCTGGTCATATGGAAAGTATTAGTCAGCTGTGGGCCACTGAACTGCACCATTATCTGGGTGATATGTGGTATAATTCTTGAGGAATTAATTCACAGAAATCTAGTTCATTTAATCATAGCATTGTAGGTGCTGGGCAAACGATGCATGGGCTTGAGTAGTAGGTTTTAATAAGATGCTCCCAGGGGTCTAACTAGATTTATGATCATCTGGCCCAAGACCCTATCGGGCTAGAATATTTCCCAGCTGAAAAAAGACCACTGTCCTGATGGCCAATCGAGGACATGTCTACTGGTATATGATAATATATGCCATTTTTTAAAATCAGAGAAATATAATGTCCTTAAGACAAATTCTGTTGGTAATAAAAGTCTCTCATGTTCTTCCCAAGTTCTCAGAAGACTAAGGTTAAAATGCCATCTCTAATTTTATTCTGATTAGTCTTAGACATTAAAATCAAATTTTATTTCTACCAAATCTTACCAGTAGGGTTAATTGTATGAGTAAAGAATGCTTCTAACTGTAAATAACAGATAATTTGGTATACAGTGGCATAAACAAACAAGAGCTTATTTATTTTTTTTTCACATCCCAAGAGGCCTGGAGATGGACAATTGTGGATGTTGGCTCAACAAATCAAGAATGTCAAGGTCAACATCATGCTTCATCACATGTTCTTAAGATTTCCCTCCACTTCCACTCTGCTCAGTTCCTAGAATCAAGGCTGGAAGAAGAGAGAAAGGGTAATGCCAGTCATATCCACACCCGGGATGCAAAATAAATCTTTCCAAAGCTAAACAGCATGAAAACAACCATTTTATTATGCTCACAGATTTTGTGGCATGGGGATTTGTATAGAGTGCAGTGGGGAAAAGGTTATCTCTGCTCCACAATGTCTGGGGTCTCAGATAGGAAGACCTGATGGCTGGGCATGATTCAGTGATGGGAGCTGCAATATGTCCTTACTCAGATGTCTTGTGGTTGATGCTGACTGTTGACTGGGACCTCCACTATGCTATCCTGACCAGGATTAAACCTGAAACCTTGGTGCATTGGGACAACGCTCTAATCAACTGAGTTACCCTGCCAGGGCCATGTGGTCTCTTGACAGGCTAATTTGGGCTTCCTCACAGCATGGGTGCAGGCTTCCAGAAGTAAGTATTTCAAAAAACAAAGTTGAAATGCATGGCAATTTTATGATCTAGCCTCAGATATCACGGTATCACTTCCATGCTACTCTGTTGGCTAAGACAATCACAAAACTCACTCTAGGATCAAGGGAGAGAGGATATTGACCCTCACTCTTAATGGGAGGAGATTTAAGATCACATTGTAGGAAGAGCACATGGGGCAGGAGATATTATTGTGGCCATCTTTGAAAAACACAATCTGTCATGACCCCTAGAAACCACCCAGCAAATTCACACATATCTTCTTCTTTTTTAGATGATTTTTTTTTTTTTTTTTTTTTTTTTTTTTTTTTTTTTTTTTTAGAGAGAGAGAGAGAGAAAGGGAGAGAAGAAGAGAAACATCAATTTGTTGTTTCACTTATGTGTGCATTCATTGGTTGATTCTTGTATGTGCTCTGACTGGGGATCGAACCTACAACTTGGCATATTGGGATGTCACTCTAACCAACTGAGCTACCGGCCATGCTACATATATCTCGTTGAACACATTTATGTCATATGGATGCTTAGTTGCTAGGGAGGGTGAGAAAGAGAGTTTTTGACTTTCAAATCTATTTAGTGGGAGGTGATTTGGGGGAAGGGGAAAGGATGATTGTTAGGCAGGCAATCAGCAAAGTTTGTCACACTCCTCGCCCACACTAGTCTCAACCACTCCCTCTTCTGTGCTGTTTCTTCTCCATATATGCTTCTCTATGGCACCTATAACATTTTATGACATGTATTTATTTGTTTCTTTTGGCTATATTCCAAGCCTTTTATAGGCAGGGACTCTGAATCATTTGTCTTAGCATTTCCAAGCTCTCCAAGATGCCTGGCATAGAGGAACATTTAATAAAATACTTGTTGAATAAATGACTGGACTTTTCTGAGTAGAATAACTTCAGTTTTATATGTTTTGCATCCAAGATTATAAGTAATTTTAATGAAAAGACAAAAAAGACCACCACCTTCAATACCCCCAATAGCTAGATTGCCTGATGGTCTATAGATAGCAAAGCACTCAAAGGTCTCAAAGACACTTTTGAATAGAGTCATGCCCACATGAAGACATTTCGGTTAGTGACCACATATATGACGGCAGTCCCCTAAGATTATAATGGAGCTGAAAATTATCATCATCTAGTGACATTGTAGCCAGTGTAACATCATAGTGCAACACATTTCTCACGTGTTTGTAGTGATGCCAGTGTAAACAAACCTGTGCTACCAGTTGTATATGAGTATTGCACATTCAGTTATGCACATTACATATACTTGATAATGATAATAAAAAACTATTACTGGTTTACAAATTTACTATACTATGCTTTCATCATTATTTTAGAGTGTATTCTTTATATTGATAAAAAGTAGTTTGCTGTAAAACAGTATGCTATGTTACACCGACAGCAGCCTCAAACATCTAGTGTTTACTGTGTCTCTTGATCTCAATATTGTCTCTTGTACTTGATTTGATCTCTATTGTATAGTAACATGCTGTATACCATTTGGACAGTAACACACCGTGCAGGCTTGTAGCCTAGGAGCAATAGACTATGCCTATCGCCTAAGTATGCAGTGGGCTGTCATGTCTGGGTTTGTGTAGGTGCACTCTATGATGTTCCCCCAATGACAAAATCACCTAATGACACCTTTCTCAGAATGTATCCTGTTGTGTTCCCATTGTTAAGTGGTGCATGATGTAATAATAATCACAGCTCCCTTGTTTTATATAAGGTGGTTTTATCAATATAATCCTCCTTGTTCCTCATAATCACTTTAAAAGTTCAGAAGGGCAGTTTTTATCACTTCCATTTTGTAAAAATAACTAAGATTTAGGTTAAGTGACTTGCTTAAGCTAATATGTGGAGGAAAAGCATGGTAATCTCTTTCTAAATTAACCACACACACACTTTAAATCTGGAAGTCTGTGTGACACAATCAAAGCACTTACTGCCTCATTGCAGTCTGCTCCAATTGTGGTGCAGTCTCTGAAAATAACCATGAAGTTAGAAGTTACAAGTTTCCACACACACCATATATATGCATCAGGATACACACACACCCACACACACACACACACACACACACCCTTGAATAACTGTTTTGTTCAATGTTGTTTCATTATAACAATGTAGGAACCTAACTTGTTTATATCAGTTAGCCTGTGGTAAAATTGGTTTAGTTATGTCATTTCACTTAAAGTCACAGAACCTATTGACAATGTTAAGTGAGGACTTACACTGTGTGCATTAGGAAACACACATACAATCAAGTACCTTTTACCTTGAAGTTATATGACAGGATTATGTAAGATGATTTCTTAGAGAAATAGCTAGGATTTCCTTGAACATAATTTTCTCTCAAAAGTTGGGGTGGAGTGTTATCTATTTGGAATTTGGTTTCATCCAGTTCTTGGATGCCTGGCTTAGAGCTTGGCAGCGGTGGAGACATGTAAGAATACTTGTCTCTGTCAAGAGGAAAGAGTGGGAAAGACTGGGAAGGATGTTAGCTCAGCACCACAAGGTCTTTGTTAAGATCCCAGGGATAGTCCTCTGGAGAGGAGAGTCACGCATGTGAACGCTGAAACTTAACAGTTGAAAGCTTGTGGTTAATGCGATGCTGAACTACTGGAAATCAAGTCATAAGAACGTGAAAAAGGAATTCTGCAACTAAAGAAACAAAAGCTACCCAAGGTCATCCTAAAAACATGCCTGCGTTTCCTTAGGAGATATACCACAGTCTTTTTGTGTAAGTTCAAACAGGGGCCCCAGAAGTGGAGGAACAAGAATGATGGTGACCGAAGAATGTGTTTGGGTTCATTATGAAGGAAGTGACTGAAGATACAGAATACCCAGTGAGTCAGTATTCCTCCTCCTCTGTTTAAAGAACAAGTGCTTGACATTTTGTAGAAAGAGTCATTACTATTTCAAACAAGTAATTTAGATCTTTATCATTTCAACCCAATAATTAATGGCAAACTTTGTGATCAAGTTGGTAGCTCTTTACATTTCTTTTATAGTATTTACCTTGGGTCTCTTGTGTAAGAGTATATGTACATAAACCCTACCTTCCAAGACTGCGGCTTGCTGGATGACAGGGACTATGTCTTCTCTTTGTGTCTAGCAAAGGCCCAGCACAGGGCTTTGTACTTATTAGTAGCTTAGTAAACATTGTTTGAATTGAATAGCTCTGTATAGAGGCTGCTAAGGCAGATAACAGAGAGCAAATCCCTGACTTAATTAGGTTCAATCAATATATCATAAAATTCCTAGGGAAATTCAATTATAGGTCCAGGCTAGGAAGGTAAGAACAGTGTCTAAAACAGCTAGGATTATTATCTATCTCTTTTGGCATTCAGAACAAGTTGACCTCCATATCCTGATGACTTCAGGGGTATAAAAAGGATCTGGCTGGGATGGGAATATAAAGGAGAACATTTTGCAGTACAGCCTGAAATGTATTTTCAAGAATGCTCCATTCCTTTGGCAGCTTTGTAGGCACAGCAATATCCAACAAAAAATATATTTCTTATAGAGCTTTTAACCTGACCAGATCTTTGAGATGGCATAAAATAGAATTACCAGTGCCCAGAAGTTAGATGCGTCACATGCAGAATACCTTCATGCCTCTGACTGGTGCTTATTACAACAGGGATAAGAGTGGCATGAACTTTGAACTGCTGGCAAATGAAAAATTGCTTTCAGTTTCCTGAAATCTCTGGACAGATGACAATGTCTTAGACTCCTGTCTTCTTCCTTATTTGATTATTATGATTCTTGACACCTGAATATTAGGTCAAAGTTCAAAAACCTAGTTAACTAGCACTACTGCCTAATATTGTGGAACCAGCTGATGACAGATCAAGCTGCCATCCTTTCAGTAGTCCTGTTTGTCATGGCTTCAGCTGCCACCTATGCAAGTGGGCTATGAACTCCATCTCCAGTATGAACCTTTTGGGTGAGATCAATCTCAATTATTAATTCATTTCAAATTTATTTATTAAGAATCTAGTTAGTATAATTGGTACTGGAGACATAATAAGACACAATGTCTTTCCTTAAAAAGTTCACAGACTGTTAGGGAGACAGAAAGACAGTAATCATGATATAGGGCAGGGGTCCTCGAACTACGACCTGCGGGCCACATGCGGCCGGCCGAAAACATTTATCTGGCCCGCCAGGTATTTTTGTGGCTGCTGCCTGTTGCTTAGCAGCCAATTCATCCCGGCCCGCAGTGCACATGTGTGGAATGTGCACCGCACTCTCCGACTCCCTTCCTTCTCTCTGTCTCTTGACTCCTCCTCTCAGTCTCGGGTGTGATCGGACGAGTCACGAGCTTGCCTGTGTAGAGCCTGCTGCTGCCTGAGGACTTTTTCCAGAATGAAACATCTGAAATCTCCAGCCAGATCTAGACTAACTGATGCACATTTGCATCACTTGTTACGACTAGCAGTGACAAATATGGAACTGGACATTGACCTTCTCATTAGCCAAAAGCAGGCCCATAGTTCCCATTGAAATACTGGTAAGTTTGTTGATTTAACTTTACTTGTTCTTCATTTTAAATATTGTATTTGTTCCCATTTTGTTTTTTTACTTCAAAATAAGATATGTGCAGTGTGCATAGGAATTTTTTCATAGTTTATTTTAAAACTATAGTTCGGCCCTCCAGTGGTCTGAGGGACAGTGAATTGGCCCCCTGTTTAAAAAGTTTGAGGACCCCTGATATAGGGTTATCAGGGCTTGGGTAATGGCATAACCAGAGCATTCTGGGAGCACCAGAGTTGGGGAAGGGACTTTCTGTAGGAGTGATCTTTCAAATGGTCATTTCCACTTACCTAAGACTCAACATCTTATATAATAATATGCAAATCGACCGAACTGTGGAATGACGGGTCACTATGACACCCACTGACCACCTAGGGGCAGATGCTCAATGCAGGAGCTGTCCCCTGGTGGTCAGTGCGCTCCCACAGAAGGAGCGCCACTCAGCCAGAAGCCAGGCTCACAGATGGCTAGTGCAGCTGCGGTGGCAGGACCCTCTCCTGCTTGTGCAGCAGCGCTAAGGATGTCCGACTGCCAATGTAGGATGTCCAATGCCAACTAAGGTGTCAGTGGGACATCCACTGAAGGCTCCTGGACTGCGAGAGGGTGCAGGCCAAGCTGAGTGACCCCCCCACCCCCGCCAGTGCACAAACTTCATGCACCCCTCCTTTAGTTTCAAATAACAAATTAATAATTTCCTCTCCCAAACTCTCATTGCTTCCTAATGTGTCCATTTCTGTAAATAGAATTACTATTTATTTTCCCCAGTGATTCAGATTTAAAACTTGGTGCTTCTATTTTCTTCATTCCCTAGAACTAATCAGCCATTAAGTTTTGTCAGTTTTCCCTTATATTTAAGGTCCCCAAATCCCTGGGTACAATAATGCCCAGAGCCTTTGTTTTCTGCCTCCAGTCATCAGTTCCTAGTATTGTGATGACTGGAGGCAGAAAACAAAGGCACCTAGTACTGTCGAAGTTAAAAAAGCAAAACAACCACTTTAACTCAAACCACCTGCTAGTCACCTCACTTATGGAGTAATGAACTAGCCTCCTAGCTAGCCAGGCCTGCTGAGCACCATCACTCCTGCCTACTGCTACCAAGAAGATATTTGCCTGGAGTCTCGCTGACTTGAGCACGTGGCTTTAAGAAGAAGAGAGCAAGAGGAAGAAAATGCTCACACAAACCTGTGAAACTGGTATACAATAAATCTGAGTGGGTAGAACATCAAGAAGGGTAAGAGAACAGAAAATATCTAGCAAGTCACTAAGAAAGCCAACAAGGAAGCAACGATGACCTGAAGGGACGAGATGTCAAGGTCAAGAGCAAGGTAATTGCATTCGTTTCCTGTGGCTGTTGTAACAAATTGCCAGAAATTTGGAGGGTTAAAGCAACAGAAATGTATTCTCATACTGCTCTGGAGACCAGACATCCTAAATCTGTACCACTGGGCCCAAATCGAGGTGTCACTCTAATCTCTGCCTTTCCCTTCCCTGCTCTTCTCTGATCTTCCCTGCGCTTCTGCGTCTCTCTCTTACAGACACCTGTGATTACATTTAGGATCCATCCAAATAATCCAGGATAACATCCCCATATCAAGATCCTTAATTTAGTCATATCTACAAAGTCCCTTTTTGCATAAAGTAACCCCCCCAGATTCTAGAGAAAAGGATATGGGTAACTTATGTGGGGAGGGGTGTGTGTGTGTGTTATTCAGCCTGCGACAGTAATAAACAAAGTACATTTGAAATTACAATCCAGGCTTATAAATCTGGTCTCATGGTCAACTTATAACTAGAGCTGGGTTTTAGGTGTGGATGAGGCACAGGGCATGTCTTTCCAAGGAAACAGCATGAGCAAAGGCCAAAGGGCAACTGTGAGGACACAAGGTAGAGAACAGGGACTAGGCCAATTGGACTGAAATGTCATATGTGACATTTTGTTGTAGTGTGCGATCAGCCTGGCTGCAGAATTAAAGAGGGACCAAATGACAGAGGAGCTGGAACAAATGGGTTGCTCCTGACAGAGGGAGAATTCCTGTATAGCCGGGGTGGGGAACATCCAGCCCTTGGGCTGTATAAGGCCCAGAAATCATTTGGTCAGGCCCTGCCCAGGCATTAGGGGTGATTTAATTAAATGTTTGAGCAAGTATACCAGGCTAATTTTTAAGTTGATAATTTTGCATGGCGTGGGAATGATGTTATAAATATCCTAATGGCCCGTGGACGAAAGGGGCCACATGCTAACCTGACAAGCTCAGGAAAGGCCTGCATGGCGGTCTTGCAGACTCAGAGACCTAAAGTAACCACAAAGGATGGTCTGAAATTAAACTTTAACTAAAAGCAGTTATGGTGAGTATTTACGTCCTAGGCTGGTATCTTCACTGACAAGGTCAAACTTTACCTTAACTGAGCCTATCAGTCTTTTTGTATCTATAATAGCATACCCTTGAAATGTGTGAGTAACTTGTAACTTCCCTTTTTCTGGACCCCTTAGGGCACAACATAATGTGCCTGGGCATCAGGACAGATACCACAAATTTCTTCATTGTTATCATGTTATGTGTCTATCATTTTACTTTTTATCCAATCCCAGGGGTTTCCCCACTTTGCTTTCTCCCACCTCCCTAGTCTATCACCAATGGATTTCATGTAACCCACCTATGTCCCTTTCTTTGATTGCAATGTATTAATATAAATGTAACCTGCCATTCTCCGGAGCATTATCTCAATTCGTTGAAGTTCTGCTTCCCAGCAATTGTCGACAGATTGGCTCAAATACACTCACAAAAATTATTTACAGGTTTGAATGTTTTTATGTTAACAGGCCCTTGGCAGAAAAAAGGTTCCCCACCCCTACTGTATAGGAAACAGCATCGTGGAGGCCCTGCCATAGGAAGATCAATCTACTCTCTCCTTGAACAGCCACTCCGTTCCTAACTAAGAAGCTTTATGCAGAAGCTGAAGTCAATGGTCTAGAAATCCAAATTCCATCTCTGGACTCCTTCTCAGATATTCCTCTCAACCTGCTACTAATATGTCTAGCCTTAGACAAAATTGTGAATACTAGCTAAATTCCACCATTCTCTACCAGGTCCTTTATGACTTGTTCTCTGGATACCTCTTGCACATCATCTCTTGTCATTTTTTCCTCATTACCTCTGGTCCCCCTTTCAATTCTTTGAAGATGTCAAACTCATTCCTGATTCAGAATCTTTGAATATGTTATTATTTTTTTTTTCCCCTCCGAGAATAGTCTTTCCCCACCATTTGCAGGACTGGTCCCATCTCCTTCTTTGAATCCCAAAATAAATGTCATTTCTTTCAGAAGATCCCCTTTGACCACCCTATTTAAAGTAGGTTCTCTCTGCCCTGGCTGGTTGCTCAGTGGTTAGGGTGTCAGCCTGCACATATCTGGGTTGGGTTCAATCCTCAGCCCCTGTTGGGGTGCATTCAGGAGACAACCAATTAATGTGTCTTTCTCACCTCTCTCTCTCTCTCTCTCTCTCTCTCTCTCTCTCTCTCTCTCTCTCTCTTTCTCTCCCCCCTCCCTTCCTATCTTCCACTCTCTCTGAAAATACAATGGAAAAAATATACTCGGGTGAGGGTTAAAAAACAAACAAACAAATACATAAAGTAGGTTTCCCCCCACTGCACCTGTTAGCTTCCTCACAGCACTCAATACATTTGTAATTATAAGTATTTATTTTTTTGCTTGTTTATTGTCTGCCTCTTATAATGATAATCTTCATGAAGGAAAACCATTTCTTTGCCTTCATATATTCAACAAATATTTATTGAGCACTTACAATGTGCCAAGGGCAGCACCAGATACTGGGAGACAGCAATGAACAAAAGGATGCACTCCCTGTTGTCAGAGAACTCACATTCTAATGTGAGGCAGGCAATCAGCAGGCAAGTGAATGAATATGCAACCTATCAGGTGATGATAAGTGTCAGGAAGCAAAATTAAGCAGTATAAGAGGATAGAAAGGCCTGGTGCAGAGTGCTGCTTTGTAAGAGGTGGTTAGGGAAGGCCTCCTGGAGAAGGGGCCATCTGAGCAGACCTGAAGGAAGTAAGAAAAAAAGACATGCAGATATAGGGGAGAAGAATTTTCTAGGCAGCGGCAACAGTAAATTAATCCAACACCTCTGAAATGGGAGCTGGTTTGTTTGAGGAGAGCAAGGAGGCCAGAGCAACTGAATTGGAGATAGCAAGGGAGTGTATGGGAGGCCTGGTAGATGTAGTAAATACTGGGGATTTCACTTAGAGAGATGGAAGTTGTTGGAGGGCTCTGAGCAGGGGAATGACATACTAGAACTTACATTTTTTTAGGATCACTCTGGCTTTTGACTTAAGAATGGCCTACAAAGGAAGGAAAGGATAAGAGGAAGACCAATTAGGAACAATTGCAAATACTCAACAACAGTGGCTTACCAGTGGTTGGCAAACTGCGGCTCGAGAGCCATACTCGGCTCTTTGGCCCCTTGAGTGTGGCTCTTCCACAAAATACCACGTGCAGGTGCACACGTACAGTGTGATTGAAACTTCATGGCCCATGCACAGAAGTCGGTATTTTGTGGAAGAGCCACACTCAAGGGGCCAAAGAGCCGCATGTGGCTCGCGAGCTGAAGTTTGCCGACCACTGCCTTAACCCAAGGGAGCAAAGTTTGAGATGGAGAGAATGGTCAGGATGTGGATAGATTTTGAGTAGAGCTGATAGGATTTGATGACAGATTAGAAGTGGGATGTGAGAGAAAGAGGAGTTGAGGATGGTCCTAATATTTTTTTTTTCAAAATTAGTAAACTTTATTTAAATTTCAAAAAATAAAACAGAGAAAAGCAGCTTTAGCTTTGTTCTTGAAGATGTAATGACCCAAGAGCAGGAACTACCCCTGAGAAGTTAAAATACTCTTTACCCACAATCAAGCCACAGCCAAGGAGGGATCCTGAATTTGGGGACGGACCCGGGTGAATGGGGTAGGAAGGAGAACTCCATAGTTAGGTGGATGGGTTCTGAGACACCACAAGTGGAGAACAACACAAAAGCACACAGGAAATAGGGCCAAAATTTCAATGGGTAACCAAGATTTTCTTTTTACCTAAACAGCCAGAAGAATGAATTCACGATATACAGTATTGGAGCAGATTTTAGAGAAGAAACCAGCATTTAGCATTGGTTACCTTTGAGATTCCTAGTAGACATGCAAGTAGAAATGTTAAAAAGGGAGCTATACATATGAGACTGGGGTCCAACAGTCTTGGGACCAGGCATTTGGTCATGGAGAAGATGAGGCGATGTCAGTGTACAGAGTATATTTATAGCCACTGGAACAGAGTGACAACGTGGGGAGTTTGTGACGATAAAAAAGATGAGGCCTGAAGATGGAGGGAACACCAATATTCAAAGATCTGGAACTAGTTAAGGAGATGGAGGAGTGGACAGTGAAATAGTAAGATAAAGGGATGTCTAGGGACTGAGGAAGCAAGTTTTTCAAGAGGACAGAGTGATGGACTCGTCAGATGCTGCTGGTAGAGTCAGATATCTGCTTTGCTATCTCTTTTTTCAATGATGAGCAGGTAGTAAATGTGACACAAATATGTGTTGAATGAATAAAGGAATGACATGAAATTTGTGTCCTTATTAACCTAACAAATGTTCTGGTTTCAGGGGTGGAGCTAGAGCAGTTTTTGGGATCTAGATAAGAGAGTACAAGCTGGAGAAGAAGAGAGTTCAGAGTTTCTGTTTATCAACACAGGTAGGAACCATAGGGTGGTGATGGTGGTAAAGGGCTAGGAGAGATTCTTAATTGCCTGATTGCCCTTTGGGTCTGAAAAGAGCCAGGATAACCCTTCCCTAATAGATCCCACTAGTAGGGACTAAGGCAGTGATGGCGAACCTTTTGAGCTCGGCGTGTCAGCATTTTGAAAAACCCTAACTTAACTCTGGTGCCATGTCAAATATAGAAATGTTTTGATATTTGCAGCCATAGTAAAACAAAGATTTATATTTTTGATATTTATTTTATATATTTAAATGCCATTTAACAAAGAAAAATCAACCAAAAAAATGAGTTCGCGTGTCAGAGGTGTCATAGGTTCGCCATCACTGGACTAAGGGCATGTTCAATTATCTTTGGCTCTGACTGTTTGGAGTCACCACTCTCCCTCTCACCAAAGGAGTTAACCCCTCTGTGACTGGGCAGAGGTCAGGTCCCTACGAGATTGACAAATTACAATGGGGATGCCCAGACCTTCAGGGGCTGGGTGGGGTTCCTTGGACAAAACTAACTCATCAATTTGTTTAAAACAGTGCTGTCCAATAGGAATAGTATAATGCGAGTCACATATAGAGTTACAAATTTTTAGTTATCACTTTAAAAAGTGGAATTGATTTCAATGATAAGTTTTATTTAACCCAACACATCCCAAGAATTATCGTTTTGACATGTAATCAATGTACAAAATTATTAAAGAGACATTTTACATTCGTTTTTCTCTTTGTGAGGAGTCTTTGAAATCCAGTGTGTATTTTATACTTATAGCTCATTTCAATTTGTGCCGGCCACATTTTACGTCACAGAACAAGTCAAAAACTTAACCTTCGTAAGATAATCACATCACACACATACACTTCCAGTGTAGCTTTGGTGCCTAAATTCAAAGCTGCCTCAGCCAGTTTAATGTCCATGGCTTTAGATATGAGCTTCTCCAGGGGAAGTCTGGAGACCAAAGGAAGAGGGTCCCATTAAGGTGTTTGGGCCCCAGGGCAAGGAAACTGTGCACCTTTCTAGTCCATCTTCCCTAGGACCAGATGCCTGTAGTCCTCATGATGCTTAGGACCCTCTGTCCCACAAAGAGAACTGAATGTGTAAACTACATCCCATGAAATCCTATTGTGAGCAGGAAGCAGAGAACACTGTGAGCATCCATCTTTATGGAACTTTCCCCCAAGTCTTCATAGATCTGAAGATGCTTCCTCTCCTCTGGTGCTGGCTGCCTCATGTCTGGGGAGGGTCAATGACCACATGACTCCTCTGGGGGAGTTGCAGGTATCTCAGCAGATCGAGGACTGGATACATGAACCATGAGTGACTCAATGTGTTCCACATCCTGTACTGCTTACATCTGGGACAATTATGCCTGGGAAGAAGAGTTACTGCAAATGAACGAACATATAAGGAATTTTAGGTACCATCAGTCCTGAATTAAGGAGTGTGGGCATGGGGGTAGGACAGGGTACACTGTCTCTCAGTGTAATGAACTGGTTGGTTGTCTAATCCCATGTCCCTTCCCTCTTTCTGCAAAGGTTGTTAGGACCCTTGTGCTGGAAACAGAAGCCAGTAAGTCAGTACCTCCTGGCTGGTCCGTCTCTGAATCTGAACTCCTGTTCTTAGAAAACGGGCCCTTGCTCTTTCCATAGGACTGAGCCCACACCTTCTCCCTGCCTATTTAGCACCATGGAACTTCAAATCATCCATTTCCTTTGGTGACCTGGACCAGCCTGGCAGTGTAGTAAAAGCTCCATCTGCCTCCCTTTCAGTAGGTGTGGTTTGGATTTAGACTTAATGATAGTAATAGTTCTGTTTGTGGAGCTTCTATAATGGTGTGAGGCACCAAGCTCGGTGCGTCATCTACATTACATCACTTACTGTTCACAGTAACTGTGCCAAGTACATGTTGTTATCCCCATCTTTAAGATGGGGCAACAAACTCAGAGATGTTAATTAACTAGCTCACAGACTCACAGCCGGCAAATGGTAGAACCATTAAAACCCCAATTAGTCTGAGTCCAGACCATAGACCAAACTCCACCACCCCTCAGTTTTGCTGCCCCTGGTCAATATCTGGTAGGCCTGGGGCAGGTCTAACATGCTCCTGCTTCCCGTCTCGCCTCATGGGTGTGTGCCTTGTCTGTGTGACTGTGCTTCTGTTCTGGATCCTGACATCTACTCCTGGACTGAAGCCCCACCCTGACCCCCAGTGTGCTTTGCCGAGGCCCTCACACCCTGCCTTAGGTCTTGACTATCTCCTGTCCTGGAGGGCAGCACTGTTCCCTCCAGCTGCTAGATGGAGTCTTGTCTCAAGTGTCTAGACCAGTGGTTCTCAACTTTCCTAATGCCACAACCCTTTAATACAGCTCCCCATGTTGTGGTGACCCCAGTTTCATTGTTACAAATTGAACATAATTAAAGCATAGTGATTAATCACAAAAAACAATAAGTAATTATATATGTGTTTTCCGATGGTCTTAGGCGACCCTAATGAAAGGGTCGTTCGACCTCCAAAGGGGTCGCAACCCACAGATTGAGAACCGCTGGTCTAGACTCTCTCAGAATCATGAACCTCTCTCCTGCTTGACAACATGCATGATCTTTACCTGGAGATGGTTGTTGCCATGTGCCGTCAGCTTTGCTCCCATGGCTCAAGCACATCTATGCCAGCCCATGTTGGGACTGCTATATGTAAGGCCACATAGGGGTTTATACTTTGTCATGAAGTTGTTCTGGGAGATGTCCTGTGTGCCTGACTTTCTACTCTACCTTTTTTTCTTTCTAGTTTCATGATCTCCCATTGGGCTCTTTAACTCAAAAGCTATTCTTAGTCAAAATCCTGTTTTATGACCCAGTTTTGGATTGGCTGTCCAAGATCTAATAGAATTCTCAGTCTCTATCTTCATCCTCACCTTCTATAACTATTGCCCTGGGGAGGACGTGACATGCCCAGCGACCTATCTTAACTCGTGGGATTTGCCCTAATGGTTTTGCCTGGCTTCTGCCTAACAGGAGAGGCAGGGATTGGGCTCCTGCTTGCAGATTTGAACACTGGCACCAACCCATGCCAGATCCTAGTTTGTGGTTTGGACAGCTGGCTTCTCTCCCTGGGGCCATGCCCAAGACCACATTAATCTCTCTTGCCTGGTCACTGCCAATTTTCAGCTCATTCTTTGAGTGCTCACCATTAGTATTCCAGCATGCCCTGTGACCAAGGCAGCCCAAATTATTGCATCCAGTTTCCCCCGACTTTCAGAAGGTAGGTGCCTAAACCACTGTGCCCTGTTCTTGTCTCAGGACCTCCTTTCTCCAGGGTTGGAGGCTGCATGGGTTGCCAGGACCCAAGGCCTCCTGGCTTCCCCCCACCATGCTGTCCCCACTGCTGTTGGTCTATCCACATATGGACCTCGCTGACACCAACTGCCCACCTGGATCGCTGCCACTGCCTCATTCTGTGGAGCACTGTCAGCGGCTAGACATCTAACCAGGCCCGCACTCTGCCTCCCGACAGTCACCACTTTGTAACCCCTGTTGCTCCAATCACATGTTCCATGTGGTGGTCTGTCCAGTGTCTGGTCCTGGCCTTTCCTCATCTGGCCTCTGTCCCTGGCTCTTGTGTTCAGAATCTAATGTGCTGTGATGGGAATGCAGCCTGCAGTACAGAGAACATGGGTTCTCTCTGTGTCCCTTCATGTTTGTCTCATAATTTACTCCCCTTCACCACACACTGGTCTGTATTGATTTCTAGAAGCTTCATATATGTAAGTCATCTCCTCAATTAGATTTTGAACCTCTTTATGTTAATAAACATACCTTATTCTGAGTTAAGTTAATATACATTGAGTCCTTAATATGTCCTTGGTCTTAAGCTGGATCCTAGTGTGGGGTTGAGAGGGTAGGGTAAAGCACAATTATAGCATCATGTAGCAAAAAGCAGCCTTATATCTAGGGAGGTCATATGATTGGTCATCCAACTTGGGAGACTTTTGAGAGTGACAGGGCCTTCAAATAATTAAGTTAATGATTTACAGCACACGGGAGCCAGGACTATCATGGAACCCTGGGAAGCATGGTCAAATTTCTTATATACTGTCCAGTTCAGCCTTTGCAGGCCCAGTGTACTGAGTGGGCTCATACACAAGTTCTGGCTGGTGGCAGTGGCAGGCCTAGAGCCTGCATCTCCTGGCTCCTAGACCTTGCTGTATCTGTTGTCTTTCATTTGAATCTTTGTCCTTGAAGAATTTGTAATCTAGTTAGCAAATCCACAAGAATCAGGAAAAAACATAAGACAATGATGCCAGTGAACTGCCAACTAAATGATATAGGCAAGCATTTTCAAATGGTGTTTTCTGGTAACCCAGGGTTCCTCGGGTTCTCAATGGGAGGTGCCTAGGGTACCCCACCTCCACTTCTGCAGAGCCTCTCTGGTTACAGCTGGTTTCCACTCGGCTTCTGCCAAAGCTTTGTCCTCAAGAAAGAGTTTCATGGCTTTACAATGTATGAAGCCTTTTGGTAGACAATAAATAGAATGGAAGGCCAGGGGAGGGAGAGATTCCTCATGTTCTGGTAGGTTCTAGAAGCCATGGTACTTTAGTTAGGCCTTACAACATGGGTGGAATTTAGATACTTCTAATGTACTTCCAACCATAGCCAATTCAATATTGTGATCAAAGTTGTTGCTTAATAGATACTAGTTGACTTTTTTGGCTCTTATATACACACAAATACATTTTGTGGTTTTAAGAAGGGCATAATAATAACAGCTAACCAACATTACCTCATGCTTATTTCTCTGCTTCCTGCTTCCTGACTCATTCCACATCCTCACTCTTCCCACCTTATCCCTAATGCTCACTTAGCACGGCTATTCTCAGTAATGATGGTGTGAGGATCTTCCCCCAACATGGAGGAGTCCTATTATTGATTTGCTTCCTAGTGGTGGTTACTTCCCTGTGATGAGGTGCGATGCTGCTGCTTGTCCACAGGCAGCCCAGCTGGTGGGGGTCCGTGGTTTACAGGTAGTTATTGGTCTGACTGGAGCTAACGGATTCCCATCAATAGAGCATCATGGCCTTGGCCCCATTCACACAGGAAATGGAAGCTCCACCCATGCTGTGAGCACCAGCTATCTGATCAGCAGGGAATCCACAGGGCTCTATACACCTATAACAGCCTGAGGGAAAGAATTGGAGGCTTCCAATAAAGCCCTGCTCCTGGCAGCTCCTGGTCATCCCAGCAGCCTTGTCGGCTGTCAAGAAGTGCGATGGATCACAGGGTTTCCCTGCACGTTTGTAAAATGCAGCAGACAGAAAAGGAGGTGGAAGAGAAACTCACTTTGGGTTACATCCAAGTCCTGGTGGCTCAGTTGTCTTTCAGCCACAGTGGTGTCAAGGGACATATAATAGGCTCCAGTTCTAGTTCAGTTTTTGCCTTAACCTTGGAGCTTCACATTAGAGCATTTACAAAAACTGTTCAATTCTATCACATCTACAAAGATTTTCTATTTTAAACAAAGGTGACCAGCGCAGTTCTCCGATCTTCCAGGATATACCTCTCTGTGACCCTGGAGGAAGTGGAAGGAACTCTGTCTCTCTCCTCTTTGCACAGACAGGAAATCAATTCTCATTTCTTATGGAAGCATAAAGCTCTACCGCAATCAGGTCAGAGAACCGACTGTCTGTACTCATTCAAATTATAAACGGACACTTGGTGACTCGCCACCTTGCCTGATATATACCAATGCATGTACAATGGACAGAAGAGGATGCAGGGTTCGAGTTATCACTGATCATCAGGGACAAATCACTGATCATCTCTGTGAACACCCTCATACACACAAGGGCAGTTAAAAGCCTTATTTATTTATGAACATAATTTCAAATAATTGCTATTCATTGAGTATAATAAGCACTTTACACACATCATCTCATTTCAGCTTCACCTGGACGCTAGGAAGTGGGTATCACTAGGTTTTATAGGTGAGGAGACAGGAAATCAAGAGACTTTCCGAGGCAGCAGAGCTCAGCTCTGAGTCCAGTCTCTCTGAAGTCCATGCTGTTAATCAATACGCTCTACCCTCCTACCAAAGGCCTAATCAAATATCGATTCTTTGTTCTCTGGACTTAATTTTCAACAATACGTTTTCAATTAGGGAGACGAGGCCTAGGAAACCCTGCACTCTAGAAGGCAATTAATGCTAAATAAATACTTCCTTCCTGGAAGCTGCAATCTGTGTGAGAGCAAATGGCATGATCAAGAAAGGGTTCAGTACTTAGTACAAACCATAGGAAACATCCTGAGCATTTTACCTATGGCCTGTCAGAGCATATTTAAAAGCCAAAGACTCAAGTTTTCTGTCACCTACCCGTGATAGGCATTGCAAAGACATTTCACTATAACCCCTAAGAGAAGTTATCCTCCTGGGAAGTTAGTCGTTATTCAAAACTGGTTGGGAA
Organism: Myotis myotis; assembly: GCF_014108235.1. Taxonomy (NCBI): domain Eukaryota; kingdom Metazoa; phylum Chordata; class Mammalia; order Chiroptera; family Vespertilionidae; genus Myotis; species Myotis myotis. The sequence goes on from NW_023416324.1 coordinate 76,366,710, forward strand.
AAAAAAAATTAATCACATTTAGACTTGCATCAGGGAAGGGCAGACATATGCCTCCTGGAAATCAATGCTGAATAACAAGCATCAAGCCTGCACACTGGGCGCCCTCCAGCCTTGGTGTTTTTACTTTGCCACATTTCGTGCTCCACTTAACAGCTTGACTGCCTTTCAATGTATGTCACAAGGATTTTGGCTCATGTCTTTCAGCTGGTAAAACAAATGCACTCATGAGCTTTAGGAACACAAACAGGAACTCCATTTATACTGAGAGAAAATAAGGATTAGGAAATAATTTTCTGGTATCAGGGAGAGAATTGGCACCTGAGAAAAAGTTAAGCTCAGGATTTCAGAAAGACAGAAAGAACAACAGTGTGAGGCTAAAGCTTAATAGCCAACCGGGGTGAGTCTTAGCACCTAAAAATAGGAGTAGGTGAAATTCTGGACTGACTGATAATTAAGAGTAGATTTGATTCCCAGTGTTATCTCTGATGTATGTGACTTTGATTCTGTGCCTCAATTTCTTTATCTGTAAAATGGAGTCATTGAATGCCTGCTCAAATCCCCTTGTGGTTATCAAGATTACCAAGATAAGGATTAAAAATGCTATGAAGCAATATACTGCACAGATGTGGACTACAGCTCTCATTATAAGCTTTGCTATATTTTACTTTCAGTTTCTTCAGACTGAAGTGCACTCAAGTAATATTCCAAGAGAAATCCTCAGGCACTCATCAACGCTCCCTGTCCTGGATGACTAATTCCTCCTTCTCGTTCACAAGTTCTTATTTGGAACACATAAAAAAATCAAACATTTATTAGTTCGATATATGGTGCCCGAACTGGAATGCATAGCTACATTTTGTGTCTTAAATTTCAGGTTTATTTAAAAGATATGGGGTGGTGAAAATAAGAAATTAAATTTTTATCTTTGGAGCATAATTTTACGATTAGTTTAATCATTATTATATACAATATAAATTTTTAAATGAGTATGTAGGTTAGAAAGAAAGATAGGAAAAGGTAATTATTGTAGGAAAACAAAGAGGATTGCTAGCATCCTGTTATGCTGACTGCACATATCAATTTTATAATATAAGAAGATTGAGTGAAGTCTTTGGGAGTAATAGAAGACTGCTTCCAAAATCACAGCAACCCAGCCTGGCTTTTGTGAGGCTGTGGTTGAATGTCTACCCATGACCAAAAAAAAAGGTTGCCGGTTCGATTCCTGGTCAGGGCACATGTCCAGGTTTCAGGCTTAATCCCTGGTGGAGGTGTGCAGGAGGCAGCCAATCTATGTTTCCCCTGCCATCAATGTTTCTATCTCTCCCTCCCTCTCCCTTCCTCTCTCTGTAAAAATCAATTTTAAAAAATCTTTAAAAAAATAAAGAAAAAAATCACAGCAACTTGGAAATCACACAACCTGGAAATGATTGTGTCTTTTCATAGATGCTATATAGGGTTTAGCGACTGACTTGCTGTTTTAAGGACATACTATTTCTTGGCCAATTAGTAAAAACTCTGAGATGGAACTTTACCAATGCAGCCAGAACTGTCTAGACCAGGGGTGGGCAACCCCTGGCATGCGTGCCAAACATGGCACACCAGTAACTTTTGCTGGCACGCGAAACCCTCTCTTATAATATTCCATTTACAATTTTTTTCTTAATATCGACTTTTTTATTTTTCAGATAAATTCAGTGTAGGTGCATTTTAGATAAATGAATAATTTTACATAACAAGTTACCTTAAAGACCATAGACATGGATTGACGAGAGAGGGGAAGAGCAATTTCTATGCCTCTGGCTTAACTCTCCCTGCCTTCCTAGATCCGACCAGTGTTTTGGTTTCATCCACATACGCTTGTGAATCTTTGTTCTCAGTGATGAATTTTGTTAAGTCTCGTAATAGGAGTAGCCTGACGGATGAAAGTAGTAGCTCGTGCATATCTTTGAAGGTCACGAAATATAAACCTGATGTAAAATCTCTGTCATCAGTGATGCAGCAGCAAAAGTCCCACTGATAATATCAAACGAAGTCATAAAGTTTTCTGTCGGACTATCAGTGTACATGTTTACATTAAAAAATAAATGTATTTTTCATCATCATATACTGTGTTTTTGTCGCTCGAATGAATTTTATTATTTCTTCAAGGTTCTTCACATACGTACACCTTAAGAGATATCAAATAGGCATAACATACTCAAAAAATTAGAGTTGGCACGCAGAAGAATTTTGAGTCAGAGATTTTGCTGGTTTTGGCACGCACTCACAAAAAGGTTGCCCACCCCTGGTCTAGACACTAACTGTTGCCATTTTGAAAGGCCAGTGGATTTACTCTCAGGATATCACTCAGATAAACTGTGGGGAGGGGCGGGGGGAAGGTCACAGGTTGCTTGGAAAGAAGATGGGATGAAGGGTCTAGAGTAGGGGTTCTCAACCTGTGGGTCGCGACCCCTTTGGGGGTCGAACGACCCTTTCACAGGGGTCGCCTAAGACCATCGGAAAACACATATATAATTACATATTGTTTTTGTGATTAATCACTATGCTTTAATTATGTTCAATTTGTAACAATGAAAATACATCCTGCATATCAGATATTTACATTATGATTCATAACAGTAGCAAAATTACAGTTATGAAGTAGCAACGAAAATAATTTTATGGTTGGGGTCACCACAACATGAGGAACTGTATTAAAGGGTCGCAGCATTAGGAAGGTTGAGAACCACTGGTCTAGAGAATAGAATTTCAGGTCTGGCATTCCTTTACTTCCATCCTTCCTCCTGGTGTAGCCAGGTGCCTGGCCCAGTGAGTGTCTCACTGGATAGCTCGGTCCCGTTGAGTTCTGCAGACCAGGAAGGGAGGAAAGTTGGGCCTCCCCTTCTGAGGAGCTCTACCTTGATGGAAAGGCTGGAGTCAGAACTCTGAGGAGGGGAGCCAAGGGAAAAGAGAGCCAAGATGGGCATCACTTATCAGTACCACAAGGTGCCTGAGGCAGGGCGCCACTCTGAGCCTAGCTCGGCACCAGGCAGCAGCTCCTCCTTCAACGATAAATGGAATAGTCTCTGAGCCCTTACAATGTCCCAAGCACTGCTAGACAGTGAGGATACTGCAGGAACAAGTGTGTTTTGGGTCATTTACTACCCACTTCACCTTTTCTTCTGGAAAGACCTCTATGATTTTTTTTCAGGGAACCCCAGCTACCCATCCTCACAAAGTCCACGTGAGAGGGTCTCGCCCCAGCAGGGTTGGAGCCTGTGCCTCAGGGCTGGCCAATCACCCGCCGAATCCTCCTAGTTAGTGATTGGTTCAGAGGGGGCTGAGTCACTCACCTTCCTCCAATCAGAATGAACTCAGGATTTAAGAGGGAAGCATCAGGAAGATATCTTTCTCCTGGGATTGCTAACAGGAAGAATGAAATGAGCCTGGCATTGCCAGGAGCGTCTACTAACCCACACACTGTGGGAGGCAGAGCTAAGATGGAGAAAAATGGAATCCTGAAGATATTATTAGAACCTCTGGATCCAAGCTAAATCAGTCTGGCACTGGCCCTGAGCATTCCAATTTTATGAGCCAACTAATTTCCTCTTTATAAAACCGCCCTTGGCTTAAACTAGTTGAATTTGCTTTTATGTCCTTTGCCACCAACACTGAAAGTTTTGAAAGAGACATTGATGAAAAGACATCATCCCTAATACCGAGGCGGCAGATGTACGGTAAGGGAAAATTTAGAGAGATGCTCTCAGTGTGATGGGGTAGAGCAGAGAGGGAGCCACTGATTCTGTCTGGGGGAGTAAGTTTCCTGAGCCTGGGGAGGGTAACAGTTGGTGGTGAGCCTCCACTCCTACTGACCGTAAGACATGCAATCTCTCTTCCTACGTGCCCCAAGCTAATTAGTTCTAGGAGGATGTAGTGGTCTGGAAAAAATTTCTGGCAACTCCTTTCTTTCTCCAATTTTCCTTTGTCTCTGCATCTCCATTAAGTGGTGGATATTGCTGAGGACCCTACAGTCTTTTTAAAAATATGTTTTTATTGATTTTAGAGAGAGAGGAGGGAGAGGGAGAGGGAGAAGGAGAGAGAGAGAGAGAGAGAGAGAGAGAAACATTGATAGAAACATACACAATTGGCTGCCTCCTCACTGGGATCAAACCTGCACCCCAGGCATGTGCCCTGACCGGAATTGAATCAGTGATATATCCCACAGTCTTAGTTAAAGACTGAACAGGTGAAAATGTCAAGAGAAATATTTTTTCTCTCTTTAGGGAATCAGCAATTGGCATTAAACCCCCTTTATAACAAGAATAGTTCATATAAATTACAAAATTATTTCTATGGCTGGATATACTCTGGAGGAAAATACTGAAAAACATTAAAATCCTACATCCTAGGACTCCTGTGCTCTCTTTCAAGCTAGACAGTCTCCTTCAGCCGTCAGCAGCAGCTCTTGTGGGATGACTGCTGTGGCTATGTTTTGAATTTGCAAGGTTTGCTTGATAAAGATTGATACTGTTCTCTAGTTATACTATTTTGAGTTGCAGGCTGGCATGGAAGAGGCAGAACAGTGAAGGGAAAGAACGTAGCCTTAGAGTCAGATAGATCTACTTTGATTTCTTACTGCACCCCATCAAGATAATTAACTTCTCTGAACATTGATCTTTTTATAAAATGACAATAATAGTACCTCACTTCTAGCATTTCTGTGAAAAGTAAGATCAAGTGCCTTGCACATTGCTGTTCACATTCTATCCTGTCTAATAAGGAGGGAATATGCTAATTGATTGCCATGCCCTCAAAGATGGCTGCACCCACAGCCACAAGGTGGCGGCACCCAATCCCCTCGGCTTTGCCACGCATCTGCATCCGGAGTCCCCCAGTCCCCTCAGCCTTCCACCCACGCAGGGCTGCTCGAGGCACAGGTAAGGAGGGTCGGCCGAGGCTTGCGCTGCTGGCAGTGGCAGCAGCAGAGGTGTGATGGGGGCATTACCTTCCCCTGATCGTTGGGTCACCTCCTGCCCCTGAGGGCTCCCAGACTGTGAGAGGGGGCAGGCCGGGCTGAGGGACCCCCCTCTAGAGCATGAATTTTCATGCACCGAGCCTCTAGTGTTCATTATAAAAAGAATGGTTATAATCAGTGTATATTTTAATTGACTTCTGTCTCTTAAAAAACCCAAGGTTTTCTAAATATTTAGCCAGTTCTCTACTTCCCCTTCTCTAAGCTCAGTGTACCCCAAAGTACTCTCTTCCATTCCCAGAGCAGGAGGGCTGGAGCTCCTATCCCTTACTTGCAAACTATCAGGGAAACTGGTGAGCCATGTGTCCAGCTGGGATCACAGTGGGGAGGGCAGATTAGAGAATGACAGCTGGCCTGAGAGGAGCCTACCTAAAAGGATCAGGGGCTCTTCCAGGCTGCAGAGCCTTCATGGTTGAGGGCAGGTGGCAGATTTCTTCTCCCCTTTTCACCTGCACAGTCACCGCCAGGAGGCTGATTCTGTAACACAGCCCAGCTTCTTTGCAGAGACCCCACTGGAGTGCATGCTCCTGGAGGGCAGGGACCTGGCCTTCCATGCAGTGCTGGGCCTTACTGCCTAGTGAGTGTCTGGCATGCAGTCTGGCTCTTTAGGAAGCACTGTCTGAGCAATGAGTCCAGAGCGCTGACCGCCATCCTTTCCTCAGTCTCTCCTGAGGGCTCTGCCTGCATTTGTGAAAACGTGCAAGGGCTGATTTGAATCCCCTGGTGGATACTAGGGCTAGCCTTTACCATCTGAGCCTTGAATACCCTGACAAGCATCCGGAGCCCTTACACTGACTCTGAAGGTGGAGGGAGAGACTTCTGATGGTTCAAAGGAGATTAGACTGGGCAGGTGAAATGGCCAAGTTGGACCCTTTCCCAAGGGCTAAAAAAACATAAAAAAGTTAATTTCCAGCTGGATATTGTATTACATTATATTATATCATTAAGGAACTGAAATCCCAAAGTAACAGTAGCTTAAGCAAGACAATTTTGTTTTTGTCTCACATAAGAGGGCTGGAGGCAGGTAGTCAGGGCTGCTGAAATGGCCCCACAGGGGCATCCATATCCAGCCTCCCCCGCTCTCTCCTGGGCCATGCTTAGCACATGGCTTCCACCTTCACCAGCAGCCACTGCTGCTGAAACATCACATCTAAGTGGGAAGAGGAGGTCAGCTGAGCAGACCCCTTAGCAGGCTTTCCTGGAAGCCCTGTCCAAAGTCTTCCATTTCACCTCCACAAGGGAATATGGAAACAGAGCATATGCTTTTAGAGCCTGACATATTTACACCTCCCAAATATAGAAGCTTGTGAGGAAAAAACTGGGCAGGCAATTAGCAGGTTCCGACCAATTATCGCATCACCCTAGATGAGTAAATGAAGATAACAGAATCCATCCTGTAAACTTATGGAGACGTTGTTGGGAGGATGGAAGAGCAGATTTGATGAGACTGGGCTGAAGGAGCAACCCCCAGACCCACACAATAGAACCCGCCCGCTTCCAGGCCCCAGAACCACCTGCCTCTGCACCAACCAGGGTGCAGCTGGTCTCAGAATAACCCAGTGTCTCCACCACTGGGCTAGCGGGAAAGCCCCTCTCCCTCTGCACGCCCCCCCTCACGTGGTTTCATTCCTCCCAAGTTCGGCAAGGACTACCCTCTCACGTGGAAACCTAGCTGCATGGGCGTCCAGGAAATGGAGTTTTTAGCCTTTGAGTCTGTACAATCTAGCAAGCAGGTTCAAATGAATGTTGGGTAAATCAATCATCAATCTTTGCCCCAATATTTTTAACCTAATCATATAATACACAAATTTACCATTTTCAGTATGTTCTTTCTTTTATAAACTCATTCATTTATTCATTTACTTAATAAACATTTATCAAGTGCATGCTTTGTGTGAGGTATCATGCTAGGTGCTATGCATAAAAGGTAACATTGTCCGGCCGGTATGGCTCAGGGGTCGAGCGTTGACCTATGAATCTAGAGGTCACAGTTTAATTCCCGGTCAGGCACATGCCCAGGTTGTGGGCTCAATCCCCAGTGGAGGGTGTGCATGAAGCAGCCAAACAATGATTCTCTCTCATCATTGATGTTTCTATGTCTCTCTCCCTCTCCTTTCCTCTCTGAAATCAATAAAAAAATATTTTTAAAAAAGATAACGTTAAGGTCTGCCCTGGGGGTGAGAAGATGAGGGCCAATAGTGAAGTGATTTGTGGAGAACTAGAGGGTACTGACAGCCCCTTCTCATTGCCACGCATTGTCTCTGTACACTCTCAACGTTTTCAGATCTCCCCAGGGGTCAAGGGAAGTCAGAACACAAGCTTTCAAGTGACCTCTTCACATTCTTAAAATCAGTGATTTTAGACCAGTGATGGCGAACCTATGACATGCGTGTCAGAGGTGACACGTGAACTCATTTTTTTGGTTGATTTTTCTTTGTTAAATGGCATTTAAATATATAAAATAAATATCAAAAATATAAATCTTTGTTTTACTATGGTTGCAAATATCAAAACATTTCTATATGTGACACGGCACCAGAGTTAAGTTAGGGTTTTTCAAAATGCTGACACGCCGAGCTCAAAAGGTTCGCCATCACTGTTTTAGACCCTCGCTGCACATGAGAATAACCGCGGGATCTTCAAAAAGTACTGATGCCTCCCCAGTGTAATCAAGAGAAAAACACCAAACAAATCCCAGGTGGGGGACATGCTGCAAATACCTGACCAGTTCTCCTCAGGACTGTTGGTCGCCACAACCAAGGCAAGTGTGGGAAACTAAGAGGAGTCTAAGGAGACATGACAACTAAATGTAAAGTAACCGGGACGAGACCCTGGAACGGAGAAGAACATTAGAGGAACACCACAAAAGCCTGAGTAAAGTAGGACGTTAGTTAATAATAATGTATCAAGCCCTGGCTGGTGTGGCTCAGTTGGTTGGGCGTCATCCCGTGCACCAAAAGGTTGCTGGTCAATTCCCGTCTGGACACAGGCCCGGGTTGGGCTCAGTTTCCAGTAGGGGACAGGCAGGAGGCAGTCAATCCCTGTCCCACGCTCACATCGCTATTTCTCTTTGTCTGTCTTTAAAAATCAATAATAAAAAAAATAATGTATCCCATATGGTTCATTAAGTTACAAATGTACCACAGTAACGTAAGATGTCAAGAGGGAAACAGTGTGGGAATAGGAAAATATTCAGTACTATCGTCATAATGTAAATCTCAAACTGTTCTAGAATTAAAAAGTTTATTAAAAACAAACAGTGATGATCAAAAGTACTCAACATGTGCTAGCCACTTTATTCGTGACTGCACAACTTTATATGAATATTTTGTGGGAAAGATAAGAGAATAAACTGATGATAGAAAACAGAGTGGATTAAGGGCCCAAGGGGTTTTTTTTTTGGGGGGGGGGGGTGTTTGCTGTTATTTTGTTGCTGTTTTTAGCTTTATAGACTGACTAAATAGTAACCCCATTAATTTAGGTAGAACTTAAAGTATAGATTTACTTGTGAAAAATAATATAATTCATGCTTAAAATACTGAAAACAAAATAAAGACAAATAGTCGTGTCCAGGAGCCTTCCCAGACAAATTAAAACAGAATCACTAAGAGGGTAGGGCACTGACATTTTGGGAAAGTTTTCCAGGTGATTTTAATGTGCATTTGGGACTGAGAACCAGTGCTTTGCATTTGGCAACCAATTCATATATTTTAAAAACACTGTGATGGTAACACAAAACATCTGTGGGGCCATATGCAGCCTGTCGCCACCAGTTTGGGGATTCTGTTCTACACTTTCAGGGCAATTACAGTATAGTTAGGGAGAAACATATATAATCAAATACAGGAGCAGTGACTGAAATTTGTCCAGCGCGTGAGGAGTTTCAAAGGAACAGTGGGGTTCCAGTGGGAGAGGGAAAGGTGGTGGCCGTCAAGGTGACTGATATTTATGGAATACCTCCTGACCTCTTTTCCCAACGCTCACCTCTTTTCTTTCCCTGCACCTTGTCTGCTATTATTGTCCCAGGGAAGTGGAGTGGGGGAAGCAAATAAAACTCAGTGAGAGAGACTGGATCAGCCTTATTTCTCAAAGGGGGGGTCACCGATTGGCGGCACCCGGAAGCTTGTCAGAAATGCAGACTCTCAGGCCCCATTCCACGACGATTGAATTAGAGTCTGCATTTGAATAGCACCCCCAGGTGATTCATATCCACATCAACTTGGAGAAGCACCGATGTGAATTAGAAACCCCTTCCAGCACTAGGAGAAGGTGCGGAGGAGAGAGGAGGAGGGCGGCAAGAGTTTAGCCACGAGTATTGGACTCTCTTCGGGGTTGGAAAGGGTGTGGAAACAGCCAGGTAGTTTTGTAGCCACCAAGAATGTTGGGGCAGTTCCTTGTTTCTTTGGGTGTTATTCAGGATCAGTTCCCCGCACGGTCACATCCAGCATGGCACCAGAACAGTAGGTGAGCACTGGCTGAGGACGGGTCTAAATTGGTGAGTCAGCAGAAACCGGTTTGGCTCAGTGGATAGAGCGTCGGCCTGCGGACTGAAAGGTCCCAGGTTCGATTCCAGTCAAGGGCATGTACCTGGGTTTGGGCACATCCCCAGTGGGGGATGTGCAGGAGGCAGCTGATCGATGTTTCTGACTATCTCTCTCCCTTCCTCTCTGTAAAAAATCAATAAAATATATTTAAAAAAAAATAAATTGGTGAGTCTGAGACACTGTTCCAGGGGCCTGCAGCCTCACACAGCACAGGACCCCCAGAAGCTCCATGTGCCTCAGAGCAGGCTCTTAAAGCCTCACCTCAGTTGAAGATGTGTATTTCCGTGCATCCAGCCGCTCTCCTGGGAGATGGGGGCGGGGCCGGGGGTGTGCATGAGTTCCTTTGCAAGGGAAGAAATTGTCTCATGAAGAGCTGGAATCTTCCCTATCTTCCTGAAAGCGACAGTTTTAAATCTAAAGCGACTGTATTGCCTTTAATTGGCAAGTAGGGGTGCTCCTATTCCACAGTCCTATCATTAGGAAGAATAATATACTATAGAGAAAATAAATATAGTAATATATTTTTGCATAGCTGAGATGAAGTGCATGCATTTTAACCCTGCTATATCAGGAAGGATTTATTCGGAAGTGAAGCTTGAGTTAGGTTACAAGATGAGGAGTGTTGTAAGAGAGCAGGGGAGGACATTTTAGGCAAAGACATAGGGTTGTCAACACAATGATGGACTTGAGTGAGTGGAAAATTGTGCAGATGGTTAGAGAATAGCATGTGTGAGGGGTTGGGATAGGAGGGTGGAAATAAGCTGGTAAGTAGGGTCGGGTCTTGGATGACAGGCTGTTTGGATTTTATGTTTCTGGGCAATTGTGCAGACAGGTGGGCCTGATAGGATTTTAAGTAGATTCCAGTTTCAGAATTCGCACCCTGGCACCACTACAGAAAATGAGCAGTTCAGTTGGTTAAGAGCATCATCCCCATACACCAACGTTGCAGATTCCATCCCTGGTCAGGGCACATACAAGAATCAAAGGATGAATGCATAAATAATTGGAACAATAAATCAATGTTTCTCTCTCTCAATCTCTCTCTTAAATCAATAAATTTTAAAAGATGAGTTGGAGAACTATGACATTGGAGGCTAAGACCATTTAAAAAGCTAATAGGTGGGGGAAGGGCCGGAAGGAGGTATAGAAGGAAATCTTAGGTTTCTCTGTTGGGTTACCGTGTGGTGGTGCTGTCATTCATTCACAGAGAGGGCATGAAAGGGAAAGAAGGTGCTTCACAGGACATTCAACATCATCTTCTTAAGCCACTGCTTATTCTAGTCTAGAGTATTTGGGCTACGTGTAATATCTTGCCATTAAAGTGCTGCTGTTGAACATTCATATATGAATTGACATTTTTAAAATTTGGAGTTTTGCCCTAGCCGGTTTAGCTCAAGGGATAGAGTGGCAGCCTGTGGACCAAAGGGTTTTGGGTTCGATTCCAGTCAAGGGCACGTACCTGAGTTGCAGGCTCCTCCCTGGCCAGGGCCCTGATCAGGGCTCATGCAGGAGGCAACCAATTGATGTGTTTCTCTCACATTGATGTTTCTCTCTGTCTTTCCCTCTCTCCTCCACTCTCCCTAAAAACCAATAGAAAAATATCCTCGGGTGAAGATTAACAAAATAAGTAAATAAATAAAATTTGGAGTTTTGAGGGGAATGAGACTATATCTACCAGTTAAGGCTATTTTGTCAACATGCAAACCAATTTAATAAAACTTTAAAATGTTATCAGATTGCTTTCTGGAAAGACATACCATTTCATAGCTTAACAATTATCGTTAGTGTGCCAATCTGTACACAGTCCCAGTGTATTGGATTTCTATTATATAACTCAATTTTACCTCATTTAGAAGGTGGACTGTAGAGTTATTTACATTTTGGTTTCCATAATGAATGGTTAGCCTGTGAATTTTGTATATGTTGTTTTGTTGTATTTTTTTCATGCTTCTTTGATATCTTACCTTTGATTGACAGTAGTGCCCACCAACCGTCCTTGGCTGTAATACTCCCAAAGTGTCACGTTTGTAAAACGGGCTTTGTATTTCATTGTATAAATAAGGTAATAATTCACATAATTCTTGATATTGGTATCTTGTTATCCCAATAATATTCATTAAACAGTGACCCCTTCACTCATTTGTATTCTTTTGGGTTATTATTATTTTCTTGTTTCTAGAACAAAGATCTACTACATCTGCTTCATCGGTTGTTGTTAAGATATGTCCTTAATTTATGGTAATTCAGCTAAAATGTATGGATCTTCCTTATAACTTACTTCTTTGTGAAATTCATTAATATTTTATAAAAAGTCACATTATTATTTCCTTTTTCTATAATTGCTTCTCTTTGGTTTTATTTAAAATGACAATGGACAACCTTTCTAGTATGATGCTAAGTAGAATTAAAGACAAAGGGAAACTTGACATATGCCTATTTTTAAGTTGAACGTTTCTAATGTTCTTGTTAAGTGTGATAGTATCAGTTTTAAAATGCACACTTTATCAAATTAAGAAAGAAAAATTCCTAGAGTTTTAAACAAGAAAATATTTTATATTTAATTAAATTATGTTTTGTATCTATTCATATAATTATATGATCTTTACTCTTTCTTGTTAATATGACAAATCATCTTGATAATGTTTTATGTGTTATAATAACCATGCATTCCTGGAGTAAGCCTAACTTGTGATCATTTGTATTTAGATGTTTGGAGTAATTTAATTTTTTCTTTCTTTCTGCCTTTGCTTCCTTACTTCCCACCTTTCCCCTCCCTCTCTTTTCTTTCCCTTTTTCTCCCTTTGCATTTATGCTGATAATTATAATGTACTGTTTTGATATTGGCCTTAGGATTGGGGGGGGATCCATATTTAACTTATAAAATCAGTTCAGGAAACATATTGTCTTTTCCAGTTTTTTGAAACAACATGTAACAGAATTATTTATTTGAAAGATCTGCCAACTCAGCAGGGCCAGGTGTCTTTTTTCCTCCTCCTCCGCCTCCTCCTTTCGTTTGATTATGTTGAAACAGCTTTCCTGTTTAGTTATGTTGGCTTTTCCCCCCTCTATTATAATAAACCTATTAAAATAAACTAGCTCCAGTAGTTAATTTTTTACTCGAGGGTAGAATAACAGAGGTAATTGGTGCCTGTAGACGACTTTTTAAAAAGTTCTCAGAAAACCTCCTAAGATGTTCTTCAGGAGGCTACACAGGGAATGAGGTCCTGTATTTCTGGTAGCTTTTATAGTTACATTTTTGAAAACTCATCCATTTCATTTGAGTTATCAAGTGTTTTAATATATAATTGAAGTGTGTATGTGATGTGACGCAGATAATAGGAGATGATTTTCTATACTGTTCAGACGAGAAATAGATTTTGGTTTCAGTATTTTCACTTTTAAAACGTTTTTGCAAAGGAGTTCTGCTAATTAATACTTACTTGCTCTAGTTTATTAGTCCCATAGTGTTTGCCTGTGAAGGTCTATAGATGACAGTTATTGTAGCACTTTGGCAGTGCGCTAAATATTTTCCACTTTGAAATGTTTCTGTAGTGTGTGTATTGGGTATACACACACATATTTTTACAGTGGTTGTATTCATTTATTGAAGAAGAAAAATTAGTCATACTTTTGTAAATAAAAAAATATATAATTGAAAATAACATTTCTCCATTTCAGTGAAATAAAATTTTTTTGATTTAAATTGTAGTAGTGTTATTTTGTCACTGAATAAAATATTTGGGTTTTCCTCTTATTTCAATGATTAACGTTTTAAAAAACATTTCTCAGTTGTACCTTCTAAATAGTTCTCCAGTCCACTCACTTTTCTCCATCCCTTGTGCTACCAATCCTGTCTACACCACCATGACGTCATGCTTGGCTCTGCAATAAATCCCTGACTTACATCTCCAATGCATTCTCCTCACTAGCCACAGTGTCTTCTGGACCACAAATCTGAACATGCCGTCCTCCTGCTTCAGCCCTTTCGAAGGCCTCCATTTGCCTCAGGATGAAGCCTAAAATCCCGATCATGGCCCACATAACCCCACTTCATTTGGCCTCTGCTAATCAACAATGTTTTTTCACCATTTCTAATTCTCCCTCTCCACTTTCCTCTCATAAAGGCACTCTTGCCTTGGTCGCGGCATGTTCCTTTCATTTTTCCTAGCCACCCCATACACGGTCCCCTCTTCCTGTCATGCTCTTCCTCCCACCCCTCTCCTTTTCCCCAGCTAAGTCCACTCAGCATTCAGGTTGCAGCCTCTCCTGACCGCCCCCCCCCCCGCCCCCACTGACAGGTGCTCTTGTCTAGTTAATACCAGGTGATTCCTCTTGCTTGGAATCCTTGGGGAGCACAGGCATATCTCATTTTAGTGCCTCCACAGATGTAGTATTTTGTACAAATTGAAGGCAAGACTTTGCACCAGCAAAAAGATTAGGACGCGCTTTATTGTGCTGGTCTGGAACTGAACCTGTACCCGCAGGTCCGCCTCTTTTGCCAATTCCACCCCTGTGCACAACCTGTCTTCTGTGATTTTTGCTCTCCCCTTCTGTTCATAATTCTTTCCAATGAATTCCTATAATTAAGACATTTAGAGTTGAAAACTTTGTTTTGTCTTTGTTGTTAGCGTATTTTTCTTTTTTCCCTCAGAAATGACAAATGTGTGTGTTTCAGTAAAGGACTTTTTCAGAAGGAAGTGACCTGCAGTATTGTTCACAGAATTCCTATGGATATCTAGCATGAAGAAATTGTGTAAAAATGTATAAATGTCTAGGGGAAGATTGGAATCTTCAATTTTTTCTCTTTATAGCGTGTATTATATTAATTACCTTAATTAAAAAGTTACTAGAGTTTTATCATTTATTGATCATATACTAAAGTAGAAATTATTAAATGATGGCCTATGGGAAAATTGGCCTATCACCTGTTTTAGTGAGTAAAATTTTGTGGGAACCCAGCCTTGCCCATTAATTTAAACATTATCTATGGCTGCTTTTGTGTGACGGGGGCATAGCGGAGTAGTTGTGACAAAGACCATATAGTTCGCAAAGCCTAAAATATTTACTATCTGACTTTATTTATTTTTATTTTTTTCTACTATCTGACTCTTTAAAAGTGAGTTTGCTGGCCCCTTTACGAGTCTCATTAAAAATCTACAGCAGCCTTGTAAGACATGTGATAGCATCGCTTGGGCTTGGAGAGGCCACATAATTTGCTCCAATTGACATAACGAGTAAGCAACAGTGTGAGGATCTGATCCCAAGTCAGGGACTCCACTATTTATGCTCTTTTATGTAAATATAAAACCTTTTAAACCTCTGAGAAGTCTTCTCATTCCTCTTTTTCAGACACGGAAACCAAGGCTTAGTGATCTGTTCAAGTTCCTGCAGCCAGTGAGTAATGGAGCCGTGGTTTGAACCTACACCGGTCCAAAGCCTGGTTGCCCAGCTCTTTTCACCAGGCAGCACTGCCTCTACATATTGTATTGCTCCATGTCTTACTTCCCAAAGATTGGTTGAGAAGCAACGATTTGATCCTAGCTTTAAAGAAGTTGTCATAAAATTAAGCCTGAGTCCCATCCCCTTCAGAAGGAAAAGTCAGAAAAACTGGGTTGACATCGATAGGCCTGCTTTTGTTCCTCTGGCACTAGGTTTTTCTAATCCTTAAAGCACTGGAGGGTGTCAGTACCTAACAAAGTCATTGCAGGAACATGGGAAGCCTGAGCTAATTCATTGCATATGGCACTATCATTCCCCCCACTCTCCACCCGCCCCTCAGAATAGCAGGCAATAGATGCAACATTACTTCTTAATAAATTCACTATGTAATTCCATTAGATTGACTGGAAGCGTAAAATAAACTGGTCAAGATTCTCCCTCCTGTATTTCTTTTTGACCTTTGGACAGGCAACACTAAAAAGTAGTCATCATGTTATGGTGGTCAAAGATTCTCATTTTATCAAAGTGCAGATGGATGTATAGGACAGGTAGGTGACCGGCGTTCAGACTGTGTGGTGTCGGGTTGTAATTCCATCTGGCTTTGAGGGAAGGAACTGGCAGCCAGATGGAAGTTAGTAGAACTAGAGAGATGCAGTGGCAGCGGGAATAGGAAAAGAGGCTGCCCTGAAGACAGAGAGAGACAGAAATTCCTCTTGTAGATTTCCATGTGGGTCTTGCAGATGCAGGCAAGTAAAGTGACGCAAGCACAGACAGGGCCAGCGCTGCGAGGTCAGGCCTTGCTGGCTACCTAACGTGTGAGGTTATCGTGTGCTTGTTTCCCACCTGGAAGAGCAGAGGCCTCCTGTGAAGTCTCACCCGGGGAAGGAAAGGGGGAGAAGGGCTCGCAGCAGGTCTGGCCACAGGACTGGCTGTGTTGGAGCAGCTGCCGTCACGTGGCAGGGCGGCCTCTGAGATGAAATCTTCCATCCATGGTTCCATGTGCCTGGCACTGCATTTTGTTTACACATTGGTTTGTTTTTCTCTCATAAAAATGATTAGCATGGGCTTGTTTTGCATCACAGACAAGAATACATTTGCTTGTTAGGCTTCTTCTAAGAGGCAGCATGTTTAGGCTGGAAGCCCATTCTACAGAGAGCAATAGAAATAGAAAAAGAAATAGAAAGATACTCATGGGACAAGGGGTCCCCTTCTAATTATATTTCTTAAGTCTCCTGCTGTCCTGAATCAAGCCTCGGTGTACTAACAAGTGTCAGGTGATTCACACCAGGCAGTCTGTGGGGCTGGGAAGTGACACCAGTAATTCCCAGTGGGCTATTTTTGCAAAAGTGTAAAGGTGATTTTCTTAAAATATTTTGAACCCAGTTCCTGTGATTTTAGAAGCTCTTTTTACAGGACCCAAAAGATCTGGCAGAAGATAGGAGAGGAGATGGTGATTGTAAGGATTTCTGAAATTCGTTATGACATCAGCCTTAGGTAACCTCAACGTGGCTATTGTAGTTGTACTTTTTCCTTTATGCCTCCGCTGCAGGACACACACTCAGCAGATTGCTCACTCTGCCAGCTTCCACATACCACTGAAAAATAATTTGCAGAATTAGTGGGGGAGCCTAATGATGCATTTAATTAGAGAACAATCAGGTGATGTTGTATTTGTATTAAGCAGAATAAACAAAGAAACTCATTCATGAAACACAAATATAGACTAGGTCACAGTAGAGCACATTCATGCTCTGAGAGACCAGCCCGATGACCCTAGTGACCCCGGAGAGAGCTGCTGATCTAAAGGAAAGCGACCCAATGGGGCTGCGTTTTGGCTGTTTGGACAGACAGCTCTGCCTGTGTGTGGTCCCAGTGGTGTGGGACAGGTCGACTGGTTGGGTGAGCTTCTAGAATTTCCAGCGCAGTGAGCACTGACACCGTTGGCTAACTTATATGATCAACAGAGAGGATGACTTGATTTAAGAAATTGTTGTTACTAAGAAGAAGACAAAAGTGTGCATGGATTGTATTTATTTTTATTTTGTTATTTTTAGGTGCTAGAGTAATTGGCATAGGAGTGAGAATGTAGAGGGTCCCCAACGAAGGCAGGCTGGGTCCCAGCAGCCTGTCACTGGTGCCCGAAATAGTACCATCAAGTTGATTCCTTTGGATAAAGGACTGGTGCTCAGATGATGTAGAAAATTAAGTCTAGGCTAACTTGTTTGTGAGCTGCCATTTTCCCTAATGTGGCAGATGAGTGGCTTGGGCACAAGTGTATAGACTTTTCAGGGGGCGGTTCTGGGCAGGCGGAGCGTCACCAGGTGGCCTCTGGGAGGAGAGCAAACAATGAGGGTGCTAAGGGTGTTCTAACAGAGTCAGGGAGGGCCAACTTCACCTGCTGTACAGTGTTTCCTGGGCTGGTGGAAAATTTAAGAAGGAAACAAAATATTGTTCAGGCATCTGCCCAACTATTTCCTGTGAAGTTGGGGAACCAATAAAATGCCTCTGGATTTCAAAGGCCTACTATCAATATTATTTTTAAGACTGGGAGGAAAACCACAAAGGATCTAAAACAGCCATGTTGGCAAGATCTTGACTTTTAAACTGACTAACATTTGTCAGTCAGGGAGCTTTGGCCTCAGCATAGTAGAACAGCTTGAACCGTGATCTCTGCAGAATGATGGATGTGGGGAAAGCTAACAGAAGGTTCACAGTGATGTGGCCCAGGCACCAGTAACAACAGAGCCCAGGGCTTGCAAGTGCTTAGCCAGCTGAGGCCCCGCCCACAGCACAGACAGGGGAGTGGGCTGTGGCAGGGTCATGTGAGGACGCGAGTGGAGTCTGGGGGGAAAAATAAGAGGAGCCTAAATCCTGGCTGGACAAAGCAGATTTCCCCTAATCGCCTCAGCGCGTGGTCGCAAATTCTCTACGAGTGTCTCTGATGGTTTGCATAATTTCGTGCTCCTAGGATAGCTTCTGAAATCCTTTGGTGATATCCAGAGCTTACCAAATTAGAAAAGTTTTCATGTGTACAGAAGTTATTTTCAGATACCAATTTTCTAGGTCCTTCCTTTTTTTCATAATTGATTGTGGCTGTGAAAAATAGGTAAAACTGGGCTGATTAAGAAAACCTTATAAAGTAGTTCCCCATTGGAGGGGAGGTATTGGGGGAACTCTGTGTGTGTGTGTGTGTGTGTGTGTGTGTGTGTATGTTTCTGGGCCCTACCCACAAATATGCTGATGGGCCTCATCCCATCCCCCAACCCTTTCAAGTTGAGTTATTTCATTTAGTGTTTTGGTGATAATTTTATTTAGATTGGGAAACAGAAAACATTCACAGTGGCTTAAACAAAAAGCGTAGGTTTCTCACCCAACAAGAAATCTGAAGTTGGTGGGTTTTGGTTCAGCAGTCAAACCATGGCAGGGCCTACACTGTGGGATTCCCGTGGCCTTTTTCTTCATAAATGCAAGGGAGCTGCTGTAGCTCAAGCCATCCTGTTTGTAAGGAGGGAAGGAAACTGGGGCAGAGGGTCATGCCAGCAGTGGCCTGGGAGGACATTAGCTTCTGCCTCTGGCTCTATGTTGGGTCAGCTGACCACTCGCAGGTGCTGCGAGGAAGGATCTATAGTAGACGGGGGCAAGAAAAGAGTTGGGAAGAATTTGGGGTAGCCATCCACAGTATCTGTCACAATGTGTTTCTACATGGACAGGAAAATTGCTAGCTCTGGCTGGTTGACCATCACAATTGAGATGGACTTTATTCTGCCTCTAAGGTAAGATTTTCACTGCTGGGAGTGGTCACTAAATTTTGGTCCTTAGGGCTACCATCTACATGCTTTTCCATGATTTAATAAACTCATTCAAGGAAACCGCTGAGAGGTATCGAAGTTTAGCCTTTGAGTCTAAAAGGCAGAAATGGCTGTAGTTTTGTAGTGTGAAATCCAAACATGCCTGGGAGGTCCTATCTTTATTCTCACGCAGTTTCACTACATATTCAGTGAGTTAAACTTTGCTGAAAAGGAATAAAGAGTGAAAACTCAGTGTCTGACAGCAGCTTCCCTGGGAGGAACAGATGTGTGACTGCAGGATGTCCGGGTGGCTGTGGTCTTGGTGAACTGCAATGCAGTTGTGATGTGCAGTTTTGGAGTCCTTCCAAGGAGAGACCGAAACTGAAACCAAACAAGGCGCCCACGATTATGAACTACTTAGAAACAGAGTGAGATCTAGATTCGACTCCAACTTAGGCAGGTCAGTAATGTCTGAGGGGTTGTATTTCCACATCTGTAAAAGAATGAAGTTGGATTAGGAGAGCTCTTTTAAATATAAAGGACAATGAAGTTTCCATAAAGGCTAAACATTAATCTGTATATTTAGATAGATTTCTGAATATATGGCTCGAGGATTAGGTACCCTTATTAAAATTGGCCCAGTTGCAGTGGAAAAAAAAATCCACACAAAAGCATTACTTTACTTTAAATGAAAAAAACAACAACACACATACAAAACACAGAAGTTTTATTTTCTACATTCAATACTGTTTTAAAGATATGACCAGCTTGGCTGACTGTGAAAGCACATGAGTCTGAAATTAATTGGCAGCATTGGATATGTACATTCAAAAAGTATAACCTTCAACTAACTGCTGCTCAATGGTTATCAAAATTTCCAGTAAGATTATATTTATGAACTGCAAAATCTATGTTTCCAGCCCAGATCTCTCCACTGAGCATCTCTAACTGCTCACTCAACATCTCTGTGGGGACAGTCCATTCAATGAGCTTAAAACCGAGCTCATCTTCCCCACAGATCTGTTCTTCCTCCTGAGTTTTCTGGCTCAGGGAATGAACTCTCCATCCAGCCTCTTGATTCTCTCTTCTAAATATCCATCTATCCCTAACCCTCTCCGCCCCCGCTGCCCCTGCCCTGGCCGCCTCAGCTGCTGGTGTGATGTCCGCAGCACCCATCCAGCTGGTTCCTCCTAGTCTAGTCTTCCACTGCAGTCCATTTTCACAATCCTTCTAAAACACAAATGCAGTCATTCTCTCATTCAGCAAATATTTCCATGCTGAATTAGAGTAGTAGTAGACACTGTCCTAGGCACTGGGGATTCAGTAGTGTACTAGTACAAAACAAAGTCCTTGCTTTCATGGAATTTACATTACCTGAGAGGCAGACAATAATCACATTAATAAGCAGACACACAGCAGCTCTTTGACTTATGATCAGTTTACATCGTAAGTTCAAAATATCGTCAGTCAAAGATGCAGCTAACACGCCTAACCTACCGAACATCATAGCCTAGTCCAGCCGGTCTTCAGCATTCCCAGAACACAATAACCAAAACCTATGGCAACGCTGTAGAGCATAGGTTGTTGACCCTCGGTGATCCCGTAGCTGACTGGGAGCTGTGACTCGCTGTCACTGCCCAGCATCAGGAGAGAGTATTGTACCACATATCGCTAGCCCGGGAAAAGATCACAATTCCGAATTCAAAGTATGGTTTCTACTGAATGTGCATCGCTTTTGCCCTGTTGTTAAAAAAAAAAAGTAAAAAATAATTGCAAGTCGAACCATCTTAAGTTGGTTGTATTTATGTAAAAACTAAAATAATAAATGGGATAAACACTATTTTTGTATAAATATACAAATTAATGTTTAGCCTTTATGGAAACTTAATTCTCCTTTATATTTAAACTAGAGGCCTATTGCATGAAATTCGTGCAAGGGGCTCGGCCCTCGCAGCTGGGGCAGCTTGCCTTGGCCCTCACAGCGTGAAGGCTGCCTCAGCCCTCGCAGCCCCGCCTTTGTCTGGAAGGTCGTCCAGAAGGACATTGAGAAGGACATCTGGAAGGTCATTTGGCTGTCCAGTCTAATTAGCATATTATGCTTTTATTATTATAGAAGAGCTCTCCTAATCCAACTTCATTCTTTTACAGATGTGGAAATAAAATCCCTCAAACAGCCATAGCCAATTTGGCTCAGTGGATAAGTGTTGGCCTGTGGACTGAAGGGTCCCGGGCTTGATTTTGGTCAAGAGCTCATGCCTGGGTTTTGGGCTGGATCTCCAGTAGGGGGCATACAGGAGGCAGCTGATCAATGATTCTCTCTCATCATTGAAGGTTCTGTCTCTCCCTCCCTCCCCCCCCCTCCCTTCCTCTCTGAAATAAATAAAAAATATACTTAAAACAATAAAATAAAATCCCTCAAACATTACTGACCTACCTAAGTTGGACAGTCAGGACTATAAAGAAAAATAAGAAAAAAACTTTTTTGGGTTGGGTGGTAAAGAAAGGTGCCGGTGGGTGATAATGGGGCAGAATAAAGCGAGGAAGCAAACTAGGGGAAATCAGAGGGTGAGAAAGCCCTCAAGTGGGAGCTTGTTCACAGAGTCAGGGTGTTCACAGAGCAGCAAAGAGGCCAGTGGGACTTGGCGGGGGGGGGGGGGGGGGGGAAGGGCGTGAGCCAGAGGGGGAGTGAGGAGATGAAGCCAGGGATGTGAGGAGGGGCCAGATTACTCCTGGCTCACCTGCCATTGAAAGCTTTTTAGCAAGGCAGTGATATGACCTCACTCACATTTCAAAACTGTCACCTCTCCCTGCTGTGTAGAAAAAGAATGTGAGGGATAAGAATGATTACAGTGAGACCAGTTGGGAGGCTTATGCATCGTTTTATCGAGAGATGATGGAGAATTTATTTTATTCTCTTATTGTGGTACAATAAATAACACAAAATTTACCATTTTGACTGCCTTTAAGTGTAAAGTTCAATGGCATTAAATACATTCGTGTGCAACCCTCATCACCATCCATCTCCAGAACGTTTGCATCTTCTCAAACTGAAACTCTGTCTCCGTTAAACAGTAACTCCTCACCGCCCTCGCCCCAGAACCTGGCCACCACCATTCTACTTTCTTTTTCTGTGAATTTAACGGTCTAGGGCACCTCATATAAGTGGGACCATATATTTGTCTTTTGTTTCTGACTTTCTCTTAGTGCAGTGGTTCTCAACCTTCCTAATGCCACAACCCTTTAATACAGTTCCTCATGTTGTGGTGACCCCCAACCATAAAATTATTTTCGTTGCTACTTCATAACTATAATTTTGCTACTGTTATGAATCGTAATGTAAATATCTGATATGCAGGAGGTATTTTCATTGTTACAAATTGAACATAATTAAAGCATAGTGATTAATCACAAAAACAATATGTAATTATATATGTGTTTTCCGATGGTCTTAGGCGACCCCTGTGAAAGGGTCATTCGACCCCCAAAGGGGTCTCGACCCACAGGTTGAAAACCGCTGTCTTAGTGTAATGGTCTCAAGATTTAACCATGCCGTAGCCTGAGCCAGTATTTCCTTCCTTTTTAAGGCTGAATAATATTCCATTGTATGTATATCCCACACTTTGTTTATACACTCATGCATGGTGGACACTTGGGTTGTATCTATCTTTAGGCTGTTGTGAATAATGCTGCTGGAGGCATGGGTGTGCAAGCATGTACCTGCTTTCAGTTCTTTTGTGTATATACCCACAAGTGGAATTGCTGAGTCATATGCTAATTCTGTTGGGTTTATCTTGAACGTAGACAAGAGAAGAATTTACTCCTCTGCTTAAAATTTCTCAGCGGTTTTCTCTTGCCCTCAGGACAAAGTGCAAAGTCAGTTTCACACAGTTCAAACATCCTGCATGATCTGGCTCTTGCCAATCTTTAACAGTCACCCGCCCCCACATTCTAAATTCTAGTGAATTTCTTTGAATCTCAGAACGAGCCATTCTGTTTCCTCTTCTGAGAGCTGCCCCCTCCCCAGCTGATTTGTACTTACTCTTAGTTCTCTCTGAAAGGCCCTTCCCTGTCCCACCCAGTTCAGATGGAGTTTCTAACCCCCTCCTGTGTGCTCCCTGCAGACCCTGCTCTCCTCACGTGTGGCTCATCCCACAGTGCTGGCCTTGATTGGGCTGTGCAGCCTGTGAGATGGTAAATGGTGTGTCTGACACAGACCTGATAGCTCTCAGGTAGAATGAATATTAATTGAGTAAAGGAATAAAGAAAGATAGACAATAATATTGTAATCTGTCCAGTCCTTGAGAACATGAGTTCAAAAAATACCTCCAGGAGCCAGATGACTTAAATGTGTGACACAGAGAGTGGGGTGATCAATAAAGAAGAGACTCGTGGGGCCCGTGCCCTCTAGAGCTGTACTATACAATAGTGTCACTACTAGCCACACGTGACGGCTTAAACCAGCGGTTCTCAACCTGTGGGTCGCGACCCCTTTGGGGGTCGAATGACCCTTTCACAGAGGTCGCCTAAGATCATCGGAAAACACATATATAATTACATATTGTTTTTGTGATTAATCACTATGCTTTAATTATGTTCAATTTTTAACAATGAAAATACCTCCTGCATATCAGATATTTACATTACGATTCATAACAGTAGCAAAATTACAGTTATGGAAGTAGCAACGAAAATAATTTTATGGTTGGGGGTCACCACAACATGAGAAACTGTATTAAAGGGTTCCGGCATTAGGAAGGTTGAGAACCACTGGCTTTAAACTAAAGTTAGTTAAAATGAAATAAAATTTAAATTCAGTTCCTCCATCACACTAGCCCCACATACTCAGTAGGCAGCCACATGGGATACTGGGAGTGCAGGTAGAGAACAATTCACTCACTGAGAGTGTTCTATTCGATAGGGCCATTCTAAGAAGTGTATGTCCCACCTACAGCATTCAAATGAAAAAAAAATTTTTTTTATTAATCCTCATCTGAGGATATTTTTTTCCATTAACTTTTAGAGAGAGTGGAAGGGAGAGAACAAGGGAGGGTGGAGGGGGCGAGACAGGGAGAAACATCGATGTAAGAGAGACACATCCATTGGTTACCTCCTGCGCTCATCCCAACTGGGCCTGGGATCAATCCTGCAGCCCAGGTACATGCCCTTGACTGGGAATCAAACCCAAGACCCTTTGGGGACCCGGCGAAGCTCTAACCACTGAGAAACACCATGCTGGCCAAGCAAAATATGTTGTCATCCCAGTTTTTTACCCCTGCTCTCAACAACGAATCTTCTGATCAAGCCAGACACGTGGAGATTGCAGTTCAGGGATGAATCTTTGCGGAAGTGAGTCCTGTGGATGAGAGAATGGCGTTCAGGATGTTGCTTATTATCCACTTTCTGAGAATCCTAGAGGAGCGTTCTCTCTGATGTGAGTGTCAGGAACAGTTGTATGTCTTTTACCTCACAGTTTAGTTCTGTAATCGATCAGATTTCCCCCTTTGCACTCCCTGCTATAAGTCTAGAGTCAGCAGGTGAGCCAAACCTGATTCTGTGCATTTGAAAACCCTTAGCTTAATCTTATTTTTCCTAGTCTACCTTGCTTTAAGAAACCCTGTGGCATATGTTTTGTGAATACATTTTCCCCTAGTGACTCTATTTATTTATTTTGGTGCTCTATAGTACGTTGTTGTATATGCGCACTATAGTTTAATCCTCCATCCCTGCACTGCTTTATCCCTTTAGGTATTTGTTTCCGTTTTCCCTGTTACACACAATGTGAATGGATGTCCGTGTGCAGACATCTTTGCCCTGTGTGTGTGAGTGCTGAGAGTGGGACACGCTTTTGTTACCTGTGAGATGTTGCCAGATTGCCCTCCAGAGCTGTTGTTCCAATTTACATTCCACCAGCTCTGCACGAGAGCCTCGCCCTCACGTCCTGCTGCCATTTGGAATGTTATAATTTTTGCCAATATAATGGTTTTGAGATATCTCATTGTTGCGTTGTTTTGCATTTTCCCCAACCACCCTTGATACTGTGTCTGTTTTCATACTTATATGCCTAATTGTGGTTCTTCTATGTGAGTTTCCAACACATATCCTTTGCCCATTTTCTATTGGATTGTTGTCTGATGGGAACTATGTAAACCCATTAAAAAACAGCTTTATTGGGATATAATGTACATAATCATAAAATTTACTCTTTTATTAAAGTGCACACTTCAGTGGTTTTTAGTATATTCACAGAGTTGTGCAACTAACCACCTAATTTTAAACCATTTTCATTTCCCCCAAAAGAAACTCTGTACCCATTAGCAGCCTTTCCCCAACCTTTCCCTCCCCACCTTCCAGCCCCAGGCAACCACCAATCTACTTTCTGTCTCTACACATTTGCTTATTCTGGGCATTTCATGTAAATGGAATGATATAATAAGAGCCATTGTGAAATAAGATGGAGGTATAAATAAATAGTTGGATGAATTATAGGATTCATTTACACTTTTGAATTATGTAAGTGGCCTTCCATGCTTAGAAGCTTTTTATTTGCATCTAACTCTTATGTTTTTCTCTAACATACATTATGAATGACAAATATATAGATCTTAAAACCCTGCCTTCCCGGTCCCTCCATCTTTCACCTTCAAGGATTCCCAGAGATCGAAATCTTCCCTTTGAAAAGCACTGGCCTGGAGCAAATCATAGTCTAAACACAGCTCTTGTAAGAGCAGAGCTAAAATTCAGTTTTGTTTACATTCGGCTGAACTAAAAGGGGTCATTTCAAGAAAGAGTCAAGGACTAGAAGAGGAAATGGCCTGGAATGAGTCTAAAAGATTTAATGTTTTAAAATTGGGGAACTCTAAGGGAAGTAGGATTCAGCTATTATCAACTGCATGATTGAAAAGGAATCAGGCATTAGGGTGACCAGCCAAACCACAGTTTTTTAAGGCCAAACATCACAGTCTACATTTGTGTCACATATAATACAGTGTACAGTGTGGAAATGAGAACATAGACCACGAAGTTCCTTGAAGAAATACTTTGAGAAGTTCTTTGAGAGTTGAAGATGGGGGAGGCAAAAAGAAAGGGTGGTCCATAATGAATGAAAACCTTAAAATCAGAATTTTCAGACCCCGTGACAGAGAAGATTGGGTTAAATGGAAATGAGCGTTAAATCTAATCAGCACATCAAGTATAATGTTCGAATATTTTGTTTTTCTAATCTTTCCAAAGCAAACAATAGTGGTGGTTAATTGATTTTCTTTGCACATTCTCATAGGCAAAATGGTGTTTTTAATTTTATGGATTTAAAGTTCAATATTGTGTTATTTTCTGTGGGAGCATTCTTCCAATTTCTTAATGAGTTTTAGAACTACAAGTTATTCGAACATGTCTTTCAATGTTAATGTAATGTTATTCCCCCCCCCCCCCCCATGTAAATTCTTAAACTGGCATAGAGGCTTTGCAACACATCTAGCATTTCACACATGCCCACAAGGGCTTAACGAATGGCGTTTGCTGCCAGACACAGGCAATGGCTGGGGATGCGGTTGCGCAGGCTGGCATCTCCCGGGGACTGTATGCATAGCAGGATCTTTGGGCATGAGCTAGATGTCAGCGTCAGCGTGATTATAAAATAAAAGCAAGCTGTTTGTTTGACTTGAAACGTCCACTTATCTCTCACTGGCTAGCCTCTTCTATTTATCCTGCTTTTAAGGAGAACATTGCCAAATCCTCCCGTGGTTTTCTGAAGTAAGAAGAAGGCGACCCATGAAACGTGGGCTGTAACACTTCAGTAACCTCAGCTAACCATGGGAGCACAAAATAAACCCGAGGATACTCTGAAAGAACTGCAGTTTACGGCTTTCAGGCGCACACAGAAACTGAAGCTGCGGGCCAGGTATTCCAGGCCCAGGCCTCCTGGCCTGTGTTTATGTCTCGCTGGTGATGGGCAGTGCAGACACCGACACGCAGGGCGCTCACACACTTCACGTAGATTGTTTGGGTAAACAGACGTGAAAACACAATCAACCTCTTATTTTCTTTATTCATTTGCATATCAAGATATTTTTAAAACATAAGCAATAGTACAGCTTCTTTGATAGGCTTACACACTTCAAAGTGTTTAAATTATCAAGGTTCAGTTGATAATACCAAAGGTTTGCACCCCAGGCAAGCTCAGCCCTTAAGTGGCTGCCAAAAGCACAGCGGAAGCAATTAATATCAAGAGAAGCCGTTTAAAGGACATGTTAATTATTCATTTTCCTAAATCGCTCCATTTTTGTTTCTGCATTATTACATGACCTAAAAGCAGCCATACTTTTCTATAGACATGTTTTTTCCAGCTTTGATGTCCCCGATTCCAGGGCCCTGTCCCCCCAAATTTTGATTTAGTTGGTCTGGAGTAGGTCTTAGGAATTTGGATGTCTATTAAGTAGCCCCATGTGATTTTGCCCAAATGATACCACTGACCCTGTTTGAGAAACTAGAGGTGAATATGTCAAATTTTCCCACATGTGATGTTCTGATAGATTAAGCTGAAGGTAGATACAATGCAATTTCCTATGAAGGGATTTTTCGCATTCCTTGCAAAATTTATTTTCATGATGTTATTCAATATTTCTTTTTTTTTTTTTAAAGGAGGGAGCCCAATTATTTATTTTTCATAGATTCAAGATAAACCATTATAATCAACACAAAGTTAAATTTTATAATACATATTTATTATGTCTACCAAATAAGAGTCTGAGCAAATTAAGCATGTAGATGAGCAAAAGTTAGTAAAAATATATTATTAACCCCTTTATCTAAAGACAACTACAATTACCATTTTGATGTAAAATCTTTGTTTTTTTTCTACACATTGGTAGGTTTAATAACAAAAGCACAGTGTATCAGTTTAATTAAACAGTAAACAGAATTCCATGTCACTGAACATTCTTATACATTATCTTAATGACTATATCACATTGCATTTTATTTATTCATAGTATATACGTAATCAACTCCCTATTACTCAAACTATATTTTTGTTACTTTTCAGCAATATTACTATGCAGAAATCATTTTTTTGCTCAATCCTATAAATGCATCCCTGTGCATTCCCTGTAGTGAAATTATTGTTTCAAGAAGGTCCATATTTAAAATTTTTGATTGAGATTATCAGATTGTCCTCCATTAAGATTCTACTGACTTTTATGTCCAGCTGTATATAAAAGTGCCCACGTTCACCATGGTTACTAGTTATTCCTATACTTTTTCTATATTTCTCAAGTTATGAAGATGAAATATCTTATTGTTCTAATTTGGTTCAATATTTCTTTTATATAAGAGAAATTATGTGACAAATTTACTTGAGAATTTAGTGACAGGAAAGTTTTCCTTTTCCCAAAAAACCATTTTCCTGTAATTAACAACCAAAAGAATGAAACTTTTCTTTTTCCTTGGAATAAATACAGGAAGCTCAGAGAACAAATACGCATCTCATTTCATGTTCCAGCGCAATATTTTCTTGCTTTGTGCTCAATATGGCTTCTGGGTTTTCTTTCTGATTTAGGTTTTAGCTGTTCTGTACAACTAGCTTTTTATTATTATAACACTTTTTGTGAAGCAGGGAGGAGAAATTATAAAAATGTAGGTAGGAAATTGAATGCGGTTGTCGCTTCATAATGTTACGGATAGCTCCCTTGCATTGCCTGCATTCACCTTCGAGCCAGGGCCCCGGGTGGCCCTGGGCTGCCTCTCTGGGTTACAACGCCCCCCAGTTGGTGCCTCTCACTCTCTGGGGTGTGTGATCCTCACTGAAGTGAACTTTCTCTCCAGGCTCCTGACAGCCCTTCTTCACGGACTTTCTCAACAGTGTTGCCTGAATCTGTTGTTTTCAACAGTGTTTAATATTTTGTGTTTATTCATTGGGAGAATTGCATTTATTGTCCAAAAATCTTCATTGCCAACGCTGGAAACAACTTAAATGTCCTTCCGTGGGCAACTTGATGAACACATGGTGGTCTCTGCACAGCAGACCTCTGCTCAGCCTTGTGCCGTGTGAAAGAAGCCAGTCTCAAAAGATCAAGACTATAGGATTTCATTTATTGGAGACACTGGAAAAGGCAAAACTATAGGAACAGAGAAATGGTTGCCAGAGGTTGGGGTGAGAAGGGGCTCTGACCAAAGGAGGGACATGAGGGAATTCTTTAGGGCGCTGGGCCGTCTGCATACTAGTATTGGTTGTGGTGGTGGCCACAAGAATCTATGCAGGTCTTAAAACTTATAGATTGTACACCAATGTGAATTCTATTGCATGTAAAGTTTTAAAAAAATACAATTTACAGACTAGGAGAAAATATTTGCAAAACATGTATTTGTTAAAATACTTGTATCCAGACTTATAACGAATTATCAAAACTCAATAGTCAGAAAACAAAGCAATTACAAATGACAAAAGATTTGAATGGATATTTCACCAAGGAACACATACAGATACAGCAAGCACATGAAAAGATGTTCAACACGAACATAAGGAAAATGCAAATTAGAACCACAAAGAAATATACCTCCTAGAGTTGGTAAAGTAATAAGAAAAGAAAAAACTGACAATACCAAGTGCTGGTGAGAATCTGGAACAACTGGCCCTGCATTGCTGGTGGGAAGTAAAATGGTTAGAGACACTTTGGGAAATAGTTGGGCATTTCCTTAAAAAGTTAAGCATACCACATGCTCCACCAGGTATGCTTTTATGTATTTATCCAAGAAAAATGAAAACAGAGAAACCAAGATGGCGGCATAGGTAAACACCGGAGTTTGCTGCCTCGAACAACCACTTCAAAAATACAACTAAAAGACAGAATGGACATCATCCAGAACCACAGGAAGGCTGGCTGAGTGGAAGTTCTACAACTAGGAGGAAAGAGAAAAACATATCGGGACTCAGAGGAGGCTCAGTGCTGAAGTAAAGTACTAAGGTGCGGAGTGCATGCGGAGCGGGCTGGCGGCTGAGGGCGTGGTTGTTGTTTTCAATTGGGAGGGAGTCTCAGGCTCTGAGCTCCAGCTCCTGGCGAGTCTCTAGGGACCCAGACTCATACGGGAGAAGCGGGACTGTCTGGCACCGCTCAGAACCCTAGGGCAGCTTTCTCTCCGTGGGGCTTGCAGCAATTACTGGGACACTGAAAAGCAGAGCCTCTGAGGGCAAGACTGAGGGCAGCCATAATTGCTAACCCCGCTCTGTTGATCCCGTGGGACCCGCCCCGCCCAAGCCCTGCAGGGAGACTTTTGCTGGATAGCCTCAGGCAAAGGCTAGATTAGCAGCTCCCTAGAGATCCAGGAGCCAGGAAGCCCAGAGGTCAGAGTGGGACCATCCAGTTTGCAGCTCCGTGGAACCATAAAAGACACACTCAGGGGGCAGACTCAGTGAGCACCAAAGCCCCATCGAAGCAAGTCTAGCCCCAGAAGGGTGTCTCCAGCACAGAAGTTCTCCCACTGCAGACACAGCTGATTCTCACAGCCAATTGTCCTGGAGGTCAATTCCTCACAGTGATAACTACAACAATCAAGGCTTAATTACAACAAGACTGTGCACAAAGCCCACAAGGGGGTGCACCAAGAGTGTCTACCTCAGGTAATTGGGACACTTAGCACAGAAAGGCACTCTATCGACACAGCGAAGCATAAAAAATGCTGAGACAAAGAAATAGGACACAAATGACAGAATCGGAGGAAAGCAAACTGCTGGAATATAGAGTTCAAAACCACACTTTTAAGGTCTTTAAAGAACTGTCTAGAAGCTGCCGATAAACTTAATAAGGCCCTCGAAAAGACTGGTGAGACCGCCGATAAATGTAGTGAGATCCTCAAGAAATCTAATGAGACCCTCGATGTTGTAATAAAGGACCAACTAGAAATTAAGCATACACTGACTGAAATAAAGAACATTATACAGACTCCCAACAGCAGACCAGAGGATCGCAAGAATCAAGTCAAAGATTTGAAATACGAAGAAGCAAAAAACACCCAACCAGAAAAGCAAAATGAAAAAAGAATCCAAAAATACAAAGATAGCGTAAGGAGCCTCTGGGACAGCTTCAAGCGTACCAACATCAGAATTATAGGGGTGCCAGAAGATGAGAGAGAGCAAGATATTGAAAACCTCTTTGAAGAAATAATGACAGAAAACTTCCCCTACCTGGTGAAAGAAATAGACTTACAAGTCCAGGAAGCACAGAGAACCCCTAACAAAAGGAATCCAAAGAGGACCACACCAAGACACATCATAATTAAAATGCCAAGAGCAAAAGACAAAGAGAGAATCCTAAAAGCAGCAAGAGGAAGAAAATCAGTTACCTACAAGGGAGTACCCATATGACTGTCAGCTGATTTCTCAACAGAAACTTTGCAGGCCAGAAGGGAGTGGCAAGAAATATTCAAAGTGATGAATACCAAGAACCTACAACCAAGACTACTTTATCCAGCAAAGCTATCATTCAGAAGTGAAGGCCAGATAAAGAGCTTCACAGATAAGAAAAAGCTAAAGGAGTTCATCACCACCAAACCAGTATTATATGAAATGCTGAAAGGTATCCTTTAAGAAGAGGAAGAAGAAGAAAAAGGTAAAGATACAAATTACGAACAACAAATACACATCTATCAACAAGTGAATCTAAAAATCAAGGGAATAAATAATCTGATGAACAGTATGAACTGGCGATTGTAATAGAATCAGGGACATAGAAAGGGAATGGACTGACTATTCTTGGGGGTGGGGAAAGGGGTGTGGGGTGAGGGAAGAGATTGGACAATAATCGTGCACCTATGGATGAGGACAGTGGGTGGGGAGTGAGGGCGGAGGGTGGGGTGGGAACTGGGTGGAGGGGAGTTATGGTGGGAAAAAAGAGCAACTAATGTAATAATCTGAACAATAAAGACTTAATTAAAAAAAAGAAAAAAGAAAAATGAAAACATCCGTTCACACAAAAACCTGTACATGAATGATTACAGCAGCTTTATTCATAATTGCTCCTAATTGGAAGCTATCTAAATGTTCTTCAGCTGCTAACTTGATAAATAAACTGTGGTCCATCCATATAATGGAGAAAGCAGCAAGCTATTGATATATGCAACAAAATGAATGAATTTCAAATTCATGACGTTAAGTGAAAGAAGCCAGCCTCAAAAGGTCATATAAGAAAAGGAAAAAAGCACACGATAGGAACAGAAAACAGATTGGTGATTGCCAGGGTCAGAGGGAGGGGTTGGCTGCAAAGGGACATAGGGAATGTTTTAGCCTGCAGGGCTCTAACTCTTCTACATCTTGGTGATGACCATGGTTACATAATTTATCAAAACTCCGATATTTATGCACAATAAAGAGTAAATCTTACCGTGTATGAATTTTGCCTCAACAAACCTGACCCCCCAAACCCTGACCACTGGGGCCCTCAGAGCTGGAAGAACTTGGTGCTCTGTAAGTTTCACTCGTTCTTTTCTTTTCAAATAAATTCAACAACTATTGGGTGTTTACATGTATCATTCACCACACTAAGCATTTTTTGGACGATAACACATGTTTACAACAAGGTTTTTAACCTCAAGTTATTCATAATTATGAGGGCAGATATTGCAATTTTGACTTTTCTGGTAAGTGATAAATAAATGGCCATTGCAAGTCTTTAAGCAGAGAGATGGCTAATGAAGGCAACACCTAGGAAGGTCAGTCAGAAGCCTTGTGTTGTATAGACTAGAGCTGGGAAGTACTTAAGCAGGAGACTAGTTAAGAAAAAATTGAACTAACTTGGAAATGGAGTGGGTAATAAGATGGCAGCTTTGGATAACTGAGAGGCAGGTTAAGCACATGCTTAAGGACAAAGCATGGTCATCAAAAAATATGAGACATCCTTATCTTTCATAGTTTTAGAAACCTTTGCAACTTAAGGAGGGCACCATACTTTTTTTTAATTTTTTTATCTTAAGGCCAAGTCTTAATCTGTCTCTGTGTCATGATAGCAGAAATGGAAAGAAAAAGAATAAATCCAAAGGCACTTAAAAAAAAAGAGCATAAGGAATGACATAGAAAAGGAACATAAATGACTTCAAAGTTATCATCTTGGAAGACTGTAACATTAATAAAGGGAATACACGGCAGAAGGTTTGAAGGGGGGAGATGCCATGCTTCGTTGTAGACCTCTTGTAGTTGGATGTGAGGATGGGCCATCCAATTTGGAACTGCTCTCTCTAATCCAGATGCCCTGGGCTATGTTGCTGCTCTGGAACAAGCCAGACACATTTCTGCGGCAGAATCTTTGAGCTGGCTGTTCCCTTTGCCTACATGCCCCTCTTCCCCCAACCCAAATATCTCCCCCATCTTCCCCAATACTTTCCTTAAGTTCCAGCCTTCAATGAGGCCTCCCTGACCACCCTATCTGAACTGTGGCTGGCCTTCTCAAGTCTCTGTCTTCTGCATTACTTCTTTTCTTCTTCATATCACGTATTACCTCTTGCCTTCTAGCATACTTTATTTACTTAGAAAGTCTACTTTTTTTTGGGGGGGGGGGATGTCTCCAATATTTATTTTTTTAAATTCTTTATTGTTTAAAGTATTACATATAGTATTACATATGTCTCCTTTTCCCCCCATTGACCTCTCCCCATCCCCCCCCTCCCCCCACCCCTCCTCCAGGAAGTCTACTGCTTACTGTCTGCCTGCCGGTGCTAGAATGCAAGCTCACAATGGCTGGGATCATTGGCAGTTCTGTTCATGGATGTATCACATGCACTTAGAATAAATAGTACTGGGCACACCGGAGGTGCTCACTAAATATCTGTGAAGAAATCAATTACAAGAATTAATATTTACTGAGCATATTCTTTTTTAAAAATTTCTGGTTAGTCCTTGCCTGAGGATATTTTCCCATTGATTTTCTGAGAGAGCGGGAGGGAGGGGAGAGACACAGAGAGAAACATCGATGTGAGAGAGACACCTCGAACCTGGGACCTTTCAGTCAGCCGGCCGATGCTCTATCCACTGAGCCGACCTGGCTGGGACTACTGAGCATGTTATTGGACTAAGGCCTTACTTACTCCTCATTGTTTATCTCTATAACGATAGTTCTCTGGGCGAGGTACTGTCCTTATTCCCATCTTGTAGATAAGGAAGCAGGGGAGCCAGCAGATTAAAAGACGAACTCAAGGTTCTATATAGCTAATAAGAAGTGGAAGCAGAGACAGAGAAGCATCGATCAGACCGTCAAAGCTCAGAGGGAAGGTAGGGGAGGGGAGGGTGAGGGAGAGATCAACCAAAGGACTTGTATGCATGCACACCAGCATAACCAATGGACACAGACACCAGGGGGGTGAGAGCATGAGGGGGGAGGGGGAGAATAGGGGGTAATGTGGGGATAAGGGCACATGTAATAACTTAATCAATAAAGAAATTTTTTAAAAAGGAAGAAGTGGAGGCAGGTTTAAGCCCAGAAATGCCTGACCCTCAAGGAGGAGCACACACCCCACCTCCTGGCTGGTGGATACCTGGCAGCCCAGGAGATCCTCGGCTGACGGAGGAGCTCCGAAGGACCGGAGTGACCTGCGAGAGACCTTGCACCGAGGACACGGACAGAAGAGAAGGCTGCGGGACAGGTTTGCCATGGCAGCCGCCTGGAGAGGCACCGGCGGGACATCCTGGGCCGATGATGTGGGGCGACAGTGAGGCCCAGCAGCCGCCGTGCACACCTGTGAAAGATCATTAAACTGTAATTTGGACTCAAGTTTTTCACGCCAATAGTTTTTAAGGGACACAGAGTTTAAATGCACGTCTTCCTCTCTCAAAGGGACATGCGGGCCGAAACCCTCTCACCCTCCCATTTCTGGTGAAGTCCCCCTAAAACAAAGTCCATTCCATGCTGACGCTGCTGGAATGGTTTCACGTGAGCGATCCACTAGGTTTCTGTTTCCCCAGGCAGGCAGGGACATTTGTTTCCCCTTAGATTGTATCGCTAAGAATGCATTGTAGAAATAGAACTGACCCCACAAAAAAGGGGATTGGAGGAAAACCTGGATTTGTTCGGCTGTTTTACCAATTCTAGCCGCAGCCCCTGACGATAAAAATACCCTCCACCGCTCAGGCTGGGGGTTTACTCTTCCGGTGCATCTTCAGGGCGGGATGACCTTTCTCTCCCGTTGGATGGGCGCCCTCTTGTGGTGAGTCGTGAGCGCGCACGGCTCCACCTGGCTCCGCGGTCCTTTGTGAGGCGGCGGCGTGCTCAGGCCTGAGCCTCCTCGGACATCCCCCGTGAAGGGAAACA